>NC_133898.1:94847846-95472846 GCF_964199755.1 Larus michahellis | reverse complement strand
TCTTTATTGCTACATTTAGCTCAGCTCAAATACCTGTATGAAAAGAACGTAAACCACCATCAGGAATAGCTTTTAATTAATAGATAAAACTTGGGACCCCCTAGTAAAATGCTCACCTACCCAGAACTTCTACAAGAAGAAAGAAGATTCAAGGACCTCTTAAATTTCCAGTTATTTAACTGCATTTAAATGTAGTTGTTAGCATTTAATGCTATTGAAAAGGCTCCAAATCTCACTCATATTGAATACCTTGAGAGACACACACAGTGTTATTTGTTAAGAAAAAAAAAGAGCTGAACTTATTAGCTCAGTCACAGAATGTTTTTGCAATCCAGGCTAATTTCAGTTATAGCTTGATTTGTTCACTTCTAATAAGTTGCTGAGACACTAAAAAGAAGGGAAAAGAAAGAGGAAAAAAGTTGGTAAACAAGCTCAGTAATGCACACCTCCGAACCAATTCCAATGAACAACTTAACACTGGTTTACACCAGAACTAGCAAACTTGCTGTTTAGGGCTTTATAAGCAGAGTTTAGAGGTAAAAAGGGTCCCTTTTTTTCTCTCTAAACTCTGCTTATAAAACTCTAAGCAGATCCAGTTTTAATCCCTTTGCTTCATTACAACAAACATACAAGCACGCTAAAAAGCACTCAGATTTGGTGTTTTTTTCCCATGCTACTCAATAGGTTTCCATAACTGTCCCTGTCTTTCTAGATTCAAATTTGCACTTCTGTATCTAAAGCTTCAAAAAGTTGCAAACTCTATACCTACTTGATGCCACAATTACCTGCAAAATAGTATCAGCTCATTCTGTTTTACTGATATCATGGTGAGAGACTTGAGAGCATGAAGAAACTTGTACGGAAGTGGAGTCACCACCAAGAAAACCCAAGAAGTGAAGGAGACAAAAAGGGCGTGCGTGCATACCTGTGTGTGTAAAACCGATGCTGACAAATAATAGCCTCACTGCTCAAGAGAGACCTGAAATTCGAGGAAGGGAATAGGGAACCCAAAACTTCCAGAACACTATAGCGGGGGGAGAAATCACTCACATGCGGATTAATCTCTTTCTCAAAGCAGTACATGTGTGAGAACAGAACCAAGCCATTAAAATTAATTGCATTATAGTCTAGAAATCTCAAACCACTGGTCCCATTTTTCTTGGAACTGCATAAATTAATGAAAAAAAATACTCTGTCTACCAAACTATACACATTACATAAACATGCTTCTGCAATTCTCACATTGTACAGATCAATAATATGAATAAGCTACTGACTTTACTGTAAGCTTACAACCTGCAGTCATTTTACAGGATAAACAGTTTGTTCAAAACACAGCAAAAAAAAAAAAAAGAAAAAGAAATCAATGAACTAAACTCTGCATTACGAGACTCCTGAAATGCTGCTTGCAGAATGTAACTGATGGAGAGCAACCTGCACATAGACAACTTAAAGATTGACTGTTAGCAAATCTAAACAAGAAAAAAGGAAAAGAAAAAAAGAAAAAAAAAAAAGGAAGAGGAAAAAAAGACTTGGTAAAATTGTAAGTTCTGTAGCATTTTGGCAAGATAACAGTATTAAGAGTTCAAATACATTCATGGGATTCTGCCTGACCTGAATGGGACAATTCACAACTCTCAATATACAGTTGCAGTTGTGCTAGCAAGGGTGCTTACACCACAGCTCATGTTTCCAACCTTATGCCTACAACTGCTACAAATTATGTGCCTATTAAAAAGCATTTGTCAAAAGTGAATCCTAGAACAAGCTCAGCACCAAGTGAGAACTGATGACAGCACTGCCAAGGTATGGAGTAAAAGTGGTTCACTTTCCTACCGTTACAGAGACTTGTGGGCTGAAATGAAACTGCCAAGAAACGTACAAATTAATCTTGGGTTGGAAACCTTACACAGACTATTACACAACACTGTCTATTATTCCCTAGAAAGAGTAATCTCAGAGAAGACAGGAAGATAAAGGTTGGGAAAAAGAGATGGCCATTGTTCTTTGCAGTCAGAAAGTTAAGTGGCACAGGAACCAGAGAAGACAATGCTTGTTTCTATTACCCTGCATGGGTTCTGCAAGTCACACTTTTCAAGACATACAGAATACACAGTCTCAGAAATAATTAGGTTTTCTTCACTGATAGCTGATAGGTCTTTTAGCTGTGTCTTTCCAAGTAAACATGCCTTACTTGTAGTTAATTAAAAAAAACCCCAAAACTAAATTACCAAGACACCACAGTTTGTATATTAAGAATATTTTAGTATATTCAAAAAAAGGTAAGAGATTTCTTCAGAAATCTCCTGTGAAATCTGTAAAAGATTATAAACAGAAACAGTCATTGCATGACCTACTAGCTAGTAGGAAAACTGCATAATGTCCTGTTTTCACTGCCTTTAGGCAAACTAAGAGCATCTTCTTCCTAGCAAAGATAACATCTCCCAGAAGAGTATGACTCAAAAATGTGCTGAGATCACTTTCTTTTCCTTTTAATTTGAAGCAAAACATAAACAGAACTTGAATTTAGAGGCTTTCAATCCTTCAGAGGTCAGGAGGAAAAGGAAACAGTTATGATGCATCTTCTAGAACCAATTATAAATCTAAAACAACCTCTTATCTAGCTAATGCCACACTGAATGCTGGAGGTTGTAGAGCAAGAGTAATTCCCTATTGATGCATGCAAATTTACATGCTGGCAACAGACGTGTCTGGAATGAAGTCTGGCTTACTTTTGATTATAAATTCCTATTTCTACTTAGTACACTAGAGGCTGAAGAAACTGTAGTGGCCTAGAATGAAAAGAATTGGCACCATTCCATTATACAGACACAATTACAACACGACAGTTCATGAACGTTTATCCACGGAGTACATCACGCCAGCTACAGCAACTTGGACTCTACTGCAGTGTGGAATACAACCCATTCGTTTTCCATCTGCCAACAACCACTTAAAAATTCTACACAAAAAACCACTGGATTTACCTGCAAACACTGAGGTAAGAAGGTCTTTCCCAGGTGAAAATCCACCAGTGACAACCAATTTCTATGGACATTTTATGTAACACTAGATTGAAGTAACCATGATCTAAACTAGGACCTTTTCCAAGCAATCATAGCAGGACACCAGCGTATCAGTCAGCAAAGGACTGCCAGCAAAGCTCTGGGGTTGCAGAAGCAATATTGCTTCCCCCATTTTATTTCAGGTTCTTCTACTTTTTTTTTGGAAACAAATTACTGTTACAGTCAAGAGAATTCCCTCCCTTTAACCACTTTTAGTCAGACTACAAAAAGCAAGGGAATGTGCAAGAAGGAATGGTAACTGCAGATGCACCCAAGAGGAAGTACCTCTGGAAGAAGGAAGGTTTTAGGAACATGGGAAAAGGTTTAGGAAAATGGAGAATTAGAAGACCTTAGCAAGGAGTTTTACATACTTCATCTAGTAAGCACAAACAGAAGTTTTTATTTAAATGTCAACAGGAAGAGCATAGGTGATTTTTATACTTGGTACACATAAAATCTCTAATCCATTCTGCCATGTCATATATAAAACAAAACCACAACAGAGCGGGCTTTTCCTGACAGGTTAATCACACGTAAATTACGGGACATAAGATTTAATGCCTGTGACTGTTGAGGGACTTAGCTTGCTGATGAAAGCTAAAGAAATAAGTAAAAGTCTCTGCTATGCCTGAAGTAACAAGCAAACAAATAAACAGAAGTCTGTTCAAAACACTAAGTGTCCCATCCCTGCAACCATACATCCCTCTACGCAACAAAGAAAAACACACGTGGGCGAGAGGGTGAATTATATTTACAACCACCTTGAAAGAATTTTAGAAGTTATGACTGTAATATATAAAGTAGGAGAACTGCCATGAGGTTAGAAAGCACGCAATCAAGCTCCTAGATCCACAGAGGTATCAATTACATCCAGTGTTTCTGGGAAGGCAATACATGTAGCCAAAGTGTCCCAGACTGGCATGAGGTGTGTATTTACGAGATCTTTGGCTCTACTGAAATTGACTACTTACCAAGAAATCCAGATTACACTGACACCTGTTTGGTTTTTATAATTCCCATTCCTTGAGAAACTTGTAATTTCAGTACTGATTTCAGACATCAGTCCAATATTATTTTTTTTAAACAACAACAAAAAAGAAATAGCTAAAAATACTAAAAACACTGGTACAAAAAAAAACCAAACCAAAACACAGTTCCTGGCATCTCATAAAGACAATTCCTTGTGAACCAACATTTGTTACAACACACCATGTGAATTTTCAGCTCTCATTACCATCAGCGTGCTGTACCAAAGTGTATCACCAGACGATTAAACTTAATAGCCATTCTTTAAATTTAACAAAAGTTACAGTTAAGAGTCAAAATAATCTTTATTTCCATATTGATTGTCTTCTCTGACCTTCTAATCAAATTCTGTGGTGGTGATCCATTCTTTTGCTTATGCTTTTGCATAAGAATCTACAAAGAGTAGTTCCACCAAAAATAACCTGAGTTTTCTGACTGAACTACACACATCAGTAATTATCATCACATCTAGTCTTAAGACATGTATGCCAAAACTATTTTAACACACAAACCAGCATGGTTATTAAAAAGCATATATGAGAGTAACAGTAGTAAAGCATTCATCTGTTCTTGATACACAGCATCAGTACATATAGATTTTGGAAACCAATTAGGTGACATGCTACCTGTACTTAAAAAAAACACCTGTATCTACAAAAATAAAGATTTTGTACTTACAGTAAATATTCGCCTGCCAGTCCGATCAAAAGTTACACAGTATACAGAAGATAAATGTCCTAAAATTCGTTTGTGCATCTTCATATGTTGATAGACTGCAGTTGGAACAAGGCGTTCAAGTCTGTATTTTCCATTTAGTTTTCTTGAAAACAGGGTATCCACTGCCAAATGGGGAAAGACAAAAGAAGAGACAGCATTTATACTGGGTTCATAAACTACAGTACTTCTTCAGGGTGGAAAGTTTATTTCAACACTGGACCACCTGCCATAGCTTACTACAGTAATTCTCTCATTTTGCCATAGTTAGGGAAAATACGTACAAAAGCAGCCTCTGATACAGACATGCAAAAAAGTAACAAACTGCAAGGCAGAGCGTAAAAATGCAGTACAACTTTCAACTTTAAGTGCTGAAACCTATGCTTCTGATTTTATAATCTAGTGTTAGAAATTTAGGACTGAGGCAGCTTCTGCAGAGGAGAATACTACTTCAAATTTAACAAACATAAGAGCTTCCATACAGCTATTAACTGAAGATCAGCAAACATTCAAACCTTCTCCAAGGCCACCTGTTTTTTGAGGTCTACACAATCAAATGTTGCAAGACAATCAGTTTATTTTTAAAAATATTGCTACCCACTACAGCTGAACAAACAAAAAAACACCAAAGAAAATATCAACGTATCAATTCACCAAAACCTTACAGAAAATTCTGATTTTGACTAACAGAACCTTATTCAAAGAGTTTGGGATTTTTTTCAAGTTTAAAAGCTAAGAAGGTCCAGGAGCAGGAAATCTTCAAAATGGAAATCTTCAATAGAGAGCTTCAGTAACGAAAATAAAGCTCAGTGATACTAATTTTAAACTGCTACTCATGCAATGATAAAGCAACAGAGTATAATGCTTTTATGAATGGATACATAGACATTAATCAAGCAGTTCCCCATATCATCATTAGATCGATGAATAGCAATGGCATTAGATTTTATATTCTACAGAATTGTGATAAAGCAGGTAACATATTCAGATCTCTGATTTCCGAATACATGAAAAGTAAAAACATAAACACCCAACAACATCCACAGCACTACGCACACATGAAAAATGAGATCTACCAGTGCCAAGAGAGGTAGCCAATACTTTCATTACGCCCCTAGTTAGCCATTCTTTGTAAGTGACCAAGGCTACGTCTGTACAAGCGAACTGATCAGGACCAGGGCAGGGGGTCCGGGCACAGAATCACGCTCACTCCACAGCATCAACCGTGGAACAGCTACAAACCTCTGGCATCGCTTGGGTTTGGCCCAGACCAACCAGACACTGGTTCATGAGTCAGCACAGGTCAAACTACATTAAATATGCAAACTGGATTGTAGCTCCTCTATAAGAAGTAGAAGCACTTAGTGGTATGGACAACTGCCAAGCCCACTGGCCTCAGGCCATAAGAACATCCCTGAAACACTTCAGTTGACTGCCTATGTAGCCCAAGGATTCAAGGAAGTTTTCCTAGTTCAAGATGCTTTGTAAAGGAGCAGGATCATTAGCTGTGGAGCAAGGCACTTTTAGTCAATGTGCCTTAAGGCTCTACTGTATCCTCTTCGCTCTCCCCTCATACAAGAAAAAGACGCAGTTGCATCTGCTTTATGACAAAGCTTCTCCTTGCCAACAGTCTACTTTAGAACAGCAGGAGGAAACCAAGATTAGTTCAGTCACAAGACAAATCTAGTTTTGGTTTCTGACAAATCATCCTACAGTTTAAAAAAAACAAACCCCAAACAGAAAAGTCACACCAAAAAAAAAAAACAAAAACAAAAAAACCCCAAACTCACACTAACTAACAGAATGAGGAAAGTCTTTGTCACAACAATAGAGAGAGCTTACACAATAATCTCAACCTACTCAGAAGTTACCTTTTGTTTGCTTTTAATGTAAAATGGAAAAGGTTGTTGGAAATCAGCTTCTAGCAACACCTTCAAATGAAACCATAGCTCATAAAAAGGGAAAAAAGCTTAACTAGAAGTTTAATCCGCAGAAATGCCTATCAATAAATTGAAAGTGTACGCAGTATCTTTAGGATAAAAGAACCAATGACTTCATATAAGCATGTAATCTGTAATATACATCTGAATTTATGAAAAGCCTTTTAAAGTACTTTTATTATGAACTTACATTCTATGGGAAGAAATTTTTTTACCAAGCACATACAATTTGGGGGGGGCATGCACATGACTGGGGGGGAAGAATCAATCTCCTGCAGGTTTGAACACCATCCATAAATATGTAATTTTTAAAAGACTTCCCAAACTGGTTTTTTCTTGTTTTAAACTAAATTCTCACACCCACCATTGTTCTTCAATATGGCCTTCCATTTAACTACATTTATATTTGCTCTCACTGAATTTTCCAAGTGATCCAGCTTGATTTCTCTAACTGACATATTCCCACTTTTTACTCCAAACACTGACAACTCCAGTGTGTCACCTGCACACTTTGTTAGCACAATAGCATTTGCTTTTTTCCTCCAGAGTACAGGTAAAAATTAAAAATAGCTGTCTCTCAAAAATAAATTCCTGCAGCAGATAATAAAATTGATTTTTCTGGTACAAGCCAGGGTGAGAAAGGCTACCAACTGTTAATAACAATAATGCCTTTGTGCTAATTACAGGCCTTTTGTTTTATAATGATTGTTACCCATATCTAGCATCAATGCGTGACAGGCTTTATGTGGTCTCTAATCTATTTTAGCTTGATTTTAACTGTTTTCGGAAAAAATTTTAGAAGCTTGCTGTGACAGCAAATCTAGTCTCTCTCTTGTTTTAGCCATATTAGCAGTTTTCTGTCTTTGCTTAAATTTTGCCTGGCCTCAAACAAACAAATGAGTCAGTATGCACAAGGGTGTTCATCACAGAGAGTGTGGTAAGGTATAAGCAGTTAAACAGCTGCAGTGGGAGCCAGAAACCATACATAATAAGGCATGGAAAGAGGATGAGACTTTATCACAGGAAGAGTTGAGCACTGGTTGGGCCTTACAGTGAAATCAACCAACATGAAGAGAAGTTAGAACGGTTGAAAGGAAGAAAGAAGAAAACAACAGAACAGAGTGCCTGCTCCTTGCTGGAAGAGCACTGTGAAGTGGACGCTGCACAGAAAGAACTCCCATCCAATGCCTGGCCAACTAAGGAAATCAAAATTAACTTAGCTTTACAAGCCCATCTACTAGTCTCACATTAGAACCTACTTTAAAAATAAATAAGATTTAAAACAAGCAAACAAACAAAAAGCAGATGTTACTACGTGGTTGCTGTGCAACACAGGATGACAATCCACCACTTATTTCAAAATGACATTTCAGTTTGAAAAAATCAGGATTCTTCATATTTACTAATGAAGCTAACTGATCAGCAGAAACGAAGGCCTGAGAAAGCCAGGAGTATTGTTGATGTTTTGAACATGTAAAAAACACTTTGCCACAAATGATTTAAGTTGCTATCAATTGTTTACCAACTGGTTCCAAATAAAATGAATTGGCTCCTAGTGTTTAGGTAACTGAGCTCATCTTCACACAATATGACCAACCACAAAGACTGAAATGGCCTGCTATCACAGAACCACAGGATGGTTGAGGTGGCAAGGAACCTCTAGAAACTGCCTAGTTCAACCCCACCGCTCAAGTAGGGTCAGCTACAGCAGGCTACTCAGGGCTGTGTCCAGTCAGGTTTTGAATATCTCCAAGGATGAAGACTTTGCAACCTCTCTGGGCAGCCTGTGCCAGAGCTTTGATCACCTCCACATCTTAAACATAAGATGTTTTCTAATGTTTAAACTGAACTTCCTCTATTTGTGTCCATTGCCTCTGTCCCATCAAGAGGCACCAATGAGAAGAGTCTGGCTCCTCCAAGGCCAACAGGTCATTGAATACTTCAGCTTCTCCAGGTCTTTTGTCATTAGGTCCCCTACCCAGTTCAGCAGCAAGCCCTACTGTTCCTCCTGATGCTGTTAGGCCTGTAAAAGCCCGTTTTGTGCTCCTTCATGTCCCTCACCAGATTTAATGCCTGAACTTCGACTATTGTTACTGCAGAATTACAAAATAGTTGAAGTTGGAAGGGACCTCTGGAAATCATCTAGTCTAATCCTCCTTTGAAAACAGGGTCAAATACAACAAGTTGCACAGGACCTTTTACTAAAGTATGAAAAAAAGAAAAAAACAAAGTGGGGTAGGGTGAGAAACATAGGAAACAAAGGCTCTAACCTTAAGCTCTAAAGGTGAGTTTAAATTCCTTTTTTGTAAAGCCGTCTCGGGAACCTACACCGTGAATGGAGAGTTAGGCTCTTAAACCAACTTAGTAAAATAGAACTTTGTTTTTTAAAGTCTCACTTCTGCTGTTATAATTCATTGCTGCCAACAACCTTAATCTGAAAGCCACACATCTCAAAGACCGAAGATCACATTATGTGTTTGGCTTCCCTTTGAAAAATTTAATATCAAACATACATGTAAAGCTGATGAAGGTAAAATGGTAAGAGCTGTCAGATTATAGCAGGTTTACAGCAGGTTTTCTCACACTCAAAAGGCATGCAACAGGCACCAACTTGAATGCCTTCAAAGTTTTCGAATCTCTCTAACTCACTCCCCGCCCAAAATAGAACCAGCAGCTCAGAGAAAAACATCAATCAGTAAAAGGAAGATAAATTTGGGGATCTGAAAGATATGGCAGTATTAGCTATGCCGAATTCCCCCCACCCCCCTGCCTTGACTTTCTTACTTTAGTCTTATCAAAGTGACCAATTACATCACCTTATTTACATGGCCTTATCCTGGAATGTGAAATATACCTTTAAAGATGGCAGACAGTAATCTGCCTTATCCACTCGTCAGTGGTAAACCCAATTTAATTTTGTACCAAGTATAAGCTACATTTTAAAAAGCACACACAAAAATCATTATGACTTATGTTTCATTTTCTTCCTTTCTCGAGTTGTATTTAATCAATTAAAGTTCTGTTCCGAAGAACAGAACCCACCTTCGTTCCCTTTTCAGAAGGGGAAACCTGGCAGGACTCCTAAAGAATAAATTTCACTTACAACTTACTCATATTGAATCAAGTTTCATAACTTGAGAGGCTAGACATGCCTCTAATGAATACCAAGGCATTCAGAGTTGTTAAAAATAACAATAAAAAAAAGAGACTGATAGACTCCTCCCTTCACTCTCCAAGCCAGCAAGACTAAAGGTATCAAGCACTCACTTTGGGTTGTTTCCACGCGCCCTCCCCACCCCCAGCTCTCTTCTGTAAAGATGTCCAATATCAAAAAAGCAGCTTGAATTTACTTCTGTCTTCCCACCATTTTTCTGTTCAACTTCTAAACTCTATACAGCACTCCAGTTCTCCTGGCTTATAGATGATTGACAAACAAAGTGGTTAAGCTACCAATTTGATCAAGCCAGCACTTCCCTCTGGGCATTTCACGAAGGTAAAAGTACACTGCCACTGGAGCATTTCTGAAAATATAAAGTTAAAATACAGAAATTCTACATACATCTAAAAGTTTACATATAATATTTATTTGTTCAATGAAAGTAACTGTCAATCTGTACTAATTCAGAGAGGTTAAGTGGTGAGATATTTGAAAAAGCAGAATCCCACTTGCTTTCACTATGTATTTACTCAGTTTCTATTTTAACGAAAGTACTATAACGCTTCTATAGCTCATTTCTTCTTGCATAACAAGAAGTCATTTACTTAAGTATAATTCACTTTATACTTGAATAAACAGGTGTAACAACGTGTTACTTTTACACAGATTCCTTAACACAAGACTGTCTTTTCTTTTAGTTTTTTACTCTAATTAACAGAATAATGTAATGACACAAAGGACTCTTAGGTTAGATCTTAGGCCTAATGTATTTACTGTATTTCTAGAAACAGACATCTACACCACTTTCAGAACTTCACATTTTCATTACAGCCAAACCAGCAGCACCATTTAATAAAGAAACTGTGAGATAAGTGCAAAATGCCTCGGAACTTTTCTTGAAGCGGACTACTCAGCAAGACCATGTAATACTATTTTTGAAATGCAGATATACTTGTTGGTCAGGAAGAACATTCTTATTGTATGGGATGAGAAGCCAGACTCATTCAGGTCTTGACACCTGAGCGACCAGCTTCCCCAAGAGCTTTGAGCTCAAAGCTCTCAAAGCTTTATGCTTTGGTTTATGCTTTTTCAGCCGTTCCTGAAAATTACGGAAAAAGAATTCTTTTTCTGTTTCAGGATCCAAGATGGGACCTTTAACTAAACAAATTAGCATATCACATAGCTATTTTTGCTCTTAATTAAGCACTTCAGCAACTTTCTATAAGATACATTGCACAAGTGATAGCAACTGGACAAAGATTATTCCATATTCAAGTTTTGTTTATTATGTTATACAGATATTCTATAGTTTTATGGAGAAGTACGTATTTATACAGATGCATTTTAACCGCATATAAACAAGCTACCTACAAGGCAGCTGGCACGATGTACTCTAAAGAATATCCCATCAGCATCTTAATTGCATTGGTTCATCAGGCTAGGAAACGAATGAATATTTCTGTATGTCCAGTGAAATGCAAATTAAGTTTTCCTTAAGATAAAAAGACTTCAGTATCTTCTCTATTCCTCAACCATTAGTGTGTTCTCCACCTGAAATTCATACAGCCTGAAGAATAGATTCCAATTTTTTTTCTTGGGCAAATACATAAAATACAGCCTTCCCGGGGGAAAACTAAGAAGTTATTAAAGGAAACAGAACAAAATTTTCTATTTATTCAATTTATAAGCAAGTGTCATTCCAGTTCATGATTTCATTGAGAGTATCAGAATAGGATAGGATAAATCAAAAACAAATGCTTTCACGTGCAGCTCTGAACCAGACACCAAAAAAATCCAAATACACTTCACAGTTAAAAACATTCAGTTACCAGCACTTATCTCAATGTTTGGAAAAGGAAATTATTGGTCATGAGAAAAGGGATATGTTGAAATAACTGTAATTTTGCAAATATTCAGTGCTCTGCAAAAGGTTCAATAAAAATAACATTTATTTAGAAAGCCTTACTTGTTCTTCCCTAAAAAGAGTCTGAAAGTTATTTTTCTTAACATTTAATTCCACTACCACTGTAACTCTACAACTTTCTTTAAACTCCAGCTGCCATGGATTTCATACACTGATCTTTTTCCCTTTAAAAACTACATAGTTTTGGAGCAAGTAACAGTACAATGCAAAACAGTCCTCTTCCACTCTGATTTCTCCAACATGTTTTAAAATGTATTTCCAAGTAAAGGAAAAGGTAAGGCAACCACTGAAGAAATCTTAGCTATTAGAAGGTTCAGTCCTCCAGCCCCCTTGCAGAAATAGCTGCTCATCTAGTCCAACATTTTCCAAGTTTACAATCTTCAAGCCAATGCACAGCCACTCAAAAGCACAATTCTTCTGTTCAGCAACAAGCATTTTCTCCCCCACATCCAGAGCACAACACAGAAACAACTCTATACATGAGCACCAAAACAGAAGCTCAAAACAAAACCACACTGAGTGGATGCGGGTGCTACATGAGGGTTTAAGGGAACCACCTCTGGCCAACACACATACTAGCTGAGAAGGTACTGAAAACTTATCTCTAAACACCCTGCAAAACCATGTTCTCTTCCTATATTCCAAGCATCTACAGGAACACCATGAAAAGCATGAAACTTGTGCTTTAAAATGGATGAGCTATTATAACAACAAACACTTTGCCATCTGACCAAGTCAAAATTGGCTGTGCTCATTCTAAGAGGTTCTTAGCTGTGGCATGCTTCTGCTTCAGCTTTTAGAGGAGAACAATAATTCTCTGGGTAAAGTGTAATGCCATGCATTTTTGAGGATTTGATTTTGAGTTTCCTCAATGTTAGAAATAAGATGAATAGCCCAAATAAGGCGCTCTCAATTATTTCTAGATATATACACACACCTCTCCCAATTCATGGAAAACTTCCAGGCTATCAATAGCCTCTAAAAGGAGATTGAAAAATTGTAATGGCAAGTTAACACTTTAAAAATGCCTCTGTTCCAAAAAGCACCTGGCTATGTGTTTGTACTGTTACTCATTAGTTCCACCAATATATATTCAGTTGTCTTTTTCTTGCCAAGACAGAAACCTTTGTCTTTGCAGCAGCTGCACCTCATCAGGAACCAATCAATTGGATATTCTCTGCCCACTGTCAGCCAACACCACACATCTATCTGCAACTACCATTTTGGTATAATCCACACTGGCAATTTGGTCTTCGCTGTTCCCCCTTCCCTGGATATCGGCAGAGAAAGATGAAAAGACACAAGTGATTTTGCACATTTTCCTATCCATGACAAAAGAAAAAGGATGCTCCTTAAATAATCTCATGAAATATCATGCATCATGATTCTTCTAGCAATTAAAAAAGTATCTTCTTGTTGAAAGCTAACGAACATATTCTAGTGACCATATCAGAGTTTAAAAATATTAACTAGAAGAAAGAAAAAGAACACCCCTGACCTCCAGCTTCTCATTTCTTCAATGGTACAGACAGCACATGCACATTTCATGGTATAGCACAGTAAACTAAAGCACAGATACAAAATTACTGAATGGACCACAGCAGAAAGAGTAACTTCTACAAGACGCTCAAATCTTTCCAAAGAAAACCATTACCAGTCTATGTGACTTATTCTCCCCAACGATGGGTGCAGGCCATGCTGTCCTGGTTTTAAGTTTTTATATAGTATTAATTATTCATCTACTGACAGCTTTATTACCTCTTTAAGAATAAGAGTTTTATTTGTATGTATTCACTGTTGAAATATATTTTAGTCTATTTCATACTTCAAAGACAAAATTAGCTTCAGAACAGAGGTAGTGTATGAATTTACAATACCCATTTTTTTCCTGGTAAATTACATCTTAATAAAAATAAATTACATCTTAAAAAAAAAAATCTTAACAAAAACATACTAAAGGTAAGGTATACAGCACAAACAAGGACAAATACAAACAGAACTGCTACTTAGCTTTCATCATCACAATAATCAATCACCCTGGGAGTCAGGTGTCACAATGGCAATGCCAGAATAAAATTGACTTACCTATACTGGGTGGACTGCCATAATTTACAGGGGACTCTGGAGGCCTCCCACAATGTAGTGCAGCAAGAGCAGATCCCTTCCATACAACATGTTTGCAACCTGTTTTAAAAGAATTATACAAAAAATGTAGGTGAGCATTTTTTCATGTGAAAACACGGAAAAGGCATGAAATATCAAGAACTCTAAAAATTCTCATACTTTTGTTTGTACGAAGCAAAGACTGTCTGCCAGCTCCTAATAACGTCTGCACTCCAGGGACACTTTGGGGAATTTCTTGCTCTAGAAGCGGTCCAAGTCGATGGCATATTTGAAGCAAGTGATCAGGTGCCAAGTGCCTGTAGTATTTCACCTATTATATGAAAAAGCAAACAAAACATTTGATAAAGAACATAATATTTTTGAAGAATTACTGGTTTAATCTTCCCCCCCCCCCCAGATTGTTACACAAATTCATAAGAATATCATAGTATATTAAGGAGAAAAACCAATAATGACCTTTTAGTACAATAACTCATTCCAGCTGGTCCTAATTAATTCTTCTATTCAGCACATGCTACTTTGTACAGAGAACTGTTGGTATTTACTACTTTGACTTTAAAGCACAGTTGGTCACAAACTAATAAGCTCCTTTATAATCACAGCAAAAAATGTAAAATATATATTCAATATTATATTTAAATAGTGGTCTAGTCAATTTAAGCTACTCTCAAATAAAGATGAGACAAAGACCGTAAGAACAGCAACATTTACAGAATTCTTGGATACCACATAAGTAACATAGCTTTGTAGAAGACAACACAAAAATATTCTGCCTCAGCTCATCTAAGTTACAAGACCTTGTCAAAGCTCCACCACTGGGTTGTTTTTTTGTTTTTTTTTTTTTTACATCTAAAGCTTTTAAACAAAAATGTTGGCTTAGGTAATTCAACTTCAAAATTGGTATATGAGGTCCTCTATCAGGCTACGAACGTGACCAGTTTTTGTAACTGCTCATGGTTTTCAACCACACAGTACCAAAACAAGTTCCTATTACCAGCAATAGATCTTCTCACCAGTTGATTATGATGAACCAGTATTAATGACTGCCCAGACAAAACTGGTTCATTCTTTTGAACTACTATAATTCTAGATCAAAGACCATCTTACACAACAAGGGAAAAAAAAAGCTTCAAAATGTATGTGACAACAGTAAAATCCTGTTAACATAAAGCTTTTTAAGAAATAGCATTTTTAAAAGGCGTGAGCTATTGTCAGCTTAGAGTATAGCAAAGAAAATTTAAAATAATAAAGAGGGAGGATAGAAACTCAGTTTTCTTCAGTTGTTGTACAGGATTTGGCATGTAGTAGTTTTATCCTTCATACAGCCTGACAAAACTTCTTCAGTGCTTTACTTCACAGAATAAAAAAAAAAATAAAATAAAATAAAATAAAAAGAGTACTGCAGTAAAAGCTGGTGATGTTTTGTTATCTTCTGCAACTACAGACGGCTGTGACTGACATTTTAGGCAGAACGATGCTTCTGTATTACACCCAATTAACAGGAACATACCTCATTCTTCATCAAATGTGCTCCTATCTTGCTGACACACTGTAATCACTTCATGTATTTTAGCAGTTTGTTAACATAAGAAGTGCTGATGTCTGAAACCAAGGCTCTGGAAAAGCCTTGCTTACACCAGGAATTCCCATCACAACAACACAACCTTCTAGTGAAGGAGGAAATTTCCTCTTTTCTCTTCTGCTCCTGTCGTGGTTTAACCCTGGCAGGCAGCTCACCTCCCCACTGCTGCTCGCTCTCTCCCCCCACGGTGGGATGGAGGAGAAAATCATAAAAGAGCAAAAACTTATGGGTTTGAAGTAATGACAGTTTAGTAGGTAAAGCAAGAGCTGCACAGCAAGCAAAGCAAAATAAGGAATTCATTCACTACTTCCCATTGGCAGGCAAACGTTTAGCTGTTTCCGGGAAAGAGGGGCTTTCCTTCTGTGAATTGTATTACATTTGTAGAATGCCTCGCAAGCTGTCTGAACTTGACTGCCTAAAAGTTAAATAACTTACTAGATTCACACAAGTTAAAAAAATACTTTTCTTTAGAGAATATTAGAAATTATATATATTTTTAATAAAGTTAAATTGACTGGAGGGACCTATTAATTTAAAATAACTAAATTTAATATCAAACAGGCAGTCTGTTAGAAGAGCTGCAAAAAACAATCAACTGAATTCAGAACTTGCTATTCTGATTCATTGTTCTTATCAGTAACATGCAAATAAAACTTGGTTTTTCCTACCTAAAGGAGTTAACAGTCAAAATACACACTTGAGAGCCCTAAAATATCAGAATAGCCTTAAGTAGTGACAAAGCTAAGTACAGTTTCTGCCATCAACAGCCCTGATCCATTTCCTTAGCTTTTGTTCTCCTTCACTCCTATCAAAAGGAGTGCAAAAACTTGACAAATACAGACCTTCGTATAATTCTATCTGAAACCAGACTTCATATCTGCAGGATTAATTATCGGTAATTTTTTTTGTTTAATCACAAATATTAGAACTACATATGCAGTGCAGTTGTCATTTTATCCTGCTCAAGACCCTTCAGTTTTACCCATGCTCACAAATGCACAAAATCTACAGTAAATGAAGCAAATCAGCTTTGGCACATTCCAAAACTACAGCTAGCTGACATCTTGAGTCATACTTCTCATGATTTATCATAAGCCATGTGTTCACTTTTTTATTTTAGCAGAAACTAGGTAGGCTCAATTCCTCGTGCAGTTTTTAAAGCAAATGTTTTGAAAAGGGGGGGTCTATTTGTATTATTCTTAATCATACCTAATAAAGACCTTAATACATACCTTACACCCACACTATAGTCTTTCCTCATTTAAGTCCATTTGTGTGAAGACAGCTATTTATGCCAAGTTATGCAGTAGTTTTGTGATGCTTCTGCACAGCATTTGTCTGAATAATCATTGTTCGCTACTGAACAGCATTTGCTAACAGCTCATTAACAAACTGATTCAACAATACTAAGTGAGCCCTAGGCTTAAAAAAAAAAAGTGACACTGGCCATCTAAATACTTGTCAGTTCCAGAAAGTTTATAAAAACCATTTCATGAACTATACACAGCCAAATTTGGCTCCCATTTTCCTATATAAGACTAAAGCACACAAAAGAAACTTTTAATTATAAAAAATAAGATACATTTCATTGTAAAATCTGCTAGAGAAAAAGAAAGTAAAAGTGAAAGGAAAAAAAAACGGATGTACAAGTACTTAAAATTCATACAGCTCTAAATGAAAAGTGAAAACTGGACTCTACAAACAGGTATTCTAAAATTTTATGCCAAAACTGGGATGTCAAGCAGTATATAAACAGCACAGATTTTTTTTCCCTGACAGTCCCACCTAGCTGAAATTCTAGCTGGTTTCTTTCCTCCTGTAACACTTTCTGGCAACATCTAATTCTGCTCTTTTCTTCCATCAGCAATGCACCAGAGATATGCTTTTATAAGTGTAATAATGAGCTTTTTGTTGAAATACACTTTTCACATAAGACAAGTTAATAACATTTCTTAAACATTACTGTAATAAAATTCAGAACTCTGTTAGCTACTACAAAATTTTCAGATCTTTAGCACAAACAATATTTCCTAGAAAATAAGCAGCAGAATTACCTTCAACCTCACCCTTTACCTACTACCCCCGACTTTACTTATTCCAAACAAACAGCATGGGAATACACAAAACACAGCTACACAGCTATGTGGACTAACATTCAAATCTTTATTATCTTTGAAATAGGCCTAAGCGCTTATATTTTCATTCTGCATGACTCTGCAGAATAATTCAGCAGGAGAATCACAACGAATGCATCAACAGAATCATGATTTGACCTAGACTCTTTAGTTAAATTTGTAATACATAATGCAGTTATTCACTGCGAGTGTTTTAGACATGAAGTAAAATATAACCCTATTCTGGATTCTGCTCTAAGCACTATGCATACCAAAACGTTCTCCGAAGTATTGTTGTTGTTGCCCCTCCATGCTAACAGTTAACATGCTTAACTACAAGTTTGACTGTAAATATCTTTCAGAAAAACACATTACCACACAAGGACACTTAAGAAAAAAACCCTAGGTCAGTCAGCTACCTATATTTCAAGATGAAAGAGCTCAATCTAACTAATACCAGCAGCTATCCCAGCTTTAACTGTTCTGCTATGTAACATATTACCCAAAACAAGCTCCAAATTGAATTACAGTAATTGTTGTACTGTATCAGACCATCAATCTAATTGAGCACCCTGTACCACCAGCCACTGCCTTATCACTTTAAAATTAGGAACTGCAGTAAAGTGCAATTACTTTTCTCTGAAGCATTCTAATTCTTTTTTTTTTTTTTTTTTGGGGGGGGAAGCAACAGGCAACAGGGAGGGGAGAATTTGATAATTGACTATTTTCCCCAAAGCATGTTTATTTTTCATACACAATACATATACATAATTATGCTTGAGCTTGGATACTTAGACACTATTTCCCATAGGAATGCCTATGATTTCAATGTGAGATTACTTTTTCTCTAATGAAATAGATTCTTTACAAAATCAGCCATCCCAAGAACATACTAGTTTTTCAACTACTTAATGTTTTTATAGGTGCGAGACCAGAGCAGACAAACTCAAACCTTAGTATAAACAGACCGCTGCAAGCTCGCTACCTACCAAGGTATGAGAAGGTATGAACAATAGTAGCATTTTCAGCCTTATGGACTAAGATATTCAAATACATCTATTACTGTTGATTACCTGTACCTATTTGCCCATCTTAAACACATTCACAGCAGGGTTTTTTTTGTTTGTTTGTTTTTGTTGGGGTTTTTTTTTGTGTTTCTTTTTGGGGTTTATTTGGTTTGGGTTTTTTTTTTATTTGTTTTTTTTAATAAAAGGCACACATTAGAAACTTGACATTCCTCTTCAGCCCATCTCTCATCAGCGTTTCTTAGTCTCAGTTTGAAAGAACTGGCACAAGACAGTTGACTTAACAAATGTGTGGTACTTCACACAATGAACTGGAGTTCCTCCTCATCAAAATAAAACAGTTT
Source organism: Larus michahellis (assembly GCF_964199755.1). NCBI lineage: Eukaryota > Metazoa > Chordata > Aves > Charadriiformes > Laridae > Larus > Larus michahellis. The sequence goes on along the minus strand of NC_133898.1, from coordinate 95,453,831 downwards.
GAAAAGAGAGGCTCTAACATCACCTGAATTCCCAGCTACGGGAATAAACCGTAGAACAAAAGTTATTGTCTTTTAGAACTAAAAGGAAATAATTTAACTTGATATATGTCCAACAGAAGCACTGATAATGAGACCAAAATGGTAAGGCTCGCAATCGTTTTGCAGGTTTTCTCACCTCCAGTGCCAAGTCTTTCAGATCACCTTCCAAAACACCGTACAGACTTTCCCCAAAATGCTGTTAATAACAAAAACTAGATGATGACACAGCTCTCTCATTCAATGCAAGTTTTATTTTTTGGTCCCTATTTCTTTGAATACCTTCACAGTGCAAGATTTCCTGAAGAAACAAACCACTTATTATCTGGTTACTTATTAAGAAACAGAATTATTAAACAGTAACCACAGTGGTGCCTACAAGAGTTTACTATGTTAGGTATTATATGAACAATGAAATACAGTGTCAATTTACTTAGTGTCCCAGTCCCACAGATACTCTTTGTAACTTCACGTACTTTTCACTCTAAATCCCATTCAGTAATTGTGGGCAGGGTAAGAATAAGGGACAAACGTTAGCAAAATAGTAATAAACAGTTCCTGAGAACAAGAATGCATACTGCCTACTAAACCCATCATGCCGCCTTCCTACTTGATGTGAATTCCCTGCCTTCTCTTTCCTCAACCACCACCACCAAGAATAAAATCCTAATTCAACAGAGAAAGCAACAGTTATGTGAATACTTTAGATGAGAAAGGTAACACAATGGTTCTGATCACGTACACTATGATGTTTGTACCCTAAAAGACCTTAAAAAAAACCAAACAAAAAACAAACAAACAAAAACACATACTCCACACCAAACCTAGGGGTTTTTTTAGACTATTTCTCATCAGTGTCTCAGTCTCAGATTAAGAGAGCTAGCACAAAACTGCTGACTTAGCCAATCCTCTTGATTTGATAAGTCAAAAACCCACCACCCTCTACAGTAGCTCTAACTTGTTGTGGTGAATCTTAACAGCCAGCTTCATCCAGCTGAAGTCCACTTTGCTCCCAAAAGGAGCAACACCAACACATTCCCCGAGCCCTCCACACGCACTCCTATCATCTCCCTCATGGTGGTGGTAGGACCTGTGTTGCCACACACAAAAGGAAAGCTGAACCACCTGAAAGTGATTTTTGTACTGTTCATTTTTCAGACAGTTCAGCTCCCTTATCCGACTGACCGCACACTTGGAAGAGCGCTCGTGCCTGCCTACACAAAGGATGCAGCAGAAATGCATAGCTTTCATCCATGGCACACAATTAGAGTAGCTACACCCATAGTGAAACTGAAACATGAAAAAGCAATTACCCTGGAGTCAAATGATGCACCACAGCTTGTTCACGTGTCAAGGCCTTAACACATGTGTTTTAAAGCCTAATGACACAACACTTAAACAACACATTTAACCACAATCTATAAACAATTCACAAGGCTGCCTTGCTCTATTAGCTCTTAAAACTCAATTTCTGCCCCTCATCATGAGAAATCCTCAGTCTTTCAAACAGAAGAGAAAAACAGCTGGCTTACAATTCTTAAGTTTTCACAACAAATGCAAGAGAATACCAAATGTCCTGAGATCCATTACTGAAGAGTCCCACCATCCTTGGTACACCAACGTTGAAAATGGCCTACCAGGGACTTGATTCTCAGAAAGCCTTTGGTTACAGCACAACTAGAAATCTTAATGCTGACGGTACAAAAATGAGATTGGCACTCTGAAATAAGAGACTACACTCTCAAAGCAAGATTCAAGTGGTTTATACCACAAATGGTGACTGTAGAAAAAAAATAATATAGAAATATTTGAATTCAAGAAAAATCACTTAAGAATATAAACCATAGTATAATTGCATTTCTGAACTCATGTATTTTCCTGCAGCATTACAAGCCTGCACAGCATGCTGTTAGCTTAAAAGAAAATGAAACATTTACTTTCACTGACCAAAATGAAAAATGAATGTAATTTACAAGATGAAAATTACATTGGATTTAACATTATTTGCAGAAATTAAGTTACAGAAATTAAATATCTAAGGCTGTGAATTTCAGTCTAATAGCAGAAAGTTAACTCTAATAAGAATTCCCAAATAAATGTTTTCAAAATGAGGAAAAAAAACCCAAACAGGAACAACATCATCTCTTGAAAAGATATCCACCTAAATAGATGTATAATAAAAGGCACGATTTTGCAATCAACATAACAGAAGCCTGGGATTAAATTTCATCCCCTGTTACACAGAGCCTTTATTCCCTCCTAGAGTAAAAGCCAGACATCTAACTACATTTACTGCTATTTTTATTTCCTAGCTTTTCTCCCTTCAGCCCCTTCTGTGACATTTAGTGAAAACTCAAGGCATTAAAGTCTGAGAAGTGGTACCAAAACATGACAAAACACACCTTTTTCAGAAAGAAGAGTCAGCATCTTTAAACTGGATTATTTTTTTAAAATTAAAATAAATTAAAAAACAGAAGGGAGCTCATCATCAGCCTCTGCCTTAAAAGCTAAAGAGTCTTTGGTTTGAGATAAACAAGTTTTTGTTTAATGGAACAAGACCCTGTGAAAAACACTTCTTTTGCATGAAATGTAACTGTCACCCTGCAAATACACTTCGGTGCCAGCTTTCACAAGCCTAAAACGTTAAGTAATACAAAAGTTCACACACCTTTGACAACCAAAGCAAGAGCAGAGAGAGAGAGGACGGAGAGAAACATCAAGAATGAAGTAACCCATTTCCCCTCCTTCCTTCCCCCCAACATCCAGGTAGGGACAAGGTGGAAAAGGGCATATAAACATTTATAGGAAGTCTAAGAAATCTTTGTTAGGAACAGAAGACTAGGAAAAGAGGAAGGACCTAGTCAGCATCACATCTCCAAATGCAAGTATGCAAGATCAAGTCCAAATTTTGAGGAAGTACATCTTATGTCATCACATATCTATTCTGACTAAATTAATATTTACCTGCTTTCCAAGAAACAAAAGTTTCGTGGAAAGAAGAGTCTGAATGAACTTATTCCTCATCGCCTTCTTACTTCAAACCTTTAAAATGTCTTTTTCCTCACTTTCTCTTTCTTCACGTCCTTTTATATTCTGACTATATAAAAGAACCCCAAACACATTCTATGTTAAGACTGCAGCTCCAATTCTTTGTAATTTATAGGATAAAAGAGAGATTTCATGGTAAGTTTTGCCAAGCAACTTCTGACCATTGTTTAAAAGGTATAGTACAGCCTTATGGTCTTACAAATAAATACATAAATAGCATAACGTATCAAGCAAAAAGTATCAGCACATTGAAATTCCCAGTTGAGTTTCTTTATGATCTTTGATTTCAGGAAAGTTTAAATGTATTGTTACATATGAGTACGTTTTCAAGAAGTCAACTGCTATCAATTCTTCCACACTGCACACATTAAAATGCCTGGGCAAATCCACCTCTTGCTCCAGAGAAAACCAATGCAGTAAGCAAACCCATTCCAACTACAATAAATACCTATGATTCATACTGTAACATTCGTAATACAACTAAAATAACGCATATGCAACAGTCTTTACCGGACGCACTACAGATGGGAACTGTTCCGTCTCCTTTTGTGTGAGCTCCAAAGTTCTCCATGCATTTAAATCTCAGAAGTACTGGAGTTCAGAACTACTATAACCAACCAGAAAGCCTGAAGGGAAACTTTGCTTTGATGAATATTACAGGCAGGGCTTAGTCTTCCTCTGAAACCCTATTCAGAAACTCAGAGACTAAATTATACAACAGTGCACCTGTAATGAAAACAATACTGGAAACAAGTTGCTAACAGACACAGTTCAGACATCTTAATTGCTGTTTTCCCAGCTACTGTAGTCCACAACATATTAAAAAAATAAATACATACACAGGCCCCTGTCTGCTAGCAAGTACTACACCACTAAGTAATACTTTGTTTTTTTTATCCCTGATTGATGAAAAGCACACACTGGGAGATTAAAAAAAAAAATAAAAAAGGGGGGTGGGGGCGCAACAAAAAGACACACAAGTCAAATTTGTGATGTGAGCCTGGCAAGTACAGCTATCCCTACACACCGGATACGCGGTATATTAAAAACCCCCAAGCCATACAACACATCTTGCCAGCATTCGGTGGGCACACACCGAACCGGGAAGGACCCCTCCAACCAAACCCACCCACCCACCCCCGACGCAGCCCCCGGCCCAAACGATGCAGACCCCGACTTCACAGCGCAGCGAGGGAAGGGGGGGAGGAGGGGGAACAACAAACCCCAAAAAGAACAAAACAAAACCCCCCAAAACCTAAAGCGCCTCAGCACGGCCACCGGGGACCCCACCTCCCCCTCGATCCTCGCCCCCCGCCCCACCACCGTGCCCCGGTCCGACGGGGTGAAGGGGTGTGGGGGGGTAGCCATTGTGTGCGCGGGCGGCGCGGCGGAGAGCGCCCCCACCCGCCGCTGCCTGCCCGCGCGCTGCCCGCGCTGGCCCCGCCCCGCGCGCTGCCGCCTGCCCGCACCACGGCCATGACGTACCGCTCGTTTCCAGGCCGGGGATCGCTCCCCTTCGGCCGATTCTGGTTATTTTATATTTTTTTTTTTACCGGCGGGAGCCCGCAGCCCCGCGTCTCCCCTCGGGGCCGGGAGGGAGTTAGAAGGGGCCGAGATTGTTTTGTTTGTTTTTGTTTTTTTTTAAAAAAAAAACCTCTAAGTTTTTTTGCTTGTTTTTTTTTTTTTTTTAAGTTGTATTTTTTTTTGCGGGAAATTCAATTTCTTTATTGGGCTGCTCAGGGAGAGTGAGAGAGGGGGGAAAAATAAATAAATAAATAAATAAACTTTGCCCGCCGCACGGGCTAAACGTCTTACCAGGTTCTCGTAGCTGCGGGGATGCTCCTTGCCCGTCCAGTCCGTTCGCTTGGGCAGCAGCTACAGTAGGGAGGAGAGGGGGCACCCGGTGAGCGGTGCCCCCCCCCGCCCGCCTCCGAGGAGCCCCCCGGCGGCGGCCGGGATGGGGCGGGGGAAGCGGGAGAGGGAAGGGGGGGGAGGCCACAGGCGGGGCGAGCGCCGCCGCTTACCTCTTTCTCCGCCACTTCTCGGATCAGGACCTGCAGCGACAACAAAAGGGGCGGGGGGGTGTGAGAAAAGGGGGTCGGTTTAAAAATAAAGAGGGGGGGGGAAAAAAAGGCGGGGGGGCGGGGGGGAGAGAAGGGACGAAGCGGCGAGCGCGCCGCCCTGCCCGGCCGCCCCCTCCCCGCCAGGCCCGGCGGCGCCATCCCTCCATCCCTCCCTCCATCCATCCCCTACCTGAGCCGCTTGCTGGCAGGGTCCGTCCTCCAAAAAGCGAGCGATGAGGAAGTACAGCTCTGAGGGGAGAGGAGAGGCGGTGAGGGCCGGAGCTCGCCCCTTCTCCGCAGGCTTTTTCTTTCTCTTATCCCCACACACGCACACCCCTCTCCCGCCTCCCCGCTCGCTTCCCGCCGCCCCGCACGGCGGCTCCCCCGGCACTCACCCGCTCGCAGCTCCGCCGTGTGCCTGCTGCCGGCGTCCCCGGACATGGCGAGGCGAAAACCGGGGAGGGGAGGGGGGGGGAAGCAGGGGGAGGGAGGGGGGGAAAGGGGAGGGAAGGGGGGGCTCGGGCCGCGCTCCCGCGGCAGCGTCGGGGGCCCGGCGAAACGCGTCCGCCCGCCCGGTAGCTGTCACTGTTCGTTCGCCGGGAAGAGTCTCGGCTCCACCATTCAACCCACGGGCAGGAGGAGGAGGAAACAACAACTCACACCAACGCCGCCGCCAACGCCGCCGCTGCCGCCGCCAGCCAGCGCGAGCGAGCGCGATCCCTCCGCCCGGAGAAAGAGTCCCCTCCTCCTCCTCCTCCGCGCCCCCCGCCTCAGCCCTCCCGGCCCCTCTCGCCGCACCGCCCCTCTCTCTCCTCACACCCCCCGCCTCCCCCCCACGGCCCTCAGTGCCCGGCGGCGGGGGCGGCCCGGCGGGGAAGGGCGGGGGGGAAGCCGCCTTCTCCCGCTCTCGCCCCGCCGCCGCGGCAGCAGCGGCGCCCCCCCTCCTCCCCTCCGGCGCTGCCCGGCTGATGGGGGAAAGAAGGGGCGAGCGCTACGTGTTTATTATCGGGCGGGCGGGCCGCAGCAGAAGATGTCGGAGCGGCAGAGGCGGGGCGGGCGGGAAGGCGGCGGGCTGGCGGCTGAAAGGCGCTTTCTCTGCGAGCTGCGGGAGGCCGGAGCGCGGAGGGATACGACGCACGGGGAGGAGGGGCTGCGGTGAGGGGCGGGAGGGAGGCGGTGTGGGGGGGAAAGCGGCTCTTCACGGCGGCGGCTGGAAGTTACCGAGTTTCAGTGTCGCAGAAATGGGAAGCGAGCGGAGCCAAAATGCCCCCAGGGAGCGCGGCCCCGCTGGGGAGGCGGGCTGAGGAAAAGCCCGGCCCTCCTTCTTCCCCCCTACCCGCCATCCCGCCCCGCTCCACCATCCCCCGTAGCCAGGCCCCTCCCGGGCGCGAGGCGGCCCCGGGCTCCCCTCAGAGCCGGCGGCGGCGGCCCCGGGCTCCCCTCAGAGGCCTCGGGGCACCGCGGGTTTGGCGTCTGCGCGTAAGTGCCGGTGTCAGGCGTCGTTGTTTCTTATCCTTGCAAACATTGTGCCCGGGGCTGGGTTCGTGCCTTGGGTTTGTTGGGTTTTTTTGGGGGTTTTTTTTTGGTTGTTTTTTTTTTTCTGGGCGGGGGGGAGAGGGAACCCCAACAAATCCCAAACAAACAGAAACGTGCTTTTTCTTCGTTGTTTCTTCGCTGCCCTGCCCGGGTCGGGGTGCCTGGCCTGCGGTCGCCGCCGCGGGGAGGGAGGGTGAAGGAGCTCGCTGGGTGCTCGCTTTGAGAACTTCCCTTTAAAAAAAAAAAAAAAAAAAAAAGACCAACCCAAATATCTAATAACGCTTTTATTCATTGTTCTTGCCGCCAACCGAGCCGGACACGCGGGGGCTGACGAATCCTCTGGCTTGTGGGAGCGATGGCAAAGAGGAGGAGTGTTGTCAACGCGGGGACCGGCGAGGGATGGCGATGCCTGCAACCTATGGCTGAACTGGAGGTAATTCGCTAGCGGATCGATAAGCTACCGAAGGTTCCTGAAAGGCTGCGATGTTGCACGGAGCCTGATTAGCGATTAAATCATTTATTTCTTTCAGGCTTTGCTAGCTTGACGGTACCGAATAAACGTCCTGATTTGCGCTGTAGCTGTTTGTTTTCTGCTTACAGTCAAAAAAGGGAAAGAAAATAAAAACAAAGCAAAAGTCCACTGATAATTACCTTTAAAAAAAAAATCGGTATCAGATGTGGAAGGGGTTTAAAGGAGCATAATTACTCGTCTTTATGGTTTGCAACGCGTCTATGCTTTTTCAGGTCGAATTGGGGCCTTGCAAGAATGAACTTGTTTGTGGACAATAAGAATGAAATTAGTGGGGATTGATGTAAACGGGGGATGCTGTTATTTTTTAGTATTTCTTTTGCCCCAATTATTAACTAATGTAACTTGTGAAGCAAAGCCAAAAGTATGTTTGAAATAATATAGAAACTAGACAAAAAATATTTTGTGCGTAAAGACCCTGAAGCTCCATGTATATAACTTTTAACGAAATTCAATTTAAACTGTATTTCATTGCAAGTGCGGGGAAGCTGAGTTGAGCATTTTTATATGTATGTTTCCAAGGCTCGCGAGCTCAGTGTACGAGCCTGCTGCTTGAGCTTTGTGCTTGGCATGGCGAGAAAGCTTACTGCAGCGGCCCTTCTGCTTTATTGCACAAACATTAACCGTGAAAGGTTAGAGAAGGGAGGCTAAAATGTCACGTATTTCCATAAAGTCATGTTATAAAAAGTGATAAAAATTAGATTTATATAGCAGATGCCTAATTGCTGCCCATTTTGACATAGAATTATCAAGTACCCTAAAAATCATTAAAATCATAATCTAGCGTGTGGCCTGTAATCATGAGGGTAAATGTATTTTGTAGTATAGATTGGTTTTTTAGGAAGTAAAATCGTGCATACTGAATTGGATCACTTTATCTGTAGCTATGCTTACTTTATATATTTAAAAATGTATGGCTGTCTCCCTTTTCCCGGTTTTTATAACAATAACCACTCTGTTTCGGCTTTATTTTACATCTACACTTCAAATAATTGAAATGGCAATGAAATCATAATTTACCATCTAATAAAGATTTAAAAAAATAAAGTGACTTGAGTCTTTTCTTAGCAATGTAAAATATGTATTGTAATATCTCTCATAGGTGGTTCTCACAACAAAGGGCTACATGAATAATGTGATTAACATTTTCATTTCCCTTGATGTTTACATAAAAGAAAGTATGCTTACATATGACATCACTAAAACTATAAACCAAGGAATAGAGAAATTTTAACAGCTAAAGAGTCTGAAAGTAGAGGAAAACTATCCTGAATATATCGAACTTCCCTATTCTTTTGGCAACTCGTAACTTTTCCTGATCAAAATGTTCTTGGTGCTCTGACAGTAAAATAAGGAATTGTGTCTTTTATTTAATTTTTGTAGAACGCCAAGCAAAATGGAATCCCAGTCCCCGACTTGAGCCTGAGCACTGCAGTACTACAAATAAGATTTAATAAACAGCTTTTACAAACATACATTTCACTTCTTGTTACAGATGAAATCTGATGGGGCTTTTTTTTGTTTATTTGTGGCTTAACATGGAAGTTACACAGGCCACAAGAGAAGATGCGGAATTATTATTTAGTGATGCATGTTATAATGAGTTTTAAGAATTCATGTAGCTGTAATAAATATTCCTTTAATTTTTCAGAGTTATTTTAAAAGTTGGGTTTTTTTTTTTCCCCCCTGTTGCAATTAAATTGAGGATGTTTTTGTTAGGTATACAAATAGAGAAAAATATTTTCATGTCTGAATTTTTACTATCCATCCTGATTGTTTTGCTTTCAAATAATTCCTTTTCTTTTATTTGATCTTGTCACCTTACATTATCCTTAGGTAAAAATACATCAGTTCTGCTTTGTCAGTGAGATTTAATGTTTTTTAGGAGAGATTTCTACTCTGAAAGGTCTGCATTAAAAAAAAAAAAAGTAGTAATAATGGAATTATTTTCCTTTTTCAGCTATAACAATTGTTACACTTGCAAAGAAAATCTTAGATTATTTTCATCTATTAATGGGATTTTTTTAACATCTTATAGCTTTAGATATTCTTTCTGCAAATGTGCAAAATGTCCTGTTACTTTATTTTGTGATGACTTTCAAATACGATTATTCACACATGTTCACTAAAATCATTTTACAAAAAAGCAAGAATAAAGTTTATTAGATTTTGCTGTTAATAAAGTTGATACGTAAAACTTCCAATCAGTTATGGACTGATCCCAAGGAGTTATTTGGTGGTGTTTTGTGTTTGTTTTTTTTTTTATTTCCCCTACCTTGGCTTTTTTTTTTTTCCTCCTTTTTCCCCCCTCTCCTTCCCCCAAAAGTGCTATAAGTACTCTTAAGTATGCAAACACAGATATGTTAAAATTCTCCTGAATTACTGTTTATTTTTGACAGATAAGAATATAGTATCCTTGATTTCTTCCTGATTTTCCTAAATCTTGATAGTTTGGGATTTTTTTTTTAACTGATTTACCCCCCACCGCCATAATGGTTTATATCAGTTACCAGCATGATTTAATAGCTTGCAACTGGAAATTGCACTACGTGAAACTTAATGTGAATTTCTCGATGTGAAAATCCTTTCTGTTTCTTGTGAAACTTGCCCTTTCCCTTTTCTTTATAGACAAAGGAAAGTATTTAGGGTTTGTAAATTGTCAAGCTGAACAATGTAGCCAAATATTTGAAGCACGATACTGGTAGAAGGAGGAGGTTGGTTGAGAGGTTGAGAGCAACATAAAGTGTTGACTAAGCTTTCCTCAGGGCTGGTTGGTGGCTAGGTTTTATTTTTTGGTGGTTTTGTTTTTTTTTTTCCACCTCAAGTGAGAATTATCACCACCAGTTGCTTGTCTTTTTGTGACTGTTGGTTCTTACTCTTGAAACCAACCATTCATCTTACAAGTGCAAGAAGGGAGCGATGGTACTGACGAGTCCAGCCAACATTTTTTATCATTATTGTATATATTAAATGGCTGCAGAAAGAACCAAATGTGCCAAAATACAGTACTACTACGAGTAAATTCCTTCTGCAGTTTTAAGCAATAACCTACAATTTAACTAAGTAGCTTCACATCAGAATTATTTCAAATACTCACTTGTACACGCTTCATGCCAGGAATATATCATTTCTGGATTTTGCATTGGTAACCTACTTGAACCTTAAACTGTGGAGTTCCTTACGGAGTGCTTAGCTGCTCTGTATTCTGCCTATATTAGATATTAAATAGTGAACTCTATGCTTCCATACTTTACTTTTACTTCCTTTTTCAGTGCACCCATTACCATAGAACGTGGGTGTCTTCCTACTCCAACCGAAACACACCGTTTCACCTTTCGCTTGCTTCTCCCTGTTGGTGAAAAGTAGCGTAGAATTAGGTATCTGCATTACCCAAACCGCCATACACCTCGACAAATTAACATGTTATAAAAGCACCCAACTAGATTAACCTCTGACAAGCATGTTTCTTCACTTATGAAGACATCGTTCATTTTTTGTGTAAAGATAAATAATAAGCGCCAAATCTACTATCAGGCTTCTGAAAGTAGAGGTACATGTCATTTATATTTTGAGCAGTAAATAAATGAGTATGGTTGAAATTCATCCAATGACTCTAAAAACCTCTTCAGAATGTTGTTATCCAAATAAATATGAATTGCACCAGCCATGACATTCTTTCAGTTTCACTATTATATCTTTGAGTGCAAAAAACTTCCCTTATAAAGAGAAACCAAGAATTAGACCTATGCAATTCTTATTGAATAAAGGAATTCTGCTGCTTTATGGTGGGGTATTGTTTGGAGGTTTTAATTTTGTTTTATTTTAAAGCAATTTAATTTGTGCTCCTGTATTTGGTAAAAGACCTTCGATTAAAATTACTGGATCAGTTTGACAGTACAACTTTCTATGCTGAATACTTTCCCTAATTATCCAGAGAATTTTGAGAAAATTATTAAACTGCTGTACTTAATTGTTCGCTATTGGGCTTTTCTTCACAGAGAATCTTAGATATTTGCCATGTTCCGTTCCATGTCCATGTGATACCTCCAAAGTTTTCTGAGAATTCTAAGGATTATGTGGGGGTTTTTTTAGTGGTGCTTGGAAAAAATTAATATAAATATTATATTATATATATTATATTATATTAATATAAATTATAATATATATAATTATATATGTTAATATTAATGTATATATTAATATAATTATAATATATTTTAGAGGGGAGATACTCTGTAATAAATATAGGAGCAGAAAACTAGGATGTTTACTATGTTGCTTTGTATATTGACAATTAGTTTCTTAGATTGTTACTTCTAGATTGTTACTTCTTAGATTGTTACTTCTAGAAAACTGCTGAAAACATTTGCTGTTAGTGTACTTTCTAGTAAGGTATTGCAATATGCAAAGGTGATTTTTGTTGAGCAGAAGATTCTCAAAATAAGAAGTATAATTTAAGAAGTATAATTATAATTTAATTTTATAAAAAATAAGAAGTATAATTTATTTTTTTCACTGGTTTCATATTAGAGCTCTAAGTCTAGACAACATTTTAAGTCTAAGTGACAAATTTTATTTATATTGATAAATTATAAAGCTTAAGACGACACATTTTAAGTGTCCTTCAGTGAATATTTATCTTTTCGTTTCTGTAAATGAAAATCTAGGTTTCTGTTTACCCAAGTTTGAGGGCCATTTCTGATTAGCAATTTGGATTTGATTTTTTTCAAGGACAGTAGTAGCCTGTTAGAAGTGCAACTTTTGAAAATACAGATGATGAGTTATTTGTCTGACTCTTCAGAATGGGGCTGGTTATCAGGAGCTTTGGTATAGACTTGGGATTTCCCTGAAGTTAGTATGGTGGACTATTAAAGATTTACATCTATGTAATAACTTGATACTGTTATCGGAGATATATCTGATACACTTGTTAATGTGTAATTACAGGAAAGGCCGAAGGAAAAATATTTTGATGTTTACAGATACTCATTGTACAGTTTAGATAGAACCAGAGCAGGCCATAAGAAATATCAGATAGATCTACCCAGAGAAGAGATGAGCAGAGCAATGTAGGTAAAATTTCATGATGTTACCTTCAAAATAATCTGTTGGAAGAAATAATAGGAGTCAGTCACGCTCCGTATGGGCTCCTAAACCAATATAGGAAAAAGAGCTTTATTCTATAGCCAGTAGTAAGTCTTTTTAAAAAGACCATTCTATTTATTACATACTCAACATTGAGAATATGGTCTTTTTCTTCTAGAACTCTTAATATGAAACAAACAATGACACGTCTTCTGTTGGAATACTGCGTTGAGTCTTTCACCTTATCCCTAAAGAATTAGAATTCAGAGATCTATACGGAAAAGAGCTATGATCAAGGAAAAATATTCTAGGAATAGAATTAAAGACCAAAGAAATGGAATAAAATGTTTGGAAGAGGTAATATTTAAGTATGGCATACAAAATTTCTCTGTTTCAGAGAAGATAAAGCAGAATCTTATGTAAACTCTAGGATATAGTTCAAGAACTGAAATAGTTGAAAGGTTTCAAATTAAAAATTACGTTTTTCCCCACCACAAAATATAGCCATCCTGTCTTTACTTTTGCCTCAGAAATCGCTAAAGCAAGGATTTTAGCAGTCTTTGGAAGAACCGATGCTTCTATAAGTAAGAACATTCATCCAGTGACAGCACACGTACATAATTAGAAGGATCATTAGTCTGATCCAACGCAGCCTTGCTGTGTTGCTAGCTTTAAGACAGTTTTTCCCTGAGTGTTTCCTTCTAGTGTTGCTTGATTTCATTTAGAGCTGCAAAGCATTTTTATTTCTATGTGGTAGAAATATCTGCTTTCCCCAAAATAGTAATGAAGTAGTGCGAGTAGTGTGAGTAGTACCAATATTTGCAGTTACAGTAAAGATTTCAGTGCTGTTAGCGTTGAACCATTTGTCTGACAGTGCCTACTTTGTGTACATGTGTGATTTGTCAATCAACCATGAAATGCGTATCACTGAGACTCTGATCTCCATTTATTGTTCAGTCTTTTGAGAAAACACTGGGCCGTTGATCCAGATTTCTCCATATTTTGTATTCCTCTAGAGCATCTACTTGGTGACTTGAAAGGATTATTTTTCATTTTTTCAGTTTGCCCAGATAAACTGTTGAAGATTTTGGTGTGCCAGCTAGGCATGGTGTAGTAATGGAGATATAAATTGTGTAAGGTAACTGTTGCTTTAAAATCATTGAATCAATCTCTTGATTTTACAGGTTTTAGAGCACTAGCGACAGGAAGTGTGATTAGACCACAAATGACCCGTGCATATTCATGACGCTAGTTAGGTTTTTTGTTTGCTCCCTTGTTTTTAACCTAATATGAATGTAAGACGGACATTGGCACATGTGCCTCCCTTTTCCCAGGTGAGGACCTACCACAAGATTAAAAGACCGTGCTCACTCCAGCTAATCTGTAGTTTTCCCACGCGAAGTGCAGCAGCTTATTTAATGGAGGCTAAGAAGAACCCTCTTCCAAGGGTATCCACCCAGCTGGCTAGCTCATACTTTTCAGAGGTACAAAATACTGTTTTCTCTTCCGTGTGGAAGAATTTGAACTGAAGTTGGATCCCCCTGTGCACCAGAGTGAATGAAAACTACAAAGCTGTTGGATAAAAGGCACAACTGCCGCTTTGGTTGGGACCTACTTTGGTAAGCCTGCCCTGGAAATGCTCTACGAACGGGGTGCGCAAGCGAGACGAGCAGATTTGCGGATCCTGAGCTAGTCAGAACAGGCAGCTTTGGGCACACTCCCAGAAGGTGTTGGCGTTGGAAAATTAAGTATCAAAAGATTATTTTATAGTTAGGCTGTTACACACATTCTCACCCAGCTGTGGGTCAGCTCGTCACTGATGGGTGTTATTGCAGCAAGCTCTGGAGCATTCGCACACAGCCAGTTGCTGCACGTGTGTGTTTTATTAAAGCTCAGGCTTCCAAGATCAAATAAGAAAAGGAACTGAACTTGATCTTTCAGCATCAAGTTTGACTACTACTAATTGCCTCTCGGCAGGCCCTTGTAAGCAAAGCACTGAATAACACTAAAACTCAATCAACTAATGTAAAGAAACACGATGTCTTACAAAGACTAGGCTGAGCGTTTGAAGAACTACACGGGTATTTATTTTTACCATAGTTCTAATTTTGGAGTGTGTTATTCTGGTTATAATAAAGGTATGTTTATTTAGTCCATGTATCAGATTTTTTGTATGTATGTTTGAAAGTGCTTTAAAAGAGGAACGAGTGTGTAGGATTCATGGAGCTTTCCACCTAAATATAACTAAAGTTTGAATCACCTGGTTAAAACGTAAAGTCATGCCAAACCTGCATGTCAACATTTGAGGAGCTGGGACCCTCCGAAATCCTTATCTTAAAATACTAAGGTTCTTTTTGTTTGCAGGCAGGATGTTTTTGTTCTTGAAAAACAGTTGGGGTACGCTTTATCTATTAGACATTTATTAGAAACGAAAGCTGAGGTTTTCACAGTTTCCTTTCTTATAGATCTGAGCAATAAAGTATCAAACTCCCAAAATTTGAGAAATAAGAAAAAAACCCATAATTTCTCCCATGTAGTCTAATACAATTCATAAAAATCATTAGGGTTTGAGAAGAACAAGGGAGGGTGGGTGTTCTGTTGAGCTGCAAGAGGAATTACCCACATGAAATTGAAAATAATAACATTGAAAATAACGTACTGACTTTTTAAAGAAGGGATCACATGGATCCTGTTGATCACAATTTCATCAGAACTTAATGTCTCAAAGCTTCAATTTCAAGACATAGTCAAGTTTCAGATAATTCTGGAAAATTTGTTTTGTACAAACAGAAAAGAGAGTTGCCTAATAAATTACCCAAAATACTTCCTGCAGGGCCTGCTAGTTGTCAGGTTTTTATAGTTTTGGTTTCACTGTTTTTTCAGGGATGAACAAGGAATGTAGGGAGAAAGTAGCAGACGAACAAGCAGAAGTCAGGGGTAAGTCAGCTGTGCTATAGCAAACTCCCAAACGAGATGGAAAGCCATTTAAAAATTGGGGAAAAAAATTAAAAAAAGGGCAATCCCTTAGAAAAAAGTTCCATCAGCTTTCCATCCTTCAGGTAAAATGCCCGAGTTAAGGAAGAATTGACTTATGCCAGAGTTCAGAGTCAGTAACTTAAAATCACCGAGGTTCCCACTGAAGTTCTAGTATTGACGTTCCTGGTTACTAAGAGTTAAATATTACAGTAGGTTCTCAAACCTCCGCAGGACATTCCTTTTCCTCAGACCCTGCATAGCACTTGCTGACAATTTTAACAATATAGGCAGCTGATTGCTAATGCTCAGACCCGAGCCCCAGTGCTGTTTAGGTTATTACTTAAAACTTAATTTCAAAGTAGTAAATGCTCTTAAAAAAAATGAGGAAGAGGTATTTGCCTACCTAATCCCATTTAAAAACAAAACACTACATGCTTCTTACATTCTAACACCACCTTAAATTCTAGGAGCATGTCTGCTCTGTTTTTTCCAGCCAAAGTCCTTTTAGTTTGAAGTCCAAGTCCTAACAAAACCAGTCCAAATTAGAAGTACTGAATCCCCTTGCTTTGAGTCTTTTTATCTAAATAATTAACATTTGAGTAAAATTAGAAAACCCCTCAAATGAAATTGACTTCTTGATTCATGGTCCACCACCCTCAGTGCATCCAAGATTTTATCAGATTAAGCGTGTAACTCTGAAATGTGTTGTTCATGTATACTCCTAACCCTGATTTTTGATTTGAAATCTAAGCCAGCAACCTTAGATTTTTCCTCTCCCTCCAGGAGCGTGGTGTCCATTCACTGTTGGATGTCCTGAATAGCATAGGATTCGCTGTAGGAGGGCAGGTCATGGCATATTTAGAGGCAATAAAATCTTGAATTACTGTACGCAGAAGGTAAAGAGTACTTGTTGCTGTATTCCTCAATTTTGAACTCTATCCATATTAGTGAAGAGTACTAGTGCCCACTCTATTTCTGAGGCCAGCTGCCTCATGCCGATGGCCATGGCCATATTCCTAAACTCTTTTTAACTACCGCAACAGGATGGCTGCATCTGCGTTGTCAGCTGGGGCTGAGCTAACCCCCCAACCACACCAAGGGTTGCTTGGGAGAGCGCCGCTTGGCCTGGCCCAGGGGCAGGGACTCCGCTGACGACAACTGAACAGTGTAAGCAGTGGGGCTGAAGTCTCTAGCTCTGCGCCCTGGCACCCTTTAACTTGCCAGCACAGTCCCAGCCTTTGCAGCAAACAAAAACCCACAGACTGCCATTATGCTTTACTTCTGAAAAATTAGATGTCTTTCTAGTGAGGTATAGTCCATATAAAATAGGGAACACATCCAACACATGTCCTTTGTTAGGAAGTTCTAGAGGCTGAGCTAAATCTCAGTATGTTTTTGTTAAACCTCTGAATTATTTGATCCTTCATTCTGTCCATCAAATAATGGCAAAACTCTGAAATGCTTAAAATGATCATAAAAGCTTGTCAGGACCACACTAAAGATCACTGAAGGAAAAGCTGATGTGGAAAACAAACCTGGAAAATAAAAGGATACAGCTGACGAGAAGCTGGGGGAAAATAATGTAACATTAAATGGAGATAAACATAAATTAACAGCTGTCGGAGATTCACAGTGTGTCTCAAACATCTACAGTGTTCTGAACTGGGAGGTACCTATAGTTAGAGGGAGTCAAGAGCTGGTTGCAGTTGTTTGCAACAAATCTATTTAAAAGTGCTTGAGGGATATTGCAAAGGAGACGCTACAGCGATCAAAGACTTTGTCAGACCTTACCAGGAACAGGAAGGCTGGTGCATGAAAAGCACTGAAAAGAATCCTTAAACGGGATTTGTGCATAAAGCTTCTTGCTGTCTTGTTCTTATCTGCTGAAAATAGGACTACCAGGGGGAAGGGGGAACACGCAGTTTTGAAAAAGTAATACATAACAGAGCCCTTCATTCGCAGTCCAACCATAACATAAAAGGTATCAATCTGCTGAACATGACAGATGCATTGTTGTAAAGAGATATACGATACCAAATGCATTGTCTAATTGCTTCATGAAATAAAGGGGATGGTCAGTATCTTCCACGCCTGTTGATATAAAACAAGGCTATTGTTATTAGTGATAAATTGAATCAGTCATTGAATTTTGTAAGAATGCGGTATTTGTGCTGCAGGCTGCTTTCTACAAATTACTTCATGTGTTTTAGGATCTGTAGACCTAAAGCACCACCCCACCAGGAAAGGGTGAATCTAATGCTGATAACTGAAGCATTCATCAGATGAGGAGCGCTATTGTTTTCACTTAAAAGATCCAGCATTTTGAAAATAAGTTAAGACACCCCTGTGGTCATGCAAGTGTGAACGGGACAGTGGCTTGACAGAGCCAAAGAAAAGCGTCCTAACATCAGTTACTTAAAACTTGTGTGGCAGTGACCACCCCTCCCCCCTTGCAGTTTCATCACCGAGGGCGACATCTACTTGGAAATACAATCTCATTTTTTACTGGCCTCTGGGATTCCTTTACAACTACATTCAACTGCTGCTGTAATTGGCGCTTGCAACTCAACATTTAAAATCAGTTTCATACACTGCCCATAGTCCCAATGGCATCTCTACTACCAGAGAGCTAACTGTCTCTTGTCATTAATTCCTACTAACATTATCTGCATCCACTATCTTTGAATAATTATTGCCAGCTTTCTGACTTGCTGTGATCGTTTAACAGAACCAGCTGCCAAAAAAGTCACGACCAAATCCATCCTTATGCAACCGCTGGGCAGCGTGCCCTTTCTCTGCTGCTCAGTATCAGAATAACCTGTAGCAGCCACCTCGTTCCCTTAGATGATCTACCACACACATTGCAAGTGCCCAGCCCACACCTCGCCTCTGGCTGCGGAGGCCAAGCAACCCTCATCTGGTGCATGGCTATTGCCTGAAGCCTAAAGTAGTAGAAAGGTGGTAAGTTCATGAGGCCTTCCCCTGGCTATCTTCATTTTCAATCTTCCATCTGGCCTCAAAGGCTGGTATCTATTGCCACTGATGTGGACAGCAGACTTTTCAGTAGCATCTTGATGCCAGAAAGACTGCTTATTCTATGCTATATAGAATCATAGAATTGCCTAGGTTGGAAGGGACCTTTCAGATCATCTAGTCCAACCATCAACCTAACTCTGACAAAAACCATCACTAAACCATATCCACCTGTCTTTAATACTTTCAGGGATGGTGCTTCAACCACTTCCCTGGGCAGCCTGTTCCAATGCTTAATAACCCTTTCAGTGTAAAAATTTTTCCTAATATCCAATCTAAACCTCCCCTGGTGCAACTTGAGGCCATTTCCTCTTGTCCTATCACTTGTTACTTGGGAGAAGAGACTGACCCCCACCTCGCTACAACCTCCTTTCAGGTAGTTGTAGAGAGCGATAAGGTCTCCCCTCAGCCTCCTTTTCTCCAGGCTAAACAACCCCAGCTCCCTCAGCTGCTCCTCATAAGACTTGTTCTCCAGACCCCTCACCAGCTTCGTTGCCCTTCTCTGGACCCGCTCCAGCACCTCAGTGTCTTTTTTGCAGTGAGGGGCCCAAAACTGGACACAGCACTCGAGGTGGGGCCTCACCACAGCCCAAGTACAGGGGGACAATCACTTCCCTAGTCCTACTCACCACACTAAATAATACACTATCTAATCACCTCCATGCCAAAAAAGGGCATAGAAATCTGTATCTTCTGCCCTCATTTTAAGATGAGCTGAAACATCAACATTGACTTTCGCTCACCTGGAGGATACTGTCCTGCTGGCCTTGGAAGGGAGTCTGAGCTCACCGAACCTGCTCACCATGAATGCCCTGCTTAGCTGGAGATTCACAAAAATTATTTTCAAATTGAGTATAGTACATTTTTAAATCTCTGTAATATGATGCAGTAAATTTTAATAAGCAGGTTACCTTATAGTTTAAACTTTCACATACCTAGTTCCCTCGGCAGGCAAAGCAGGCAAAGCTTCCTCAAAGACTCCAGAACTTCATCAACACAACTATTAGTTGTCCTACAGGTAGAAATTTGGCAGATACACAAATGATACTCAAGTGCAAAAATGCCCTCAAGGAAGCAGAAAAAAAATAAAGTTACAAGAACTGTATCCCAGAGGGAACAAAAAAAAAAAAAGTACACTCAGTACCTGAATTGTTGATAAAAGACCTGAGGGGAAAAAAATAAACCTAGTGACACTCAAAGCTTGCTTACACATGCAAAGAATTTTGCTGTTTCTCTCTTGCACTTTTTCCTAGGAAAATCAGTTTCTCCTGTGTTGTGCAAGAGCTCTTCCTCCACACGCACCCACTCCAGATTACAGGGTCAGATTTCTTCCCCTCTTGCCATTTCCTCCCCCCACCCCTCCGGCTTGTCTTCCACGGAACAACATTGCTTTGCAATCACTCAATCACTGCGCAGTATTCACACCTCTCCTCTCCCACGTCCATGGACCGATCTTTCTTCCAACCTCATCCTGGGACAACCCACAGCTGCCACAGTGGAAGCACTCCTCCCTCTTGGGAATAACAAGCGCCTCACATCACCTTCCACTTTTTTTCCTTACAGAATATTTGAGAGTATTAATTAATAATTCAGAAAGGAGGAGCAGGTCTGGAGAATTTGTTGTGATTCTGTTCACAGTCATTCTAGATGCAACTGACATACTTACATCAGTTTCTTAATCTCCTATGGTTATGAATCCCTTGGTGTTATTTTAAGAGCTCACATCATCTTCCACCTTCTTTCCTTACAGAACATTGTCAGAAATTAGAAGGGGTTTGGAGAAATTAGATCCTTAAGGTATTTCCTTCTGATTCTTCTAGAGAAAGCTTAGAATGGCCTTCCAGCTTAAGCCCCAGGATAAGGCAAAAGTTCTTGTTCTACAACCTTTATTTTGTGAGGAACTACAGTAACATTTTATATTCATTTCAGAAACGGACTGAGGACTTTGACAAGATCACTACTTTCAGTCTCTGTATTGTCAAATTATATTGCTCTGCATTAAATTGTTCATTATTAGAAGATTCATATCAGACAGCTTAGTACCTGAAATCATCCAATACAAATTCAGTTTTTATGGGCCCCAAGTCTGAAATTTGTTTCTGAATGAGAATCAAAACAGTGATAAAACAATTCCTACAAATTATACTACGGTAACTTAAATGCAGTAGTAAAATCAAGCACAATGGCTTCATGCACTCGTTTCTTTTTTGAGCATGAATTTAAATTACTCGCTTTACCCTTATCTTAGCAGGCATGTAAATGTGCTTTTCCATTCACATTTAGGAAAAAAATGAGACTAATTAGTATCCATAGACAAACTTGAAATATACTGTTAAGTCATTTTGCAGCAGAACTCATTTATAGCCACTTTGAAGGTGCTTACAAGAAGAGCTTATTTCGCTGTACTAGTCAAACACAGGTTGGTCTCTGCTTGTTACATATGAACTACTTTGTTACTAATACTATCCTTCATCACAAAGGCTGTAATATATCAAAATAGTTTACTTCTTATCTTGTCCATTTTCTACAGGAAAGCCGTAATTCTGATTTATTATACATACAGAATGGGACATTACAGAGGGCAATCTGTGGCAATTAGGCCATATCTAGACAAGTAACAGCTTTACGCCAAGTTCAACGTTCATGAATAAAGCAAAAAGTATGTTTATTATGGAGAACTGCAGTAAAAAAATCTTGCCTTTACAAAAAGTAATGGCACTGAGCATTCTCGTGCTTCTCCTGACCGTTACGCATGCAGCAATTTAATCGGCAGTGAAGGGATTGCCCAAGTTTTCCTACAAAGAAAAGAATGATGATAATAAACCTTAAACTAGGAGGATGACAGAGTTCTTGTCACTGAACTTGCTTATAGACAGTTCTCCTGTATCTTCTTGTGCTTTGGTTCAAATGCAGAAATCTACTGACTTATTGAATATGAATTGACATAGAGGGCTAAATTGTTGCTTAAAATCTGATCCGATCAGCTGCCCAGCAGTATTCCAGATCCAGTGACATCAGTGAAAATACAGGTCCAGTAAAGCAGCCAGGTAACAGCAATTTATTCGGAAGAGACAGAGACTCCTTCACATTTCACATCATTTTGCCCTTTCTCATTTGATGACACTTTATAGAATACAGAATGGCCACTTGTTGCATAACTTCTTTAGGGTTACATAGATGTTGTGTAATTTCAGTAAGAATTTAATCAAAATTGTGGCTGTTGAGGCTTGGTATAATGATGTTTACCTTAGGATTGTAGGACTTTTTTGATTTTAAACCATGTTCTCCCTTCAGACTCAATGAACATTTAAGTGATCTTATTTTCCCCTTTTAAGGCTACATTAAAAAAAAATAAAAATCACAGAACTGGGAACAAAAAAATTACTTTTCCCATTCCACTAGGAATTTAACTCTTACATATGTATGTTATTTATTCTAATACGGGGTCTTTATTTTCTTGCTATTCCTTCTCCCTTTCCCTATTTTCCCCCCTTTTTGACGTTATGAACAGAACAAAATCTCCAATTTTTGAGAGTTGAGCAAAATGCAGCAAACCAAATTTCACTGCTGTTTAGCGTAAGGATCAATTTTCCATTAGCACTCCCCTTAAACGCTTGCGTCTAATCTGCACGGTTCTCCATTCAGAAAAAGCTGCCTCTGCCGTGTTGAAGAGACAAAATGCCAAGTGTAACCTTGTGCTGAAATATGCAATCAGCCCATAGACAGCCAAGGAGAGGGAAGCAGCAGAAAGCAACAACCCAGAGAAATCATATAAAGCTAAGGGAAGGGGGACCTTTAACTACTCAAGGGTGACTTTTTTTTTTGATCATTCATTAAGTCTTGTTTCTGATGTACCTCCCTTCTTTAAACTCAAAACCAGGCCATCCTTCCCAATAAAAAAAAATAAATAAATTTTGATGTACTTTGAACTACCCATCTGTTACATCCCATAAAGGACAAATACCACTTTCAGGGATCCCTCCAAACTTTGTGTTCAAGTGTGAAGCAGCCGTTCATTAAATAGTGATGATGCAATTTCTTCACGGCTGCGATTCAGCACCTGGCACTTTCAAGTGCCTCTTCAAAACTAAAATACTTACATACTTCCTGAAGGTGCTCTGCAGGTCACCAGCTGCCCACAAAGACTTGGCTCTACATATGTTTGAATGTGCGACCATTCTAATTTTAAAAACTGTGTTGTACAACTTGATACAGTGCTTTGATAATTTTCCTGCCTCTCTGAAAACTTGACACATAGATGAAAAAGACAGGAAAGCATCAGACTTACAAAACATTTTTGAAAAAAACACAAACACCAGAAATGTTAAGTGAATGAGCAGGATAGTGTGTTTTATTAAACTTCACCCAAGTGGATTTTCTGCTGTTAAATGCTTCTAACAGAAAACTCTGGCGCTGAGCTGAATCTCCTAACCTGGTCAAGCTGACAGAAGAATTTTGTGCCAAAATTACTAGCTTAGGATATTGCGCAATCAGTTTAAAGACCCCACTTCAGTCCATCTTTTAGGCATTTAGTAACAGGAGCTCTCCTAAAATAATCCTGTCCAGAGATGTGTCAGTGTCTTGTGATGCTCATTCCTAAATTCAATCTAAGTTAAAAGGGTCATTTCAAGAAACCCAACTGTCTAGATAGGATTAGGCAACTAATCTCTCAGTTACCCACACAAAATGATGACAGTATACAAAACCCCTCCTCACAGGAATGATAAACCCATGAATTGACAAATGCTTAGAAACAGCACTTTGATGATTCTGTGAAAAAGTTCAGTTAAACTTCCCATAACCGCAGTGTCTAAATTAAGAGATTTTCAACAGGGTCCATCAGAAAGCAATTCAGAAATACTGTGCAGGACCAAGCACGTACCACTGAGTAACAATACAGCCTTTTGACCTTCCATCACCAGAAGCAAGACTATTAGTTTAAATTTTCTTCCAAAACTAAGTTCATGATGCAGAGAACAACCTCCTCTGATTATTTGGCTGTAGCAAGCCTATCGCTAGAGCAGGTGTGGCATTTATCTCAGTGCAGGTGTTAACTACTGTTTTAGTTAGCATATAGGGTTTTGGTAATCAATCTTCAATTTTTCAGTATAGAGAGACTTCTGTTTTAATGTAAAAAGGCAACTGGAGATTTCTTCCCAAAGAATAAATAGAATGCTAGGTCAGGCAACAGTCATTTATTTATTGACTTAAACAAGCAAATGGTATCCTCAGACATAATGGCCACCACTTGAGCAACACAAATCAATGCTACCGAAGAACAGGGAACATCTTTTCTCTCACCCCTCCCATCCCAGAAGTAACTAGAAATACCAGGGCCCCTAGAGAAAAGAGAAGGAGAAAAATTATAAAAGGCGCTTAGAATGAGCTGCAGAGTTGAAACATGGCCACTAAAAAAAAAGGAAAAATCATTAACTAATCCACCATATCACCAGAATCACCTCAAAAATAACTTTCGTTGTTCCATTTCTACCAGGTACCAAACATATAGCGCTGTTTAACAGCGATTTCAATGTATTAACAACTGTCCTCAGCTGAAGCAGAACAGCAATTACTATTTATATTAAATTTGAGGCTGCAGATAGAAAGGTTTCCACAGAATACGATGCAAGTCTTCTCTAGTTAATGAAAAAGGAGTGGGGGAAAAGCAAAGCTACTTTAACAGTTATCGTACATCTCTATCAATCAAGCAATTCATTCTGTATTGATAGCTCATTAGAGACACAAGATCCCGACAGAGCACAACTTTACTCACCCCATGATAGCATATCTGAAGAATGTATCTGTAAGTCCCTTAAGTTGCAGGCCACTGAAAATCCCAGCCTACTACTCCTGTGTGGGCATTTTTTCATCAGATCTCAGCAAAAAAGCAAACAGACTGCATGCAAATCATTTAGTCTTCCTCATAACAGTTGAAAATAGGAGTAAGGCATTCCTCAGATTTAGAGAAAACATTAGGAGGCTGTAGTTTCGCAGGCAAGGAGACCTTTTATTTTAATCCATTAAAAGAACCCAAAATAGTCAGCAGGTGGCCACATCTATCCATGTTTCATTAAAATCACATAAACCCTAAGTACAAAAGCACCACTGATTATTGCTCTAGAAAAACTGCATGAAAAATTCAAATACGCACAGTAAAAACATCACCATATGCACAAGACTTAATTTCTTAAAGCAAGTGTATGGAATGCCGATCCAATTTTACACATACCTTGCAATATTAAGTTGATATTTATATTACTTGGCAACAATGGGAATTTCTAAAAGCACTGTTATGAGAAGGGAAATGTTCATATACAGTTTAATATGTCAACTATCATAGTCCTAAAAAAATTAGCATTTACAAAATACTTGATAAAAATATCTTTTAAAAGTTGTCCGAGAGGTACATAAAATCAACCCAAAATTTTCATGATATTTCATTCATTCTTGTCACCTACAGATTCAGTTTTCTGAGCCTGTGGAGAAGAAAAAAAGAAATTAATTACTATAGTAAATTGCCTTTACACACCTAAATACCCAAACTACCCTTACTCCTTCAAGTTCTTATTTGCAACAGCTCAGTTTCAAACCTACCTCCATATTACATTCAAGCACAAACAGAACAGGTACATTCACACATTCTTGTCCAGTTATTGGTCCCAGCTTTTCAAAAGCAATACAAGCCTTACCTGTCGGCTTCCATTGTTCATACTGAAAAGCACCACACTACTATCTGTTTCTATTCACTGCACACATGCTGAATGCTCTACCGTACCCTTAACTTTCACTGTTTCAATCTGCCCTTTTACTGACAGTGTGCTGGGTGGGGCACCTCTGGATGTTGAAACACTAACAGTTGAGCGAGAGATGCGAATCTGCAATAACATTATGGGCAATAAAAAGAAACATTATGAACATGCTATCAATGTCTGAAAGGTCGAATAATTCAAAAACACTGATTCAATCAGCAGGAGGTATGTGTGGGAAGTACCTCTTCAGCTTTATTTTCACCATTTTCAGATGGTGTAGTACCTTCCTTTGCAGCTTCTTGCTTTTCATCCTTCTTCCCTTTAGCACCTTTGTTGGCCTTTGTTCCAGGTTCCTTCTGACAGAAGATGAAAAACATGGGCAGAGACACGGTATGAGTAGCCAGCACCCTACATCTTTATCAAAAAACTTTCATATGAACTAAAAAGCAAATCTTGGTAAGCTGCATGTGCTGGACTGGAACAGAAAACCAGCTAGAGACTAGCTGGAAAAGGTACATGGAGACTCTCAAAATTTCTAGAAAATGCTGATATCTGTTTCTTTATTGTTTCTGCTAATTCACAAGGATACAAAACCCCCTCAAACTATTTTGGCAGAGCTGAGCTGTATATACAGAGGTATATACAAGATATCTGTAGGCACAAATCCAATTACAGTATATTGAAAGCCTATTCAGCCAAGCACAAACAACACACTGTTTGTGTAACAGCACTACATTTTCGATTAACATGAAATATTAAATTAGATTTAAAAAATTAAGCATTTTTGTTGGCTGTCCTTTTGTTAGTTTGATAACACCTGCGATGTTCATTCCATGTCAATGAAAGAACCAACCAACACACTAGGGAGGCAAACACAGATAAAATTCCATCTGCAGCAATACAAAGCAGAGAATTTATCAAAAGGAACTATTCTAACAGCTACAGTTTCGTTTGGAGATTTGCTCTTAAACAAACAATTTGTGTGTTGAAGTCTACTTTTTCTTTAATCCCTGCTCTATGTACATATTTATATTTGTGATCTAAGGCTAGTAGAGACATAGGTTAAGGATTTTAAGTGTAATGGGATAAAAATTTAAATGGTATTTAATTAAATATTTTACATTAGTGTTTAAAGTAGTTCTGATGATAAACACTGTGGAGATGTTCCATGTGATCATTTGCTCCATATTCCCCATGCAAAATGGCAATAGTAGCTGTGAACAGGGTTAAGGTCAGTCTCCCTTCATTAACTACCCTTCCCTAGCGATCCCCACGCAGGAGTGGGGCAGTGAGGAGGCAGTGCCAGTAATCCTAGTTCCAGGGCAGCCTGAATTACTGCTTTCACCCTTCAACTTCAATGTTACACAGCAGTGGTGGTGCTTAACTGAGAAGCTTATTGGTGGTGTGAGTATAGTCATAACTCTTCACCTAGGAAAGAACAAGCTAAGGACTTGACTTAGTAAATCCATCATTTGCAAGTTTTTAACACTAAAAATTATCTCAAATCTGTGCCATCTTCTGTTGTTTACTAGCAGGTTCAGAGTACACACTTGCTGTTTTCTGTTTAGGAAACCAAGATTAATATACTCCTGAAAATGTGATCCAGTTAGACTTTGTAAAAAAGCAGATTACTGTATTAAAAAGTTACTTAGAATAATGTCATAAAGGATTTGAGTCGCCTGAAATGAGCTTCAAGTGTCTCTCACGCAGCTTAGACTGATTCCATAACACTGAATTAATTTCATAACATGTATGTGAAGCTATAGAAGCTACCATATTCCCTTTTCTATTAATACTCTTTCTAAGAGGGGAGCAGGACGGACTCAGCAAGACTTTATTGGTAATTTCATTTGATAAATCATAAAGTGTTCAAAGTCATAGAGTTTTACTTTCACATACGGACTTTGTGTCCTGATACTTGCCCAACTGAGATACCAATAAAAGGACTTGAAAAAATGTGTGAGGAGTGCTAGACTCGGTTTCCAGCATGTTTTTTTTTCACTAAAGCAATTGCTCTTATTTAACATTCCCCTTGGGCACAAATAAATCTACAGTTTCTGAAGTACATGATTTATATGCAGAAATCCTGAAAAGGTATTTCAGACACTAATAAGATTTTAATTTGACTGTAACTGGCCTAGAAAACTCAAACCATTCAAATTAAATATATTTAATTTCACCTTTAATTATAATTGTGCATTCTCAGCAACAGCCAGGCTTCAAGAACAGATAAGAGTTTCTCACTGTGAAATGAAGTACTGTCCCTCTAGACAAGGAAACAGGATGGCACAGGGTAATCTCAAATCCTATTGTAGAAATTGCTAAGTCTCAGGTAGAGCTTACTCAACCAAACCTGTACATTTCAGGAAAGGTGTAGGAAAGGTAAAGATTCTTCTTAAACTAGGAATTCACCATAAACTAACATGGTCTGCATATCAAACAGGCAAGACATTTTGTTTGGGCCAGTAATGAGGCCAGGAAGGGGTGGAACAGAAAGAAAAGAATGATCTAATTTGTTTTTTTTTCCGGGGTGGGGAGGGGGGGGCGGGCAGGGAGCTGGGGAAGGGCAGGGGAGCCGAAGCCTCACAAAAATGCTGTGAACTGAACTGTTTGCAATGCAAAGGAGTATACTTGCTTACTATTGGCTACAATGATGGCAACTAAAAAGAAGAGTACTTACCTTCGTGGTTTTCCTTGGTTTGGGTTCAGGTTTTGGTGGAGCAGGTTTCTATAAAACATTTTTAGTTGCACAATGCGTTAGATATGTTACCAGAAGCCAGCCAGCCGCCTCCACACCCCAGCTCCCCCCACCCCACACCTTCCCTTACTTCCTGCTCGTTAGTACGCATCTAGAAGAAGACTGAAAAACCTTAATGCACAAATGCACCTCATCACTGTGTACACACATTTTCATTAGCTCACCCATCTGGGAGTCAAAGCAATTTGGGGGTCATTATAAGAGTAGAATGTGGAGATTAGTAGTTACTATTTAAAAAAAAAAATCAGATATGTTCTAGCAGAGAAGAGGAACTAAAACTAAATATTAGTAGTGGCATCAAATGAAGTCCTTGAAGGACAGCTCTTTCTCCTTCCAAGGGAAGCAGCTGCATTTCCACAACTAACATCAGCCTGCAAAATGGTACAAAGTCAATCCTGCATGTAACAGACAGTGTTGCACTGAGGTGGGGAAAATACATCTTTTACCACAACAACCTGAAACCCAAAACCAAGAAAACACAGATAAACTTCAGCCCTAGAGTTCTTTAATACCCCTCAGCTAGAGTAGAAGTTGAATCAAGCAAAACATAACAAACCTGTTTGGTCTGAGAAACCATATGTGCCTAGAAAAGCACATACCAAGAGGTGTTATACATACTTACAGCTGACAATCTTGCTGATCGTCTTGTGGGCTACAGAAGAAGAAAAAACAGAGAAGACATTTTTATAGGCTTACAGCAAACAGTATCCAAAGCAACATAGTATCAGTCATTTCATGGTGACAGCATAAAATATGTCTCTACCGATGTCTGTCTCTACTGCTAAACACAATTCATGTCTTCCTCATTTTGGATGATCAAAATTTTGAAGGGGCAAAGTGATGTGAAAATTAGTAATGAAAATTGTTCATAAATTACAATGTCTAAATCTCCATATGGTTAAACACTTTTTTTTTCTGCCCCTATTTTATAAGTACTTCCGAGTCCTTTGCTGCTCTATGAAAGGTTCACAAATACAGCAAGCCTGACTACCTGTGCACAGGATGCTGAACCTTTCTCATAAATACTTAGAATGATGTTTCTATAATCTAGCAGATGCTACTTGTAATAGTGGGTAAAAATACCATCTGATTAACAGCAGAATAAACTTAACATCCTTCCCTAGAGGATATCAGAGTGTTAAAATTTCAAAACATGAAACTAAGTCCTTCCACTTCCTCAGTTCCCCATACACTCAATCCAAGAGTCCAGGTGTACACAGGCAGCTGCAGGACGAGAGGGAGAAATTATTTCTTCTATTTGAACACAATTCTCAAAAGGAAAGAAGAAAGTCAGATATTCTGCTTTCCTGCACTTTTCTTTATCATTTCAAACAGACCTTCCTTATTTCACTCTGTTCTTTGTCACAAATTTATTACTGAAGATGAGTTAAGTCTTAGAAATAGTTGTAAGCTCATTAGTTTGTTCAGAATATTTTTGTATTCATTAAAACAGAGGAACCCGTGATCCAGTTACACAGCATGGTTATCAGAGTTAAAGTCATAAACCGGAATCACACTTTTAGCCAAAATAAAGGGACAACTGAACTGCAACAAATATCCAATGTAACACAGCTTAAAAAGTGAATCAAAATATCTTCTTAATTACATAGTAAGCATTTAAGTTGAGCAGAAAAAGCACAGCTCCACACATCTTCCAACAGGAAAAAGCTGTTGCTAATATCTGAAGAATGTAGTCATTTGTATTCACTGGAGCCATTTAAATATTCTTAGTGGAAAGCAGTAGTGAATAGTTCAGACCTGCATCCAGCAAAATGGAAGTCTTGTCAAAAAACACCTAAAGATACTTTCAGCTATCAAATATTTATGCATCATTAACAACAAAAAAAAGTAAACCTCCCTCTTCTTGGCAATTTAGAATATCAACTGCTTGTTTAGCAGCTTAGCACTATTTTACAACAGGTTAAAATAAAACATTTTGCTTGGTCAGGTAATCAAAGAACTCCTAGCTCAAGGCAGCTTCTTTTGCAAACTATTTTCTTAACTGATGATTTCTATCTCTCTGCATTTGGGCACTGGAATGTTTTGTTAGGATCTACTTTTTAAAGGATAATACGTTGTTTTAGATGGATTATAATTCTCTCACATATTCCCCAACTGTTCCTGTTCCATAACTGGTTTCATGGAAGACTTGTACTGCCAGAAGAAAGTCAGCATAAACCCTCAGTTCCTTAAAAATGCCTGACAGTTAAGTCATTTTAATTCTCATTCAGAGTCCGTATGTCTTTTGTGTTATCTGATTTTAAGGAAGGAACTGCAGTCAAGTCAGCAAAGGTCAGAATTTAATGTGCTTTTGGAACCCTTGTCCCCCCACAAACAGCTGTACAGAAGCCAGCAGCTTGCCCAATGCTCTGTTTGACACTGGCCCACTAGCAAAAACCCATAGAAAGAGTATGACACGGAGCAGACACGGAACACCACTTTGCACTTTCCTACTGCACCAGCTTCTGGAAATCTACAGTTGCAAACTTTCCAACCTGGATATTATATCCACGTCATGTGTTTAATAGTCCCCCAGGGTCATTTTCTCCATAAATTTGTCTAATAACCTAGTGAACCCATTTACACTTTCAGTTTCTCTAACATCCTGTGGCAATGAGTTCCATAATAGGATTATGCACTGTGTGGAAAAGAAAAAGCAAAACCTTCCCCCTCTGTTGTCTTCCCTTTAAACTTCTTGCCTCTTACTTTCACTAGATTAGGTTTTTTTTCGGGTTACATGAGTAATAAGTCCCTAACTGCCTTCCTCTGTGCTACTGATGATTTCATCACACCTCTGTTACAAAAAAGTGAGGTGAAAGAAAAAGAAAGACACACAAAAAAAGCTTTTTTTTTTTAAAAGCTGCTCTGCATCCTCTGTTTGTCCCGCTTAGGGGACAAACTTGTACTTGGTATCCTTTTCATTCTGTCATGGCCTTTTTAAGGAAGAGTCAGAACTTCATTTAGTAGTCCCATATCTGGGAGCACATCACTGATACTTCACACTCTGTCTTCTAGTATTTTTTCCTATATTCTAGTTACCTTTTGTTTAGAAGAACTGATATTTTCTAGTAACTATTCACTGTGATTTCACAATCTCTGCCCTGATTAACAGCTTATCTGGTGACCATCACTGTCTTCCCCTCCCCCCGTGTATTAATTTGCATTTCTCCATACTGAATTTCTATTGATATTTTATCACTTAGTTATCAGTGACACAACAGCCTTCTCAGTCTCTCTCACTTCTGACTACCCTGATAATTTTTTGTAAACTTCAGCTAACTGTCATTTCTACAGCACCTCTTCTCCTAGATCATTAATGAACACATTCAGCAACACAAGCCCAAACACAAATCCTTCCAGTGCTCCACTGATAATTCTCCTCCTTATGAAAATTAACTACTACTTCCCTACTCTCTTCTTATATCTTCATCTGTTACAAATTCTTAAGAAGACCTTCCCTTTAATCCATGCTAACTTAGTTTCTTTAAGAACCTGCCTGGGGAGCTTTATCAAAGCGTTCTTTACATGCAAGTAAACTCTATCAGTTGGCATGCTATCATTTCATTCTTGTACCTGTGACTTCTACAAAGAACTTAACTGCCTGAAATATGACTTCTCGTTGCAAAATCCGCGTCAACTCCCCCATTTTACATTTGTCTACATATACTTTTTCTTTTTTTAATTAGTTTTGCAAGTTAAACTCACAAGCTTTTTTTCCAGAATCTCTTATCTAAAGTCCTGGGAGCATTTCATCACCTTCAGTCACCCTGGTACTGAGGCCAATGCAAGCAGTATATTACACACTGCACTTAACAGTTTGGCAATTGCTGGTGAATACTGTCTAATTCTCACTCACACTCAATTAAGAATGTCCTCCAGACTCTACACCCATGAGATAAGGCTCCACTGTGACAACATCCCTAAGAATTCTCCATAGCAGGAGTTTCATTACTGTTTTTCAGCTTCACATTTGCTATGCTGGAGGCTTTGTTCCTTTCCTCGTTGTTTTCCATCAATACAAAAAATACTTTTCAAAAACAATAAATTTCCCTTATTTTGCTATTAAGACATTGCTTTTTTTGGAGGAGGGAGCGGGGGCTTTTGAAAACTAATGTGCATTTCTGCAAGCCTCTAGCATGGAGTACCACAAAACCTCTCTGCCACCTGAAACCATTAAACTTTTAGCTGCTCCTTTTAATAGGCTCTAATTTTTAATAAAATTCCCTTTCTTCATATCAAATCTTATCATAGCGGAGTTTATTTTCACTTACATTTCTGCAAGGATGATGAATCTGAATATATTACGGTCATAATTACAGAACAGTTCCCTGACAACTGCCTTTTTAACTAGCTCCTACATACTACTGAGGACCAAATAAAGAGCTGATTATCCTTTTATTGGTCCTTTGATTTGTTCCTGCAGGAAGCAAGCATTTATATTTTTAACTTTTTTTGTCTTTGTAATGCCATCCTGTGCCTTTTACCAAATATCTGAAAGGTAAGTGAAATCTCCATCAACACTATTTCTGTCCTCAGAGCCTCTCTGGTCTCCTTTAACATCCCATTGCCACTTTTATTATTGTGGTCAGATGATACCTGGCACAATTTCTACACTATATACTTCCCATTTACACATGGTTTGGCAATCCATAAAGGATTCTCCCGTACTTATTGATTCAATTAATCTAGAGAAATATTAAAGACGTGACAGAAAGTCATTCTACCACTAATGCAACATAGCTCCCAACCCTGTATAATTTGTCCCAACAAGTTTCTGAGTTACATCACTGTCCTCATTTAAAGCCAGATAGTCCAAGTTGCCCAGATTTAAATTTGCAGCTTTTGTATTTTGGCTTGACTGCCTGTTTTCATAGACGTGAATTTACCAGGGCTTTATTTCTCAAGACTCTCTTTACCTTTTCAGCTGCTAACTTTTATGGCTTCTGTGCTAGCCCTCGCTCTCCACACCGATAGGGAGGTCTGACTTCACCCTATGCTCTCGAGAACTTGTTGGTCTCCCCACAGATGTTTAGTTTAAACTAATTCAGAAGATCTCCTCAGTGTGGTCCACACAGGTCTCTTTTGGTTCAGACAGAAGCCACCCTTCCTAGATAAATTCTACCTATTCCAAGAGCTCCCACAGTTTCTAATATAATCCTACAACTATTTTCCTCATTCACACACTAAGACCTATAGGTGTATCTACTGAGACTACCTTTATTTGTTGGGCTGTTGGTAGTATCAACAGCCACTATTATCTCACCTTGACTGAAGACTACTCTAAGAGCTCTCATATTTCACAGTCAGCAGGCGCTCTCTAGAGAGAGCCTGTGTATTTCTGTAAGCTTTTTGGTCTTTTCTTCTTTCATCTACCAATCAGGTCTCAAACTTTTTAGGGGAAGGAGCTTTCACTTTTCTGGCTCTTGAAGAAATGATATTTAAACTTGGATAGAGAAAAACACTAATTCGGAGCAAAGGAGATTATATTTTTACTATGATTTAGTCAGTCTTTTCATAGAAACAGAAACTAATTTTTCTTCTTCTAGGAAATTCCACAGGAAGATACTAAGGGATCAAAATCTATTCCTCTCAGACCTCCTTTTTACTCTACCTGATTCTTTCAGGAGCTTACTGTAAGCATTACTATTGTTTGAAATATTCTGTCATTTCCACTTTCCGGCATCTTTTTCTGCCGGACTGAGCAACAACCAACTTCCCAATTCAGAAAGTGTAAAATTTCATTAGACCATTTTTCTTGTTCAAATATGCTCAAAGATTTACAAGAAGAGCAATTAATTGTTAACTCATTTGAATATTCGCCTATTCTTTTCAAGGCCCTGATTTAATTTTGTCTGCCACAATAGATGACAACCTAAGAAAACGAATCCTCCTAATTCTCTACCTGTTTTTTAAATTCACATTAAGGGCTGTGACAAACAAACTAGCAAACTTTACTGTAGAGATCAACGTATCACCAGCAGTCTCATTGCCTTCTCTGACAAAAGTTACTGTGCCCTTAAAACAAATTCAGACAAAGAAAACACACAAATGTGTCAGCTGCTCCAGTTTAGAGCCTGGTATCTTAATTCAAGACACCCTTCCATCAGTCACTTAAGCTAAGAATAGTTTTGAAGTAGACTGGCTGAGGTGTGTGCATTAACCCTCTTGTGCCAACCCACTAGAGACAGAGCAACAGTTCCAGGCAGTAGCATCCTACACTGTTGCCACAAGATCCATCAGAGCTTGTCTATCAAAGCCCTAAGTGTTTCTGAAATTTATTTTGTGTACTAATAAGCTGTATGGATCCTCAGTGCATCAAAAACAAATTATGCCAGATAAACTACAAATGTTGTTTACTGTCATTATTCCCACTGAAAACACCTCACCAGAAGTGCCAGAGCAACGCGTAGTCTTCGGATATGCAAGACTGCAGATCTCCAGTTAAATAATTACATGCCAAAATAAATTAGAAATAAAAATAAAAATAAATACTTGCCTCTTGTTTAGTTACTTTTGCTGCATCCTTGCCTTCAGCACCCTCTGGAGACTGAAAGAAAATATTAAGTCAGTGTCTTCATTACAGACGTAAAAGCATCCAGGCAACAGCAAAACAAAGATTATGTTGAAGGTTCTTCTTTCTATACATTGCAGCAACTAAAACAGGCCTGGCAAATTTACGTTAGTATTTACAAGACACATTGTACCAAAGCCATTCTAGATTTTCCAAGCAAGAACACAAGGACCGATCAACACCAGGTACATACATACCGTATCAGACAGCATCCCTCAGTGGTCCCTCTAGCCAATTAACTAAGCTCCACTGGGAGCTCCATCTAATCTGCAGTTGGTAGCACAACAGTATGAACTGGAAATCTGAGGTTTGCTCTACCAGGACTTTCGAAATCCCTGAGAAATTTAATGTGTTTCTTCCCAAACATGAACTTAACGAATAATGAGATGTGATGAGATGAACCAAAAAAGCACAGCATTGCTGAAATGAGTGATTTCTTTACCTCATTTACTCCTTTTGTGCCTCAGGCTCACTCAGCTGGAAGCTTTAACAGTATCTTTCTCTCCTCTCATCTCCTCCATCAGAACAGCAAAAATCAGTAAAATACCAAGACATTGACAGGAAAGCTAGGGACAAACATGTTTCTTCACAAGAACAAAGTATCAACCTGATCATTCTAATGCTCTTCTTCCAGAGGTACTAGAGAAATGTTAGTTAAACCACAGGAGAGGGGGAGGAAAAAAAAAAAGCCTCTGTCTTGTTTACAAGTCAAGATGTATTATTTCACATTTTGCAAATGACTGGGTTTCCACCTAGGAGCAAGCGATTCATGGAAAAACAGGGAGCAGCAGCAG
Organism: Larus michahellis; assembly: GCF_964199755.1. NCBI lineage: Eukaryota > Metazoa > Chordata > Aves > Charadriiformes > Laridae > Larus > Larus michahellis. Next base: position 95,418,653 of record NC_133898.1, on the reverse strand, counting down.
TTAGAGAACTACAAGAACAGCATGTATTTCAAAAAGGCATTTAACAGGCAGCAGAGAAGGCAATTTGGTTGCTGTTTTGTTTTTCAATCAGTAAAGAAGCAGGCTAGTTATCTTTTCCTTTGTCTTTCCATTTCAGTCCCAACCCAAACCTCCCCCCAGATTTTGACACAGAATGTCTTCGAGTTACACAGTTACAGTTTGGGGCAGAGAAAGAGACGGGCTCATTTGCAGCAGTTGAGCACTGCCTTCTCCGGGCACTGGGCTCTAACATACTCATAGAAAGACACTCTTCAACCCCCCACCAGAGAATAAAACGTGGCTTTGTTATTGTGCGCTCTCCTGACAGAAAGGAAGCATGCCACAAAAGCAGCCGGTTTAAAAAAAAAAAAAAAAAAAAAAAAAAAAGCCGAGGACGAAGTAGCTAGAGAACAGCAGGAAGTTAAGCAGCACTGCGCAGCGTCGGGCAACTCAGAATAGCAACAGAGTCAGGCATCCAAAATGGAGCCTGACTCTTCCCCAGGCTACTGCCGCCTCACCAGCCGCCAGCAGGGTCGCTTCAGCTTTGCATTCCTAAAAGCCTCTCCGTTTGGTTACTAAAGAGTTGCTACAGCTTGACAGCATGATGCTGAGAGCATCAAAAACCATAAGGAAAACAAAACCAAGCAGTTCCATGATTACTGTCAGTAGCAAAGTCTTGGTTTCTACAACTTCCCTCTTCGGCTCTGGGTATAGTTTTTCTGTAGTCCATGAATTTATAACATCTGTTTATCCTAAATGCATTTTCTCCAGTCTAACAAACTTGTACTGCACCCTTTCCCTGGGAGTTAACTCAAATACCATCCTTCCTGTCCCGGGCACCTATTTTTATAGGGAAGTTTTCTCAGATTTTCTCATCTTTTCCTCATAGTGGCCAAGAGGCTCAAGATTTACAGGGACAGTGACAGAAAGACGGTATGATTCATTTCCTTCAGAAGCCAGGCTAAAAAACTCACCATAAACTAAATGAAGCTGCCTGACACTCCACAATCGGGGCTGTTTTACTCTGCTACACTTTTAGGAACCACAGAGCTTTGAAACACGTCTAAATCATCACAAGATGGCATCGATACATGCCAATAGCCTTGCAGTAATTGCCCAGGAGCAAACTCTCACCCTGCAGTACTGCACAGTTAACGCACAGTAATTTACCCCATTTTCTTTAGCACTAATAAAAGATAAGTCTCCTACACTTCTGATAGACAGGGCAGTCTGGTTTTAGATGACAGTATTATTGCTCGACAGCAGATTTTAGAAACTGCTCATGAACCTAACCACAGGGGGGGAAAATTATATTAAAATACTCTTAAGGCAACCACAACCACTGTATATACTACTATGATATATTACACAACATACTTCAATTAAGTTAGCTAATTAGCCCAGCATTCCCTCTTAAGTTAGAAAATCCAACAGCAATTCTGAAGGCCACCTAACTTTCTCCACGGAGGGACACGCACAGCAATCATCTCAGAGGTGTGAATAAGCAGCAAGGGGTTCCGACACGCTCTCATTTCCATTGCAGACCTGCTCCCTCCTCTCTGCAATCACTACCAGTCCAGGCATTGGGAGGCTGCGCTCATCCTCCCAGGGCCTTGGCTTCCCAGCACGCTGGCAGAGCCGTGTGGGAGGCCATGTCATGAATAAGGTAATTGATCCAGCTGAAAAACAGCCTGCTGCTTACACAAATTTATAAATATTATAAATACATATACATATTATAAATATATAGTCTTCCCTGCTCCAGCAGAATTATTTTACTGCAGAGCTGCACAAACAATTGAGCCAGTACAACACAAGAATGAAGTGGCACGGGGCAGTTGCAAGCAGTCACACCAAAAAAAAATACATATGTCCGACATGGCTATAGCGTATTTGTTACAAGAGGAACATAAACTTATTTTCCCCTCCGTGAGTCCCGCTTAGGCATTCCAGTGAGTCCCAGCTGATGTGGATCTTCATGCTAGTTTTTGCAGTACATAGGGACCAGAGAGATTTGTACACGAATGGATGTGAGCCAAGCATAGTTCCCAAAGAACTTGGCATGCCACACGCAGTGACTGTCTGCACTAGTATCTGGAAGTCCCAGGACTTTTACGTAGATACCACCAAAACCTTGAAGTCCTTGTCCCTAACCCTTCCACAGGAATCCATCCCCCATCTTTTGTCCTGGTGACAAACTACTGAAGGAACTGTGGTTTCAAAGCAACCAAACATACTAAGTAACCCATCCCCTTGGCACGTTTTTGCACATGACGTAATGCTATGGCTCACCATATTTCACATGACGCCCCAGTCACATTAAAATGCACCCTGAATACTGTGCCTTACATCGTAAACTAGTCAGGAGCGGGTCTGTCCACACTGCAAGTTTTGTGCAGCAAAACCAAAGACAATGTGAGCACTGAATCACTTGACAAGGGCAGTACTTCAACCTTGGTAATTCTTCAGCTGTACTCCATCACATGCCTGTATTATACTCATAAAGAAGACCCTATAGGCCTGCTGTGCCTGATACTGTATGGATGCCTAAAAGAGACAAGACAGATAAAATAAAAAGGCAAATAAGGACACAGATAACAGTGATTTTTATTTTTTCCAATTACAGAGATACACAGAAGGAAAGAAGCTGACTGGCTAACTCTAAATATGCTTTTGGCATTTAAACTAATAGCAAGCTTTCAGTTTAGATGACCACACATTGTGTCATACCTCAATTAGCACTACGTATTGGCAACAGGATTGTAAATCAAGCCGTAGCTAAGCTTTGTAAGATCTGTCTGAGCTGCATAACTTTTATACCACAAGATTAACCTGGAAGGTTCTATGCAAGATTACCTGTGTCTACCAGCAATCAGATTATATTTTTTTTATTTGCTTTTTCCCCACCCCTTTTTTAAGGACAACCTAGAAAATTGTTTTGAGAGGATTCTAAAAAACAAAGCAATGTTAATAGATGATAGAGAGCATTAAAAAAAATAATCAAAAGAATATTAAAATTGAGCTTGTTTGTATATGCAGCTCTTGCATTTCACCAACTGTGAAGTACACATAAGAACCAGTGTTACCACAAACCAGTATAATACTCCGGTACCTGCAATGCCAAAACCATTACTGCTGAAAACAGAAAACTAGATAATTGTTTTAAGGAAAAAATTAACAGAACATACAGGCAATTTTCCTTTTTTTATTGTTCTTACGGTTGGGTTACCTGATAGAGATGCACCACAAAAGAAACAAAAAGCTTCAATTTTTCTAATCAAACCCCTGCAACACAATCAGGATGTAAGGAGAGCACAGTGACACAAAGTAGTGAAGTTATTGATGTCTGTTTGAAAGATCCAAAGGTACATGTTTGAACTTGCAGTGACCAGCTTCTGGGTAAGTATTTTGTTTGTACTTAAATTAATGGATTGTACTATTACAAAGGAGTACAGTAAAAAGCGTGAGGAATAAGAGTACAAGTACGTGAGAAGTAACAGTACAGAAAATTGCTTATAAAATGGAATAGAGCGTTCGTTCTCTGAAGGATCTTATTACTAGCCAAAACTCAACACCTTTACTCTGATGGGACAAAAATTAGTCCTTTCATACCCAAGTAAAAAAAAAAAAAAAATAAAAAAGAGATGCCAATTTCATATCACGTTAAGAAGTTAGAAAGGCAGAAAGCCTTAACTGTCCTAGCACTTGAGTATTCTCTATAGCATTTCCTCTCTATAGCACTTCCTCCCTTCATTGCAAGCTGTTTTGTTCAGCCGCATCTCAATACACTGCCTGCAATGGGATTTGCCTGCAGATGCTTTCCTGGCTCCCTGTTCTAGCTGCAATTTCCATGATGTAATGCTTTGGTCATTCCTCCAACAACTTTTTTCACCAACCAAAATACAAGAAAAGCTTCCAACAAAACTACACCACAAGAAGAGAAGACGTATCAAGTCCTAAGCCTTATTCAGGGTTCACTGCACTATTTTCCTAAATTTTTTCTTCCACTCTTTTCCCTGTAAGTAGAACTCTGCATTAGACTAAATCTAATTCAATGAATTGTTTCCCCATACATGCTAGATCTTCTAATTACTTGTCTTCAGAGTAGCTCTGAATCTTGTGCTAGTTCATAAATGTAATTAAAATGCTGTTTATTTCTTGTTTTAGATTAATGAAGAGTACATGTCAACTAATTTAACACGAACCAACTTCAGCAACAACCTTCTAACCATTGTTTCCTCATTTAGCTCCTCCAGCATCTTATCGTTAACCTTTGTTTACAGCTAGGTCTTTGATGTTTTCAGCGGATAGAACAGTGCTCACTGCCAAGCCAGTGTGCATGAACTCTGCAAGTAAAATTAATTCTCCCTAATAAATGCTTTAAGAAATCAGGCATTCTTCCTACTACACTCTTTCATTTGCTTTTTCTATGAAGAGCCTGACCCTGGAAAGGGGAAAAAAAAAAGCCACTAATTCAAAAAACAAGTATCTCTGCCAAGTATCTCACTACGAGTAAAATACAGAACAAACTTGGTTAGTGGTTGGATTTTTTAAATACTTATCCAAAATGATACCTGTCTTGCTCTATTCTGAAAAATCCAAGGGGTTCTTTTTGTATATACTGTGTGTATATATATATGTACATATATTCTTCACTTAAAAAAAACCAACCACCCAACAACAAAAAACCTGCTTAAATATTTATTAAGTATATAATATTCTAATCTTTTCTGTTTAGAAGTATTACAATAAAACGTTATACAATATGTCATGTATAGAATTTAAATCCCTCCATCTTACGTCTATTAAAAGCAGAACATTTAATCTTCAAATTCTTTGGGGAAGAATGTCAAGATCATAAAGAAGACAAAGGTTTAAATATAAAGAAGACCATTAATATCCCCTGGTATTAATAAGCAATTAGGGAAAAAAAACATCAGGGAAAATGTTTCCTGATCAAAGTCTCCATTCTTGCTTAGAGATTCATGCCAAACATATTTAACCATAGACTGGTTAACATGCATTGCATTTTCAAAGAATATATGAGAAAATAAGAATAAAAAAATCTGCAGGTTCAGAAAATGCATTTTATTAAATTCCTTAATTCTTAACAGGTAACTTTATGTGAGCTTTATGCTCATCGAGACAAGACAGAAGAGACAGGCACCAAGTTAGGCCTGGGGTACTTCTAGATATCCAAAACCAGCCAGAACAAATGCCTTTCCAAGAAAGTAAAATCCTTCATTGTAGATTGAGGTTTTGCTATTTCCACTGAAAAGAGGTCAAAGATTGACCAATATAATTTAAAACACATTTAAATTTGATGGGATACTCAATAAATCTCACAACTGGTTTGTTTTTTATTTTTCCTTCCAACATTGCCCTCTCTGCAGTCGGTTTTTTGAATATGACATCTTCTACCTACAGCAGAGTGAAGAAGTAAGAGCAGTTTCTAGAGGCTCCGATTTAAAAAAAAAAAAGCATTGTAATTTAAAATTAGACAGACAGTTCCTTTTTCAGACAGTGAAGTAATCAGCTGCATTTTGAAAAATACAGATCAGCCATGAGAGCAGTGAGCACAGTGCATTTGAAATTATTCTGTTTCCCCTGAACAGCCAACATGAGAATTCAGCTAGGTAGTAAGTAAATTCCTGTCTCAGTATTTGCTTAACCATTTTTGTGCCACCATAAAATAAAAAGGCAGATTCGAAGAACATGATGGATGAAATTCAATCCCTAATAATATTATTTCTCTGACCTTTCAAATCTGATGCCAGTCCTGCAAGTGAAATGAAGCTGATGGACTCACTGAAGTCTACATACAGAGTCAGAGTTTTCAAAACCTTGATGATCAGGTTCCAAAAATCTGTATCTAAATAAAACTGATCAGACCTGCAAAGCAAAACTAGCACAAAGTACCTCTGAAAAAAATATGAAAAAAAAAAATCTACTTAATGATAGAGATTAAATTTAGACAACTACTTTCAATAACAACTGATTTCTGAAAATAGCCACCTCTGAAAAAGAAAAGTACTGAAAAAAGGTGTGTAATTCCTCCCTTCCCAGAGGACATAATTGTGATAAAATCACAACAACCTTTTTTATTGTTGTTTCAACTAACTGGTGCCACAGAACAACAAAACTCTGAGACGATGATAGCAGGACCACAAGTAAAAGGTAGGTACCAAAGGCACAACTGGTACAACGCCTTAGATACAACAACGTCTTACATCCTGGTAATAATTCCAGCTGGAGTTAACAGGAGTATTGCCGTGCTACAACAGCCAGGATGGAGAGCTTCACTGACAACCTAAATGCAGTTTCAAGAGAAGAAAAAAGTAAAATGTCTACAAAAGGGTGCAGGTGGGATAAGGAAGAAAGGATGTAGCAGAGATAAAGGATGTTTTCCTACTACAAATAGAGCACCAATACCTCTCCTCGAGTCTGCTTGAGAGGAACAACACACCACACAGGTAAAAATGTCATTAGACAGCTGATTTCCAACTATGGAATCTATAGTCTGCTACTACTAACTCAGGTAGCATTAGGACAATGCAGAAAGCTAGGTGGGAAGAGCAAATGTACCCAACTGTCCCAAGAAAGCCAGTGTTGATGGGAACATATACAATATTTTTTTTTTCTTGTGCAGAGACATCCCAACATTCTTAGGGAATACTGCATTTTATAGTTGCAGCTTTCACTGTTACCAAGTACACCCACTCTTTACTACGGGAACGCAGGGGCTGTATCTCCAAGTTACAGGAGTAATTTATTGAAAATTGGTAATTTCCAAAGATACCAAGGGAAAAAAAAAACACAAAACAAAACAAAAAAAATCAAGCCCAATGCCTCCCCCTGCAATGGTGCAAGGACACAATTTGACCACTGAGTTGTTCTGATTATTCTAATGAATTAAAGAATGTTCCTCTATGCAACTCTATGTTAGGGACAATCAAAGAAAAGCTGGCTAAGGCTGCCATCTGATTAATGCCTGGCTGCTGCTAAGAAGGGTTCTGCCGTTCCCCACCTAATGATTCCTGCCAACAAGACAGCTTAACTCATTGTGCCAAGGTATGGGAAACTAAATCAGCAGACAAGTCTGGCCAAAAACTACCTCAAACACATATGACATCCCACAGGTTAAATCAGAGTAAGGATAGCAATGAGTATCCGTAATTGCTTCTTTTGGCCTGTACCCACCAGCTTGAAATATCTCTTGAACTACAGTCCAAACTGTAGAGTCCCACACTGACAATTTTGCTGACAGTAGAAGTGGTATAAGAGCATCTTTCTTCTGCGTGCAGCCAGTTGCTCATTCCCAGCCATACTCCCTTCTAACAGCTTACCACACATTCATTGACTGATCTGATAGCCTGCTATGATAGCATGACTGGATGGATGAGCAGAGGGCGGTAGATGTGGTCTACCTTGACTTAAGCAAGGCGTTTGACATAGTCTCCCACAGCATCCTCATAGGGAAGCTTAGGAAGAGTGGGCTTGATGAATGGACAGTAAGGTGGATAGATAACTGGTTGAAAGACAGAGCTCAGAGGGTAGTGATTAGGGGCACAGAGTCTAGTTGGAGGTCAGTGACGAGTGGTGTTCCCCAGGGGTCAGTACTGGGTCCAGTCCTCTTCAATATATTCATCAGTGACCTGGACGAGGGGATAGAGTGCACCCTCAGCAAGTTTGCTGATGACACAAAGCTGGGAGGGGTGGCTGACACACCGGAAGGCTGTGCTGCCATACAGAGAGACCTAGACAGATTGGAGATTTGGGCAGAGAGGAACCTTATGAAATTCAACAAGGGCAAGTGTAGGGTGCTGCACCTGGGGTGCTGCACCTGGGGAGGAATAACCCCATGCACCAGTAGAGGTTGGGGGCTGACCTGCTGGAGAGCAGCTCAGCTGAAAGAGACCTGGGAGTCCTGGGGGACAACAGGATGACCATGAGCCAGCAACGTGCCCTCGTGGCCAAGAAGGCCAATGGCATCCTGGGGTGCATCAAGACGAGTGTGGCAAGCAGATGGAGAGATGTCATCCTCCCCCTCTACTCTGCCTTGGTGAGGCCACACCTGGAGTACTGGGTCCAGTTCTGGGCTCCCCAGATCAAGAAGGACAGGGAACTGCTGGAGAGGGTGCAGCAGAGAGCTACCAAGATGATTAGGGGACTGGAACACCTCTCTTATGAAGAAAGGCTGAGGGATTTGGGTCTCTTCAGTCTGGAAAAAAGACGTCTGAGGGGTGACCTTATCAACACTTATAAATACTTAAAGGGTGGGTGTCAGGAGGATGGGGCCAGGCTCTTTTCAGTGGTGCCTGGCAACAGGACAAGAGGTAACGGGCACAAAGTTGAACATAGGAAGTTCCACCTAAACATGAGAAGGAACTTTACTTTGAGGGTGGCAGAGCACTGGAACAGGCTGCCCAGAGAGGCGGTGGTCTCCTTCTCTGAAGACATTCAAAACCCGCCTGGACGTGTTCCTGTGCAACCTGCTCTAAGGTGACCCTGCTCTGGCAGGGGGTTCGACTAGATGATCTCCAGAGGTTCCTTCCAACCCTATGGTTCTATGACTCTATGATTGTATCACAGTGCAACATCTCTAAAATCGATTAGCAAAATGATACAGGATTAAAAAAAAAAAATATCAAAAGCACTTTCAAATTTGTTAAATAAACAAGCATTAAGAGGATTATGACCTGAAATGTAAGTCCAGCACCTGAAAGCGCCTTTTTTGGCTACTGGACCATGAGGTAAATCACTGTGCTAGCTTACTGCACTTCAAGAAAAGAAAACAGATGATGATCCTACGAAGTGATGATTTCCAAAAGAAATCTCTGGATCTGGCTTGCTTACACTCTACACAAAAGACAATATTACAATTATGTCAAGAAAAATTCAATTTCATACAATTTCTCTGAAACAACAAGGACACACCTTGGAATGTTAACAGGCCTATAGGTGGCTACTGCTGGGGTAACACAGCAGCAGAGAAAGTGAAGTTTTTCAAGTATGACAGAAGAAAAACAGCCTTAAACTACACTGCATGTATCTGCTATATTCCATTTACACACAGAACTTTTTTATTTTTCAGACTTCACAATACTGATACTCTGGAATACAAAATAATACTCCCGCTGTTCGCATGTTGCGCATGTTGGCATGTATATAAAAAGATTATCTGCACCTGGTTAGTTTTGAACTCAGAGGTGATGAATTACAAAGTAGACTGTACTACCGGCTACATCTCATCAGATATTATGCTTTAATGCACCCAAGAAGCATTAAGAATGATTTTTAATTAACAATTCCGAGCAAACTTAAGAATTTTTAGGTTGCCCATTCATTAAGTCCAACTGTATTTCACTGGTGTAAGGAGAAAATTTATATGCGTTGCTATCAATTGCTGATAAATGGGTCAGATTTTTACAGACCTGTATAAAACTATTAGAAACATTTTAGACCTATAAATCCTTGGTCAATGAGCTTTTACTCTCCATAACTCCGAAAACAGTCATAGCTAAAATTACATAACTAGCTCCTTCTAAGCTATTTTAAAGTGTATCTTTAATACAAAATGCGGATATTTGTTGCATGTATTTAATAGCCCAGTAAACATAATTTATTGCAACATGGCACAGCAGCATTACTCAAGCACGTTTTTTCTTCAGTGCCACTCAACACTGCTACACTGTAGTATATCTAAGTATACCATACGCAGACAAAAATTTGTAATCTTTTCTGCTTAATTTTTCTATGAAAGATGTAGATCCTTTGAGTTAGTCTAGTCAACAGGTACTTGGAGTAGGCCAAGTAAGCAGTTTACAATTGCTTTAAACACAACAAGGTTTAAAATTCTCAATAGTTACAAATTTAGAACAAATGGTACAATTTCTAAAATTGTTAAGTGACAAAACATCCTTTTCCCTTGTATTAGAAGACTCCTTCAACCTTTTAAGATGCTCCGGCACCTCTATTCTGTTTGCCTTGGTTGAATGTTAAGTGCATCTCTGCATAGCAATTGTTTTACCTGTCCCCGCAAAGGATGACGAAGGTAGAAGCCCATCTGGGGACTCTGCTGGCATGTTAGGTATGAGTTTGTCAAAGTCAGGGGTACTCAGTGAGAATGTCGTCTTCTGCTGTTGCCTAGCCTGTTTTCCAGTAGTGACTGATGGTCTAGGATTGATCTAATGGGAAAAGCGGAAAGAGAAACTACCTTCTCAGAGCTCTGACTTCTGCTCTTAGTCCTCATGTAGCACAGGGAGAAAGGAGGAAGCAGTCAGCATGAAACATGGGGAGTTCAAGCAAAAGTCTGGAGAGAGAAGTGTGACAGAATGGGAGCGGGAGAGGGGCAGCAGCCAAGACATCTGTATCTTGTACTGACCCCCTTTTCCCTCCTAATCTATAATCACCTCCAGAGCATGAAATAAAATACAGAACCTCCCCCATTTCTGCATCCCACTGGTAACAGAGCATGTCCTGTTAGTTGTGTTCTGAGATAAACTGAAGACTGCCTCTGCTACAGACCAAGAGCTTCCAACTCCAGTGATGAAACAAGTTGTGGGCAAGGTCCAAGTCCCCACAACATCACTGCAGCTTCTTTCATGCCAAGTAGCTTCAAAATGAAGATAACAGTAGCAGAATAAACACAATGTTACACCGATGCTGGCATGTTGAATTGACATGGACCGATACACAGCTGGAGTATCAAAACATAGAAAGGGACATGAAGCAGAGCTGAACAGCACTTGAGTGTACTTCATCCTGCTGCACTATGAACACAAATTCACCTGCTATTCCTTGCACAAGATATACACCTGTCGTGGTTTAAACCCAGCCAGCAGCAAGGACCATGCAGCTGCTCGCTCGCTCCCCCCAGTTTGGATGGGGGAGAGAATTGGAAGAGTAAAAGTGAGAAAAAACTCATGGGTTGAGATAAAGACAGTTTAATAGGTAAAGCAAAAGCCATGCAAGCAAAGCAAAGCAAAACAAGGAATTAATTCCCTACTTCCCATCAGCAGGCAGGTGTTCAGCCATCTCCAGAAAAGCAGGGCTCCATCACATTTAACAGTCACTTGGGAAGACAAACGCCATCACTCCGAACGTCCCCCCTTCCTTCTTCTTCCCTCAGCTTTATATACTGAGCATGACATCATATGGTACGGAACTGCCCTTTGGTCAGTCAGGGTCAGCTGTCCTGTCTGTGCCCCCTCCCAGCTTCTGGCGCACCCCCAGCCTACTCACTGGTGGGGTGGTGTGAGGAGCAGAAGAGGCCTTGACTGCCTCACAACAACCAAACCCATTAACACACTATCACACTATTCCCAAATCCAAAACACAGCACTACACCAGCTGCTCGTAAAAAAGTTAATTCCATCCCTGCTGAAACCATGACACCACCTCATTCCAGGGACCAAAGAGCAACAGCGGGATCATTCAGAAACACAGCAAAAAGAGCTGTCATCTTACAGGACCCTCAGCTTCATTAGTTAGTTGGTGTTTGATCCCATGCAAGTTGCTCCAACAGCGTTTTAGAGAACCAGTTACTACTGCAAGTTCCTCAGCAGTTTCTATGTACACACCAAGAAGCAAGAAGAAAAATTTGGAGAAGTAACAACAAATGCACCACCCAGAGTGCAGGAGGTGCTTATTAGGAGGAATAAAAAATCAGGAGAGACATCTTAACATGAGAATCCAAGAGGAAGGGACCATTCCAACAACTTGGCTATTCACTTCTGTGCCCCATTTCCCTATCAGTGGATGAGGAACAACATTTCTCTTAGAATACTCATGACATTTCAGAAATGCAAACTCTAACACACAGAAGGATTTCACAAAGAGAACTGAGTTTATGTCCAGACAAAAAAAAGGGTAAGTAGAATTTAACAGTTCTAGGTTAGTACATGTAAGAGTGTGCATTTAACCCCAAAGATTAGAAAGACTGATTTGCTACCTGGTTGGCAAAACAACTAGTAAGGTAAGAGTCCCACAAAAAACTAGCAAGTGATCATGTAACTAAATTTGCTACGATAGGACAGCCCTGGAATATGGCACCTTCTAACTTCCACTAAAAAAGCAGTATTCCAAGCAAAATATTCAGCGGGTTTGTTTTTCTGTAGTAAACATAACCAACTAGTCTCTCTGACTTTAAAGAAAGTGAATTTGCATAATGGAACAGGAACCTGACAGAGATGTTCCCTATTACATTTTCACAGCATTGACTTATACTGCAGAAACTAACGTGCCTGACTACAAGCAGGCGGCAAACAGTCTACTGAAGTGGCCAATTAGATCACAATAATTTTTATTTGCTCTGAAACAACAACAGTCAAAGATGTTACATTAAAAAAAAAAAAAAGACTTAAGAAGAAGTAGTTGCATCTAGTCCTCACATCTGGTTCAACTTGCAAGGGTTTTCATAACAGCATGTGAGGTGCAGATTGCGTTGCACAGAATCAGATTAAAGAATGAGTTGGGTCATTTTGGAGTGCAACTCCAACTAACTGACAGGTTCCCCACTCAATAAGGGACAAGTCACCACTTGGCCTATTAATACCCCTCAGAGATGGTGCACATTCTACATAAAGGTGCAAGTATCGTTCATCTTGATGACGACCACATTAAAGCTTACGTCTGTACGCTTACGTATGTGGGTGTATGTAACCATACCACAATTATTCTTGTCATCAGGTGCAGGACGCTTCTTCATCCTTCTATGGCTACCAATGAGATGTTTTTACTGGGGCTATTTCAAGGTCAAGGAGTTTTTCAGTATGACCCAAGAGCTAATTCCAGCAAGACAAGCGACAAAACAAAACACCCCAATCCATTTCAAGGCTATCAATACCACAACAAGCATTCTGGTTTATCCCACACTAGCATGCCATTCTTCTTGTGAAAGGCCATGTTCACACCACAACATGTTATTAAAACAGACAAAGGATACAGAAATCTGACAGGAGGAGTCCAGAGTTCAACCTCTTTTTGTTTTAGCGCAGTATTTAACACCACCTCAATACCCATGAATTTTTTCCTTTTCCCTGTGACCCTCAAGGAATGAGAAACGATATCCCAATACCTCAGGCCACAGCCCTCAAGAGAAGGGGAGACAACCTCCATTTTTTTGTTCACAACACTCATAATGAACATAAGGCCAGGGACTCGGCAACTGATCTCAGTTTACATTAGAGATGAAAAAAATCAGAGGCAAAAACAAACAGTTAATTTAGGTAAGCAAGACATACACAAAAACAAGTACTGCTGGATTCATGCCCTTTCTGCAATATTATTTATTTACCTATCCCCATAACTGTGAAACTTTCTCATTTTGACCTTTGATGTTTATTTCCTTATAAAACTTTCAGTGTTAACCTTTTTACAAACTAGAAGTTTTAACATAAGAGTTGACTATAAGCTGCACATGATGGTTCTGTCTCCCTGTGAAAGCTAAGCAGTACAATTATTCAGCTACTCTTGTATCACTAACTTCTCACTCTGTGGATGTTATTCTGGAATAAAATTGACTATTGTAGAATACTTATGTCAACTCCACTTTTCTCAAAAGCGAAGTCATTAATCACGTACTTTTCCTAAACCACTGTTTCCCAAACCCCAGACTTTATAAATAATCTTAAAATTTAAATGTTTACCCATACAACGGTAAGTAAATTAATATTTACTGTGCCATTAAAATTCATCTCCATTGCTCTGATCCCAAATGTAATGCTTTTAGGACTTTTTTTATAATCTTCCAGAAAGAAGACACGTTCTCGTGGACTTAGAACTCAAAGATAGTTTCCCTTAAGAAACATTTCACAACAGACTACAAAAACCTACATGAGTGACACTAACTCTACCCCCTCTTAGGAAGGGCAGCCTGAAACATTATCCGTAGTGTAAGAACACAGAAGGACAACGGAAGCGGGGTGGGAAGTTTGCAAGGTTTCTGAAGTCGTGGAGAGTCCTATGGGCACAGGCTAATTTTCAACTTTTTCCTGATGACAAGCGACGGCGCTAAAAGAGCAAAAGCATGTGAGGCCTACGCCAGGGTGCAATGACAGAAGCACAAGAGGAAAAACCACCCCAACATTGACTAACTTCAAGCCCAGTTCTCCCAATAAAAGCAGTCAACCCCATGGTTGCAACCATTTTCAGAACTGGAAGCGGGTTCTGAACTGCGAATTAAGTAATTTGGTAGCATAGCTGTCAATTTTACATTCTGACAGCTCCCATAAAGAATAAGGAAAGGACAAGAGCTACCTGGAAGTCATCATCTACCTGTAAATTTATTAAATCAGATTTGAGCCCCAGCCCACATACAGTGTATTAGGAGGTCACAGGTGACATTTGGGAAATCCCCCCAAAAACACAAATTGCTTTGCCTTGGTTGACCTAGTTAAAGGACTGCAGCTATTATTTTTTTGCCATAACGTGTATCAGCGTCAAGCCTCCCGTTCCACTCGATCAGCGGCAAGTTCTCGACGAGGGTCTCCACAGCATGGCTCCCCCCCACACCACGGCCGCCTCCTCCGCCCCGGACCCCCGGGCCGCTGAAGGACCGCCTAAGTTTCTCCCCCTTCGGGAACGCCGTCTCACAACCGGTCCCCCTCACGGAGAGAAAAAGATGGAGGGCGGCTGGGGAGGTGGCGGGAGGCCGTCAGCGGCCCCTCAGCCCCGCCATGGCTGCCCCGGCCCGGCGGGGGGCGGCGGGGGCCGGGCGCTCTCCCTCAGGAGGCACCGCCCGGCCCCGCCCCGGCGGCCGCCCCCCGCCCCCGGGGGCGCTGCCCGGATGGGCGCCGGAGTTGGTACATACGGGTCTGCCGCGGGAGGCGAGGAGAAGGGTGTAGTTTGTTTTAAACATGGCTTGCGTCTCTCCCCCCCGCCTTCCACCTCGCAGCCATCACCCGGTCGCGGCGGGAGGTGGCGGCGGGATCCGGCTCCCCGCCACTCCCAGAGTGGGAGCTGCCTCCTCCCCGCGGTTCCCCCCCCACAACCTCCGCGGCGGCGGCGCCGGAGTTTGCAAGCAGGAAACTCCTCCCGCCGGGGGCCAGGGGCGAAGCCGCAGCTGCTGCAGCGCTTCTCCCCGGCGGCGGAGGGAGGAGGAGGGAGGGGGGGGACGGGGGAGGGGGGGGGACGGAGTTGTGACAGCGACTTCACCCCCCACCCCGGGGACGGGGGCGACACTGCCCCGCCCGGCGCCAAGAAAGTAAACAGGGGGCGGCGGGGCGGGGAGGGGCGGAGGGGGGCTTGCAACAGGCAGCAAAATACCCGGGCGCGGGAGCAATCCGCGGGCTCCGGAAGGCAACGGCGGCGGGAGAGCAGCAGCCGCCCCCGGCTCCTAATCGCCCACCGGCTGGGCCCCCCTCGCCCGGGTAGGCGGGGGAGGCGGCAGGACCCGCCGCGCAGCCCGGGGCGCCTCACCTTTCTCTTCGGCATAATGTCCCTGCTCCGGGGCCGCCAAAGTACAGCGACGAAAGAAGCTCCGGCACAAGCGCGGATCCGCCCGGCGGTGGTGGCGGCAGCGGCGGCGGCGACACCGGCGTGGCTGGTGCCCGCAGCTCTGCCCGCGCCCGGTGCCCGCCGCGCCGCCCCGCCGCCCCCGGCGCCCCGGCAGCCCCCAGCGCCAGCGCCCGCCTCGCCGACGGGGCGGGCAGAGCGGGGGCAGCCCCGCCTCCTGATTGGCTCCCCCCTCGCCCCGCGCCCCCCCCACCCCACTCCTGCTTCGCCGGCGGGAGCGGGGTGATCAGTGGCAGTCCTGCGCGGGCCAGAGATGGTGCGCGCGCGGCGACGGTTGGGGCCGTTGGCGGACCCCAGCCCTGAGGGGAACGGAGCGGGGCCGGGCCGGGCCGCCCGGAGCCCCCGGGGGAGTCCGCCTGCGGCCTGGAGCCCGCTTGCCGCCCCTCCAGGTGGCGAGGTTCTTCATGAAGGGTCGGGAAGACGAAGCGGAGGTCTGGGCACGCGGGGAAAGTTGCGTGCCGTGGTCAGCATCTGCTCAAAGAAGCGCGTGCTACAGTGTTCGTCGTACAGCCGATTTATTTCAACTGTTTAAATCTCCATTTTCTCCCCTTCCTCGACAGAAATCCACTGCAGCCTTTCCCCATCACGACCCTTCTCCCTTCTTAAACACGGTGGTTTATTTTGCTATGTAAATCCATCCAACCTCCAGTCCTCCAAATGCAAGGAAGCTATTTTTTTCAGGTCTCCCCTTTACATGCCGTGTGAAATCACTAACAAGACAAACCAGTGCTGCTGGGAGAGACACTCCATGACGAGGTGGTGTAACCAATTCTTCACTTAAGTTCAAATACCAGCAAATACTTTTTTTTTTTTTAATTAATTAGAGAAATAGGAGTGATTGACTTGTTACCAGCTTTAAACTAAATCATCATAGAATGGTTTGGGTTGGAAGGGACTTCCAGGACCATGTAGTTCCACCCCCCCTGCCATGGGCAGGGACACCTCCCACTAGACCAGGCTGCTCAAAGCCCCATCCAGCCTGGCCTTGAACACTTCCAGGGATGGGGCATCCACAATTTCTCTGGGCAACCTGTTCCAGTGCCTCACCACCCCCATAGCGAAAAATTTCTTCCTAATACCTAATCTAAATCTCTTGAACACCCGCAGAAGCAGCGGAACTGAAACTGGAGTTTGCCAAGGGGTTGGCCACCTGCCTTTTAGCCAAGAGCTAAGCAGTTAGGATGTACATAAAGATGTGGCAGCCATAGGCCTGATTTTCCTCTTTACCCAAGGGGATTTGAACTCATACCTCTTGTTCTCCCACAACATTATTTTGACAACAAACTACATCATCTCTGGCATAGGAGAGCTTAGATTCTCCTGTTGGTAGTGTTTCAATAGCTTTGTTGAATTTGTACAAATTAATTTGTACTGATAATTCACCAGGGCAGGAACCCAGCTGGGTTTGCTCCCAGTTAAGTGTGTAAACCACCAAACTAGGGAGTCATGCCCACTGGTTTGCATGCTACTTCCATTCATTTAAGTAAATAGTTTATACAAAGTGGTATAGTTCCACACAGAAAGACTGAGAAACATGGGACATCAGCAGGAGACGCCTGTGCTAATCAAAGATTTAGTCTAGTTTTACATAGTAAAAAGCCTAGATACTGCTTAACATAGGAAGGAAATAAGTCAGAATGATTCTACAGCTTAACCTTTCCCTATTTCTTTTTTCACCTGTTCTCCGGCATTTGTTCTTAATCATTTATGGATGATGAGTGCAACCCCTACAGCTTCACTGAGGGCTGCCCATTGAGAAAGAGAAACCAGAGCTAGGCCTCCATTAGTAGAGGTGAATGCTATTGAGAGGAGAACTGCACACAGCTGCAGTGATGAGCGTGACCATAGTATTTCTTCCTATGCCACACAAAAATTTGGATTAAGCCCACATCTAATTCCAAACCAAAATAGCTTGGAACACACACACACTTTACAAGTTCTGATTAGCTCTACGACTGCCTTCCTCCTTGTTCTGTTCCATTCTTGTGTCATCTTGTCCCTCTACTCTAGAGTCCTAGGATAAATCAGGTCAAAAGGAACCTCAGGAGGTCACCAAGTACAACCCTCTGCTCAGTTAGAGAAGGTGGCCAAGGGCCTCATCAAGTTCTGAATATCTCCACAAACAGAGATTCCACAATCTTTCCAAGCACCCTGTGCCAGGTCTTCAGTTCTTTCCCTGCATTACATAAATTCAATTCTAATGTCCCACCTTCTTTCCAGAGTCCCTTATTCTCCAGATTCTTTAAACTTTCCACTAGTAGAAGACAACGGTTCTATAAGAACAGTAGGAGCCTGGGAAAAGGCAGAGAGAAAGTCCAGTAAACTTGAAGAGGTAAATTTTTCTGGCTTTATAGGAAGGGAAGAAGCAATCCTGTTGACGTTTCATTTATAATTAGCTAAAACTAATGAGCAGTGTGGAGGAAAAGCAAAATTTCAGCAGCAAGAAAGTGAAAGAAAGAACTGGTGGAACCAATAAGTTATTTGCAGATGCCTTTCTTCCTCCACTGAACCAAACTCAGGTTCAATAGAAACACAGCACCTCAGGATGAAATCACTCAGGAAAGTTGCTGCTCTGTAGAACCGTCCAGTTGGTCTCTTTGTTCACCCCCTCAGTATTTTCTGGGTCAGTACAGAATTGTTTGTAGGCACCTTCTGTCACCACAGGTCCGATCAGGTCTCTGGACAGTGGCAGGTTGTATGGGAAAGTCACTGAGACATGAGAAGAGCAGCAAGTTGTTTTTCTACTACTACTCAGCCCTGCTGTCTCCGTGTTATGCTCTCTCTGCAGCAGAATTTCTTATCAGACTGACTGGCCTGCTGCTGCAGCCTTCTGTTGAAAAACACAGGAATTGTCTGGTAGTTTCTTCTTTCTGCTGTCTTTTTTCTAGCATACCTGACCCACTAGTGTTAAAAAGTTGCCTTGTCTGAAAAGCCCTGCCACTAACAGCGAGAAAAACACTGATCTGTAGGTTTTCAAAGGGAAAATGCAAAACTGCTCTCTTCCAGTATGTGATAAAGACTTCTGTACCACAGATGTAGGCCATGCTAGAAAAGCCATATTTTGATCATATATTTGGTTGTAATAGAAATTCACTTATACCTTATTTTAACCTCACAAATTTTTCTATTTATAAGTTAGTAGGGGATGCAACTGTAACGCGGTTCCACTTTTCTCTAACATTTAGGAAATACACAGATCCGAGTAATGTAGCCCTATATCACCTTTCATGTCCCAGGGATGACACTTGTAGTATGGTCCCACGCAGATAGATAGCATTGGAACTGTCAAAAGAGACATTATTGTGATCAATTCATTTCATTGTGATCAATGAATACGTGGCTGTAGGCCAATAATTCAAAATGGTGGAGGTAAAGGGTTACAGATATACAAACTAAGCAGTCAACCCACTTCTTTCTAGTTCCACTCTTTCAAACATAGTCACCCTGAAGTCTGGTAATTAATTTCTTTTATTATCATTATTTTTGCTTACAAGTAGCAATTCTGAAGTAGCAGAAATTTCTAAACAGCACCAGATTATTAATAACGCCTTTAAAATGCCAAAGTTACCTTTGACAAGAAACATGTCGAGCAGGTCAATCAATATGAAGAAATTCCCATAAACCATTTAAAATTAGTTTCAGAACAGCCTTATGGTTTATCTCTGAATAAGAAAAAATGTTCAAGCACCCCACAACTATCCTGATTGTTTCCAAGCTATCAAGCTTTTGGAACACATCACAGTTCTCAGCAAAGCTCCTTCTACCATTGACTCATGGTTATCTCTGCCACCTTGAACCAGTAGAACCACTCTTTAACCCTCTCCTGGACTATAAAGAATGCAACTTTCATTCAATAGTGCTCTGCACAAATACTGCAAGCAATAGCAAAAAACAGAGACACTTAGTAGCTGGCTACCACAAAACAGAGAAATGCCAACTTTTCTACCACAGTAACTGAAAAAAGTGTAATCATTCCACACACGTAATAGAAAGGCAGTTGAATTTAGAAGTCTAATAATTCCCTTTTTTTTTTTTAGCCTCCATAAATTTCTCCCAATTATTTGCAGAAATAGAGCAGGTGGTACACACAGTTTCCACAGAAGTCGGCGTGAACCACACCAATGAAGTTTGGAGCACAGTTTGGCTAACACCATATAGCCCAGAGAACTTATACTATTTTGGACACTTCCATACTGTGGTCAGCCTATGAGTTGTTAGCATTTAAGGTCACAGAATGGCAGAATGATTGAGGTGCGAAGCGACCACCACAGATCGTCTAGTCCAACCCTCTGCTCAAAGCAGAGTCAGGTACAGCAAGTTGCATAGAGCTCTGTCCAATTGGGTTTTGGATATCTTTGAGGATGGAGACTCCACAACCTCCTTGGGCAACCTGTTCCAGTGTCAGACCACTGTCACAGTAAGTGTTTTCTTACAAGCAGGTGGAAATTCATGTAGTTCAGTTTGTGCCTGTTGCCTCTTGTTCTACCACTGATTATCACTGAAAAGACCGTGGGTCCAGTTTCTTTATTCCCTCCCTATAAGATACTTATACACACACGGATGAGATCCCCCTGAGCCTTGTCTTCTGCAGACCAAACAGTCCCAGCTCTGTCAGCCTCATCTTGTACATCAGATGCTCCAATCCCTTCATTGTCTTCACAGCCCTTTGCTGGACTCTCTAGTATGTCAATGTCTGTCTTGTACTGGGTAGCCCAGAACTGGACGTGACACTCCAGGTACGTCTCACCAGGGCTGAGCAGAGAAGAATGACCCCCCTTGACCCGTTGACAACACTCTTCCTAATGCAGCCCCAAACACCACTGGCCACAAGGACACAATGCTGCTTGCGTTTGTCTTGTTGAACAACAGGACTCCAAGAACTTTTTCTGCCAAGCTGCTTTCCAGCCCATCATCCCTCAGTATCTACTGGTGCATGGGGTTATTCCTCCCCAGGGGCAGGACTTGGCATTTTCCTTTGTGGAATTTCTGCCTGCTCATTTCTTCAGCCATTGAGGTCAGTCCTTCAGAGGTGACAGCACACCCATCTGGTATATCAGCCATGGATCCCAGTTTTGTATCTCCTGTAAACCTCCTGAAAGAACACTCTGTTACATTATCTAGGTCATAAATGAAGATGTTAAACATTAGTTGCTCCAGTATCAACCCTTGGGGTACACCACTAGTGACTAGTCTCCAGAGGGAATTCATGCCACTAATAACATCCCTGTGATCACACATTGCCAGGCTTTGGGCTGGCAGTTCAGCCGGTTTTCAGTCCATCTTACTGTCCACTTATGTAGCCCGTACTTCATCAGTTTGTCAATAAGGCTGTCATGGGAGAGTGTCAAAAGCCTTGCTAAAGTCAGGATAAACAACATCCACTCTCTCCACCAGTTGTCTCATCACAGAAGGCTGTCAGATTGGACAGGAATGATTTCCCCTTCATTAATTCATGCTGACTATTCCCAATCACCTTCTTGTCCTCAATATATTTGGAAACATTTCCAGGATTGTTTTCTCCATCATTTTCCCAGGGCAAGGCAAGTCTGACCAGCCTGTAGTTCCTCCTTCTTGAAGACAGGAGTGACATTTGCTCTCCTCCAGTCCTCTGGAACCTTTCCTGATCATCACGGCCTTTCAAAGCTAATCAAGAATGGCCTCACAGTGTCATTGGCCAGTGCCGTCAGCACTTGCTGATGTCTCCCATCAGGTCCTATGGGCTTGCGTTTGGCCAGTTCATTTAAACATTCCCTAGCCCAGTGCTCCTCCACCAAGGGGAAGTCTTCCTTGCTCCAGACTTTCCCTCTGGTCTCAAGGACTTGGGACCCCTTAAGACAAGTCTTGCCACTAAAGAAGACAGTCAAGCATCTCACCTTTTTCCATGTCCTCTGTCACCAGGTCTCCTGCTCCATTCATCATCAGGACCACATTTTCTATAGCCTTCCCTTTGCTGCTGATACAGTTGAAGAAGCCATTCTTGTTGCTCTTCATGTCCCTTGCCGGATTCAACTCCAGGCCGTCTTTAGCTTTCCTAACCCCATCGCTGAACTCTCAGGGACTAACTCTGTATTATTTCTCCCAAGTCATCTGTCCCTGCTTCCACCTTGTGCATGCTTCCTTTTTGTGTTTGAGTTTTGTCAGAAACTCCTTGCTCATCCATGCAGGCCTTCTGCCACCTTTGCTTGCCCTTTTGCACACCAGGATGGACCGTTATTCAGTCTGTAAGAGATGATCCTTAAAAACCAGCCAGCTCTCCTGGACCCTTCCTCTCTCCCCGAGACCATATTTCATTAGATTCTTCCAGGCAGGCCCCCAGACAGGTCAAAGTCTGCTCCTCTGTAGTCCTGGGTTGTGATCCTGCTTTTTGCCTTGTTTCTTCCTCACAGGATCCCGAACTCCATCACCTCATGGTCACTGCAGCCAAGACTGCGCCTGACCTTCGCAGCCCCAAGCAGTTTTTCACTGTAAGTGTTGTGGTTAACCCCAATAGGTGGCTAAGCATCACACAGCTGCTCACTTACTCCCCCCTCAACCACAGTGGGATGGGGGAAGAGGAAAGGAAGAATAAAAGCAAGAAAGCTTGTGGGTTGAGATGCAACTTGTGTAATAAGCAGGAGAGACGTGGAAGAAGAGAGAAAGAAAATGAAACAAAGGCAATCACTTACTGCTTCCCACAGGCAGGCCAATGCCTAGTCAGTTCCCAAGTAAAAAATGGCTAACCTCCCTAAACCTTCTTTTCTCCCTTTCTGTGGCACGGTATAGCTCTTTGGTTAGTTCGGTTCATCTGCCTGGTTCTTTGCTCTCCCAATCTATTCATCGGGGCAGGGGGAAAAGCAAAGTAAGAAACAGAAGGGCTTGACACTGTACAAACACTGTTCAGCAATAGCTAAAACATTAGTGTGTTATCAGCATTGTTTGGGTCATAAATCTAAAACACAGCACCATGTGAGCTGCTATAAAGAAAGTTAACTCCATCCCAACCAGACCAGGAACTATCAGATCCAGCTGAGCGCCTGTTGTTGTCAGGTCCCCAATGACCTATGCCAAGGAGCTGTCATCAGTGCACTACTGCAGAAACCTCCTGGATCACCCCTCTAGCAGACACCGGGGGGGTTCAAGTCTGCCAGGAGCACCTGGCCTTGCGAATGTGTGGCTTCTTCCCATTGTCTGAAGAAGACATCATCTCTTTCTTCCTGATCAGGCAGCCGGTAGCAGACACACACCCCAATGCCACCCACGTTGGTCTGCTCTTTAACCCACCCATGAGCTCTCAGCTGTCCCCAGGCAGAGCTCCATGCATTCCTGCTGCTCTCTCACATAAAGGGTGACTCCCACTCTTGCCATCCTGGCCTGCCCATCCTGAAGGGCCTGTATCCATCCATGGCACCATTCCAATCACATGAGTTCTCAAAATATCCAAGCAAAGCAAATCTATTTGGAAACTTCTTCGGAATCTTCTGGAACCACTTTGGTTCTAGAGAATCAAGAACAAATGAAATAATTTAAAAAAGAAAAAAGAGAAGTTTTTAAGAAAGTTGTTGAGCAAGTAAAACAACTCTTTTCAGATGTCAGAGATTGCTGAGAGAAAAGTCCTATAAGTTAGATGTCCCCAACATTCACCGTGACTTTAAAAAAAAAAAAAAGAATACTATAAGAAAATAATTTATTAAAAGCTGAGGAGAATCAGGGTTCCATGACAAACAAGTCTGTGAAGCCTTGATGCCAATAGTACAGTAGAAACACTCACCCTGGAGAAGCAACTACATATTGATGTTACGTGAGAAGCACATCGCATGGTTACCCAGCCTGTTGTCAAAGTAAGGCAACTGCCTGCCATTCTAGCTTTCTTACTCTATTACATAAATCCATGAGGCAACTTATGACCTATTTATACAAGTGCATTGTTTTGCATGACTTGCTGAAGCAAGAGCAAAGGCCTTCGTCCGTCTCAGGTTCAGCAACACCTCCAGCCGTAATGCCTTCTAAATACTAAGATAGCCACTAAATTGCCACAACTAACAATATTCTTACAATATTTTCTCTCTCCCTTGTCTCAGCTTCTTACCTTCTAATATCCTTAGGTACAAAAGCTGGACCAAGAAAGACACCACCTTTTGAGATAAAGTAGCATTAGAAGTAGTAAATCTTGAATTAATCTTCACAGACAGAGAAGAGCCTTTCTCATCTCAATTAGACAAAAATTCCAGAGAAGTGATTCTATCATCTTAAACCTTCTCCTGAGTCATTCTACTTGCAGAAGCCCTGTCTTCAGAATTTTGCCTTTAATTCTATGGCAGGCCTTTCTGAAAGCACCCGCAAACACGTACCTGTAAGTATACACTCGTACATCCAGTGTGATGTTAGTATTTGTTTTCTGAACGTAGGAGGCTTACCTTGAATACACTCCTTTCCGTTATTTATTTCCACATTTATTCTTAGCATGCCTAACAATGAAGTAGCTAGTAAATGAGAACAGAGAAGCACCCTGAGGTGTTTTCCACATTGTGTTATACATCAAGCAGGCAAAAGAAGATCTGACTCCTCTTCAGAGGGCTTTAATGAAGGTCTTATGTGTTGTTCCACCTACCGCTGAGCCAGGTGAAGCTAGAGATTCCTCTCAGGTCTGTTGATATACCAGCTTCTGTGGCCACACCCTAGTTCACTACTTACCCAAGTGGTTGGGTTAGAAACACAAGCATTTAGAGGTTTTTAGTTGACCAGAGTCTGAGAGCAATCACAGATACAGTGTGGGGTTTGGGCAAACTCTAACCTCCAGTTAACGAAGCAGGGCAGTAATATGTGGCTGGGGGCAAGAGACTTCATTTATCTGCTGCTGGAATGGCCTGACTGCAGTTGTACTGCAGCATTTATCCTGCCTTCAGACAGTTAACTGCAGTGATGCCCCAGTTCAGTTGCAGCTTTGCTAGGTCAAGGGACCCCTTGATCATAAAAAATCCTCTGAAATCTGCTGCCCTCAATTCTGCTGTCCCAGTCTTTCAGTCAGTCACTCTCTGTTTCAGTTTGGGCAAACGAAAATGGACCTGCAAAGACCTGTCATTGATGATGAATGGGCCTGGCTCATTTCAACACAGGCTGGGGAGCAATCAGACAAGTTACACTGGCAGAACCTGGGAGGTGGAAATCTATGATGGGGGTGGTAATGAGCAGCAGGGGGTGCCCCAAGTGTTCTTCACTCAGCATAGCTACAGCCAGAACTAGCTGGGTGAACACTGAAAACTGGCTGCCCTGACCATCCTTTTTAATTGATGGAGAGAGTTGGGCAGCTATAAGAAGTAATTCATCCTGCCGAGATTCTGGATCACCCTTTGAAATTGCAAAAACCACATAAATATTGGGAGGACGGTCAGAAGTCTAGATTAATATTTTCCTGATAGGATAGTGTTTCCATCACTGCCACGTTTCTCTGAAATACTACAGCTGCTTGACAAAAACAGAGAAGAGTTTCTTTTAAACTTTAAAATCAAGCTTAATTTTAAGGCAAGTTTAGGTAGGTGATAGGTCCTCTGCTAACATACAGTGAGAAAAAAAAGCCCACAACAAAAAAAACCCCTAAATTACTGACTTACTTCTGTTCCATAGCATTAAGCCGTGCTGTCAATAATCAGTAAGAACTTATCTACAGGGAATACTATAAAGGGATAAATGGATCACCTAAAATTTAGTAGTTTTTTAAAAAAGTCTCTGTATGTGCTGAGTATACATTTATTTACTTTGATAAAAGGTAAGTGGGTTTTTTGGTGTAGACACTGTATAAAGTTCATCTTAGTTGAAGATGTGATGAGTCCATCGACTAATGACAAAATGCTGCTACAACACAGGAACAGTAATATCTCTTTGGGTTGTCATTTAATGACACTTTGAACAGCACAAGCCAACACTCTTCATTAGCTGCTGAAATTCTGGACCAGCTCAACAAAACAAACACTTCTTCTGCATCCCCTATTACTATCTCTTTTCAAACTTTGCTTAGAGTTTCTCTGCAATCAATTCATCTTCCTCAAACAGGAAAGGGAGCAAGCATGCAAGAGAACACAAACTGTAGCTGCAGTGGCCTGGCACAGAGTTCCTGAGATTACAGCAATGAGATTGCTCTCATCTCTCCTTTACACTGAGGCTGCATCCACTACTGGGTAAGGGTCTGCTGTTAGGTGTTAAATATGAATCGGTCTTCTCTGAGTTTGCATTAGGGATGCAGAGGTTAGTTTATTAGCTATTTTGTAGCAAGGAATTAGTGTAAATATATATTGTTTCCACCCTCCTTGCATGTGTTTTCCTGGGCTAACTGCGCTTGTCCTCTTTTGTGTATCTTTAATGGTAAATATGTCAATAGATAATTGATTGAGCTGACAAGAAGAAAAAGACAATACAATGGAGACCTTGCCAAATAAGGCCTTTAAATAGCCAGTGTAATTTAAATGGGAAATCCTAAAGCAACTGTTAGATAATGTAGTAAGTAAACATATTAACTAGCCACAAAGTCATAAATTATGTTTGTTGATATATCAAAGTCTAGTCATAGCAGTCAACAAAGGCATGAGGAACAGTTAATGAAACTCAGGAAATAAAGATAGTGTATCATTTTATGGACTTTATAAATTATGGCTTCTAAACACTTCTTAAAAAAATCGTTTCCAGAGTGCCGCTTTAGAATCATCGTTGAAAAAATATTCTCAAAAATCTTGAAAAATTTGTTCTCAATTAGACCTAACCACTTAGGAGATTTCAAAGCATTAATGCTCAAAAAATGCTTCAAGTTCGGGAATGCATGATAGAACTGTTATTGGAAGAGTGCTTGGTTCTGTACAGTAAACAGTATGTAGTCATTGTACTGAAAAAGCATTTGTTGGGGAAATTTTGTCACGATTTTAAAAAAAACCACAAAACTGGTATATGCATGCATGCAGGATTGTATATTCTAATAAGATACCTTTTTTAAAACTTTGGTGTGTTAGATACGGCTGTATTTACAACACCCTTTTTTTCTTTACAGCACACTTGCACCCATTCCTATTTTTTTTTTATTACATGTAGACCTTTTTTTACCCTGAATTAAACTTACAATTAGTCCACCCATTTCTGCTACAGGTTGGCTCGTAACGCCCTAAGATAAGTAAAACCAAACAAAACCAAAACAAGCACCACCACCCACCAAGCCCACAAAACTTTACATCATGCATCCTCTTCAAACCGAGGAGACATCACTGGTGGGATTTCCCAAAGGTTTGCCGTCAGCTATCTGCTGCCACTGAAAACAATGAAACCATTGTCTTGGATAGAAGCAAAGTTGGGCCAAAGCT
Organism: Larus michahellis; assembly: GCF_964199755.1. Taxonomy (NCBI): domain Eukaryota; kingdom Metazoa; phylum Chordata; class Aves; order Charadriiformes; family Laridae; genus Larus; species Larus michahellis. The sequence goes on along the minus strand of NC_133898.1, from coordinate 95,391,801 downwards.
GAGCGCTTTCCCTGTCAACTTGCAAAGACAAATAACATTTGAAAATATGTGTTATACTTAAAATGTTTATAAGCCTGTATGGCTAACTCTGTAAACGCCCTATCACAAACTGAGCTAAAATGAAACCAGTCTTCCTGAAAATTCATTACTGCTTCTAATGCCCAAATTATAAATAATTAGCTCTATTGCATGCATTGTTATAATAGGGGAGCCCATATAGCTGGGTGAACAGTGTAAGTCAGCAAATACAGTAACAAGTGTTTTCAGTAGGGAGCTGAAGGGATCCCACAGTTGCTAATTTAGGCATTTGGAATTTAAACAGTGGAGAACTTTAGTGAGAAGAGGGTTAGCTGAAGTTGACTGAAGATCGCGTTTCATTTGTTTGTTTTCGTTTAACAAACAAGTTACCCATAGCTGAGGCGAGGTACCTCACATGGCCGTTACTGATGTAGCAATCCCAAAGTCAGAGCATTCTGACTGAAAACTTCAGAAGTCTACAACATATATCAAACATACTGCCACTTTATAGAGTAATTTATTTTTTTTTCCCCCCAGTATGGTGATGATGTCAAAGCCTTAAGATGTTTCTGGCATGCTCTAGTAGGTGAAGTAATCCCCCCCATGGGGATCAGCTTTGAATATACAACTAGTGTGTCTCCTGGGTTTAATTTTCTTCATCCTAATTGCCAGCAGAAGTTGTGATGATTGTTTTTTGAGGGTTCACAGTCCTACCTCCAACAAAGACATTAAAGTACTAAGAGAAGTTGGTAAGCTGAGCCTAGATGTACTGATTAAGTGAATTTCTTCTTAACTCCTGTGAGAAGAAACCAAAGCTGCTGAAGCACAGTATGCTAATGTACTCTGAAAGGACTTCTATGTTGTACTTTGTAAAGTTAAATTGCCTCGGTGTTTTGCTACAGTATCTCTATATGCCAGAGACATACAGAGACATGTCTTTGAAGGGGAGGAGAGGTGAGGTTGTTCTGCTATACTGGGTGCCATTTATGTTAAAATCTTTCCCTAAATTAAGAAGTAAACTCAATTTTATATTTATACATATAATTATATATATACACACATATATAAAATGTATAAATGTGCATGGAATATAATGTAATAGAAAATATAAGACAATATACATTACCTTATATATTATATTTTGTAATATATTACTGTAATATATGTTACATATGACATGTTATATTTTACAAACAGAATAAGATAGACATTAAAAAGTTATGTTGTTGATTTAAGGTTTCTCTGGCCTCTTCACAGGAAATTTATCTTGCTCCTTAGAGAGAAAATGAATGGGGTTACAGCCTCAATCCCACCTTTGCAGCTTACAAATCCGGTGTTCATCTGCTTCTTTCTTTCCCTTTAAATACATTATCTAAAACTATGTATGCAGCTAGATTATGAGAAAGAAATTTGCTAGAATTACTGTTATCTTGTAATGCAGATGTAATATCTCTGCTGCAGAACCAGGGTGCCTGAATGGTGCTGTAACACACAGCATGTACTCCATGCTTCGGCATGGAGCAACCAGCTTCAGTCAGCACTGGTTGGTAGCCCTTTGTAACACCCTTCATTATATACTATAGACATGCTTTCCATCGCTGACTGAAAACATCGCCAGGTTTGGCCATCACACTGTGAGACATAGAAAAGAGATGTGTATGAAGAATGAAATCTTACTCTTACTGAAACTAAGGGAAAAAACACCCAAAACCTTTCATTGACTTACTTAGGGTCAAAATTTCAAAACACAAGATGTGAATGATCATCCTGTCATCCTTGGAGAAGATTGTTGCAGTGTGGAGTTCAGACATATTCATAGGACATATCAAGACATGAAAAGACCTGGAGTAGTTGCTCTTGAAATGATACATAGCAAGATAAATGCAATACAACCACCATAGCTGAGAAATCAGTGTCTTTCTTGGAAGCTTGTATCTATGTCTAAAAGTGAACATCCCAACGTTGAAAGTTTCAATCCCTTTGATCCCACACAGGATTTATGAAATTTCTGTATAGAGTCGGCTCAGGTCCCTACACTATGTGTGGTCAGAGGAAGGTAGCGCTAAGAGAGCGTTCATGGTCAGCACACTCCTAAGGTTTTGGCTTGCCTATATGTAGGCAATGATGACTGTAATTCCAGCTCTGCTCTGGGACTGAGGCATTCAACATTATAAGAGGGATCTGTCCTCTTCTCAGGCCATGTGGCAGCAATGTCTTTTTAAGAATAGGAGCCGATCTACAAACTTGAGATCAGTGGTCTTTTGGCTAGGATTTCTGGACATCTGCAGCCTGTTGGAGCTGCAACTGCCAATAATTTATCAGGACCAGAGGAATGAAAAAAGTCTTTGAGTTCCACCCAGTGGAAAAGAAGATGTGATCCTAGGCTTCTCAGCCTTAGTGCCTTTACCCAGGATGGGGGAGATCTAGGTTTTGCTAGAAGAACTGTTCATGAATTTTCTTCACTGACTGTTTCTTATTGGACACAGAAATAGTCAAAGCAGAACTCAGATCCCAGATGTTTCTCTAATGCCAACCATTCTTCCTGATTATATTTCGTCTTTCTTCTCAGGGAAATAGAGGAACGTCTTTGTTTTGGTACCTCAGCTGGTGCAGGTGGGAGATAGTTGCTGAGATGCTTCACATACATCTGTGTAAGACAGCTGAGAGATTTGTAGATACGTTCAGAATGGGCCAAGGTTTTCAGATTGTAATTTTGAACTCTCATTCGGACTCCAGGTTTGGAGCCTGAAATCATTGCTGTCGGGTTTTTTTTTAATGTGCATATTAGTATTTGATTTGATGGCTATCAGCTGGATTTAGCCAATGTCACACAATATGGACGAGATGGCAGACAACAGAAAAAAAGAGACAAACAATCTCACAGCTGAAAGCTGAAGTCAGCAAAATACCAATGAAGATTAGCTCACTTACGGAGCAGGTAACTGAATATGTCCTCCAGTTTCAAAACGAAGAACAGGAATTTGCCAGAAAGTATGTGTAGCCCAGTGTTGAACTGCTAGATTGGGGAACAAGAACGGCAAGATGAATTTGCAAGGTTCAGTGCTAATATTAATTTAGACTTTTATGGACAGTGCCCCGCTGCAAGTCTAAGAGCTATATACTTTTTGGAGGAGACACAACTTGCTTATTCTGCCAGTGCCTAGGATTGTTTTTCTGGTCTCTGGTTTTAACTGCACAGTTGTGAGCCTTTACTCTGGATGGGCATGAGTCAGCTCCGAACCATAAACAGCGTAGCCATGGTTAGTAAGCCTGAGCTACTAAGCCTTTGCTGATAGCGTGGGCACAAGTTGTGTCTGCTTGGAGCACAACCAAAGCAAGCTCACATCTGCTTGCAAAAAAACCCCCGTGTAAACATATCTTCTCTGTTCTTTTCCTGCTTTCTCCCCCTGCCTTTCTCTTTCCCTCTCCCTTTTTCTTTCTCTCTGTCCCACCCACAACACAACCACAAGAGCACTCATAGAAGCTCCACCTATCTAAGACCTCCACCCAGATAGTTCAAATTCCTGAGTGGGATCTCACAGGGCACACATTTGTTTAGGGTGGTAACAAGTGGCTGTGTTTTGGTATGAGGGCCCTTGCACAGTTCCTTACAATGAACTTGAACAAAGAACAGTTGTTACATTCATCCGTTCCAGCAAGGTTTTACTCAACCTAAGAAGTGTTCATTTTTGCCTGCTACAGCTGACTGAACCCAGAAAAGGCTACTATAGATGATGGCGGGGGAAGCCACTATGCTGAGCTCCAAACAGTTTTTGGGGGAGTGCCCCGTTCAGAGGGGACAGGCTCACCTTAAATTTCACAAAATCCACTATGGCAGGACATCAGTGCCCTGCAGCTCAGAGCACAGACTCTGGCTGCGGAAATGCCAATAGCAGCCCTGCTTTGCTGTTGACAGTGGCAGCCAATGACATATGGATTTTGAGTGACTTTTCATGTGGCTACAAGATCCAGGTTCCATCGGGTTTTCTCACGTGCAGGATAAGAAACAGGTTACTCTTTCCCTAAATTTTCTTTTAATCTACCTTTTCTTCCACTAGCTACATACTAATTATGTTGTACATCATCTGCCATTTTTCTGGCAAAAGCAGCATGCTGGCACAAGTCAGTGGAAATTCAACATTTGTTAAGGTTAGACTGTATTTCCTGGGTATCTCCTCTGTCTTTTTCCCCCCCCCCCAATACAATCACTTACAAGAATGAGGCTAACAATTTTACAGCAGGAAGCCCTTTGTTCACCAGCAAAGCTACAAAAGCTGCATCTTGGCCATCATTGCCTTGATGCCTGGCATTTAGTTTTTCTGAGATCTGGGGATTTTTACCAGTAGGTTTTGAAAAACATCAACAATCTTAGTCACCTACACACTTCCACAAGGACTATGTTCTCAAAGAAGCAGCACTTTTTGGCAGAACAACTATGAAAGACGCTGAGAAGTAAAAGCATCATTACAGAACACATCCCTTTCTCTTTTTAAAATGTATAGTCCTTACAGGAGATTACTGATGGGTGAATATTAGAGCTGGTCTGCCTTCTAGCTTGAAAGCTTGTTTCTCAGGGAAAGCTGTCTTCTGGCAACTTAAAGGAAATGGAGTTTCTCAGGATCCTATTTCCCCCTGCATAGGAGAAACTGATATAAAAGAAAGGAAGCTTGCTTATTCCTGTGAATTCCTCCTCTGTGTGTGTGTGTGTGTGTGTGTGATATTTTTATCCCAGTGGCAAAACCCAGACACATCAAACGCAGACCCTAGAATTTACTTTTCTCATTGTGCTGGTTTTGGCTAGGGTAGAGTTAATTTTTTCCATATTGGTTTTATGGGGCTGTTGAAAATACAGGGATATTTTAGCTATTGCTGAGCAGTGCTTACACAGAGTCAAGGCCTTTTTCTGCTCCTCACACCACCCCACCAGCAAGTAGGCTGGGGGTGCACAAGAAGTTGTGGGGGGACACAGCCGGGACAGCTGACCCCAACTGACCAAAGGGATATTCCATGCCATGTGACATCATGCTCAGTATATAAATCTGTGGGAAGAAGAAGGAAGGGGGGGACCTTTGAAGTGACGGCATTTGTCTTCCCAAGTAACTGTTAAATGTGATGGAGCCCTGCTTTTCTGGAGATGGCTGAACACCTGCCTGCTGATGGAAAGCAGGGAATTAATTCCTTGTTTTGCTTTGCTTTGACTGTGTGTGTGGCTTTTGCTTTACCTATTAAACTGTCTTTATCTCAACCCACGAGTTTTCTCACTTTTACTCTTCCGATTCTCTTCCTCATCCCACAGGGGGAGAGTGAGCGAGTGGCTACGTGGTGCTTAGCTGCCAGCTGAGGTTAAACCATGACACTCACATTATCTACATCTCAAGGAAACATCAGGAAGCTAGGTAAGCTCTGTCACTTATTCCTGCTACCTGCTGGATGCCACAGGTCCTGCAGGCTTATCCACATGCTCCTTGGTTAAATGTGGGAGGAATATAAGCATCACTGTTCTAGTTGGAAGACACTTACACAGCTCCACTATTACAGCTTAGTCATGAGCTTTAACATATATAGCTTTCATAAATCCATTGCAGCCAGACTAGCACTGGTATTCCCATTTAAAAAAAGGGAACAGAGAAAGTAAGTGTAAGTGACTTGCCCAACATTAGATATATCCATGGTCATGCAAAATCCCATTTGTTCCCTGGCAGAGCAAGGCTTGATTTATTTCACAAGCCAAAATAGTGCATTAATTTGCTTAACAAGGCCAAAATGGTGCCTTAACTCTTTCATCTCTAAATCAGTACATTGCAATGGTGGAATAAGTATTGTATAGTACCTAAAACAAATACAGATTTCTCATATCTGCCAAGTATATACAGAAACTTCACAGTATTTGGGCTAAATGGGACAGTTGGGGACAGCAGATGGAGTGCAGAGCTCCTCATTTTCAAAACAGGTTTTGGGGATTGGAAAGGTCAGTCAAAAAAAACCATCAAGTCCCACATGATCTTACCTGTCGGAGAAGGTGAGAATTCCATTCCTGTATGTTCTGCAAGTTAATTTGCTGTTCCTGCTCGACATCCTAAATCTTCACAGCCTGCGCTCTAGGGCTATGCTATGCTATGAGGAGGGAGAATCCAATTAATTATGTCCGCCTCACATTCAGCTTTCAGCAAGCAATTATTAGACAAAATCTGGTTGAGGCCCTTATTTGATTTAGGGGACTTGTGTGTCTTGGCATTCGTCAGGATTTACTGATGTTGATAAATTGCTCGTCTCTGTCATGGCTCTAAATAGACATATCAGGTTTGTCCAAGGCTCCTTGTGGAGCCTTGATCTAAATAGTTTTTCATCTAGGAGTACGGAGCAGTTGTTCTTTTACCTAGAACTGTGATATGGAGGTCAGGAGTAATGAAACCGGCATTTGTCTAATTACGAATTCCATTATTATTTTCTATCCTCAAACAGCTGGGGGTAAATCCACATGAGTCTGCTTCAGTAAAGCTCTCCTGAATGAGCATAGTAAGACAAATTAAAAGTAGCGTGAGCCAAGTATGTCCTGGGATATCTTTAAACGTGGTATCTAAGAAAGCCTAGGTTGCAATCTGCAGACATGCTGTTGCCAGCCCCAGTATGACAGAATTGAAGAGGTGGGTTGGGAATATATCCTCTATGGAGACTCTGGGATGCTGCCTCCTTCCCCCCACCCCGTCCAGCACCTATTTGTGTTAGCTGCTCTTTGAATAGACTACTACTTGGTAGTACAGCATGAACTGATTGTACTAAGTTTTGTTTAGTTAAATTTCAAGATAATTGACAGGGTGCTCAGAGTCCTGTGGCACTTCTGCTATATTTTAAGCCAAAGGAAAGGAAAACCAAAGAAAAAGGAAAAAAAAAAATCACAAAATAGTGTATTTTCCCTTCCTCTCAGCCTCCTGTGTTCCTAACCAGGATCTTTGTAAAGTACTTTAACTTGGTTTTCAGACTAGTTCTTGAGATCATAGCCACAATGGGCAGGAGTCTGCTCTTTCTCACACAAGTACTGAACTGGAATTATTTGGGTTTTTTTCCTCTTAAATTCATTGTGAGTCACTTTGTTACTCGATAGCTGAATTAAATGCATCTGATTGTTAAGTTCCTTAGCTGCTAATGTTCAAGGATCAGTTACTGGCAAATACCATGTAACGTCTTTGATAGAATTGCTGCACTTATATATTAAATAGCTTCTGGGTTTTGTTTGTTAATAGCAGCTAATTCAGGCTAGACTCTTTTGATATAGCCAAACATAAAATCTAATCTGTTTTGACCACCTCCATACCATGTAATATTCAAATTTGTGCCAGGTTTACATGAAAAACTATAGTAAGGGGCATATATCTTTCAAATTCCAGAGAACGGCCTTGTACGACTCTGCTTGTACCCCAATTGTCTTTTTTATGTAATGGGTTTTAAATACTCACCGCAATCATGAGATTATTCCTCATTGATGTAGCTGTTTGTTTATAAAAAGACAGTCTGTTTTTCCACAAGGAGTACTGGCTATCCATTGTTTACTACCTAACTGTTTAAAAAATCTGCTGTCTGATCAGTAAGTAGAAAAGATGTGAAGAGTTACCCATCACAAGTGAAAACCAGAGAATAGCTGAGCTTGTAATAATGTGGAAAAACCCAGACATCATTTTGATACAAAAACGATTCAGTAAGCATTTTAAAGTAAGCACCTTCTGCAAATATTACAAACCTAAATATTGTCATGAATGTTGCTCAAATGTTCACGAGGACAAGAAGGGCTTAAACGGATGAAATGTGATTACCTGGAAAATGCCATGACTGTACAGCTCAATAGTCCATGAGCAACTTTCCTGATGCAGAACTTCCTATTCCTGAAATGGAAGTGGCACTCTCTTCTTCCATGACTGCACGCCACCTTCCAGGGGAAATTCCCCTCCACCTCACCAGAGCGTCGCCTCAGCTGAGCACCTGGAAATCAGGTAGTCTTTTGGCGCTGAGTATCTGTACATCACCTTAAGCTTTCTTGTGTCAAAATGTCAGTAGTACTAGATATTTTATACTGCTTAATATCGGTATTATTGTTCTTTTATATGTCAGCCCGAAGATATAATAGTATCATAAAGTGGTCTAGATGTTAAGGTATTTCATTATTATATAAGAGTCAGTGCAGTTTTCTCTTAGCCTTACAGTAAAAGTTGACATCTTTCTTGAGAAATCATTTATTACTTTACATATGTGATTAACCTAATAACACACCAGGGCATACGTTTACAGAAAAGCTATGTTGGACCTAACAACTAAATAAGCAAACAAAAGCAACTACCTAATTGCATTATTTGCTGTTAGAATAATATTTTCACTAATAAATTTTTGTATGGACAATCAGAGGAAAAGCCATTCTTGGCTTGAAGGAAGACATTGTAAATTTCTAATCTTTTATTGACTACTTAACTAAGAATATACTAAGCAATATAACTAGGAGTGTAACTAAGCAAGATTAATCAGGATGACTCAGTGTGAAGGAAGAAATTGTGTGCTTTTTTTATGGTCATGCAAATTTAAGTGAACCATATGGTTTTAGACAAATATGTGTATGTTTATTAGCACTTCATTCTTGCAGTGTGTGACAAGTGAGTAATTATCTTTAGCAGATAACTTTGTATGAATATACACCAGCCTATATGCGCCACCTAATGTAGAGGTCTCCAGAAACTATAGTATTCTGTACAAAACCTAAGATATCACTCAAGGCAGATATTAACTTAATTTTGAGAAAGCATTGTCTTTTGTACTTAATATATAAGACTATTGAGGGATAATACTAATTATTATCTAGCAAGTGAATCTCACTACTATTAATTATCAGTCAACTAAAATCTAAGTGACATAATTATCTTGAAAAATGTCTGCAATAAGAACATGCCACATTGTATCATATCAAAGGTGCCAGTAACCCAGTCTCCTATCTCCAGCGGTGGTAATAGGTAGCAGAGAAAATCCACAACCTCATTAGCACTGAAATGGGTGCAGTAGTTTGTTTCAGAAACAACTGGTTAAAGCACAGCAGGAATTTGATTCATCTTCTTTAACAGTAGTTATCTCCAGTGTAGATGGCTACATCTGAGCTAACTGTCTAGCCTCCCTATCCAAAATTAGTCACTGGAAGGACTAAAATTATTCGTTTCTGATTTGCAGCCTTAAAATGTCTGCTTCTCTTCAGGGTCTCTAAGAGGAACCTGCAGTGACTCTCAGACATAGACATTTACATGACTCCCTCCACAGGACCTTATGTTTTAAAACACTCAGATGTTTATACATGCAGGTAGGACAGGAAAGCCAGGGGCACTGCATTCATCTTCTCTGCAAACAAAGGCAGGGAGGATGCCTCAGGTAAAACAACTTCATTCAAACTCATTCATCTGGACATGTAAGCCATAGCCAAAACTAACAGAGCTCATAACCTTTTAGCCTAAGAGAATTCACCAAGGAGCTCGTTATTGTCTGGCAAAGAATGGCGATGAAATGGAAGGATTAACAGAAGTGATCTGTACCTACAGTGAGGATTTTGAATGGGCAAAGTTTGATAAGCTAGGAAGACTATACAGTGAAGCAGGCTGGACTGAAGTGCTTAGGGAAGGGAATGCTTGAACTGGATTTTTCAAAACTGCCAAAAATGTTTGTCCAGAAACTGTTATGAAAAGGTTCAGAATCGAGCTGGACAATTAACCACCTCAAAAGGATATTAGAAATAACTAGTGAAATACAAAAAGAGACCAAAGAGTTTCCTGGAGGGCAAAAAGAGTAGAGCTAAATTAAGAATTGTGAAAAGTTAACATGAATTAGATCTTGTAAAGGCAACTAAAATAGTAGATTTAATTTTATCTGTATAAACAAAAAGAGAACCAGAAAAGAAGAAGGGGGACCCTCTGTAGCAAAGCTGAGCTTACTTCCTTTTTTTGCCAGCATGTCTGGGATAAATGGAACAAAATCTGTTTTGTGTTCACCAAAAGTAGATTATACAATAGCAACACTATTTTTTTTAAGACAAAAATATTTTCTCTGTGTTATCTTTCCCTTGAAATGCAATAGCTTTAATCAGCTTGGATGTTGCTTACTCACTTTCTGTTCCACACAGAGAATCATCAGTTTATGAAGAGGAGGATATATATAAGAACTGAAAAGATGATAGTCAGAATACACATGACAGGAGTTTGTGATGAGAACACAGTCATAATACTAGAGGGAAGTATGTAGCAAAATTTTTGGTCTGTCTTGATCTCTAATTTAATATTTTCATGTAGTATATATTGTCATGGGAAAATGTGCCCATCCTAATGAAATCTGATGATGATGCAAAATTGAGAGGCAACATTAACATAAAAGAGGATTTGAATATCGAGGGTATAAAAGAGGATCCGAGGGTATAAGAGAGGACTGGAGAAGAGTTTGAGGATAGAATGGCATTTAACAATGCCAAGTGCAAAGCAATAGACTTAGGAACAAAGAACAGGAATCTCTGCTCTTACATAGGTCCAGATGACCACAGAAGAACTATATGGCGCCAAGATGATATGATCATGAAAGAGGCAAATGTGATTCCAGGATGTGTCAGGAAGTGTCGGTGCCATACGCAAAGCTGTCCCTGGACTTTCTTTTGGATGGACCACCATTCTCTGATGTGCTGCTGGCGATCATTTGTCCTATGGATTGTTCCCTGCAGACAGAGATGGCTTCTAGTTGCCAGGTTTTGCTCCATTGGGCCTTCACATTCCTCCAACACCAGCCCAAAAGGCTTAAGACACCCTTAAACTCCACTGGGATGATGCCAGGCCTCAGAGTAAGCAATAGATGCTTTCACCATCATGCTATTAAAACAGCACTCTGGTGGGCTCCATCCAGCACAGTCCTTACATTCACTTTGAAATCAAACTCCTCCCACCACACACACACACACAGAGTTATTACTATTACTCTATCATTATATTTTAGACCCGTGGGGTCCCTGTGCTGTCCCCAGGGAGACCCAAGTCAAGTACCATGCAGCGTGTGCAGGAGCACACTGTGCTTGAGGAGGTTTCACATTGGACCGTGTGGATGCTGGCTGCTCTGCACCACTGGGTCTGAAGATCATCTGGGAGGACATCTGCAGGCAGAGGCATTGACACAAACTGCCCGTGGGCGTTCAGGACCAGCATCTACTACCTTGCTACAGGCTAGACAGCTCTTCTAGCTGTCACTGCAACACGCTAATTCCTTTCCTGATCTTTGTGATGTGAACTCTCAAAGCAGCTGTTGCAGCTACCATGGGGATACACTCCTTTTTCCTTTGGCTATCATAGAAAAGCTGGACAGTTGCTAAAATCCCAATGTAATGATGCGTTGCCCCTTTGCCAATCTAAAGGAATGTCTTGCTAAATAAGACAGGTGTGGGACCAATGCCTCTTAGCCAGTTACTTTGATATCATACTTAAGTCAAAAGAAAGAGAGATAAAGTATCAATTCCAAGTGTAAAGCAGATGTCAGAATTGCAAAAGTTTATAGAAACAAAAAGAAACTACTTAATCTGCTGGTACCAAGATCAACACAGGAAAAAAAAAAATAATCTCTCTCCTTCTGTATAGTCAGTGTTTTGTAGACACAAGGGGTACTTCTGTTCTGGTAAACACATAGGGCCAGGGAGTGAGCTTTAACACCAGACCCCAAGGTTATCCTATTAAAATTTTAAGGAAACTAAGCAACTCTGGCATGAGGGGGAAGTGCCTGCATGGATATATAATTGTTTGATTGCCAGCTTACCCCTGGCTCTGCATTTGACCACTCTGACATACTCTCTGCAAGACAAAAACACAGACACAGTTTTGGGAATAGCTCAATCCAGAAACCAACTCTAGCAGGCAGTTAGAAAGAGACCATCAGGTTCAACTCCCTATGGAATCCTCCAGCAAAGTCTCCTGATAGGCTTTGTACCCTTTTGCTTCCTAGAAAACACAAACCCTGCGGTTTCAGAGTCCAATGATATGACAGTGGTGGGCTGCCCCACAGTCCTGAAGTTATTTCAGAGAATTTGTGGTTTAAAAAAAAAAAAAGGCACAAGATAATAATTATGTCTTATGATCTTGGGGGCAGTACACAGGATCCAGAAGAGATTCAGTGACAAGTACTCTGCAGTGTGGACACGGTTATTTCTTTAAAGCAGACTAGCCCTAAGCAGCGGGGACCTTTGCTAATCTGTGCCAGCTGGCCTCAGGGTCCAGCATTGGTCCCAGACCTCTTTTACTTGCCAGCGTAGATGTACCTATCTCTTCACTGGTACTATCTCCTTGTCTGCCCTTCTCTCATATGATGTCCCACAGTGGAAACCACCTCCTAGTGTAGCATCCGAACCTCTATAGCCAATACTGTTTCTTTAGAGGTTGCTAGGGAATCCATTCAGATTCAGTTGTCCTGCCCCAAAACTTCCTTGTACTTAGTTAGTCAAGAGATAATCTTCCTCCTGTTGATTTAAGAATAAACTCACTTTTTCAGGGATGGAAATGTCACATTGCCAGAGCAGGTGTCATCTGTACTTGGCTGACCTTGACTTTGCAGGGGGTAAAACATCTTCCTCTGTCATGACTCTGTGTATATATTTCAGTGTGAAGTGTCTCCATCTACCGAGCTGCTATTTTATATCAACTGTAAATAGGATAATGTACTTGTTGCAAACATTTACATGAGTTTAGTACACCCCATTCATTATAGATACTTGACTGACACAAGAAAAGATGATAATCTAGCACTTTGGATGAAACTGAGCTTCAGGTTCTCCTTTTTTATGAGAAGAGACAAAAAGGTTTAGCTTGGGTAGCTTAACAAAATAAGAATCGAGACAAACAGAACTGTAGGATAATTCAGGTTGGAAGGGATCTCTGGAGCTCATCCAGTTCAACCTCTTTCTCAAAGGCAGACTGAAATTCCAAGTTAGCTTAGGTTGCTCAAGTCTTTTTCCAGTTGAATTGAGAGTGTCTCCAGGGACTGAGATTCCACAGCCACTCTAGGCAACCTGGTCCAGTGCTTGGCCATTCTCCTGTGAAGTATTTTTCTTGTTTTATCCAGTCAGAATTTCTTTGCAGCAATTTGTGCCTGTTGCCTCTCATCTTTTTTTCTGACGACTTAGAAGAATACTCTGGCTCTGTCTTCTCTGTAAGCCCCTAGCAGTCCCCTAAGCCTTCTTTTCTGGCTTAACAAACCTGCATCTCTCAGCCTGTCCTCATACATCACGTGCTCCATGTTGAACTTGGAAGATACAGGATGTCCCTTTCTCTCCTCTGTTTTGCTATTTATAAAATCAGTTTTAGCATTTTTGGCTAGGGCAAATTTTTCCAGGACCATCTTAACCAGTTCCTGCCCTCAGTGACCTCACCGCTGTGGACAGGAGTGCTCTGAAGATTTTGGGAAGATTTGTGAAATCAGTATTCCAAATAAGAATCATATATTTTAACTGCAATTAATGCTAGCCAAACACATGTAAAAGTCCCCCCAATTTATTCAGAGATAAATTTTAAAAAAATATTTTTTCTAGTGACTTCTAAAACTGCTGGATGCTTTCAAGACTTCTCTGTGCAAACATGAGTATGAGAAATGTACATTACAAAAAAAGAAAAAAATGGCAACTGCCACATCTCAGTCCATTTCAAGAAGCTGGTGCCTCACAGAAAGCCTCCAGCTTTGGCAATGCTGTACACATAAACCTGAGAAGAGGAGAAAAGTGTTTCCTCCTGTCCTGTTGCAGAAATTAAGTGTTTTATTCTGCTCACTCCTAGGGTCACTTTATATTTTCACTGGTAATTATGCAAGGAAAAGAGAGAAATTAAAACTGACATGGCTCTCTAAGACTCCCATGTCTGGGGTCCAGAACGAGCCGTGTGCAGCCTGTCATTAGATGGACTATGAGGAAAAAAATATTACATTTCTTGCATTAATTCTGAAGTCTGAAAAAAGCGTGTGAAATGGAGACCGAAAGATTAAAATTCAACAGCTCTTGCTGAAGTGCAGAGATACAGACAGAAAGAGCTTGCTGCGATGGATTTCTATCTCTTGGCTGTTGCCATCCTCCTTTCTTGGGAAGCTCAGCCTTTGCTAAGCAAAGAGTTAATGCAATTCTCTGTGTTGCTGTGTTGAGCATCCTCTAGCAGCACATTCGGTTTGACATTAAAAGGAAAATAATTCAGCTAGTGAGTTGTAGAGCGCTATTGCCTGCTCTAAAATTGCAGCTATGCTTACCGTGTTCTCTTGATGTTAGTGATCAGATCATAGAGATGCTACTTTTGTTTACAAATAATTTCTTTTTGAACTAACAGCATCAGTGCTGCTAATGTTTTTGGGCTGACTGCAGATATAATCATGTCTCCCTTCCATGCCTAAGCTAATCAACTAAAAATGAACCTTGGTGGGCAGGTTCTCTAAGGACCATGTCAGCAGCATGGATTTCAGAAGCATTTTTCATGCGTATAACACTCTGTTGATATGGCTCAGATTGTACAGTCAGGGTCTATGATTTTTAGGGACTCAGACATTGGCAGTAGGAAAAAAGCATTTCTCTTTTCAAGCAAAAAGAATTCTACTGACATGTTCTGAAGAAAGACCATTGAACCACCTTGTTAGCATCTCTTAATGACTTTCCTACTTCTTTTGATTCCCACTGTGAATACTTTTCTTCCTACAGAAGAAATGGATGATACTATTTTCCAGCAGATACTTGCTTTACACTGGGAAGAGACAGATTAATTACACAATAGAAGCTCCAACATTTGAAAACCTGTGACCTAAACTTCTCCTTCTAACGAGCTACTTCTCCCACTCTTGTCTTCCCGTTTTGTATTTATTTGAAATTGGCTGCAAATCCTTAACGTCACCTGGTTCAGACAACCAGGATTTCATTGAAAAGCAATGATGTCCTCTTAGTCTGTAACATGTTAGAATATTTTTTCTAGAGCCACATTAACAAAAGAAATATGAACTTGCATCTCTAGTGTTAGAATGTGCATACTCTCATGTTATATTGCATTAATTGATTGAGGAAAGTTAAAAAAAAACAAAACAACCAACCTATGGACAGATTTGTGAGATAAATATTTAGAGTTTTTCAGACCAACAAGATGAACTCCCACAAGATAATTACATTTTCAGAGCTTGTTCAGCTTAACCAGCAATTTCGGGTTCAGTGGGACTTTAATTTATTCCTGGATTGTTTGCTCATCATTTGATATTACATTGCCTAGTAATATATTATTCTTGTCTTTTTTTAAAATGTGAGATTACAGCTCAATATATACTGAATGAAAAGGCTCTGTCAAGTGTATGTTCTCTTGTCACTAGGACCGGTAAAAAAAAGGAAGAAATCCGCAACACAACTAATCATGCCAGGCAGTAAGACAGTAAACCTCTTCCCTCTGTTCTTGGGAGCAGTGCCTTTTTCCAACACTGTACCTACATTTTATATCATGATAATTCTTTTATTCGTTATTTTCCTTCAAGTTCCAGTCACTGGTCGCTTCCTCATCATTGTTTTGTATTCTTGAGGATACCTGAAGACAAGGCAGGAATAGAAACAGCGCTTGAATGCACCAGTGACTGAAGCAACCTACTAGGCATTCATTAATTAAAATAATTAAGGAAACCATTAAGGAAACATTTGTAAGACTCTTACTTTTGTAAATTATGTACTACAGATCCATTGACAAATACAGGCAGATTATTTTGCTTGGAGAGGACTCTGTCCTCTGTTTTCTCACTTAAACTGTTCTGTATTTATTTTACAAAGAACTAACTAAAAAATGGCAAGTGTTGTATTGCCCTTTGTCAATTCTCCAGCCACACCCTCGATGCTGTACATCCCTCCCAGCAGCATTGTTGATATTTAGCAAGTATTACAGAATGACAGAGGATGTTCACCCACTAATCTTCAAAACGCTTTTGGGAATAATGTGCTCCACTTGACAGGGCATTCCTGCTGAATGAAGCTTGAAGGAAATAATGTCAGCTCATGCTCTTTGTCTTTGTTAACACTCTCGTGTTTTCCCTTAACATTAGCTGTGTACAAAGCTCAATACTGAAAGATGACTCTTTGCTGATTTTCCAGACTGACAAGCAGAAAATTGGCCAAATATATATTACTAAGCACATGTTAGACAGTGTTAAGCACTAGCAGTTTAAAAAATTGTAAAGACAAAGAGGCACATCCATCTTCGACCAATGGACTTTCAAAAGATGATCTATTGCTGAGGAGTCTCACTAGCGCTCAATGTCACCCTTGAAGAAACTGCTTTACACCAGCACCATCATGAGTAGCTTACAGCCCTGGCAGTCAGAGTCTGGATGGGGAAAGAGTGCACTGAGCCTCTCAGTCATCTGTATGTCAACATTATGGGTTTAATGAACTGCCTCATCACAAATCCTGTGAGAATAGCAGTTCTGTGGGGAGAGCTGTTTGCAGGGCTTAGGTAGAGCCTGGGATATATGCAGGGCTGTCCCACAACCATAGGCAAAGTTAAGCCTCTTTATCAACCCCTGCCTCCTACTCTCTTCCAGTAGTATCAGTGCTATCGGTGTTTCCATCACATTTGGAGTGAGGGGAAAGGATGGCTGTACTGGAGTGGGAAATGGGACGAAACAGAGGGGGGCTGGCTTAAAACCTTCTGTTCTTCTCTTTCCAGTGGCTAGAGATACTGCAAAAATACAGGACTTTTCAGTCTGGAGAGGAGAAAGCTAAGAGGGATTTAAAAAAGTCATGTCAGTGGCAGATAAACTGAACTGATATTCACCAAAACCTGCAATACTGGAATAAGGGAAATTCACTGAAATGAGTGATAAAGCATTTTAAAGCAAATATAAGAAAATACTTCTTTACACAACGGATAGTGAACTTCTGAATTTGTTGCCACAGGAGGCTGTGGGGGCAGATGGTATCAGCAGCTTCAAAAGTGGCTGGACAAATTCATGGCCAATGGGTTGACAGCCCTAAAGAAAATGAGCAGGGATGTATTCTGTGATACAATGAGCATGGCTTATGGTGATGTGTGAAGGAATGAACTCAGAAGATGGCCAGGCTCCTGTGTGCCCTCTAAACAGCCTTTCCTACTGCTGTGCTCAGCAACAGAGTACAGGTCTAGGTGGACAACTGGTGTGGTCCATTTCTTATGTTCATATCTAGAAGGACAGTAGCAACAGAGGAATCCAAAAGCCACGTCCCACACTTGCAAAGTACTGGTATGAGATACAGTTTTCAGAATACATCTCACACCATATTGTTGAGATTCAACAATGTCAAGTGCCGAATCCTGCACTTGGGTCACAACAATCCCATGCAGCACTACAGGGAAGAGCAGCTGGAAAGTTGCCTGGCAGAAAAGGACCTGGGGGTGTTGGTTGACAGACGGCTGAATATGAGCCAGTAGTGTGCCCAGGTGGCCAAGAAGGCCAACAGCATCCTGGCTTGTATCAGAAATAGTGTGGCCAGCAGGACTACGGAAGTGATTGTCCCCTTGTACTCGGCACTGGTGAGGGCCCACCTCCAGTACTGTGTTCAGTTTTGGCCCCTCACCACAAAAAAGACATTGAGGTGCTGGAGCATGTCCAAAGAAGAGCAATGGAGCTGGTGAAGGGTCTTGAGCACAAGTCTTATGAGGAGTGGCTGAGGGAGCTGGGGTTGTTTAGCCTGGAGAAGAGGAGGCTGAGGGGAGACCTTATCGCTCTCTACAACTGTCTGAAAGGAGGTTGTAGCCAGGTGGGGGTCGGTCCCTTCTCCCAAGTAAAAGGCAATAGGACGAGAGAAAATGGCCTCAAGTTGTGCCAGGGGAGGTTTAGATTGGATGTTAAGATGAATTTCTTCACTGAAAGTGTTGCCAAGCATTGGAACAGGCTGCCCAGGGAAGTGGCTGAGGCACCATCTGTGGAGGTGTTTAAAAGATGTGCAGACATGGGGCTTAGGGTTTAGTGGTGGACTTGTCAGTGTCAGGTTAATGGTTGGACTCGATGATCTTAAAGGTCTCTTCCAACCTAAACAATTCTACATTTCTATGATATTGTAGGCATTGTCCATTCAAGACCAGGAGTCTGACATAACTTCCGGTTTCTGCCTGGCAGCCAAGCACAGCTGTGGCAGCAGCTGGATTGTAGTTTGGAAATGCTCCTGTGGGGACCGTCCCTGCTCTCATTAGACTGAGGAGACAAGTCTCTGTGCTTGATGAGGTTGCCTTAATAGCTGCACAAACAGCCACAAGTGATTATGTTTACAAAGGCTGTGAAGGGAAGCTACAGCCAAGTCCTTGTCAGTCTAAGTATGGAGAACATCCCTCATGAATGCTTCCCTTGGCCGCAAGAAATCTGGGAGTTAATGTGACACTTTAATGCTATATGGCTCCGCTTCGTAAGATTGCTTTGAAGCAATTCTGATTTACGCCAAGTAATCACATAGCTAATGAATTTTTTTTTAATTGAAGAGAATGAGCATAATCTAGTTATAACAACTTTAGAAGAGTGTGACCAGTTTTTACACTAAAGCCAAACAGGATGACCCAGCTAATTATAGTTCTAGCAGCCTGATATCAATCCTGGGCAAATTAATGGAATGACTGATACAGGACTTGATTCACCAAGAATTAAAAGAAGGGAATATAATTAATACCAGCTAACAGGGGTTTACTGAAAATAGATTGAATCCTACCATGTGGATTCATTTTTTAAAAAATGAGATTTCATGTTTAACCTATAGAGGTAATAGAATAAATAAAACATGCATCACCTGGTATGTCACAACAGTTTGACTGAGAAATCGTACACATCTGAAGTGTACTGATATGTATGTGGGATGTAATAAAAGAAGGATAAACTGTTTAACTGACTGTGTCCAAATGCAGTCATAAATTTGGAATCGCCAGTGACCTGGTGCTTCTTACGGCTGCCACAGGGTTCAGCTGGGGGGGCCTGGGGTTGCAACAAAATTCTGGTGCTAATGATGTTTGATGAGCACGGAAGAAGGTGTGAAAGCAGTGAGTAACAAAGAGACTAAGGCAGGCAGCAGCGTGGATTGCTCTTCAAGCGTGTTGAACACGCGCTCCAGGACAGTTGGAGGGAAATTGTCCATCTGTGAGACAAAAAACGTAGGCAACGCTTGAGAATGGGGGAACCTACCCTGTCGGGCAGTGTCTGTCAAAAGAAGTGGTGGATTGGAGTGGCAAAGACGTGACTGTGAATTCTGACTGTAGCCAGTCATAACACGTGGTGGAAGCTGGTGAGGAAGCTCAAGTAGCATTGCTGCACTGCTTAGTCTCCTTTCCTTGATTTCCTGATTTCGCTTCTGTAGAAACAGCTTTTCTACATGTGCTTTCATCTGCCCACTCGCTGCTGTGGAGTATCTCTCGTTTACCCATAGCAGCCGCATCGCTGCTGGACTCTTTCTGGAGGAAACAGCACAAGTTTCTAGGACAGACAGGATGAAACACTGTCTCTCTTCACTGAAAGAAGGTGAAATCTAGAAACTGACGTAGACTAAGCCCCCTCCTTTTAGAGAGCTAAAATTGAATAGTATGAATCCTGCCTGATAACCGGAATTTTAGACATACTTAGAGACCACAAATCCTTTTGAGTGTGAATGGTGATCAGAGTATCTGGCACTGAAGTTGATTAAGCTTTCTTTCTAGTCAAGATAAAATTACAATACTTGTTAAAATGGTTTGAAGTGGTTGTCTGTGTTCCCAGGAGCTGTCTATGATCCTTCAGACCAACAGAACTTACAATATTGGAATTAATATACTTCGTACCACAAGCACCCGCCATATGACATGAAGGGCAAAGATAATGTGTTACAGAAGCTAATACGCTGCAAATTATTTTCAAGGGCTTGAGCGAGTTCAGCAGCAGAAACAGGTAAATTAGAACACTTTTAGAAATGCATTAAAGCAGTTTTGAATTGAGAAGCAGAAAGAACGTTTAGACAGAGTTCAGTGAAACAAATGTTGGTTGTAATCAAAGCTGTGTATCGTCAAAGATGAATTGCTGATACAATCTGAAAACCTGTGTGATCCTGTTTGTTGTTCTAATTGGCTACATCTTGGTTAAATACCAAGAAATGATTGCTCTCTCATCACAGATGCTTTTTGAGTTTGGTTTTGGTGCATCATGTGCGATTTTAACAGCTGGATATAGTTATTGCAATTCACTAACTGAACAGCCATTTTCTGTAAATATCTCTGATGACAGAAATTAGCTCTATGGCTAGAGTATTGCTTTCCCTCAGGTATGTTGCCGGTGCCCAGACCATGTAGTAGAAGACATCTTTCTTGCACTTTGAGTGAAGTCCTGTCTCACTGAGGTCAGTACATTATTTTCAACGGAGGGGGATTTTCATCCACTCTCTACAGTATTTTCATCCACTCTCTCCAGTATTTCTGATTTGTATGAACACTGAAGAATTACACTGAGCCCAGTAGTAATGCTTGCCTGCACTTGCAAGGTGGGGCCTACGTGTAGAGAAACTGGAGATCTCTCACAAGTTTATAGAGCTTTCTTGGGGTAGTCAAGAAAACTGTTAGTGTCAGCACACTTTTAAAACCCTTTTAGCAGGAATACACTGATTTCATATGAACGGTTCCAAATGTACTGAGAGGACGTTTGAAATATTTGACTCCATTCTTTTCTCCTGAGTATTCATTAGCTTCAGAAGCAAAGTTCATAACATAAGATTAATGCCATAACGTTAGGACATCCACAGCTTGGAATGACTGATGGGTAAAATGGCAAACCATAACACACATACAGTGATAAACATTGTGAAATTCTACTCATTTTGGCCTCAAATTTGACTGAGTTAATTCAGCCTCCATGTAGAGCCTACGCTACAAAGATATTGACAAATGTTAAATAACTGCAGTGACACAGATTTCAATGCTGTCTTTAGATCCAGCTTCCTGCCATTCAGGGACCAGAAAAGTAACGGCTAACTTAAGAAAATGTATACAATTAGAGTTACTCCATGTGTTGAACTACTTGCACCAGAAAGTGAAGCAGCAAGTAAATGAATGGGAGGGTTTAGTGATAAAAGTAACTGTTGGAAAATTTTGTATGCACAGGTAAAACTAGTCTATACCATCTTCCTTGGACACAAGACTTGGAACAGAAGGGGACAGAGAAAACTAAGGGCAAGTTGTTTTGTTTTTTTGCTAAAGGAGGTAGCTAGACGTAGATGTAACAGGCCATGCAACAGTATTTGTATTTTTTAATATTTTGGAAATAATTCTGTCATCAGTTTGTTGTCCTATGCTCAGCCTAAAGGATGTTGGACCACAGAGGGACATGTATCTTAGATGTATGGAGGCCATGCTATTGAAAGATTATGAGTCTGAAGAGGGTATAAATATGAATATCAGGATCGTCAGTGCTTATATGTGTACTGAAAGCATATTACAGGCAATCATTCAGAGGTATGTATCATTTCATACCTCATGAGAAGGAACCAGGTGAGAGTTTTTTCTTCAAAATAAAGCAGCGTCGCATGCATTTAAGATAAAGGGTTCTGATCTTTTCCGTATTCATCCCAGATGGAGAATAAATTGGTATGGGAAGTTTAGTTACACTCCATGAAAACAGCTGATCGAAACTTTTTGGTAGCATGTAAGTAAACTTCCTACCACCATTCCTCCATGCTCCCATTCCTTAATGTAATTCACCACATTTAACGTAATTAATTTGGAAAGAAGGAAGAGCAGTTTTCCCAAAGGAATTTCCTGACTGACAGCTGTTTTACATAATCGGCACAGAAACAGCGGTGGTGGAGCATACGCCAGCTATTACCTCCTAATGGACATTTATTTTGCTTTACTACTGTTTTCCTCAGCAAGATAGCTAGGGAGATTCAATTTAAATTCCTTCCCCCGTACTGTTAATTCTTTCGCTAAGTGTGTATGTATGTCGCAGAATCTTCTGCTTTGGGGCAATAATGAGCACCCAGCGCCTGGTGAGTCTGCAAGTCACTGTCCTGGTATTCCCCAGAAATATCAGCATCACAACCCGAATATCGGTTCAAAAATCCTCCTTCCCAATGAGAAAATGGTAACATCTTAGTATTCGCTTTGCATAACTATGAAGTAAAGCAAAATCAAGGATCCCAATAATGTTTGTAAAATGATTTGTGAGCGCTTAATGAGGGAAACTATATTCACTTTAATAATTATTCAAGCCTATTTGACTGAATTTGTGAGGTGAAATGGAAAAGCACTATAAAGAAAAAGCAGATAATCATTTGACATTTTTCTGTGGCAAAGGGTAGTGAAGAAGGGGTGGAGAGTAGCAAATATGTAATAAATCAAATATTTGATTCCTCCTGAATAAAGTTTACCTAGTTTGTTTGTGGGAGGAAAAGAATCATATGTTTCCCTCTCATACAATATATAGGTTACTTGTGGTATGTGTCTCTACTTTTCCATGCTTGTTTCAAATGAAAAGCTGTGTATTTTTCTAATCTAAATTTGGAAAGAGCCATCAACTTGGTAGGACTTCCCCCCCTACACTGTACACGTAGATGTTCAACAGTAGGTGGTGCTCCCAGGGTAGAAATGTACATAGTCTGAAATGCAAATTAAAGAGGGTTTACTGAGGAAGGAGAGCTCTTTGGAGTTTTTAATATGGTAACTGAAGAGTACGTAAAGTGCAAAATCTCTAAAAAGATATTAAATATTATGTGAACTGATTTTTAAATCCGGTGCAACTACATGACCACTCAAACAAACATGGAAGATGCAAATTTTTCAGTCTGTTCTTTTTCTTCCAAATATTCATGAAACAAATTGTTCACTCAACTTATACCCTGACTATGGAATTTCTGTCCATGTGCTTTATTGCTCAGATTTCATTCACATTTGCTGAGAATGTCGGTATCAAACACAAATTACCTGTATGGCTTTTGCAGTTGTTAAATGTTTAATCTGTTTTATTAGCAATCGTGCACTTTAAATATTCTTTTTGAATTACATCCTAGATTTATAGCACACACCATGGGATTCTTAAAAATCCTAGAATCTTTTCAAAGTTATAAATAGCAATAGAGGCTAACGTTTTCTGTTGGGTTTCTTTGCTGTAGGCATTCTGCATTCAATATATGTTTGCTTTTCACTTTTGTTGCTCGAATTTTGTGATACAAATATGGTCTCACACATTCTTTACATGACTAGAGAGCATCACATGGGGCACATAACTTAGTACACTCAAATTCCAGCTTGAATGGCATTGGCAGAGCATCCTACAAATTTTTAATGAAATAAAGAACTAAAGTTAAAATTGCAGTTGAAAACAAACCATAAAGATCAAGTGTCCCGAATAGCTTTCAAAGAGGAAGGTGCAGGTTTGGGGGATTTTTTTTAGTGAATATTGGACTTTCTTTGCCTGGTTACATTTCTGTAGTAGTTCAACAACGTTCATACAATATACTATTTGTTTATATGCAATCTGACAAATCTGGTAATTTGCAAACAGTGTATTTTGTTAATTATAGTAGGTGCTTTGTCTATTTATGTATTTGAGCAGCTTGAGCTAAATTGAGGGAGTAAAACCAATGAGGCAGGAAAGTCCAATTAAAAGTACATTAATCAAATGCCCCCCAAATGCCTTTCCTCTCTCATATGTATTGTTGCACTTTATGTAGAGTGCCTGTTTGATGGCAATTGTCCTTCTGTATCTAATGCAATATCTTACTCAGTCAATGTGAGGTAATAAATGTAATTGTCAAGTGCCTGGTTTGGATACTTCATTTTATATTTTTGTAGATTTTATAGTTCATTTAAATTTTAAACTATTCTTCTTTTTAAGATTAATTATAACCAGGGAACAAAGAGAAATGAGAAAGTGAGTACCGCGTTAAGAAATGACTGTGTAAAACACAGGCTGCTTCAGAGCTACCATAGTGGCAGTAGACTGTCTTCTCATCTGCACTGGGATAAGCAGAAGTACACTCTGTTGGTTTTCACATGAAATTCAAAATAGAAAAGCGCTTCAACAGAGCACTTAAAATTTGTTCCCTTGGTATCTGATGAACAATATTAGCTTGACTCAGCTTCTAGTATAATGCCATAAATCAAGAACAGGTCTGTGGGAGACCATATGAAAAGTTTATTTTGCTGTACCGATGCATCTCTCAATAAAAAAAACGAGGATCTGCAGTTGTTCTGAAACACAAATTAGATAGGCAAGTAGTCTGAGGGTTGAACACAGAATTCCACTTCTTTGCACATTCCATTGCAGCATCTTTATGTGATGCCAGGCAAGGCTTTTAGGACCAGATCTCAAAATGAAAAAAAAAAAAAAGGGGGGTGGAATTAAAACAAGATTCAGACAGAATTTAGGATCTGAACCCCTTCTGTCTAATCCCGGGAGTGCCACAATCCTGTTATCCCTTTCAGTTCCTTATGTGCTTAAGACACGCTCCTGTTTATTTTGAAAGCAGCCCTACTTCGAACAAGGCTGAGCAGTTTGGTGTCTGCCCAGCTATACGACCGTCCAGGGAAAAGGCAGGGTTTGTCCCAGAGGTGGCGGGGATCTTTGTCTGGGAGGGATTGTCAGCACATGCTGAAGGCACACTGACACGACTGGGCTCCCTACAGAACCCCGCTGTGCTCGCTATCGAAACAGAAACCCTGCAGGAGGGTACTCAGAGAGAAAGAAATACAAGATTTCCAGAAAATGGTCCATCAAGTTCAAATATTTCTTTATCTGTACAGGGCTGGAAGCTCCTGAGAGCAGTCATTGGAGTTGAAAGTCTCTCAAGCGGGAGAGAGATCTGGAACCAGTGCTTGGTTTATGTTTCTCACTGTTAGATGACTGTAACAGGTGAGTCCCGCAGCCTTCTCCTCTTGGGGTGAGAAACAGGGAGAGAGAGAGAGATGTCCTTTGAGGGAAAAGGGTGTAGGGGTGAGTCTGCCTGCAGCGGGTGAGCTGTGGGTGCCTGCATCTGCGCACGAGGCATGGGAACCAGAGGAAGGGTGGGATCACAGCCACACAGGCTGTACTCATCATCTCCTCTATGTTAGTGCTACCTGGTGTTGCACTGGATGTGACAACTTTAGATAAGTGCCCAAAAAGCAAGTTCCACCAAGTTCATCCTTTCTGAGCTACCTCACCGTGGACGCATCTGCCTCCAGTTCCAGGAGGCTTGGCTCCCCAGCTAGCTTCTCCCACCCTCATTCCCCTTTGCAGGCCCCCTCAACACAGACGCACCTCCCTTTCGCTCCCTTTCCCTGCCTCTTTGCACCAGAGATTTCCATCCTCCTCAGCCTCCCAGCTGAGCTGTTTGTAAACCATTCCTGACAACAAGAGTCAAATTGGCAAAGACCTAAATTAATTCTGCTCAAGCCATCCCAGATAATTGCACTCAGGACCAACTGAGGAGGGCTCATATGAGCAGGTCAGATAGATAGAACAAACATTTAAGGCATGAGGGCCCTGTAGGAAGCAGCACTGCTGGTGATGAAAGAGTCCTTGTGGACAGAGGAACATCCAAATAAATTTTGGTAGGAGGCTAAAGGTATTGCTTCACATGGGCATTAAATCTGGGCTCGTCCTTAATGTTCTTCTAGCAATGGCCATTTTGCTATACAAAAAAAAAAAGACGAAGTCTGTTCATTATTTCTAGACAAGTGACTTGACTTACACAATTGTTTGCAATAGCTGAGTATTCATAACAAGCAATAATAGTTAACTATCGAATTTCTGTGCAGTGAGAGGATTTTCAGGAAGAGACTTCTGACTTCTGAATTAAGTTAAAGGGGCTTCATCATAAAATTCTATATAACTGGCAATGCAACCACCAAAGGTCTATTGCTGTACAGTATTTATAACTGGAGAAACAGCATCCCATGTTAAGCTAAGCCTTCCGTGGGAGAAAGAGGGCTTACTGGAGTACATGCTCAATACACATAATAGATACCATTTCACAGGATTAAAAATCCGGACTCCCAAACAGTAAATTTAAACCTTCTGACTTGCTTTTCCTGGTTATCTTTAGTAGCTATCTTAGAAGTAGTTCAGAGACCATGATGTGCATGTTCCCTCGTTACGGAGCATGGAAATTGGACAAGTGTAAGGAGAATAGCCCTGAATAACAAAGCTTGAATGGCACCTTCAACTCAAAAAGCCCTTAACTCAATGATTACAAAAAATCTGTGAAGAAATAACAAGATCATTACCAATAAATTTTCTTTCATTATATGAAATTCTAAATAAAAGAGACAGATATATCATGTCATTAATGAGCAATAAACAAAATATGCTCAGGTATGTGATTGCCTTTTTCATTAGTAATGCTTCTCTGCAATCTGGCATGTATTAAAAAAGAACAGAAAAAAAAAGATTGATATTACTTTATGCCTTGGGCTAATTTGTTTAAATTTGAAATACTGTAGTGAGCGAAAATTAAAACATATGCTCTGTGCATGTGTTATGCAGGCATTTTATACGTGAAGTACTGCAGCTAGATATTCTTCTCATAAGTAAATGAAGATGTTTTAAAAAATGTATATCTGATTTCTTTCTAGGGATATGCAGGCTAAGCAAATGTGCCTTGTGCCAGTGCTGCTTTAAAAGCAGACTCACAGGGAACCTCGAATCAAGTATTTGATACAAACCTCTGACACTCAATGACATATGTCATAGTAGCTCTTAAGTTTATTCTCTTATTGCCATGTCTTGAAAAAATACCAAGAACACCGGCAAACGTTAAATATACATATGAATATATATTATACATATATATTAGTCCATTCTGCCTCCTAGCAAAACCCAGAGCTCATTACATATTTATAAAGCACTGCATCCATTCCTCCAGCATTCCAGCAAGGCATTTGATTTGTGTTTTTTTTCAGAAATGGAAGACTGAGGCACCAAGAATTTAGGAGGACTTGCCCAAAGTCATGGGTAAAACAACAGAAGCAAAAAGAAAACAGAAAAAAATCTGACTGCTTATCTCCCACAGCAAGTGAGTAATTCTCTCCAGTGCTATTACTGAATTATAACAGAGTCTCATATTCTCTATTTTCTTATCTTTGATAGGATTCCCTCATTGTCCAGTAATGTTTTGCTGCTTAATTACCTCACCGGTAATCAGATGCAGGAACCTGTTCCTCAGCCTATAAAATCCTCCTGTGTTTAAATTGAAATAAGAAAGAATCATTTAAATGAGAGAGAATGAAAAATCATGAATTCTCTCACCAGGAAAATAAACACTGCAAGAGGCAATTACCGAGCATTACATGTGCCACACATGGCCGTAGGCTTCAGCTGTAGGGTAGATTTTCCTTATCTAGGCATAAAAAATGATACCCAAAACTAACATGAATTAAAGAAGTTAAAATAAAGTTATCATCTCACAGAATAATTCAGTTTCCACAGGATTTTCTAAACCTTGCATTGTAGATCAATGTTCTCAGTGTGCCTGGAAACTTTATTCTCTGGATAGGCTCCTTGACCACCACTCTACTTTATTGAACTCTGCTTTCCTACTAAATAATACATCTTCCCACAATACATCCACTGTTTATTTGGCCTGTAGACCTGTGGGACTCATTCCTTTCCCAAAATTGTAAGTTATGGGGTCATATACTGATTATGGAGCACAGCCAAGGGTCTATATACAGAGCTACCGAAATTACAGTTTCTGAGAACATTACCAATGGGATCTAATGACTTTGCTTGATTCTTGATTGATGGGTGACTCCAGTCTGTATTTAAATACAAAAAAATAAAAGTTTCAGTAAGTATGGTTTACATGGTCAGTCAATCTTTAAACCTTGGCCTGCGCGGGGCTGTACGTCTGTGCCGGGATCCTGGCAGTCTCTGCCACTGGTTGTGTCCACCTCGTACCTGGCAGAACTTCCCTGGCAGCATTTTGAGCTCCAGGCTATGACCCAGTACTGGGCATCTGTTCCTCCAGGCAGACATAATTCAGTTAAAGCCCTGGATGCCTACTGCTGTGTCTGTTCCTGAGGCAAGCAGTATCAGGGTTTTTTAAAGGAGGTCCCGCTCTGTATTCTCTCCCCATATCAGGCTATCTTTTCTCCCCCACTTCTGGACCATGGCAATTGAGACAGCTGGAAAATCTGTGGAGAAATCTCTGCCTGATCATATGACAGACAACTGCACGCTGGAGAACATTAAATGTAAATGCAACTTAGATTTCTCCTGGAAGTAACAAGCACACTGGGTGTTTCTGCAAATAACTGAGGTATTGGACACCTATTTTAGCTTTGAGCTTGTCCTAAGAACCTCTGCGCAGCAGCGTAAGGGCAACCACTGACAACCAGAGGTCCATATGTTCTATCCACCTAGAAATGGGGATTTAATTTTTTTAAAAATCTTAACCGTGTCTCCAAAGCCAAACATCTACTCTGTAACTTGATAGAAAGTATGTTATTTTTGGCATAGGGTTGCAGTAACTCAAAAGATGGGCAGAAAATAGTTCTATTCTTTTTTTTTGTTTCACTATTCAAATTAACAGATGCAGTTCCTATCATTTGGTACTTTTTCTGTCAATAACACACAAATCCCATGGAAACACGCCAAAGATTTTCTTAGCAACCAAGCCTCTTGCCTGATATACACGATTAACTACAGCAGTCTGTTAAAAGCTTAAAATAAACCTGTCTTTTTATTTAGAATTTCATATAGTAAAAGAAGATCCATCGGTAATGAATTTATCCTGATTTCAGAAGAATTTATTTCTTTTTATGGAGGCTGAGCACTCAAGGGACGTCGTGGTAAAAGCGAGTGTCGCTGCAAAGGCAAATCTGCTGGGATCAGTCCAATGAGTGAGTTCAGGTAAAGTAAAAGCACTCTCACCAATTGATGGCATTGGCTCCCCTATGATTAAAATGTAAATTGATTCATGCCTTGTTAGCGCATAATACTGCTGCAGAAAGCATCCTTCTCCACCAAGAAGTAGTAAATTCCATTATGAAAGATGGCATTTTGACAAGGTATTTCTAGTTCCAAGAGGATAAACATTTTGGAGAAGAGTACGCGCACTCTGGGCGCTGCTTTCTAATTCTCTGGAATATGAAGACTGATCACATTTTCAGAAAATAGAAATTGTAGTTTTTATGGCTTCGCATTTGGATGAAGTAAAATATAACAATATCACAAGTTCTATCCTATTTCCAGGTAATCTTTTTTACCTTTGCTTAGAATAATCTCCATTGACTTCATGGTCTTTGAATTAGACCCAGGGTGCAGGCTGATGGTATACGAAAAAGAATTCTTTTTAGAAGCAGTGCACATAACTGCTATCAAAAGAAATAAACCAACAGTATCTGAAGTGAAGACCGACACTCACTTGAACTCAGGTTCTTGGAGGCTCGCATGGCACGCTTTTGTCACGCACTGACCATCCATTTATGCTGCAGCCATCAAAAAACTGAGAGACCTTTAGGTCTCTCTGTAGGTGTTAGACAGAGCTAGTATTTAAATATCCTGTTTCTCCAACAATCCTGAAAGTAGGTTTCCATGATCAGAATTGTTTCTGTCACCGAGAAAAAAATACCCTATTAAATAGGAGAATAAGAAACAAAGGAACAACTAAAGCACAGCATTAAGCATTATCAGCTGAAGTCCTTAAGTAGCCCTTTATTCTGGTCTTTTAAATAGTTTATGGACAATGGCAGCCTTAGTGATCTCATAGGAAGAATGACTTCTCAGTAAACCTGTTTGCTGAAATTTAATGTTATGCCTCCAAGCGCCATTCTCCTAATTTGTGCCTGCTGCCGGCAAGCACAATACATCGTAACAACCCTTCTCTTCGCAAGTGACCCACAAGATGTAATGCAAGCAGCTGTAGTACAGTAACGTGGAATGATCTAAATGGCCGTGCTAAAGCAAGTTAGACAGTCTTAAAGCTTTGCAAAGCCGTGCAGACTAGTAAAGAAAAAATAAATAAAAAAAAATAACTCTTGTTTTAGCAGGTTTTATGGCAAAAAGTTATTAGAAAAGCAAATATTACATGTAACTTTGAAAACAGGGAGTGCTTCAGTTACCTGGAGCCGAGTGGCTTGAGCTGTGCCCCACTGCAGTCGTTAGGGGTCTGTGAAATCAAACTGGTACCAAATGTTAGCACGGAGAATCGCATTTGCCTGTGTTATGGCGTGGTAATAAAACGCAATGACCGGTACCAACCCTCTCTGTTACTCACTTCTGCTGCCAGGGGATGGGAAAAGGGCTTCCACAGCCATTTCCACAAACACACTGGCATGCCTCAGTGCACCGTGCTTTTTGCCTGATGCCATTTCTAACCTTTACACCCCTGTCGCGGGGGTATAAAATGACCTTCATATAACTGAGTTGGTTTTTTTTTTTTTTTGTTAAGATTTGGTCCACGTGTAAATTTCTGAAGCAGTGCTGTAGAAAATGGTCTTGTAGGTCAGGAATTATTTTCATCTCTAGTGTCCCAAAATACAGATGGCCATAATTTCTTATGGATCGGATACATACATAGGGAAAGCAATTCTGCAGGAATAGAGAGGAAAATCTAACTTTTTACTCCATGTGATATTTGCTGGCTGTCTGAAGTAGGACTAGTTTTCTGCAATAAAAACAGTGTTTGAGGTAGAAAAAGAAGATAATTCAAACTGAACTACCCCACGCCTGGAGCCAACCACTTTTAGGGCCAGGGAAGAAGTCTCTTCTTCTATGCCCAATGCATCAGTTCAGTTCTCATTAATTTCAATTAGAAGTTGATGAAGTTCTTTGGTTTATTACGTTGTCATTTGCACTACATTTTCAAATTGCAGTAAGACATTAGATATTCACACAGGCGGTAACTGCTCACAGGGGATTTTATGCAGTGCAAGACACGTAATGAAACCCAACTCATTATTATTATTATTAATTATTTGTATTACTTTATTGCTTAGGAGTTGCAGTCATGGATCAAGACCTCATTGGATGATGAGCAAAGCCAGAACAAAAAGGCCGTTACCCCCTTAATTGTTACGGATTTGAGGTCATTGGTGGCATTGCTTGGCTTAGGAGCCTGAATTTGAATCTTCACCTTTCCAAAACCTGGGGGACACTATCTGATGAGTCAGTTGGGTTGTCTGGTGATCAGAGGGCTGGCGCATCTATGCTATGAGGACAGGCTGAGAGGGTTGGGGCTGTTCAGCCTGGAGAAGAGAAGAGAGGTCTCTCCAGAGAGACCTCACAGCAGCTTTCGAGTACCTAAAGGGCGCCTACAAGAAGGATGGGGAGGGACTCTTTATCAGGGACTGTAATGATAAGACAAGGGGTAATGGTTTCAAACTGAAGAACAGTAGATTTAGATTGGATATTAGGAAGACATTCATTACTGTGAGGGTGGTGAGACACTGGAACAGGTTGCCCAGGGAAGCTGTCGATGCCCTATCCCTGGAAGTGTCCAAGGTCAGGTTGGATGGGGCTTTGAGCAACCTGGTTTAGTGGGAGGTGTCCCTGCCCATGGCAGGGGGTTGGAACTAAGTGATCTTTAAGGTCCATTCCAACCCGAACCATTCTATGATTCTATGATTCAAACTGCCCTTGCAACATCTGTTAGGAATCAGTGCCGTCAAAGCAGCCATCCTCACTCAGCTGACCCTGAAGGAAATCCGTGGGCTGAGGCACTCCTGTTCCCCACAGCAGCATCGATCGATTGATCCCCTGGTTGCTCCTCTGCCCGCCCTCCCACAG
Source organism: Larus michahellis (assembly GCF_964199755.1). Taxonomy (NCBI): domain Eukaryota; kingdom Metazoa; phylum Chordata; class Aves; order Charadriiformes; family Laridae; genus Larus; species Larus michahellis. The sequence goes on along the minus strand of NC_133898.1, from coordinate 95,360,064 downwards.
CCTCCTCCCTCCTGAAGAGTAATGACCCCTCACAATAGCATCTCCCACCCCTGCCTGGTCCATGCCAGTTCCTCGCACAGAACTGGCACTGAGATTTTTTGTAAGTGGTACGAAAACACTAAGATATCTTGTTTTATGTAACGGCCTCAGGAAGAAAGGGCAGTCATGATTGGCACCTGTTTGTGACTTCTCTCCTGGCTTCACGTGGAGGGTCTGAGAGCCCTTACACTCGCATCAGATGGCTTTTCTGGGACAAAAAGATGCTACTGGCCCTCCGTGGTCTGAAACGGGTGCTAGGAGGCAAGATTAATGCAGAAGCCACGCCCAAGCAGCATTACTAGGGCAGAGCTAACCCAAGGCCAGAGAAAAGGATGCTGCAGGCATCAGCGTGAGCCTGGGCAGCATTCTGGGTAAGTGGTAGATAGTGAAACTGCATCTCCTAGAAGAGCTAAGCCACAAATAAGTATATTTGATACATATGATGTCTGACATGTCTATATCTATATTTATGCAAGTCACAGGAAGAGTCTGAGGATGAGAGCTGTGACTTGAAGCATACTGTCTCCGTCTCTGGAGACATTCAAAACCCACCTCGATGCATTCCTGTGCAACCTCTTCTAGGTGAACCTGCCTTGGAAGGGGGTTTGGACTAGATGATCTCCAGAGGTCCCTTCCAACCTCTGTCATTCTGTGACCCTGTGATTCTGTGATCCCCAGTTCTAGGGCCCTGACTGCCGGCAGCATGGGGTGGCCAGCACGATCTTCCCCCACAAAGAAAGGAGGCCAGGAGAAGGCTTGGCTGAGATCTGCATTAGTCATTCTGGGAGCTGATAATTATACAAGAAATATCAGCAAAATAGGCCTGGACTGATGAGAGGAGAGAGGTCCAAAAGAAAGTTAAACAAGCTCTATCACCTGCATAGAGATATTTGCTGAACATGGGATCAGGGAGCAGCTGCACATGAAGAGAAGAGTAGAGAGAGTGGAGCTCCATTGGAGCATCCCAGAAAGAGAAGTGGGTGAGGAGGATGGCCTGCAAATCATGCTAAGGTTTTTGAGAAATAGAAGGAGAAGCAGGAGTGAAGAGGTCTGGAAGGTGGGGAAGAACAGGAAATGGATCTCTCTGTAGAAGGAAATAAGGACAGCTAAGTTAGGATACACCACAGAGGAAACCTGAGATCACTTGAACGCCTTGTCAATCCAAGCAAAAGGTTTGCATTTCCTTCTCACTCATTAAAAAAAAAAAAGGCTTGGGTAAGAAGTTGTGTCAGGAGAAGTGGTTTTGTTCATTTTATAGTGGAATGAAGCCAGAAAAAAAATCCAGCAGTTCTAATGACGATCACACATAAAGTGGGATTTTGGATGTACAGACTTAACTCCAAAACTCCCTCTTAAGTAGTAAAGTGGAGACAGAAAAGAGAGAGAGGCTTCAAATAAGCTGCTCTAGTCTCTGGAAAAGGTGCTAGCCATGGGGCTGTAAGTGCCATGGGGTGAGCAGTTCAACGCCATCTTTCAAAGGGAGCCTTCCTTAGCCCCTTGGCAGCACGCCTGGGTGCCGCGGCAGATTCACCTCGTTTATCCTCCAGTGGCCATGCGTGCTCTTTCCTTGGAGAGGTTAAGTGCTGCCTGCCTGTGGGACACTTCTGCAGGGGGGCTCAGACCTCCCTGCCTCTGGGCCAGCTGCAGGGGCAAGAGTCAGGGAGGGACGTGGCTGAGCAATTCCCCCAGAGCTGCAGTCCAGGCAGGTGGATAAATGTAAGCCCGGCTCATCCACCCCATGTGCCATGAGAACAGCCAGGTGGCTGAAAGGAAACAAGACTCTCAGCACTGCTCTGAGCATGACCCGTGCTCCAAGTGTGTTGATTAAAAACACCGGGGCTATGTTTAGGTCATGAATTTTCCATGGGTTTTTTTTGTTGGAAGGTGTCAGCTATCAAAGATTCAGTGGTGGTTTGGTTTTGTTTGTTCTTTTGTTTGTTTGTTTTTCTCCCAGAAATATTCTAGTTTTAATAACAATTTTGTCATGGAGTTCTTATCAAAATACCAGCCATGCCTCCTCTAGCAATATTCAACAGCTTTTGGGATGCAGGATTTGCTCACTCTGATCCTCCTTCTGCCACTCTCTAACAAATTCTCCTCAGCTGTCCAGGCTCTTCCACATTGTATAAATGTCATATCTACCGGCCGGAGAAAGAAATCCTGTCTTCACTTGACTTGGGAGGTAATGGATTCAGGTTGAAGGCCCGGCCCAATGCCATTTGGGGCTGCTTATTTAATGCGAGGGTTACACAGGGCTAGTAGACATGACACGGGAGGAATGAGAGATGTGCACCCTTGCAAAGGTGGGTGGCCAAGCGGGTAACATAAGGCAAATGTGTAAGTGACTCTATCGAGCACCTGATCAACACAGTTCAGCTGACCTGGCATGAGGCACCTTCTTCAGAGGTGGCACCTTCAGCCAGTTGACCTGCCTCCATTGATATTCATCAGCTAAAGAAGCTCAGATATCTGACGTGCTCCTATAACCTACAGCCAGATACCTAAAAAGCCTTCTTAATCTGTACCTGCCTCGTGCCCCTTCTCCACAGAACTGCCACGTGGGCATCGCAGAGGGCTGACCAAATTCCCATCCTGGATGAGGGCTGTAGAATCCAAAGGCATGCGCCATATGGCAAACCACCTCCAGCTCTCTCTGCCTGTGTGTGAACATAAAATACTTGGAAAAGTCTTGGGTTCGTCCCAGGACACGATAGGGGAGCTTTTGAAATCTGAAATAATTTTGCAGCAAGGGGAAACTGTTTCCTACCCATCTCTAGCTCCAATTTTATCAGCTGTCTGAGACATTTTGATGTGAAAGGAAAGCCTCTCTACGGGTTGATGAGAAAAGCAATGAGATCCCAATATCTGTTTCTCAGATAAACAAATGGGGTCTTGCCAGGATTAACAAAGTAAGTCTCAAGAGAGCAAACCAACCTTCCTACTCAGTAAATAGCAGCAAAGGACAGCAAGAACAGAGACAAGAGGAGCAGTCAACTGAAATTAATGAAGAAAGAAGAGTATGTCAAGGTGGAGAAGCATCGGTGTAAAAGCACAGCAGCAGTGACCGTACCCACAGGATGAAGAGAAGCAAAGGTAATTCTCTTATCACTAAAGGATGCTCCCTGGAAATAGATGGACTCCATATTACAAATACATGGTTTTAAGCTAGAGCAGGGTAGGTTTAGATTAGACGTTAGGAAGAAGTTCTTTACAATGAGGGTGGTGAGACACTGGAACAGGTTGCCCAGAGAGGTGGTGGAGGCCCCATCCCTGGAGACATTCAAGGCCAGGCTTGATGAGGCTCTGAGCAACCTGATCTAGTTGAAGATGTCCCTGCTTACTGCAGGGGGGTTGGACTGGATTACCTTTAGAGGTCCCTTACAACCCAACACATTCTATGATTCCATGATTCTATGTATAGCTCTGTCTGTTCTGGAGGCTTCACTCATGTTTTCGTGGCTGATTATAGAAAGACACTTTGGTAGTCTCATCTTGTTGACAAGAAGGCAATACGCTGGTTTATTCCAATGGTTCTTGACATACAGTTTTTGGAGTTTAAAAGGGCCTTTAATAAGAGGAGCAGGAAGAAAAGAGACGTAGCTACGTACAAGAATGTAAAAGGCATTTAAAGGATTAGAAAATTAACCATTTTTCTGTCAACTTAATATCAGTTCTAGTAAATATAACAAAAGAGCAGATACAGGATTTCATTATTAAATAAATGGAAGGAGAGACGTACAATCAATACCAATAAGAAAATAAGAAAACCAGGTTTTTTTCCAAAGCAACTCAGTACCTTTTTGGTCATGTCACAGATTGGTTGACAAATGCATAAATGCCAATTCAATATATGAAATATACGCATATAGGGGAAATTTCAGTTATTATAGATTATATTTCTGCTGAATCATCAATAAAACAGCAGATTATAAAAACCCATTAAATGACCAATCTCAAACATAAGCATACCTAGGGAATCCTTACTGAGGAAATGCATTTTTAGTGTGTTGCTGTGTCTCTTCACATTATTTAACTTTTATCAGTGAACTGGAAGGAAATATAAAACTGCTGATAAAGTCGGCAGATAAGGCAAAAATTGGAGGATTGTTAAATAACAAAAAGGACTGGTCATCCCTCTAGCAGAGGCAGTAAATTGAGCCCAAATGAGCAAACAGAACTCAGTTACGGTGAAGCCAAGTAGTTACGTACTTGGAAAAAAAAACATAATTTGCTCTTATGGGAGCAGAGATTACGTCCTGGGGAAAGGAAAAGAAGTTGAGGAACCACTGTAGGTGGTGAGCTAATCATGAAGCTTCAGCGCAAGGTGACAGCTTAAAGGGTTAACATGATCTTTAAATGCATATGGGATGGCACACCGAGTAGGAGCAGGGGCTTCTGTGAGCGCTGTATTTGACACCAGTTACGCGAAAAATGATGTTTCTGGCCTCAACAGAAACCATGGGAAATTGTCCGTCATCATATCAATCCTTTGCCCTCATGTTAGCCAGGAATGAAAGGCAGTTAGCCTGTGAAGCTGAAAAATATCAGGGATTGTTGCTGTATGTTGGACGTATACTTTTATCTATAGGTCCCATTAGTTATCAGCAATATATTGGATGACAAATTTCATTATGATATATTTGAGTAGTTGTCATCAAATTTTAATCTATCTCCTAATCAAGCTATCAGGATTTCAGAGCTGCAGCCACATTTTCATTAGTGTTTTGAGCAAACTACTATAATCAATAATAAATAATAATTGTTAATTATTAAGAGACGAGACACAGGCCATATGCCTGGGTCCTAGCTCCCTTAGCTTTGAGGCTGCTCACATCCACGTATCAATTTAAACTCAGAATTATATCGAATGATGATTCTAGCAGACACCTGCACCAACATACCTCTGCCTGACAAGCTCCTAAGGAGAGGGCTCCACACAAACTTGGGGGGTTTAAGGACAGTAAAGGGACTGGAGAGTCTATATTTCCAGAGGAGATAAGGGGACCTGACTTGTTTAGCAACTTGAAGCAAAACAAGAGTAGCTCCTTTCAGAAATAACTTGGAGCCAGTGGAGAACCAAAAAAGAATCATCAGGGTAATTTTGAAAATCAGAGGCTTTTCTTGTCACTAAAACAGCGAGAACAGCTCTGTAAAAGGAAGCATGGGGCACAAAAGCCAACTTGCGTTAACACTGAGCTACACCAGCTTAAGTCAAGGATTATATGACATGGTTTCTTGTCTGAGCGAGGGACTGGGTTTCATGATGAAGAGGTCCCTTCTGCTGTTACACCGAAATAGAGGCCGTGGGTTAGGAGCGGGCGCATCCAAACTTTGTGCCAGCCGTATGTCAGGTACACAGGATGTTAACGGTAGCATTGAGGTAAATGAGAAGTCAACTTTGTTTTTCAGAAATAAGATGATTTTATATTATAAAAAAAAAAAAAAAGAAAATCCACACCGGTGCGTCCACACAAACTACGGACATGCAAACCGCCCCCAACAAGCCCTGGTAGCGAGCCCAGCCAAACAAACGCTAACATGAGCTGAAACCAAGTGCCACAGTGACAGCAGCAACTGAGATCAGTAGCCAGGACTGATCACCATCCAAAGCCTCCAGGAAGGGCTACAAGGAACAGGACAAGCTTTGTGCCCATGGTGGGATCTTTCCTATGGCACCCCATGCCAAATGTTTCGCATTTGAGGGCCTCTCCAATAACTTCGTTGGACCAATACTCCTTGGATGTATTTAGTCCTGCTATAATGACATTCATACCTCTGGCTTACCCAACATCCTTTAGAGAAATTCTAGACTTTAATTAAGCATTGCACGCAACGAAAAGCACTTCCTTTCATTTGGTTTAAATACGTTGGTTTAATGTCATTGTCTCAGTTCTGATAATACTGTCACCACCCATTGTGTCATTCACTGTTTAATAACTTCTGTGGCACCCCTGCTCCACCCCAGACATTTTTATGAGGGCTTCTGACCAAGAGAGCAGTTATGGGACAACATTCAGAGTACAAGGATTAATTGTCTTTGAAATAAGATGCAACGCTATTGCTGTACTAACTACAGTCTCCCTTTAAATCAAGAAAATACAGTTGAATTCTGACTTTCCAGGGAGGAGGCTGACAGTGTTTTAGAAAGATAAGTCTAGCTTAAAATTCAAGCAGAACCCGTTATGGACGTAGTGACAGAGGAAAAGTTTCATAATTTTTCACAAATGACTGCAGACCATCCAGTGGCAGCATTGACAGTAACTGGTCTTCAAAACAAGAAGATCAGGAGCACGTGCCTTTTAGAGAAAACATCTCTTAGGCTGAAGCAGGTATTTGGGACAAGCCTCCAGAAAAGAAAGAGCCAAAAGCGTACTTGTAAGAAGAGAAGTAACCTCCTCTGCTGCTGAAAGCCTCTCTCATAACTGCAGTGAGGATACAGCCCTGGACTTGACCTCTCTACACTAGAATTGTTTATGCTGCTTTGCAGTAGAAAGGTGAATTTGGAGCCTACGAGGTATCCAGGGTCCCAAGTACTTTCCTCTTTTATGTCACAGCTGAGCCCACAGCAGGGAGCTGCGCTGAAAGGAGATGATGTCTTATGCCATGAGCAGTGAGTCAGCACAGGATCCAACTTCAGTCTCAGGTTTAGTTTGTGGCTGTGACCACCTTCGCCTTTGCTAGCTTTGCTTTTTGATAGCCCATTCATCTCATGAAGAATCATTACGAGCAGCAAGCTCCTGAGATGAACCCAAGGTGCCACATACAGCAACCCTGGTCCACCCACACATTGCTGCAGCGTGCCAGGCTCATCACACGCAGAGGTGCTCCGGACCTGGGGTCTGGATGCTCAGGAGTATTTCAGGACCTACTGCCCACAGCTTTCCCTGCAGATCAGGCGCCCAAGTGCTCCTCAACTTGGTTTGAGACTGAAGTGTTTTATGAATGGTTTTGAAACAGAGCAGGGGAGAACATCTCAGATCAATAAGTAACTGATTTCCTTCAAATTTGGGTTGTACTTCAATGGAATGATCTTAATCCTGAGGTGTCTCAGACCCTTGAGCTTTGAGAGGAAAAAGATCACAGAAAGGGTTACAAAGAGTTGTAAGTTAACTGGCACCTCTCTGAGACACATCAGGGTTCTCACCTTTCAGAAGAGGGAGGAAAAGAGGCACAAGGAACTTGTGGCTACAGTGAGGTTGTCACCAGCCCCACTGGCTCTCATGTGAACTGAGATTAAACCACAGCACCCCTCAAGTCTGAAACTGGGCCGAGCAGGTGCAGTTACTGAGCAGGGCTAAGCCTCCCTTAAGGTACCCGGGAGCCACACATTCTCAGCAGCTCTGGAAGAGTCAGATTCTGTGTACTCGTTCTCCTCCTGTAAGGCAGAGATGCCGATAATATATAATAATTTTTAAATTGGATTGGATTTAATTGGATAATTCCTCCTTTATTTAGGAAGAATACAGCATTCAGTGTAAGGGCACAAACCAGCCTGAAACTCAAGGTCATCTTACTGGAGACTTGAAGAACTGTTTTTCTGAGCAAATCCGAGATCATGAATTGTCATCTTCTGTCATGAAAATGAAGATTTTTATTTTTTTAAAAGTACAGGATGAAATATGCATTTGGAACTTCTATTATTTTATTGTGTATTTTTTATTTCTTAAATGTACTTGCCTTTTTCTTTGAGGCCTCTAGCTTCTAACTTTCAAGGTTTTCTCCACAACCATAGGAAAAACACCACCCCGATTTTTAAAATCAAAGCTAAAAATCTCATGGGATCTGCAGCCCTGAAATGAAATGCAATTCCCTGAGGTTTAGGATCACAGAGATGTAAACATGCCTGCCATAGAGGACTACCCAAATAAACTAGAAGCCTGGGAGAAGTAAAACGTCTTCCAGCTTGGATCTGCTGATCTAACTAGGAAAAAAAATATATAGATTTTATAACATTGTAGAAGAGATTTCATGTTTTCAATCTGTTGTTAATAGTGAGGTTGCATGCTTTTGGGGATTGATGCATAACAGTGAATCCCGCTAACATTCAAGATAAATTTATCTTGAGTTTCCTGAATATCAGGTCCATCCAGGAGGTTTAATCTGCTGTGGCAGAGATGAAAGAAGAGATAAGCGATGGGTTGGTGAGATTCATAGGATTACCTACCTAGGGACTTCTGCTGGGCTGCCTTCCAGCTATTGCTGCGGCACTATGAGCGCTTCGTGGTGCTTGAAAAAATCCCTCGCAAGCCATCAAAGGATGGCTTTTCCACCCTCACCTGAGCTTTTCTTCGCCTTTCTTCAACCCAGTCCTCCTACTCTGCCCGTGCCAGTCAGCCTGCTTCCGCTGTTGGCCACAAGTACCTTTTAAGCCAATGAAAGAAGACAACATGATGAGCACGATCAAAGATTTGGTTGAGGGGCTGCAAATGCACCGAACAGTCCCCAGTCATCTACAATGTTAGAGATGGGCGCGCTGCAGCGCTGCAGTTAATTAACCACGGAAGTATAAACCCACATTATCAGGACTATGTTGATGCAATTGCACAGAGGAGTGTATAAGCAATCATAATAAGGAACAAGAGAGAAGGTAAGCTTCTGCATCACCGTTTTGTTGGATGTTCCTTCATCTCCATGAAATGACAATAATTATATGGACAAATGAGATACATGCTTTTGAGGGTTCAATTCTAAAATTAAGCTCATTTTTTGTGGCGGAGCAGACATTTATTTACACAATTATCCTGTTTACATCACCGTGGACTTCCCCTGAACCATGCATTGCCTCAAGCTGTGAGACTGTGGTAGGCACTTTCTATACTTCCCTGATCTCTGCGCTTCTTCATTAAAAAATAAGAACCAGAATAATAGACTAAGAAATCTAAACCCAACTTTCTTCATTCTAGAAAATAACTCGTGTCACCCGTCGACCTCCTAAAGCTGCACCCTTTCGACATCACTTTATCAAGCAAGATGACCACACAGCCACATCCTGCCCAGCTTGGGTACAGCACACAAAAAAAGAAAGTGAGAGTGAGAAAAAGATGGAGTGATAGACCTGTCTGCAGAAACATCACTTCTGCTGGACAACAGATAAAGTTATAGGGAAGGAGGATCCTGTATATATATATCTCTGTAGATCCAGTGACTAGTCGCACAGGATAGGAGAACCTGCATCTCTGAGATCACATGGTAGAAGTGAAGGCTCATTTGTACACTGGCCCCTACAGCTTGAAGCTGAGCTTCACAGTTTTATCAGAAAACACAGTTCATCATCCTGGAGTGTATGTTCCTTCCAATGTTTTGCTTGGTGATGAAGAAAATCATCATAGCCAAGGCCTGAGAAGTCTCTTACAAGGTGCGTTATATGTCAAATATTTGCGTACAGTAGATAATGTGCACTAGCCCACAGCATCCCAAATATTTAGAGCAAGAAATATTCAAGAGGTGGTCCTCAGATGTCGATAACAAGCCCCATTAGCAGCAAGTACAGACGTTTGCATAGACTTCAGGGCAGTCAATGGTGCCCTCTAAAGGAAACTCATGTGATACACAGGAGCTCTTGACAGCTGTGGTACCCACTGCCCACACAGACACTCAATAATCCAGGAACCATTTCTGAGTAATAATTTAAATAATCAATAAGCTGACAAAATTCGGAGTCCTTAATACCCCTTCTGGATTTGGCAAAGACAGCCTGTATAAAGTTAATTTTTTTCCAAACTTTTATTGTGTAGGGTAAGAAGGCATCCCTGTCCCAAAACATGAGTAAATATTATCGGGAGCAAGACCTCAGATCATGGCTCAGAAAAGAAAACTAAATCAAACTGGCAAGCGAGCGTGCACAAGTGAAAGTGGGCCATGATGTATTTCATGAATCTTTATCCTGAGCTAAATAGCACAAAACAGCAGCAGGTGCAGAGAGGACAATTACAAGAGGTACTCGGGAATGAAGTGTGTGAATAAACAAGCACCGGAGAGGAACGAGGGCTCTTTAAGCAGTGCTTTGTCTCAACCTCAGCCAACAGGGGCCTGCGATCACCCTGTGATTTGCTTATAAAATTCAACACGTTCTCTTTCAAGAAATATGAAGTACCATGAACAAATAACACATGCTTTGTTTCAGACTCTCAGTTGAGCCCCGGCTGATTGCACCAGCCAAAGGATGTCGTTTGGCCAAATCAGGGAAAGAGCTATTGATCTCCAATGTACTGATGGCACAGATCTTATACAGGGGTATATATTATTTCAGGACAACAGCCTGCTGCCCAGGAAGATTAATCTTGCATTGAATTTAACAGGCACTGCAATGCTTTGCCGCTCAGAAAGTCAGGACAATTATTCCCAGGTTTTGTGATTGCCGCTCATTAAAGTTTGTATTCCCTTGATGAGGATTTGGAGGAACTCTAGATCCCAGGGTGTAATTTATAACAGAGAAGAACACAAAAAATATTAATATTGGTTAGAATGAATTATTTCTAGTGAACGTTGTAAATGTTGCCCATGCTTTAACTGTGCTTTTTTCTCTGGATTGCAGGTATAGTATCATCAGGATGCTGTGATTTATCAGTTAAAGTGAAGTTACATCCTTGGCTTACAAAAGTTACATCCATGTGCCAGCGTATGTGGCCTATTCACCAGAAACGAACAAACAAAAAAATCGAAGAGACAGGATTTTTAGAAGACACTACAATATTCTTGGGAACATTTTCATCCTAGATTCATACATTTCTTCGATAGAAGAAATAACACATTGCAGGTGATTACAGGACTGAAGATTTGTTGAATGCCTTTTTCATTAGAATACCTGAGATTTGGATAGATGACGCCTATACGCACACAAAAACAGGGGCGGTGCCTTATAACATGTGAGAATGTGGAAATTTCTAGTCTAACTTCGACTCAGAGAAGGACTTTTGCACCTCTCATTTCCTCAGTGTTTCCACTGGGCTGGCATGAGGCTAATAGGCCTAGAAAGCACATTGAAGACAAAAACATCTCTGAAACCCAAGCAATGATGATGTTCCTCTGTAAGATGGGTTGTGAGTCGAGGAAACCTCGTACCAAGCAAACAAACGCTTGCCAGTTAAATAAGAATCATTCCCCAGGGCTTGGGTGCTTCGTTCACGCAGGCAGTTCAAGGCTTAGTTTTGTGCTTGTTTTGACTTTCAATTCAAAGGCAAAGTTAGCTTTATAGCAAGAGGAAGGTCAGGTACAGGATTTCAGTTTGTGCCCTTTGCCAATCCAAACACGATTTCTTCAGGCTGAGTGCTAGTAATTAACTGATCTCTAGTGAATTATAGCACCTGGGTTATCCATCCTCGCTACCATGAGAATTATTAAGCAGCAAACTGTGAAGCTAACAGCTCATTAGACGCTTTGCAAAACACAGCAGCACATAGCCCGAGTCCCACAGACTCCCGATATATCGCAGCGTAGATAACAGCAATGGAAACAAGATGACTGGTATAAAGGGAGAGTGACTGGGAGGGTCTGGGATGTGGGAGCAGCAGGAGGATGGGCAGAAGGGCTATGAGAGGCACTCAGATTAGCAAGTCATCAAGATCCTAGCACGGCAACGTGCAGCTTCTCAGGTTGCTTGAAGAGAAGGGGTGGCCTATACCCAGACTAAAACAAAGGCTTAAGCCACTGAGAGGAGATGGTGGGAAGAAGAACAGGCTGGAGCCCTTGGCAGCTCAGAGAAGGTGAGAAAGGACAGTGAGGAAATCCTAATGAATCACAAAGGTGGGACAGGACAGATACAAAAATAACCAGCAGCTCCTAAAGGGCACGAAGGGCACTTCCAAAGCCAGCCACCCTCCCCAGCCAAAGCAGGAGATGTGAGGACCTCAGAGCAGGCAAGCCTTGTTCTCTGGGTTGCCATAAGGACCCCTGACCAGGCCAACTGGGTACAAGTATCTTGGTGCCTGGCCACTGGACAGATGGCTTGAGTACAGGCATCTTAGTGCTCATACGTGGGTATGTGAGTACAAGCAAAATCAGTTTTAAAAATAAGATCACCTCCCCTTCCTGCGAGGCCCTTCCTACCCTCTTGCAACGTTACTTCCACCCATGGGTGAGAAGAAACACAGCCCAACGTGGTTGGTAGTCAGCTCCAGAGCAAGGAGAGACACTGCAGGAGAGAAGAGGAGGTAAAGGAAATTTAGGGAGAAGATAACTGTGGTGCTTAGGGCCAAAAGCAGAAGACTGTTCAGACAGAAGGCGTGATGGGCCATCGAGAGGAAAGACAGAGTGGAAGCAGCAAGAGGAGTTTATGAAAGTTAGAGGGAAAGAGAAGAAAGAGGGTTGTGAAACAAGGGAAGATTCACAGAAATAACAGCAAAGGGTCCTGAAGACAAAGTTTGAACAAAATATTTCAGGAAAGAGGAAGATGAAGAAAAAAAAAAAAAAAGGGTATTGGAAGGATGAGCATGCAGAAAGCAGCTATTGTGGAGAGGGAGAGTTGAGTTAGGATTTGTGTCCTGAAAACAATGCTGTCATATTCAAGAACAGATGGACACACAGGATGTGTCTGAGGCAACTTTGTGCAAGTAGCACGAAAGAGCTTTATACAAAGGATTTCTGCTGGAAGGGAGCATTAATAACAGTGGGACGTGGCAAGGATGACAGAATCATAAGAGTCGCTTCGGTTGGGACCTTGGCAGGTCATCTGGTGCAACGCCCTGCTCAGAGCGGGGATAGAAAATAATACATAGGAGATGAAAATTTCCCTTGCATCTTCACAGATAGAAAGTTAAGCCTTAGCTATAACACCAGAAATGCGTATCCGAAGTCAAACCTTCCCATGGTTCCCCTATGGTTGATGTTCCCCCCGGAAGTAATCCTCACCTTACAGATTACTGGAATGGCTCTGGATTCTTTGTTATGTTTTTTTTCTTGCATCTCAAAAGCAGGCAAAAGACACACACGACAATCAACCTGTAGCTTGCTCTAAACACACGTGCACATCTGATGCACAGTTGATGCCAGCACAAAACAAAGATAGGAAAAAATATTTCTCATGCAAACTGGGTTGGTGGTTAATCAAGTGAATCGTACCTTTTAGAGAGGTATCCTAGCAACTCCCCAGCAGCCACAAGTCCCGCCTGACAGTGCACACTGATGCAATTGTTCTCCTCCTGCAGACATCAAAACTTTGCAGCTAATCAAAGAGATAATTCGAAACAGGAGACCACGTTAAATTTGATCCAACAAAAGGGAATTTTATAAACGAGCAATGTCACCCAGGGCATGTCTTATGCTTAAAAGTTGTCATCTCGGAACAAGAGTAGGTCAGGCTTAGCGAAGCCATGCAACTCTGGGAACAAAACCTCCCTTCCTGCGATTGGCAGCACGATTCTCCCCATGGCGCACGCTTCTGCCGTGTCAATTTTTGCTGGTCTCTGGTTTAGAGCGCCATGCAGAATTTGTTGCTATTTTCTTGAATAGCAAAGGCTCACTCAAAGCACTCTCTAGAGCCCAAGCATCAGCAAAAGCCCTGCTGATGCTCTTGTAGCCATTTGCCCCAAGACATTTCCCTGAACAAATTCCTACTCCTAATGTGCCAGATCAGATATTCTTTCACATCTCCTGACAGCGCAAATAGGCTCAGGGCGGGCTGGATTAGACCTTCTGTCTCAGGACCAGCAATGAACCTGAGGCTACCAAGTATCCCAAGCACATCCTATCCAAGCGCCCCCATTTTGGAAGGGCTATAGATTTGCATTTCACTTCTTTAGGCGTGTATGCAATAGGCGGAGCAAAATCAGAAACACAGGATTTATTTGGGTTCTGAAAAATTACTTTTTTTTTTTTTTACTCTATAGCTAGCCCAAAGATGACGCAGATCTGACAAAAATATTCAATACATTGAAGCATTTCTCAGTTCACTTTTTTCACCACCGTAGTGTTCTTCAGGCTTCAGTTCAGAGTTGTGAAGGGCATCCCAAGTTCTCCTCCTACAGCTCACATCTCTTCTTCTGGGTAAGAAAAGATCTGCTACGCTCCCCCCACCCTCCACCGTTTATCTCCTCTGCCAAAGAGAAAAATCTTTACTCTTAAAACTGCCTGTTTTCTCTGTCAGGTGAGCCCTGACACCTGACCACCTTCATCAGACGCTCCTCAGATACTTTTGTTTGATGACCACTCTCCTGGGATCAGAACTGGAAGACCAGTTTTCCTGGGACAGTAACAATCTCCCTGAATATTTCACTGTAACAGTTAATCAAACTTTAATGATCTTTTCCTGTTGGAATGGAGGAATTGCTCCCACCACCTTTGGTGGTTCAGAAGGATAGCAAAACGCAACAGATGTAATAGCCGTATGATCCAAACATCTAACAAACAGAATCTACAGCTGGACATAAACATCAAATCAGACACAAATCACCATCAAAGCATTTGTGACCAACTTTTTACCACAAAACATGGATCCTTTCACAGTCAATCAGGTGCTATTAAACAAACACTGCCACCACTAAAAGCACCACACAGACTATCTGGATACAGTAGTTAAGACCAGGGGTCAAGAGGACCACAGGGGATCCGTGTGCCCAAGCGTAAGCTCCACAGACCCTTTTAAGGCCTTGCAAAAGTTGCTTCCAGTCCCAGTCAGCAGAAAACTGTTACTCAACAGCAGAAACACTGCTTACAGATGTTAGGAGGACCCAAGGTTTCCCCCCACAAACAGAAGATTCCCTCTCAAAGAGCTGGCAACAATATTTGCATGCAAGTAACTCTAAAACTGGAAAGCGTATCAAGAAAAGAGACTAAGCTGTAGTGATAGAGAGCAAGGAGGGAAACTATAGCTGTGATACTGTTCCCAGCAGATTAATTTGTTTTCACCTTCCTAATGCAGATACACCTTATTTTTTTTTTTGCGCAAGTCGCCACGGTGTCTGCTTCAGGAAGAGTCTGGTAACAGGATGTGAACATTTATGATGTTAAGAAGGGGCTGATAATAGGAAACAGCTTAGAAACTATACATTTGTAGTTGAAACAGCACGGCCTGTCAGTTCAGCACGACAGTTTGAATTTGCCAGATGTTAATGGGTTGACTCGCAAAGAAACAAAAAACAACCCTCCATACGCTACATGATCAGCAGCTACATCATTGTTTTATGCTTTAGAATCCTCAACCACAGGAAAGAAAAATAAACAACCCATGCCAGCAGCGTCTTCAGGAGCAAAGTGCCTTCTAGAAGGGCAGCACCGAACCACAAGCAGGACAAGAAAGGGAAGACAAATAACCATCTACTTACAGCCACCTACAGCGTTTAACTGCCTCTTACACCACAGAAGTCCTGCGTTGTCCTACCTCTTACACCACAGAAGTCATTGCGAAAGAGTAACGCAGATACTTGAATTCACTGTTGCTGGTCAGAATTGTCCTGATATCCTGACCATCTGCAAGCAAAACGACCCAGCTACATTCTGTAATATTATAATCAATATAACTGGGATTTTAAGCAAGCAGGTGAACATGAGTTGCTCTTTACAACAGGGTGCCTAGTGAGAATGCTGCCACACATTGGGTCTGGATCTGTGACTAATTTCCTTTCTGAATGGGGGAACAAACAAAGTTATTGCATGATGCAGACAGCAGCCTTTCTTTTCAGAAGAGCCATTGTGTTCAGAGAAATCTTGACTCAAAGCATCTTGAAATCACGAGAATTCTTCTCTGTACTTTAGTGTGTTTTGAATCAGGCTCATAGGGAGCATATCAGAGAGGCATTTCAAAAATCTCTTCTTCTAGTAAGGAATGAACTTCAACTTATTTTCTGTAATGCCTCTGCTAAATCCTTCATTGCCTACCTTTTTAATTTGTGTACATGGCACCATCTGGTGAATAACATCACTAGCAGTGTTGCTACCAACCCCCCTCCCCCCCAGTATCAATAACATGATATAAAAATGTCAGAACTTTGTGTTAAGGATGACCTACACACAAAAATTTTACTCAACTCATTTAATAAAACCATTTTGTTAAAAAATGACTTAGTAATGATTGGAATTTCACATACAAAATTCAGAAATTACAAAAAATGGCATTATGTAATAAATATAATCTGAATATATGAGAAGAGTTAGACAAATTTGGTAGTAAGGTCTACAGAAAACCTACGCAGAAGACAGATCAGCTGTTCCTGAGTCAGTTGTGTTTCTGTTGATGTTCTTCTGAGACAACATGATTGCAGTGTAGAACATTCTCTTTCTACCTGAGCCTTTGTGCTAGGTACGTCTCTTCTATCCATTTCATGACACTGACGTTACACATGCCTTCTCCTGACAGAGTTTTAAGAGGCTCTCCAAATGCCTGAGAAAGAAAATATCTGATGCCTAAAAAAAGTACTCCAAATGAAAAGCAGTGAACTGTGAGCAGCCCACAGGTAAAAACACCCCAACGCTTCCTATGCTGGCTAGCCAGAGATGCCCATCTAGTAGCTGCCCTGAATGCCAAGGCTGCCACATAAAAGCTTGCCGCCTTTCTTAGCCAACTCAGTCTGCAACAAATAATTGCAGAGTAATTGTGAGAAGTGCAATTTTACTTAACATACCATTACACACCAGTAAGTCTTAAAAAAAAAAAATTAGAGAGTGACTGCCAGAGAGAGAGGGCAAAGAACAAGTAAAGGGAAAGAGTGACAGAGAGAAGGGGCGGGCGGACAGAGCGAGTACCCAAGAGACAGAAGTGAGAGGGAGCGTGACGGGGGCGAGACAGAGCGTGAGCAAAGGGCACAAGTGAGCGTAAGCCTTTACAAGTCCTTCCATTCCTATGGCATCCCTGCCAGCTCTGTGCTACCGAGCCTCTGGGACCCCAAGCCACAGCTGCACAAGTCACATGGTGCCATGTGGCAACAGTGACTGGGGCAAAAACGTCTTCTCCAATTGACTGAAAGGGCCAGCCAGCGCCTATCTCATCTATCAAAGTCCCTCAGGACACCGTTCCCTGTCTTTCTGCCAAAAGACCCACTGCCAGATCTCCAATGTCTGTATTTGGATACTACATTTTAGAAGAAATTTTCTGCATATAGGCTGTTCTATTAAAGTGCATCTTTCCTCTATACATATACCCACTTATGTAAATTATTCCTTCATAAGGCTTTACAATATATCTGAAATGTTTCAATTCTGTATCTAATAAATATTACACGAAAATATTTTTCTGTATTTACATTTGAAACACATAAAAATATGATCATTGTAAGACTACTTCTTCGATTTCATCTTCTAAAGAACCAAGGGTCTTAAGTCCTGGCTTGCTTGTAGTGTGTTGCAAACGGTGTCTGGTTAAGTTTCTTCCTTCACCAAAAAGGTCATTGTCTTCTTTTACTTTGACTTTACTGTTTTTATCAACAAGAAGAGTATTTCTAGAGTCCCAATCTATGTCAAGGGGTGTTGTATCGTTATTTTTAGAAAGAAGGATGGTACTGGCACTGCTTCCAAATAGTTGTTCCATTAAATTCGACTTCTTTTCTTTCTTACTATTGCTATCTGCATTTTCCTTAACATTTTCTTCTAAGTTGTCACTTTTTTGAGTAAGCCAACTTGGTCTCCCTGATCCTTTCCCAAAGGAAGGTATGTAACTACCAAATGTTAACTCACTACTTAAATCTACGGTCCTTACATTTCGTTGCTTCTGCCCTTGCGCTCTTGTGGCATCATCCTGGCTGCCATCTCCAGGAAATCCATTCGTAACCCTCCCAGGAATCTCAAAGAATTGATTAGTTTTATCTTTTTTCTCCAATGAATCAGATTTTCTTGCTGTATTTATGAGTGGTGCTTGGGAAGCAGGTCTCACGTTTGTTACATTTTGAGTTTCTCTATCAATTTCTTGCATTTTAGCAAGCAGGAACTCCCTTTTTTGCCGCTCTTCCAGCATTTCAGTGCTTTCTCTCTCTACTTCAGGTTTATGGATTTCTGTCTCCGTCTTTGTTTTCTCTTCTTTATCCAATAAAAAGCTGCTTTCTTTTTTCATCTTGTCATATTCTTCCCTTTCCCACTCTGCAGGAAATGTTTAAACATTATTTAAAGTGTTTTAGTTTTAAAATGCCTTTAAAAGAATATTTTTAAAATAATGCAAGCAAAAGCCATTGAGTTTTTCATACACTCTTCTATGCATAACGTGGTTTTCCTACTGCAAAAATAAATTCTTCAGAAGTGACAACTAAATTCACACCAGGTTCTCTGCTAAGATATGAAAGTTTACTGTCATCTTCCAAAGGGATTAGGACATTATCCATGTTTTAGAGTTTTCAGAATTTCATTTCTGCCAATTGCCTTCCCATTTCCCGGGTCTGAATGAAAATGAATACAAGATCACTGGTTTTAATAGTTCTGACTTGCACAGTTCTTTATTTTTCTTTGTCAGCATCACTGACCTCAGGACAGTTCTGGGATATGTGTTTTTGGTTTGGTTTTCTTTTTTTTTTTTCCATGAAGGGAACTATTCTTGTGAAGCTATCAGGCCCCAAAGTCATAGCAGTCATTACCAGTTTCAACTTGTGAATGATTTAAAATATACTGCATCTGCTGCACACAGAAAACACTTTCACACAAGCGTTCTGTGAATCACCACGTGAACTCAATGACAGTGTCTGTGCAAATACCAAATGTCAGTTTGCACAGCCATAAAGGGACACCAAAAGGTACAAAACAGTAAAAAATTTCCAGATAGAAACTGCAAATACTTACGCGTACAAAAAAAGGAAGCTTCCCAAATACTTCTCTCTTCAAAATATTTTTCTATCCAGACAACAGACGTGTTCGGCCAAAAGTTGAATACAACTACTTGGGCCCATCAACACACTTTATTCAAATTTCTGACTGACCTTTTCAAGAAGTTCCACGTTATCTATTGTACTTCAGATCAAGCTTACAGAAATAACTGCAACAGTTCAGTTAATATATTTAATATATTTTTTCCCCAGGAGCATATCGTTATACTAAGTGAAGTAAGGAGCCACCTTCCTGTATGTAAGGTGGGGAAAATATCAGCTTATACTGTAAGATGGGAAAGGAGGTCAGATTCATCCTACAGACACAATGGAGCAGATTCTTGGCTTGTGTAAGTTGTGCACTGATGCCAGTGGAGGCAGGAGATTTTACACAGAATTTACCTCTGAAAGCAGCTATGGATTTTTAGAATTATTCTTTGTCATCTAGAATGAGTGTTTCTGCTCATTAACTATAATCACTGAAAGAGTATTTTAGCATGGCAGGATGCAGTCCATCTAAAATACTTTAAAATATTAAGAGACTTATGAATGTAAGTCATTAAGATGGTGTGGAAATCAAATGAGTAAAAAAGCAATATTAAAATATAATGATAGAAAATGACATTTCTCAAATAGCCACACCAAATGATTCAGATAACCACAAAGGAAAAGAGAAACTACAATTTCAAGTGACACAAGTGAAGTAGATATGTACTGAAAAAACAGGCTGTATTAAGGAAAGCAGATTTGTTCTATAATAGTAAAAATCTACTGCCTAGCTCAATAACATCTAGCAAGCCAGAGATAACATCAGCATTTGCCTGCTAAGTCATCCTTGTTTTGTAAAGCAAAATCTCTCAGGCTTCCATATTTTTTAGTGGACAGCATTTTTTGCTGCTGCATATTTAATCACAGCTGAATACAGGATACAGATTACTCTATATCCCGTACTTCTTTCTGATTCTCTTTGCATAATATAACTGAAAATAATTTTCCACTGTAGCGATCTCTGCAAAATCATTTTGCTCTTCTCACAAGAAACTAGCAGCCTCACTTGATTAGTATTCTATGGTGTATTTTCCAGGCTTCAGCTGCCTGTTTCCTTACCATCATGTAGCTTTTGAACTCTCTCCTCCAAAGCCTGTATTTCCTGAAAACGTTTCAATTTCTCTTCCCTTTCCTTGTCTTGGTCTTGTCTTAGGAGGTCTGCTTGCTCTTTCCATTCTTTGTCTTGAGTTTCTTTTTCCTGAAATAAATTAATACAAAACTGAAACTGATGGGGGAAAATAATCAATAAAACAAACAAAATCAGGAAGTTTTATGTGATTCTGAAATCACATTACTGCTAAATACAAAAACGAGCAAGTCATCTAAACCAAACCAGCTTTGACAACCCAGGGGTTTGGCTCTAAAAATCTTCTCAGCTCTAACATAGTTTTAGGAACCAGAAGCAAAATGACCAGACAATCAACTCTATTCCGTATTACACATTTCAGGAAAGCTGCAGCTACAAGGTCATAAAGCAAAATTACCACTGTGTAAGCGTAGTTCTCTTTAGAAGTCAGAAGTTGTCTATGTCAAGGACTTTAATAGAAGGCCAGAGCCCACCACCTTATTCTTTTAACAAGCAAGCAATTAGTTACCCTCTATTTCCACAACCTGATCTTTTTACTCTAGTGAGTGGGTTGTAGATTCAGAGCGTTTCACGGGGGTACTTAAATTTATGGAGTATCAAGTAACAAACAGTGAAAAAGAAAGGATTAATCTTGGCTCAAAAATTCAGCTAGTGAGTGTATATACACATTTAAAAGGAAAGAACCTGCAGAAAAGGTATTAACGGCAGCAGTAAAAATCACTAACACAGAAAAGAAGTGGCAATGAAGTGAAGAGAAAGCCAGTATAACCCAACACGTGCACGCTAACTCTGTAGCTTGTGCTTATTTTAGAGTAAAATAAGCGTCTAGATTGAAATACACTTCTAAGAAAAATAAGAGAAACAGTTACTACTTAATGAACAACGAAAATATAACTATTAGCCAAAACAACTTCACATATTTTCCCTTCATGTAAAAGATTATCATCATTATATTAAAAAAAAACCACCCCAAACAAACCAACACAAAAACAATTTCATAAAGAGATGGCAGCCAGGTATTTAAAAAGCTTGACTTAGAAAACTGATGAAAGCACAGGCTTCCCAAATCTAACTTACGTTACGTAAAGCAGTAGCCATAGCCATATACAACCTAGAGAGGTTTGTAAGATGGCATATAACTGGTACAAGCTGCACTTGTACCAACTGTGTGGTTCTAACTCAGTATGTGCTGGAAGAATGCATATATTAAACTACATCCACACTTACAGAAAGGATTTTGGAAGAGAGAATATATGAATGAAACAGTCATGAAAAAGCTTCAGCCCTATCAGGAAGCCAGTCGTGACCATAATCAGAGCATTATTTCTGACAAATAGGCCGAGCCTTATGTAATCAGAATTTGTACAATTTGTACCAGAATCTGTATCATTCTGATTTGTAATACCTTAGAAATCTTTCTGATTTTGGCCTGAGGTCACAGAAGCATTAGCAATACTTCTAATGGTACTATTTTGTAATAAAAAGGGAAATGGAAAAACAACAAAAAATTCCAACCATATTCACAAAGCTGGAAAAACGACAGAAGAAATACCAGCACTATGACAATAAGAGGAAGTGTTAGATTTATGCATTGTGAAATAAATCTGGAAAGTAAAAGAAACCATAATTAAGACCAAAGCAAAAAGACAAGGCAGCCAGCACTGTTACAACAGATTGCTCAAATAAGCATTAGAAATAAAGAAAAGGGGAGAAAACCAAAATGAAGTCTTAAAAACTTCAAAGAAATGACAGTGGCAGAAAAAAACCCCAAATGGAGCTAATGATTATCAGTAAGACCTAGAATATGATGAACTAATGACAGTGGCAGAAAAAACCCCCAAATGGAGCTAATGATTATCAGTAAGACCTAGAATATGATGAACTAAGTGTCACAAAAATGGAGCATGATATTTCTGGAAGGGTAGAATTTCTGTTAAAGAACAGAATATTTTCTAAATTATATTTTCTATCTATTTATATTTGTATATTCCCACATAATTTCTAAAATACAAGCTCTGCATTAAACTTTCAGTCTGATAGGTGAGTTATCTGAAGCAAGTATCAAATTTTTATGGAACTCACTATTTTCGGAAGAATTCCTTCTTTCTTGTTTACTGTGTCACCACAGATAAGTTCTGGTTCTGGAAGAAATTCTACTGGTGAGAAGTATCCACTGGTCTGTACAGCTTTTGTGAGCTGTGCACCTTTTTTAATATTTTGGTTGTTGCCTGTGGAAAATACAAACTAATCAAGTAATGCTTTCACTTGAAAATATCCCACAATATACCTATCTCTCATTTTTAATGATTTGCAGCAAAAATAAAAGACAGTATCAGAGCCAATGGAAGAGGAAAGCATTGACAAGTTTCACATAGTTGTTTTCAGCATCTGTAAAAGCTAATAAAAAAATTGCACGCAAAACTTCTACTGAAAAAAAACCAAAAAAAAACCACCTTAAAACTACTTATAAAGACATTACAGTATAGTGAATATTTTTCAAAAAAATCCCCACAAAATATCTCATTCATCTTACTGTTTGTCACAGAAGCTACATGTAAAGAAGCAAACTCATAAAATTAAAATTCACTTGTTTGTATCTTTGAAACACATACACTTATCTCTATGGAATGACATTTTAAAAAATCTGAACCTTAAATAGAATAATAGTAACGTATCTATAAAAAAAAACGAGCAGCAGACAAACTGTTTGAAATGCTGGCATTAAATATTTAAAAGAGTCCCATAAATTCCTGCTTCTTCTGACAAGTAGATTCTACTGAGCGAGTGAAAATAGGTTAAATACATTACACACACACATATATACACACATATTTATGGGGGTAGCATAAGGCTTGAGGCTGCCTTGTCACACCAGAAGAAATCACTGCACTGATACTTTTAGAAGATTATGTTCTGGGACATATGTACTCTTTGGGCAGGAAAAAGAGTGCAGCTCGTCTGACAGACAATAAATTTGAATTAGTAAAAAGTAAATAAAAAGCATAACTAAAATATTCATAGCAGTGAAGTTACATATTTTTAAAGCTTCTGTACTTTATTGTCATATACATATTATCTATGATCTATTAGAGAATTTACTAAACAGTCTTCCCCTCCTCCTTTACCCAGGAACATCTGGTATGAAAGGAGTTAAGAATGCTGTTTGATGAAGTTCTGGGTTTTGGTTCTGCTGCAGTTACAGAATAGTCAAACAACGTGCCCTTCTTTGTAATCAGTGCTGTGTTGAAAGCAGTGCAAGAAAGTAAACATTCTTGAACAAGCAGCGGTAGGGTCAAACACTGAATGGCATGAATGATATAACCTAGCAGAGTAATTTAAAAGTGTCACTATTAATTTTTCTGCCTTTATTGTTTTATATAAGTTACCTCTTTTTCTTTGGATGATATCCATGTCTTTTCTTGGTGATACCTTCAACATACGATTAGCATATATATTTTTTGCTTCAAGTTCTCTTTCTTTTTCCTGTGAGTGAAAAAGGTAGGAATAATAGAGTAAGTTACTAATGTTTTCATTTACTAGTTAATATAGCAAAGCTGCAAATTAAGTTAAAAATACATGTTGTAAATAGAACAGAGTAAAGCAATCAATAATAACTATGTCCAATGTTTTAAGGAGAATAATCACATTCTTAACTTTTCCTATGCTATAAGAAAGCAAGACAAAACTTCCCCCCTGAAAAAAACTCATTAGCAAAATAATCTTGAGGGGTGCAGGGAAGCATCTCTCCAGTGAAAACAAAACTAAATGCCAATGTTTCCATAAACTTGAATAAGACTTACAATGTAAGCATGGATTGCATAACTGCATTTTCAGTATTGTAAACATTTCAGTGCTAGCAATGTTACTTGTCACAGGGTGGGCCCGCGGCATCAGAGACATATTCTTCTTTCATTACATTTATTGAATAAAATACATAGAACAGTGAATTATCAGCAGTCATACAATAATGAAAATATTTTCAAAATATCAAACTCTCGACTAACAAGTCAGGCTTAAAACACTCTAAACAAGTAAGTTTTTGAGTTAGTGATGCTACTGCTACTTGCTTGACAGCTAGTAAGGTGGTAAACTGGTGTATCTCCACTATCTAAATATGCATGAGACTTGGGGTTTCAAGGAAATTTTCCTAGAAAATAAGTACTTCAGTTCAAGTCTTATTTAATTTTTTTTTCTAAAGATAAAATGACTAGGTAGAACAATATTTTCAGTCCTGAAATTTAGAATTCAGGCAACGATGGAGTGGGGGGAGGCAAATAAACCTTTGCACAAATTTAGTAACACACGTGGGTATCGCAAATACATGAAATTAATCTTTACACAAACCCACTGTAATGTAAGTACATTAGTAACATAAAGTACTGTAAATACCTGCAGATTTAATTTTAAAAATCAAGCCTTCAAAACCTAATTTTCCAGTAGATCTTGTGGTTTAATGGCAATGCTTGGTTATGTACTTGATCTTGCTTTTCTTAACTAGTGCTAACAATAATGATTAACACAGAGACATTCTTGTTATAAACACCGTAGGGTCAGAGCACAGAACATTTCAATTTAAAGCAGGAAAAGAACTCATATGTAGTATACAATTAAGTACGCATCAGAGAGTGCAATCACTGGTAAACTATTCAAACCTGATTACAGATAGTTCCAAAGATAAAATGCTAGAACATGGTTAGCAGCTTGTATTGCTTCACATTTTACCTTCAGCTTCTGATTAAGTTGATTAAGCTCTTCTTGGAGAACTCTATTTTCTTCTTGAACCTCATGCATCTTTTTTTTCTTTGAATGTAACTCTCGTTGAAAACTGCTACCACTTAATTCAAGATTTTTTTCCAGATCCTTCAATTAAAATAAAATAATATTTTTTTTTAATAATGGAAGTACTTTTTTTTAACAAATTACAGTAAACCAGTGTTTTGGATTCAGATATTGGCTCCACCATTGCTGTAACACTAAATACATTTAAACCCTTAATCCTAACTTTGAGGGGGCAGACAGAGCACCTGCAAATGCTGCAGCTCATCCTTCTGGAGTATTGAGAGGTGATTTGAGGACATAATGGGAACACACTACTTTCTGCAAGGCTCTTGGCGCAATGGACCTCCCCATCTCTTAAGACAAATCTCAAACTGATGGTTAAGAAACAGAATGCCTCCCTCAAAGTGCAGGATTAGAAGAAAACAAGAAAAAAAATTTAACCTTTCTACTAGAAACAAATTTGTCATCATGCTTTCCTTCACACACCTTCACTTTGCAATAGTTGTTTTAAGTGAACCTGAGATGATGAGAGAAGGAAAAAAAGAAAAATCCCTTACTTTTTAGAGCATGATTCATTTTCACGTTATTCAATACTACAAACGTTGAAATACCTGATAATAAAACTACAGATGCCAGATAGTGACACTACAGGGTGAGGTGATTTAGGTAGCTCAGCAGTTTATATCTTGGTATTTATTTTATGAAAGCCTAGTTTCCAGATTAATCCTTTGTATTTCCAGATCTATTATCTCTGTAATGTAATTTAGGTTTAATTACTAATATAGACACTAAATTTTAAACACCATTTTAATGACCAACATAATTTCAGCTAAAAATAGTATTACATACAGCTACCAACAGTTTAATAGTGGCAACACAATTATTTCTAAATAAGATGAGGTTTTAGACATGTTTTACAATGTAGACGTGTTTAGACATGCTTACAAAGATGTAAACATTTCTGCTGAACAAAATTAAAATATATTGCACAAAATTCCTAAAATGCATACCCATAAAACATTCCAAAGCTCATTTTGGTATTAAAAAAAAAATTGCTGTAATTTTGTTCAGCTCAGCTCTCAGATATGCAGAATAGTGGACAATCAAACACTGCATGAATGCAGTTCACAAAATTGAAAAAGAATTACTATACGTATGTTTTTTAGAATTTTAGTATACAGTTCCCTAAATAGCCAGTCAATATTTAACAAATGCTTCCCCTCCCAGATGATAAATTAGATTGCATAAAGTTGTATTATAGATGCATGCATTTCTGAAACATTATTACTAGTTATAAAAACACTTAAAAGCACATGTCCACAGTACATATTCTGACAAAATACCAAGAATTTTGTACTTAATTTAACAATTTTGTATATAATTTGTAAATAGAAATTTGAATGCACAACTACCAAGTATGTAAGTATATAGTCACCTCAGAAATAATTTACTTGATGCTACTTATGTGTAAAAACAAAAAAAAGAACATTTTTCTATTTGCTCCACAACTGTGAAAAAATACAATTCATGAAGCTCACTATGGTAAGAAATATCTGTACCAGAATTTCTTATGAAAAGAAAGTCATCTCACCTTAATTCTTTTTTCACTCTCCTCTAGCCTGCTCTCCGCATAGGCTAGTTTCTTTGCCAGGTCATCTCTTTCGGCAAGGTGCTTATCTGCAGACAGTTTTTTCAGTTTCTGCAAGACAGTTTTTGTTCTGTACAGTTCATCTTCCGAATCTTTCAGCCGTCTCTCAGTTGCACGTTCTCTCTCTTGAGATTTTCGTAGGCGCTCCCTTAATATTCTAATCTCATTGTTGTGCCGAGCAAGGAGCTGAGAGATTTCGTTTTCCGTATCTTCAAACTTATTCAAGGCTTTCTCCTGCCTGTGCTGAAGCCTCTTCAGTGCCCTGTTTTCCTTCTGCAGCTCATCTAGTTTGATGTGGAGTTCAGTCAGTTCATTTCGGAGCTCATTGATTTTCAGCAGCCTAGCAGAAAGAACTCTTTTTGTAACAAGATCTATATCTTTTGCAGGAGAATCCCTAGTGAGGCTCTGAGAACGGAAACCCCATTGTGTCCCTCTTTTGCTTGGTGCATATTTGGAACCCAATTTCTTTGTGGCTAAGAAAGGAAAAATAAAAAGCATGTTTACTATAAGACAATGCAATTTGTCTATTCAGACATCCTTCTTGGAATAAAGCTCTGCCTGAAAAAATTTTACAATACTTAGCAGAGATTGCAGCTTTCAAACCAGACAATAAAAGGCACATATATGATAGACTTATGTTCCTTTTGATAGATAAAAAAAAATGGAGATTTATGTTTGTGATCTGCTGTAAGAGGTAATATTTGCAGCCATAAACATAGGACCACTGTAAAGTAATCATCTGCAAATTGTATCAGAAGCAACACTCATATTTTGTTAATATTTGATGATGTTTATTAAAATGTTTTAGAAATACTGTACTCTTATGCATACAATATTATCAAATGCTTTTAAAATGGCAACAATTAGCCGAGCATTAGCTAGTTATGTATTATGCAAGATGTAATTCTCTCAGACAAATGCAGTAGTATTTTCAAATCCAGCTGCCATGCTTACAGACAAAACAGCAGATTTCAAAGGCTCAATGCAAAAAGCCTCCAAAGCAAAATTAAAAATCCCATGAAAATTCAGTTCTTACGTTAATAATTTATTCTTGTATCACAAGTTATTTTTCACAGAGTATCCGTATCTGATTACTAGCATGCATCACTCGCATTCCTTTCTGATATTATTATTTTATTATCATTGCCATAGATAAAAACTAAACATTTTGTTTCTACCTTATTTGCCTCTCAAGGAATGACGCTTATAATTCACAAAAAATATCTCTTAAAACAACTGACTATATAGAGAGTGCATAATTCATTAAGGTACAGCAGTGTTCAGAGGAAAGATACTGAGCAGCAGCTTATAATTCAGGCTTGAAAGCTGGGATACAGCAATAGTGCAGCTACCTATACACAGACAGTGAGCGTGTGTGACAGCAAATTCTTCCGACCCTTTGGCATTCACCATGTTTCTATTCTACAGACAATATTTTACAGCCAAAAAAACCCAGCTTTAAAATATTTTCCTATAATTTCCTCTAAACATTTTGCAGAAATACTCATTCGTTTTCTGCATAATGCTCTTTTTTTCCCCACAGCTTGGGCAAACAAAAAGAAGGGGTTTGTTTCCCTTTACAAAAAATACTTATGTCACATTCAGGTGTGAAAAGATTATTTAATACATGCACTGCAGAAATGATGCCACTCCTATGACCAACTAAGAGAATTCTCATTAACCCTGGACTTCCAACCCCTTCAAGAATTTCTCCACATTTCGGGCAGAACAGAAAATTCTGATACCAAGTTTGCACTACTGAAGAATAGTGTCTTTCAAGAACAACATGACATTCACAATACCTTCATGGAATAATTGTGTTCAATTATGACTATGTAATCAAAGAACTAGTCATTTGTTTGCCCCCTCCAAATTAAATAGCACAATTTTTGTTTCCCAGAAAGCTAACCCATGACTGCTATGGACAAGATGCCACCGGTTGCACCAGGACACCAACACTGTCAAGGATCTGAAGAGATATTCCCCCTGGGCAACTTCAGTATTTATGGTTATATCTTCTAGCGCGCTCTAGGTCATAATGTTGGCCAAATCATTCATACAGTATCAAGCACCTAACGAATGGAATAGAGCACTTGCCTGAGAAAGGCAAGATATGCTCCGACTTCACCAGAAAACGTGTGCAATTATTTAGAACAAGCTGTCAAAGTATGGCAGAGAAGCTTCACACCCCTACTTCAGCCCAGGACCTGTATAACCATTCTCTCCCCTTTGTAGGGATGTTCACTTCCCCACAATCTCAACCAAGAAAGCACCTTATGTAGGTGAGCTGCGTGTGAGGGAGCTCAAAGTGTTACTTCATCTCAAATTGGAGGTATTTTACCCACAAGGAAGGACTAGGAAAAACTTTCTTTTGAATTTCCACATTAACTTTCACCAAATGCATTTTCTCTGTCTTACCACATTAGGGGTCTTTTGTTTGTTTTTTTGAAAGTACCCAGTATTACACTGTAAAGCTTAGTCAACTAGACTGCCACAAGATGGATATCTTTAAGGGTATTTTGTCAGAGAAATGTTAACAATCGTCTCTCTTTTACTGACTGCATAGTAAAGACTTGCCTTGAGTCCTTGGCCTCGAGTCTTTTTGTCAAAGACAGAAAGAGAGGATCATCAGCACGATTCAACAAAAGGCTAGTATAAGAGCCAAACTCACTTGTTAAGAAAAATACGAATAATTCTGAAAATGACCAAAAATCCTCCTAATACAGGAACAGGTTAATTTCAGTTTTCAACAGAGCAGTTACAGTCTACCTGCCATCTGTAGCATAATTCACACGAACCTTATTTGTAGACTCTTATAATGGTAGTTTCCCACTTTTATTTCAGTTTTCAAAGATAATTAACTCTTTAGAGCAGTTACAAAGCAGCAGTTTCTGCTATCTACCTACCTTGGTAGTGTACAAGGCTGTTTGAAGTTTGTGTTTTGTGATCTCTTTTTTCTTGGCTTGTAGACGGATAGCTTAGTGTTGGCGACTGGCCAGATGAATGAGATGCATTATCTTCATCTGAATAATAGGAGTCACTATTTTTATCCCCATCTGATTTCCTGTCGTGTTCAGAATCTGGGCTCCTTACTCTTTCTCCCATTTTTCAGATTTAACCGCTTCCCAGATTTTTCTCAAAGACTGTTCATTTTGACACAAAGGACTTTTCAGTTGTCACAATGGCAGCAGCTGGATTATTTCCTTGGATTTATCATCTTCATCTCCAAAGCATGAGATCTTTGCAGTTCAGTTCAGCAAGCAGTTGTTATTATTCAGAATGCATTTTTTCTGTAACAATTTAGAGAGATGAAAAAAAGTGAGAATGGTTTTGCTGTTAAAGATAGGTAAAAAAACCTGTAAAATTATTCAGGATTCCTATAACCTTTTGCCATGTGCTGTGCTACATTAGCCTTATTATTTATATTAAATGTAACAGACATCCCTCTAGGAATGCTACTAGTATTATACTCAGTAGTTTGAGGCGCTTCATCCCCAAAAGAGAAATAAGAAAATTAACACGGCTAAATCTAGAATAAGGAATTACTCCCAGGTTAGACAGCAGGGAAAAGCATTTGGAAAAACAAAACAGAAGACAAGTGAAAGCTTGGCGCTATTCAGAAAATAATGTAAACCTATTTAAAAGCTTTTTAACCAAATAAACTAACATTTGTGTAACTAGAATTGAGATATTTGTAGAATTTGACTAAATCTTCCATGTCTCTATTTCTGACACTCCAATGATGTTAAATAAATCCCTTTTCCCATTTGCCTGGAGGACATTCTGTCCCTAACTGCTAATGAGACTGTACCTATATATCACAGTCTTTGCCCCAGAAAGTAATCTCGTACCCTACATTTAGTGTTTCATGCCTTCAAGAACTGGTAGGAGCACACAAATTTGTGTCACGTGCTTTATAGGAAAATGCAGATATAGCCTTTTGGGGTTTTCATATCTGCTAAGAGAGACCGCAGTGCTGGTATACAGTAAACATTATATCCGCAGCAGGTATAAACCAAGAAGGACTACTCCTGCAGCAAACTGAAAAATCCCCTAATCTCAAAGTAAAGTGACCTTATTTGCATTTTTGGAGACACTTCCTGAGAATATAATGGAACAAATGTATCTAAAATTTTCCTCACCTTCCCAGTGAAAAGAATTTTCTCATCAGTTTAAGAAGTATTTTACTGCCTATGCTCAGCCTCCCATGTTTTTTGTCTCTCTCTCAAGCTTATTTCACCATCTATCTCACTTCAATCCAACTTCAGGACATCAAGCATCTAATGGGTGAATAGATAGGACTTGCATCAGAGGCCATCAGTTCTGCCTGTTGAGTGACAGAAGCTCCTAGCCCATTTCTAAATGGTAAAGCAAACTACACACAAAGAATTGAGCAGCTTTCAATCATAACTCTTTTACAACATACCTGTAAATGAGCTGTAAGCTTTTCACTATATTATTTCCCAATAAAATAAACATAGCATGCTTCTCGGCCTTCTATTCCACTGTCTATACATGGAGAATTGCATAGTCAAGGAGAACAGAAGCTTCAGCTCCCAAGACAGGCTTCGTTACAAATTGAAGTTTTCTGGCCTAGTTCACTGTCAGCACAACTGTTTCGAGTGACTGGAATCCATTTGCCCTCATAATCTATACAGAAGGAATTAGAGGAATAAATATTTCTAAACTGGGCAGCTGCTGGGAAATTAATACTGAATTATTTGGAGGAGAGTGTCTGTCTTTACCTGGGGAGTAACTTTTCAAAATAATGTTTTTTAAGCACCTAAGTATTTTTGAAGTGGTTCAAATAAATCACATGCCTAAAACTTATGTCAGAGAGGATTCTGATGAAAACTAAAATTGCACTGCAAAGCTCAGAAAGAAGACAAGCTATGCTTGAGATCACTTGTCCTAGAGATGGAAGGTATTGGTTATTGCGAACATTCAAACGATCAGTAATGACTGTTCTTTTTTCTTCTGAAATAATGCAGTTATTAAAGATATTTCAAAAGTATATACCTAACCATAATTGTATTACCTTGTTTGTCTTTAAGTGTAATGAAGATCCTCAGATATGTTCATAAATGCAAAACTAAGATCATGTAAGATTATTAGAACGTATCAGGGTGCATCACTACTCCCAAACACCTCCACTCCCGAGTCCTGGCCTCAAAAACATCTGCACAGAATATATGTTATTTTTCTCCCTGAAGAGCAAACCAAGACCAAACTGAAACACAGGCAGAATTTTGGGGACAACCTGTTCTCTAGAGGGTGCATAGGCAAGACTGCATCAGTTCTGTCTCCACAGGACAGAATCTCAGGGAATGCAAAAAATATAAAATAAAATATAAACTAATATATTTAAATACTAAAATAATATAAAATATAAAAATAGTACTCTGTAAGGCTGTAACACAGACCTCATATTATTACAGTCATCCTGACTGAAAAAAATTTTCCAAACAGTAGTCGTGTTTGTAACCCACATAAAGTGTGGTGTTGTCAATCATCGAATACCTGGCTGGAAGGGACCTTAAGGATCACCTGGTCCAACCTTTCTTGGGAAAAGTACAGTCTAGACAAGATGACCCAGCACTCTGTCCAGTCGAATCTTAAAAGTGTCCAATCTTGGGAAATCCACCACTTCCCTGGGGAGATTATTCCAATGGCTGATTGTTCTCATGGTGAAAAGTTTTCCTCTTGTGTCCAATCAGAATCTTCCCAGGAGTAACTTGTACGCATTACCCCTCGTCTTTTCCATGTGACTCCTTGTAAAAAGGCAGTCTCCACCTTCTTTGTAGCCACCCTATAAATATTTGTCTCCCCTGAGCCTTCTTTTCTCAAGGCTGAACAAACCCAGTTCTCTCAGCTTTTCCTCATAAGGCAGGTTTCACAGTCCTTTGATCATCTTGGTGGCTCTTCTCTGGACTCTCTCCAGACCGTCCCCATCTTATTTGTACAGCAGGGATCAAAACTGAACACAGTATTCCAGGTGTGGCCTGACAAGCACTGAGTAAAGTGGGATAATAACTTCATTCTCTCTGTTGGTGACGTCCTTGTTGATGCGACCCAGCATCCTGTTGGCTTTCTTCATCGCAGCAGCACACTGTTCGCTCATACTGAGCTTGTTGCCCACCAGGACCCCCAGGTCCCTTTCCACAATGCTGCTCCTCAGCCAGGTAGATCCCAGTCTGTGCTGGACTCCTGGATTACGTTTTCCAGGAGTCAGGCTCCAAAGGCTCCATTTCTAGCTAACAACATGGACCACAAAACCCGTCAGACTTTGTCTGAACTCATCTTGGGCGCCTGGAGCTTTGCTATAGCTTATTTAACTGCAACAAAACTAGTTAAGAACCAGGGGACTTATCTAATTTGTTTGAGCTTTTTGCTTCGTACAAGTGTCTACCACCTACATTTATGTTTATAACTAACAGACAGCAATAACAAGAAGTTAGTGCAAAAATGCAGCAGAGGAGTACAGGTATGGGTGACTGCAGGGGCCAGAAAGCACAAACACAGGACAACACTGGGCCCCCGTAACAGCTATAACAGCCCACCTGTGCTTAATTACTGGTCACCAACAGGATGCAGTCTTGGGAGCTGGGTAAAACCAGTTTTTGAGGCAACATATAGAACAAAGAACAAGTACTCAACATATGTAAATGACTCCACATGTAATAAATTCAGATGTAATGTGGAATCATGAATCAATGAACAGAGTTGAACAGAACAGAATAACGAGCAAGGTGCACAGTGTGTTAACAAGGACACAAAAATGATCCCAAATGGACCCAAGGCAAGGAGAAAGAAACCATCACCATTCTCCCCCTGGCAGGAAGGATTTGGGATACTGATGACTTGCTGTAAAGAATTCCCCCTCCCAGCTGAAGCCAGCCAAGTCCCAGAGGGAGAGTGGGTGGGTGAAGACAACACCAGAGAAAGGGTTTGGCACTAGAGCTTGTGCCTATATCATCATCACTGTATATAGCTTGAACTGTGTTAGTATCTGGACTAATAGTAAGTCTTCGATTAGCCCGTTAAGATTTTAGTTAGACTAACAATCAGTTTTTGGCTCTGCATCTGTGTTCCCAGTTTTGTTCCTAACAAGCTGAATAAAACAAACTGCTGGGAATTCAAGCAACCTAGTCTGTGACTTGGATGCAAGTGGGTCCCAGGGCCACATGTGGCATCCAGAGGAATCCTCCTGGAGCGGGCACACCAGTGTTAGAGGCACCACCACTTCTAGAGGTGTTAACCAAGCCCTGTGTGGAGGCAGGGATTACGCTATGGGGGCGATTACACTATCTTCAACAGTGTAAACATAGCCAAGGTACACCCAAATTTTGTCTGCCTTCAGGACACAGAAGGACAGAAAGAAATCATCATGCACAGACTTTTTCTTGAGAAGAAAAACAATTATGAATGAAAACAAATGGGTCTGCATTTAGGGGAAAAAAAGAAGTGCCTACAATTCAATCATCAAGGTGTCTAATTATATATACAAAGCAAGAACACTCACTTTCATTTACTGGCTTAAAACTGATCAGTTACTTTATAGTCCCACAAGTGTTCACTGAAGAGGTAATAATTTTTAAGAATGTTTTTCATAACTGACTGTATTTCAAACAGGCAAATTGTAAGAACTAGAGGATTAGGATTAGCCATTGTTTCTGTACTGATAATCCCCACTTTTGAGAATTTTTTGCTAAGTATCATTTTGACATATAGCAACATAAACGAACAGTAATTTGTGATGCATTCTGGAAGTACTTTGAAAAGCAATGGACTGAAAACAAATTGAAAAAGGTGAACCAATAAAAGCTTCCTTGAGACATCGCCAAAAACATTTTCTGAATCTTCAGATGGTTTTCAGGTTTATAAATTGGTAATATTATCATAATTTCTATACAAAACAAGAAACCTTAGTCTATCAAGCCTTGCCAAATCCAGTTTTCCACCAGTTTATAATGTAGCTTGATTAACATGAAGAACACACAGTTCATCTTGAGAACGAATGAATCACTAGGATATTTGAGTTTTACTTCAGTTTGCCTAAGGACTGTGTAATTAAGAAGCGCTTTGGTTCATTGACTTTTCAATTGTTACCAGCTAGTTTGAGTTGATTATAAAATAAGTTCAACTCGTGTAAGATCCACAAAGATACCTATTTTCCCCTGGTACATTTTATAAGTTTGTGAGGAGTGAAACATGGGGCGTCAGCAGTGGGTCTAGTAAGCTCCCTCCTACCCCCAAAACCCCAAGCCTCTCCCTCTAACAGCTCCACTCATGCTTTTAGAAGCCTCATGCATCAAGATCAGATGAGTACAGAACAGATGAAGTAAATCTGGGACTCGTACAAACTTTAGAAACAGTTTTGTTTCCAGAATTTCTTACTCCTTCACTTCAGCAACTTCTACTATTGCTATTATTTACATATTTTGTATTGAAAACATGCTTATTATTGCAAAAACCAGTCAAGCTCCAAGTCACTGCGAAGGATGTGACAGACAAAACAGGGAACAAAAAGCAACTGCAATGGTGACAGAATACTGGCTCCCTATTGCTTCTAAGTAAATCACAGAAACAGAAATTGAACTACTGTATTACAGATACTAAGCAAAAGAGAGAAAGGTAAATTACTGAGTAATTCTTCTCTTAAAGTACATCTGGAGCCTAGTTCTGTAATGCAAGACTCATAAAACTTTTTAAGTCCTTTTCAATCATAATACCCTTCTAAGAGCAGAAGCAGCTAGATGCTTTTACTGGTAGCCACATGACACTTCCTGAGCACAAATACTGACCTCTAATGGTCTACTCAGTTTTTCTACTTATTCTGAGAGACAGACAGCACAAGAAAGAGCCAGCTTCAGGCAAGTAAAAAAGCATCAATCCAAATTGTTAAAGTACTGAATTTAAGAAAAAAGAATAACTTCAAAAGAAATTAAGTCTCCCTCCTCTTCCTCCACCCATCTTTTTCACATACAAATACTGTAGTTTTTCCAGAAAATAGAGGAGCAAAGTAATTTACTTGTATCACATCAAAATATACGCGCACTAAAGAGGTTCTAGTGAGGAGCAAATATTTTATTAGGGAAGCTTTCTGCAGCTTAACTGTAAGCATCTCTTCTAGGTTTACCAGCTTCTGGTGAATTGAAATGCTATGTGTGTTTAAAAGACAATGTTAAATTTATCTGACTCTGCGACAGTAATACTTAGCGTTACTTTCAGCAGCAGATCTCAAAATTAAAAAGTTGCTATAAGTCCCAGGTCAGAGATGAAGAAACAGTCGTCCAAATAGGTAATACACAGGCCAGTCCTACAACCAGGAAAAGAGATTATGTTTCTAAATCCTCTACCAAGGAGTCCCATGCTGTTGTTCATATTTCCACCTATACTTCGTGTGCATGTAGACTTACCTAGTTCAACTTAGCCATTCCCGAAAGCAGCTCTCCAGTTCCCAAACCGTAAGCAAGGGATTTTCCTTCACTGGGGAGAAGATATTAAGGAACACATAGAACATTATTTTTAATTAACGCTTTTTAAAACAGCTAATGACTACACGTGAGAGTACATTTCAAGTGCAACCATTTAACCCTAAAATAAATGACTTCTGAGGAAAGGGACCGAACACTTGTGGCCCAGCACACACTGCTTTTTGGAAGGTCTGCTGCTTGAGACCCGCCAGCGCTGGGGACAAGGCCTCTCCTCCTCGCCTGAACTCCAACGCTGGGAGTCCCGGGGCCCAGCCGCCTTCCCCACTACTTGCCCCGGGACCAAGCCGGTCAGCCCGGCTCACAGCAGCACGTCGGGAGTAAGATCCGCAGCTGCATATCCGAGCCCTCCCCCGCCCCCAGCCCCCCTGAGGCAAAGCCTAGGCCTGGG
Organism: Larus michahellis; assembly: GCF_964199755.1. Classification (NCBI taxonomy): domain Eukaryota; kingdom Metazoa; phylum Chordata; class Aves; order Charadriiformes; family Laridae; genus Larus; species Larus michahellis. The sequence goes on along the minus strand of NC_133898.1, from coordinate 95,323,865 downwards.
CCTAGCCCCGTGCCCGCTCCCAAGTCCCACAGACCCCAGGAAGAATGCCCCCGCCTCAGCTGCTGCTGCTCCTCCCTCCGCCCCACGACACCCCCACCGGGCCCAGCCTGGCCCCACACACCGGTACCTGCCCGCCCACCGGGCGGACGCGCCGGCGGTTGCCGCGCTACGCTTAAAGGGGCGACTGCCAGCGGCTGCCCCGGCAACGGGGCGGACGAGGAGGCGGGCTCTCGTCTCTAGCCATTGGCTACCCAACCTGCCACCTCGACGGGCCGCAGCGGCTGATTGGTACGAGCGGCTGGCGGCGGCCGGGAGGCAACCTCTCTCCTCATTGGTGGGAGGCTACATTCCGGCTGCTGATTGGTTAAAGCGCTGCAGGGGGGATTGAGGGGGGCTCAACGCCCTGACGCCGCCATCTCGGGTTTGAAGGGGCGGGTGGGTGTAACCGAAGGAGGCGACAAGTGCGAGGTTAGAGAGGCACCCAGGAGGGCGGGGGATAAAGGCAGCAGCCCACCTTTGAGCCGGTACGCGTAGCTTGGTAATGAGCCGTCCCCCTCATAACCCGTCCCCCTCATAACCCCTCCAAAGAGAGGGGTCAAGGGAAGCCTTGGGTGGCCTCGGGCCCTTACCATCATCTGGGGTTTGAAAAGGAGGCTTTGGGTTCAGAGCAACATCTGGGAGTAAGGACTGATAAGAGGTGACAGCAAAAGGGAAAAAAAATACTCTTTGCTTTAATATTTAAGTAGCATGGGAAGCTAGGTGAATAACCAATATATGACAGCTTTTATGCATGTATATGTGTGTATATATATATATATATATCATAGAATCATTGAATGGGTTGGAAGGGACCTTTAAAGGTAATCCACTCCAGCCCCCCTGCAGTAAGCAGGGACGTCTTTCACTAGATCAGGTTGCTCAGAGCCTCATCAAGCCTGGCCTTGAATGTCTCCAGGGATGGGGCCTCCACCACCTCCCTGGGCAACCTGTTCCAGTGCCTCACCACCCTCATTGTAAAGAACTTTTCCTAATGTCTAATCAAAACCTACCCTGCTCTAGTTTAGAACCATTGCCCCTCGTCCTATCGCTACATGCCCTTGCAAACAGTCCCTCCCCAGCTTTCTTGTAGGCCCCCTTCAGGTACTGGAAGGCTGCTATAAGGTCTCCGCAGAGCCTTCTCTTCTCCAGGCTGAACAACCCCAACTCTCTCAGCCTGTCTTCACAGGAGAGGTGCTCCAGCCCTCTGATGATCTTTGTGGCCCTGTGCGTGTATATAAACACGCAGATACGCTCTGTGTGTGTGTGATGTAATTTAAAAGCAAAACTCCCCTAAACTAGGAGGAAAGGAAAAAAAAAAGAGGGATGGTATCAAATTAGAAAATACCCCAGAACTTAAAGCAAAATGGATTATACTGACAAAAGGATAAAAGTACTGTGTAAGGCTATCAAGTAAGCTTGAATTAAAGGGCAGGTTCAATTTAACAAGGCTGTTGTGTTTTATTCCCCAAAGAAGGAAAAGGGTTTCTAAACCTTCGCTTTTATACTGCAAGTTACTGCCTTTCCGCACCCCCACCCCCTTAATGCTAACCTTTAACGGTTGTAACAATTAACGAATGTAGTCAAGTAAACTTCTTTCTGGAGAGAGGAAGGGAAAAAGAAACAAATAGCAGATCTTGCTTGCCTCACCTTACTGATGGAATATGTTATCGTAGCACAGTGATGAAAGTGACATAAGAATTTGGGTGGGGTAGAATAAAACAGAACATTTCATATGAAAGGTATAACCTTTCACGCGGGACATTCAGGAGAGGGGGACAGGTTTGCACTTGACAGAACCGTGTCTCTGCAGTTCTGAATGCTCAAAATTAATACCCATAGACCACACAACGAAAATAAAAAAACTGGAGGAAACAGGACAACGTACCAGTTTTTTTTAACCAAGGTAATGTTTTCAGGCAAACCCGCTCACATTCTTCACAATAAAATGCAAGGAAGTATGTGAGAAAATACAGTTTTAATGCACTTGAAATTAAAAGGTTGCCATCCCGCCCCGAATATAAGTTTTAGAAGGAAAAATGGTATCCATTTCAATGGAAAAAGAAAAAAAGTAATTCATGATTGTAAAAGTAAGAATTGAGAGATTCTCAAAACTGACTTAGGCATTGTGCACTCCGAATATTCTTAATTAAATTTCTGGAAAATATGATGTAATGAGTAGTCTGGAATGCAGTCATGAACATGTGGGCATAACTTGTGTAAAAGAAGAGAAGACGGGAACAGGTATTTCAAAAGCATGAAAGCACCTGGGAGGCATAGACCTGACATGGACTCTCCCAAGCTGAACAGAGCTTTTAATTTTTTGATCCTAAAAGACCAGACAACAGGCATGAAGCATGCAAAAAAAGTAACAGCCAGTCTGTGAATGCCGTAATTTTGATTGTCTCCCTAATTGCACTTAATATTTTTGCTATATATGCATTACTATTATGAAATTGGTTTAAAAAAAACCCCCAAACTCATAGATAATTTTTAAAATTCATTCTCCTTTGGCTTTGTATAGCTCACCCTTGTGCTAAACAGCTAGAGCATATAATTCATCACAGTAATGCTGGCAGAGAATCATTGATGTCCTTCAAAAAGATCCAGAGAAATGCGGAATAACAAAGACAGAATAATTTTATTGCTTGCAACCAGAGGAAATGTATTGCTTGTATCTGGCAGCAGGCCAGGCCAGAATCCGAAATGCTGTTGCTGCTGTAAATAGGATGAAAGGGATGCATAATCCATCTCCATGCCCACTGTAGCTAGGAAAATTATAAGCAGAAAAAGCAATTAAAACAACAACAAGAGAAAACATTAAAAAATGTGGAAGAGACTTTTTTTTTGTGTTGATAATTTATAGACTAATTGTCATGACTAACGATTTGGCTCTTGGTTAGCAACTAACCATTAGTTGTAGAATATAGGTAATATAGATATCGTATTTAGGCAGTATGTATATTTAATACAGGTATTGAATTATATTGAATACAGGCCTCTTGTTCAGAACAAATGACATCTCACCAGACTTCTCCATCAACTGCTTCATCCAGAATAACACATATAGCTGCTGAACTGGAATAAGTTCAGGTATTGTGCAATAATTGATGGAAGTTTGTTAATCTAAACCCTACAAATAATGTATTTAAGGTATTATCCTCTACGTAGCAGTTGATACAGTGCAGGTAAATGGTGTGATATTTCAGTTGCCTTTGGAGAGGACAAATATAAATCACCTGAGCAAGAAATAATGTTTTGCAGTTTTCTTCTGTCTTTGTAAAGCAAGTCTGATGTCTTAACTGCTTGTTTGGATGGGAGGGTTGCGGAAATGGAGTATTTCATTCAAGAGCTGGATGTGGAAGTAGAAGGCTTGAAAGGAATGGTCCTAGCTTCAGAGCTTCACTGAGGGAAGGGCTGCTTCAGAAAGGAAGGTGAAAACCTTAGAAAACTAAATCAGGTCATAGCATCATGCAGTTTGATATTCCCAGAGGTACCAACAGGGATAAAGCCCCCAGGCTTACAAAGATGAGTGGGACCCGTGCTCATTTAATTGTTACACATAAATATCGATGGGAAATCCCTGATGCACAGACAAAATGCTATTGATTTCCACTGCGCCATAGCAATGGCTGTGGCATATGGGGCGGGAGCCATTACAATGACTGTATTTAATGTGATGGATAAAACAGATTCCCTGAATTGCCAGGTTGGTGTTTAAATTTGGAAAGGGAAAATCTTCATGGTATTTCTTTGAATACCATAACTTGGTGCAGAAGTGGGGACTTAAAGAACACATGATGATATATCTGAGGGAGCCAAAGTGACCTGCTCCTTGCTTTAACCAGGAGTATGGCACAATGTGAAACTTGGCTGTGAGATTCCAACTTAGACACTCAATTTCTGCAAAAGATCAAAGGCTGATGAAAACCGTCAGGTTGAGTATGAAATACCAAAGAAGATCCCTTTTGGCTCCTTCAGCCTTCACATTTTCTGATGCTTTCCCTCAGAACAGGCTATATGATACTGCCTTGCACAGTAGAACATATGCATAAATATTTATACACATCTCTCTACGTATACACCAGAGGTACTAACTTGCATCTGCTCTTGCAGAAAAGCTGTGCTCAAAATCTAGGCATTGATACTAAAGAGAGTTTGGCTCAAAGCAGTTCCGCGGATCTGGGTAGCCAAGAGTACCAGTTCAGGCTGCTGTTTCCAGTAGCAAGGTTCCCTCTCTCCACTGTTATAAAGGTGTCTGGTGATGTGACTTAAGATCTCTCCATTAGGGCATGAGTATGGATGTAGTGAGGGTCCAGCTGAAGGTTTTTCCTTAACGTATGTTGGAATATTCTCCTGCATACAGGGCATGTTGTCTATCAGCACATACTTCCCTTTGTTCTCAATTATCTGCAATCATATCATCAAAATATTTTAAATTCTAATGCAAATAAAATTAAACGTCAGTCTGTTTCAATGCTATAAATATTCATGATCTCCTTGTACTGTTTAATGCATTTGTCAAAATAAGCTGTGGTTTTGTTAGAGGCTGGCTGCTTTTCTTAGTGCATGCTCACCTACCTTCAGAAATGAGAAGCCAAAGCTTGTCTTCCATGCCCTGGACTCTGAAATGACCCAAAATCTTTTCACTGTTTCTTTTCTCAAAGCGCTCCCGAGTCATCTGCTGAAAAGTGACCGCTCACCTTTTACAATTTCGTGTTATGATTCTTTGAAAGAATGTCTATTGGTGTCACTTTTCATACTATGACTAGTTGCAACCCCCTCAAGGGGGTTTTCTTGAGCATTCTCTGACTGTGGTGGGGTTGGAGCTGTCACGGCGTTACTGACACCTCTTTTGTGTCTCTGACAGGCAACGGAGAATGGGCTTCTGTGAACTCAGCTGAACTTGAAGACGTATAAAAGCAGCATGTTGGGCATTGTTCGTGGCGAATTGTTTTTAACAATACAATTTTCCAAGGCTGTGAAATACTGAAATATTAAAAGGGAAAATACAGTGCAATGAAAGAAACATTTACTTATACTTCACACCACCAGCTGATTTCAGAGATTTTACAAATTTGTTAATTTTTTTTGTTTTAGTATACGTGCTTGGATTTTGAGATACCACCTTGTGGAGAGATACTAGGTGAATAACAGAAGTGGTTGCTGGTGAATCATGGGAATATAATTTACAATGTGATGAATTAACATTCCACATAACAAAATAAGATGCTCCATTACTACAATATAAAGCTTTAACTGCTCATGTTGTGGATATAGGTGTGTTTTGACAAGGTCCCAAGTTAAAACGATGTAATTACTGCTTATGGGCTAGCAACCAATATTTCATAAGCAATTTAAATAACGAAAAAGCCCAGTAAAGCCTGGGAAGGTGGAGAAGATGCTGAGGAAACAAGTCTTGAATGTTTGATTAGAAAAAAAAATATTATTTGAAGGAGACAATTCAGTTAAGGACATCTTTCTGCAGAAGACATATGCTACTGGGAGGAAAATTTCACGCAGATTGTTCACGATCTGGCAGTTCTATGTTAAATGCTGCATTTGGTTTTTAGCAGGTTTTAGTGACGTTTTTCTAGAAAACCACTTTTTGAAGGACAAACATGGTATCTGTGGACTTGTTTCTACTGCTTTTGCATAATCTACAATTTCATATTCACAATATGTATATTAGTCTGATAAAAAAAAAGTAATGCAGTCACCAAATAATTTTGACATATTCTTTAATCAAAAGCAATGTGTGTTGCTTCTGAACATCCATCTCTTTTGGCTTTAAAATTCATTTCGATTGCTAGGATAGCAAATGAATTTTGTTCTGTCTCTGTAGAGTTTAGTGATATAAATTATGTTGTAGAGAAATAAGGTCAAATATATCTTTGAAACCAGTAAAGAGAATGGATGTTCTATCAAAATAAATTTGTTCTTGGTGTTGAATGTGACTGCTTAGAAAACACAGTTATTGTCCCAGTTACACAAGCATGGTATAGGGACAAAGAAAAATCTTCCCCTTAAAAAAAAATCTTCATTCAAAATATATATACGTCTTATTAGCGTTAAACTATGAAAGAGACCTAGGCAACTCACACCACTTCTAGGCAACTGATCGTATTATCAAAATCTTATTTATTTTTTTTAATGCAAAATGGAACACTTCCCGTGTGGGGGGAGAAGTGCCAACATTTCAGCCCACAGTCTTACGAATCCTAGACTTTGGGCACGTAGGAGGTAGGGATTTTTGCCCACTCAGTTAAAGGAGGGAGTTGAAACTTGGGTCCTCGGATTTCTGGATGCGCCTCCCAAGTCAAGCTTGTTAAGGGAGTGTGGGCAGACCAAGGTTATCCATGAGATACATCCCGAGCTGCCCGTCACGGCAGAGGCTGAGATGCTTCTGAGCAGAACACGTGCCTTGGGAACTTAGGGCACCACTGATTAGGACAGCAACTTGGAGACAGCATTCTTGTTTCCAAATTACCTTAATTTGTTAAAATGTTATTTAGGGTAAGTCTGAGCCTTTACAGCTTGAAGTGTATGAACTCTTGCAATGTATTCATCAGCTTACTGGAATTCTCTTTATCGGAATTAAATAATGTTAAGCCAGCATCCTTTTAATCTCAGGATTTGCAGTAGTTTAACTTTTTTGTTGGCAATAAAAAAGCTAGAATATTCTATTATTCATGTTGCATCTCCATACTGTGCTTCAAGAATGCTTTGATTGATGAAGACTGCTTTCTTGATGTTTTTTCCCATTCTGTTTTTATAACCGAAACTGTCAGTCCTCTCCTAAGACCTAGTAAATGATGAGATCAATCACTGTGTAGTTGGTGGAAAAGCAAGGACAGTGACTGAGCCAAACCTGGACTGCGGGCGAACAAACAGGGGAGGGATATTTCAGGAGGTTAAAGCAAAATCCTGGGCCTGCTCAGACAGACTGAAGGACTGCACGAGGGATGTTTGCAAAAGCTAATGTTAGGCTCAAGGGGCTAGTCCTCTGGACAACCCATGCCATCAATAAAAAGGGAGAGATGCCCATCCAGACAGAGCAGGTGAAGTAGGCTTTACTCTCATTTGCTTTATCTCTTTCTCTTCATGCAGGGAACCTTCTAGTAGCCCAGCGCAGTGACATGAACCGCCTCCCTGATGGATGCACCTTCTGAAGTGTGGTGAGCCAGCTACTTCCAGGTGGGGGAAGGCGATGATGGGGAATGCTTCCGCAAGAAAGGGTGGGATTCACACGTACCACAGAGCAGATTCTCCTCCTTTCTTTCTGTCCTGCACCTTTCATGGTCATGAGTTCACTGCAGTTCTGGAGATGGAGAAATGGTAGTTGGGGCTTTTAGTCCCTTTTAGTTAAATTAATAAAAAATAATAAGAAGTACTGGTTGTTGGGGGTTTAGTTTGGAGGGAAAAGTAACATCACATCTTTCTGTGCCACAAGTGAAACCTGTCAACAGAAATAAAGTAGGCAGTTCTGGTGTCCACAGTTACAAGAAGAGTGTTCAAAAACTAAAAAGGCTTCACAAACACTTCTCGGGAATCACTGGGCTCCATAAAACTTGATGTTACAGGGAGAGACACACCTGAGAAGATTCAATACAAAAAGGAGTTGAGAGATCATTTGATAGTCTGTTGCTCCTGGGGGTAGATGGCTTTTTGCCTAGCAGTAAAAAGGTGCAGTGAACCTCGGTGGTTAGAAGTTGGAGCTAGTTCAAAGCAACAAAGTGCACATTTTTAACAGTGAAAGGAAGTTCCTTTTACCCAGATGAACTGAGTAGAAGAGATGGCGGAGTTTTAAGTCGTGAGCACCCCAGCTGTCTGCTCTGCCCTGCTGCTGCAGGCGACTGCTCTTACAAGAGCCTAGAGGAGGAGGTGAGGGGCTGTATCTCGTGTACTTCAGAGTAAGTCTGGTGTTTTTAGTCAAACTCCTCTTCACTGGTAACTGAAGTTGCTGTTCTGGGGAAGGGGGAATTGTATCACGCTAAATTACCATAGCAGTGTTTGCCAGAACTGGTGGGTTGGGTCCTCATTACACTGTGAGAACAATGTGAAAGGCCTGGTTGACTGTGGCTAGGTGTCACTTGGTGAAATAAATGCGACGAAGCAGGCTGGAGTTGTTCTCAAAAGCAGGATGTTGAAAGCAGCTAACCTCGTAGTTTTAACTGGATCCTGGCTTCAAGGTCATTTCCAGTCTGGACTGTGTGACGAGGATAGCTGTGTACCTGTGCCAGAAGATAATTAGTTCCTGATGGCTTGAACATAACCTGTAACTGTGTGCTCGGGTACATCATGCTCTATGTATGAGCTTTGAGATGAACCAGCAATGCACCCTTGTGGCAAAGGCAGCCAATGGCACCCGGGGTTGCAGGAGGGGGAGCGCTGCCAGCAGGTGAGGGAGGGGACCCTTCTCTGCTCAGCGCCGGTGGGGCACATCAGGAGTGCTGGGACCAGTTCTGGGCTCCCCAGTGCAAGAGAGACATGGACATACTGGCGTGGGTCCAGTGAAGGGCCATGAAGGTGATGAAGGGGTTGAGGCATCTGACATACGTGGAGAGGCTGAGCAACGTGGGACTGTTCAGCCTGGAGAAGGCTCCAGGGGGACTCATCAATGCCTACAAGTACTTGATGTGGGGAGTAAAGAAAAAGGAACCAAACTCTCAGTGGTGCCCAGAAACAGGAGAAGAAGCAATGGACACATTTTGAAATACAGGAAATTCCATTTAAACATAAGAAAACACTTTTTACTGTGCAAGTGATCAAAGACAAGAAGTTCCAAGGAGGTTTTGGAGTCTCCATCCTCAGAGATCCTCAAAACCTGACTGGACGTATTCCTGGACAACCTACTCTGGCTGAGCCTGTTTGAGTAGGGTGAGCGGGGGGATGGACTAGACAATCTCCAGAGGTCCCCACAACCTCAGCCATTCTGTGATTCTGCGATACCAGAATGTGTATTACATGTGAAGAGTGCTGGGACTGATGACACTGGTCCTAATAAGATACTTTATAATTTGAATTCTCGTGTATGCGTTGTTTTGATTAGGACTTCTCACTGTGGCATCAGCATCCAACTGCTGTTGATTAACCCCACAGAACTTCTTCTGATGGGGTTCTTTCTCCATGTCCTATTTAATTTTAGGACTCAGCCCCCAGATCTACAAATTTGATGATGATTTTTGTTCTTAGGTACGTGAGCTTGCATTTGGGTTCAAATCTGCATTAATAAAACTGGACTTTTTTTTTCCTCAACAAACGATCGGTCAGTCTGTATAATAGAACTGTTGCCTTTGTTGTTTTCCACATTAGCAATTTGTGTGTCATATTGCAAATTTTACATGCAGTAATGCTATGTTTTCATCAACGGCATTGATAAACATATTGAAAAAAATTCATACCCAAAGAGATCCCTCTATAAGCTCACAAAATATGCAATCCCTTGGAATGAAAACACTTTATAGTATATTTTTATGACCTGGTTGTTAATCAGTTTTAAAAACTATCATTTAGTATGTGTTACATTGATTTTGTTTAGAGTTATTTTTTAATGCAAAATTATGTCCTGTGTTTTGTAAAGCCATTATTCAACCACAATCTTCATTATCAGCCTAATGCTTAATCTCATTAAAACAGTATCAAATTTGTTTGACAGTCTGAGTTCCTGGGAAACCCTGTCGACTGACATTAATAAATCCGTAATCCGTTAATTCTTTCATTAGTATCCCACATCAGCGTTTCTGTTAGTTTGCTTGGTGACACTTGCTAGCTCAAACTGCCTGTGCTTACCCAAGCGATTACATTCATTGTCTGAAAATATTGGTTCGACGTTAACTTTCTGTTACAAAGTCTGAAATCCAAATAACGGAAGTGCCATTGCCAAGCCACCTGCCAGCGGAAGCACGGGATTGCCGGGCAGACCGTTTTGACTCCGGTTCCTTTACTCTTCTCCCCTTCCTTAAAGGCGATGGCCGCGTTATTCGTCGCTGCCGGTGCCCGGTCCCGGCGGTGCGGTGCGGTGCGGTGCGGAGCGGAGCGGGCGCAGTAGCGCGGCGATGCTCTAGGGGGGGCTTCAGCACCGGCGGAGGGCGCGGGCCGGCCCGCCCGCCTCCCTGCGGGCCCAGCCAGCCCCCCCAGGCGGTGCAGGGGGTGGAACAGCTTTGGCCCGTCTTCGAATTCGTCCTCGTTCCTTCGCTCTCACTGCCTTTTTACAATTTTCGTCGTGTTTAACGAGAAAACCTTTCTGTCCGGTCCTGTTTATCTTCCCTTAAAATTAGGATGTGTGTGGCAAAACGTGCATGGAGGATGTTTGCACGGCAGGGCAAGGGTGTAGTCTTGTTAGCAGGAGATACATCCACCAGTCCTCTAAACTGTTTTGCACGTGTCAACCTCGCATCTTACTGCACTAGTATAGAATCATATAATAGTTTGGGTTGGAAGGGACCTTTAAAGGTTCCTCCCTGAGGGCCCCACTGTCACCCTCAGGGGTGGAGTAGCCCCATCCAGCAGTGCACACTGGGAAGCACAGGCCAGGAAACAGGTCTCCAAAAAAAGCCCTGGGATCCTGGTGGACACAGGTTGAACATGAGTCAGCAACGCGCCCTGAGATTCCCGGTACAGGAAAAACATTGAAAACCTGGAGTGAGTCCTGTAGGCGAGCATCAAATGAACAAGGGGCCGGAACACAGGATGTCTGAGGAGAGGCTGAGGCCGCTAGGTTGCAAGGTTGGGAGGGTGTGGAGAAGATTGATCCAGTCTCTTCCCTGAGGTGCCTGGTGGAGGGACAAGAGGCAGCTGGACACAAGTTGCAACATGAGGAATTCTGACCGCCTGTTAGGAGAAAGTTGTTCACCACGAGGGTGGTCAAACACTGGAGCAGACTGCTCAGAGAGGTCATGGAGTCTCTGTCTTTGGAGATATTCCAAGCTTGACTGGACACAGCCCTGAGCACACCAATGTAGTTGCCCCTAGTTTGAGTGGATTGTCTAACTGATGACTTCTAGAAATCCCTTCCAAACTATAGTAGGGCCACTAAGATGATCAGAGGGCTGAAGCACCTCTCCTATGAAGACAGGCGGAGAGAGTTGGGGTTGTGCAGCCTGGAGAAGAGGAGGCTCCAGGGAGACCGTATCGTGGCTTTCCAGTACCTGAAGGGGGCCTACAGGAAAGATGGGGAGGGACGCTTCATCAGGGAGTGTAGTGATAGGATGAGGGGTAATGGTGGCTTTAAACTGAAAGAGGGTGGATTTAGATTAGATATTTGGAAACAATTTTTCACTGTGAGGGTGGTGAGACACTGGCACAGGTTGCCTGGGGAAGTTGTGGATGCCCCATCCCTGGAAGTGTTCAAGGCCAGGCTGGATGGGGCTTTGAGCAGCCTGCTCTAGTGGGAGGTGTCCCTGCCCATGGCAGGGGGGTTAGAACTAAATGATCTTGAAGGTCCCTTCCAACTCTAACCATTCTATAATTCTATGATTCTGTGATATTAGTCTGTGAGTCTGTGATTCTGAAACTGTGGGGCTGCAGCCAAACCAGCAGTGCTTCCCACCCTGTGCTGCTCCCCAAACCCTGCATGGGAATCCTTGGGGAAAGTGCTACCTGACTAGGGGCACAGGCACAGCACTGGCCACTGTCATAATTTAACAGTGAAGGAGACTGACTTCCAGTGTCTAGAATGGTTTGAATAAATAAACACAGTTTCCAGAAATAGAAACATAAAATATAAATACAGAAAATAAGAACACTGCATTACTTTGATGCAAATGCTGTTAGCTTGTTCAGTCTGTTCATTTCATCTATGGCAGGAGTTACAAGTGTGAAATCTTGATCCTTCTCAGGCTTCATACGGGACAGGTATCACCAAAGGCTTGTGCACACTATTAATGACCATATGCAAATATCTTTTCTTTAGCGGTGATATTTCATTTGCAATTTTGTAGACTGAAAAAGATTGAAAACCCTTTTTGAAATGGAAAACTGAAAATTCAGAACCAAACTAGAGTTCTTAACATTTGACTGATTTTCTGTAATAATACATATATCTAATTATTAATTCTTTATTCCTGGTGAAGATCCATTCATATCAAGATTTATAAAACATGATGACTTTTAGGACTGCTCATTTTTTTTTGCATACAGAAGACAGTATTTACTTTATATGTATTTTTAAGCAGGTTTTCTGGAAAAACAGGCAGCTGAGAATCTTTCCTGTGCCTTGCAAGTTCCCAGTGTCATTCCTAGGGGGAAGAATATAATCCAAAGCAACTGAAAATGCCCTGCCATAAGCCTTTCTCTGTTTAATCTATTAGCCACTCAGCTCTATAATGTATTATCTGACACACAGTGATAAGCAGCTTAGCTGTTCGAGATCATATTAAATATGTTCGGTTTAGCCTAATTCTGCAGCGCTCCATGAGGAGACACCCTGATGTCCATCTGGAGCCCTTCTGAAGTCAGTGGAACCCGGCGCAGGGATGGGGACCCTCCTGCAGGGCTCACGGCCTTGGAGAAGAATATACTTTCCAGTTGTCTGGTCCTTCCTTCTTTTGTAAAACCCTTTCTTTAGCTCCTGTTCATGCACTTAAGAAATGAAACATTCAAATGAGCCCATGCCCTAGAAAACAAAAATATCCCTATAGCAGATCATCCAGAAGTTTATAGGTTAGAATGGAACTGCCTTTAATGAGTTCTGCTGGAAAAACGCGGTTTAAAAAGAACTCCTACCCTGATTTTTCCATACTTTAAAAATACATCTTTTTACTATTTTGTTAATAGTTCATTGGAAGATTGACAATCACATCTACTCCTTATATTCTCTCTTGTAAAATTCATGTCACCTTGCAAAAAACCCTGAATAATCAGGTTTCTCTTGAGTCTGCTGAAAGCCCTGACGCTAACACACAGGTGAGGTGGCAGCCTGTGCCTTTCTTTGACACCTCTCTGAGGTTGAAGGGATAAAGGCTCCATAACGACAGATCCTCTCAGCCCCCTCTCCACTGTGGCTCCAACTGTTCCTGGCACGGATGCATGGTCTCCTTTTGCTGTTCAGGGAGCTCCATCTGCAGCTCAGTTATCACAAGCCGAATTTTAACCAATAGATATGAATAGATTTGATGGGGACAATGAATGTGATAGTCATCCCTAAACACTCACTGACAAAAAACCAGCAACATTATTTAAAAAAAAAAAATCCAAAATGTTTGGATTTTTTTTTGGGGGGGGGCAGTGAATGAGGACAAACTGAGGTGGAAGGAAGCAGCTAAGGCAAATGTAACACTCAAAAATAGCGTTAACTGATATTAACATTGGCTAAATATAATAAATACAGCACTGGCTAAAACACAGGTCTGTCAATATTGGTGGGTGACCCTGAATTAAGAATTGGTGAATACTGCTTGTGGTAAGAAAAGGAGAACAAGCACAAGTTTCTGCTTTTCTTGCTTGACTTTTCTATTCATTCTTTGCATATTTTTAAACACAATCACAGCTCTCAGATCATAGCTTTGAAAAAAATAGTAAAAATTTGCTCAGGCTTATTCTCCTTATAAATTCTAAAATGCCTATTTTAAGGGGATTGCTTGTATTGCTTTTGGTGGGAAATTACATTCGACATTGGAGTGAAAGGTCATATGGGTGCCAACAAGATGGGTGCCAGTGCTGAGAAAACGGAATAGAGTGGTACAATTTCCACAGGATTTAAAATTAACCTCATTGCATGATTGGCTTACATTTCTAATCCGATATACCAGGCTAAATATAGCCTTTGAAGACAATGTCTTTCCATGCAAATAATCACTGCAGGCTAAAAATGAGTAAAAATGTAAATTAAGAAAGAAAAAAGTTAAATTAAATTATAGACAAACTGTCATCTTGCTAGAATATTGACCTGAAACTGCACATATAAAAGACAGCTGCAAGGGAGAGGGAAAAAATAAATAGAGAAATTAGTATGTTTGAATATATATTTATAGAGGGAGAGTTTCTGATGCTGTCAGCAATTTCTGTCAAAGATCTACCTTCAGAGGCATCACTGTTGACTTTTAAACATTTCATGTTTTATTACTGCATTTTCATCATTAACTATGAATGGCGTCCCTGGATGATCTGCAGGAGCTATGAATCATTCATTATAACTAAAACAAACTCTTTTTTTTCTTTTTCATTAAAATAAACAAATATGAAATAGTTTCCAAAAAATCAGAACAGCAAAACCTTTAGGAAAGAACTTATATTTTAGGAAATGCTACAAATCAATACTGTGAAAAAACTGCAAGGTCAGAGAAGGAACCAGGGAGTGGGGAGCTGAGATTAAGGCTGTATGCAGGTTTTTTGTTTTCTCCTCAAGTCTCCTAAATTCCTGAAGAATGTAAGTATCATAAAATGTATTATGTAGGCAGGTGCGATTCCAATTTAATAAGTCCCTACTAACATTTTGTAGATAAGAGAGCTGCTTGTGTGTGAGAACCGTCTCTGTGGCACTGAGCCCATTTGGGAATAGTCTTTCATTTCCCATATTAGTGCAAGACATGAATTTCCACGTGACAGACAAAAAAGATTTGCTTCACTGACAAAGGTTCCTATCTCTGTTGGAATTCAGCAAGCTCCAAACATAGAAGAAATATTGTAACCCAGTTCACTTGGTTTTATTTATTTGTTAGTGTAACTTGGACCAAGAAGTATAAATAGCCCTTAGTTCCTGGGGAAGTTCATGGCACTGTTTTTGATCAGCCTCACAAGAAATTTGCCCTGAATCCCTAAGGGGTTTATTCTTAATACATGAATTCCAGCCCATGAGAGAAACTACATCTTCAACTGTGATCTTCATAAAATCCAAGTCCTGTAAAAATCAGTCTCGTTCGGTTCAACATCTAGATGCAGCTTTCGGAAAAACAGGTAAGACAACCCAGGCTTGGGAGTGACAGCAACATGGAGATAGCATGAAGATACCACAGGTAAAGCTGAATCATGGCAAGACGGAGATGTCTGTAGGTATAAAAACCACCACTAACAATTATCTACTGCTTGTCATGCTTCATGGCTGCATCCCAGTGAGTGACAAAATAGAAAGATCCCAACAGAAATATTGAAAGAGGGACTGTTAGAAATTGCTTTAAAGATGACATACCTGCTACACATTAGGTTGGCTGCACAACTCAGAATCAACCCAGGCTTCTTGGCCTGTAGGCCAGTATCTGGCCACTGGGTCACATTATGGAAGGTTTGTAAGGCCCTCACCAGTCATATCCCAAAGGGAAGCCTGCTGTTTGAGGTCACATTGACTCACAGTTGTTGTCTCACAGCCTGAATCTGCAGCCCAATTTGCTGAGTATCATTCATTCACACAGATAGTCCCATTTATTTCACTTGTCTGAGTGAGGTCTACTCGATGGGCACAAGGACTGCAGATAGAGGCTTTACTGATTAGATGGGGAGGCAGGTGAGTGAATGGAAGTGAAGAAGCTGAACTGTCTCTGGGGACACGTGAAACAATAATTTTCCTTTCTGTGAAGCCTCCCATGAGGTCTTTGCTTGACCCTTCCTGGTCTTTGACCCGCTGATGATGTGAAGGATCTTAGGAGGAACCCCTAACAGACAGGACCCCCTCCTCCACTGCAGCCTATTCTGTATGCCAAAAACTCTGAGAAAGGGTCTGTTGTATGGACTTTTGCCTAGGTTCCCGTAAGAAATGCTGCATCTGATTATGATACCAAAGTATCCACTGTGCTGGGTTTAATATTTCTCAGACTTCCCTAGACTGCAATCACCAACATTAAAAAGTTAACATTGAGAAAAAGTTACCTCATTTTCTTTCAAAGTAAGCAGCAGATAGACTGGGCATCACAGATATTTAACCAACTTAGGGCCTGCAATAGCTGTGGTATATTTGTCTGTTTGTGGTCAAAAAACAACTTTCTTTACACAAGTAAGGAGATAATTAATAAAAGAATGTTTGTTGTTTTGTTTGGTTTTGTTTTTTTTTTTTAAAGTAACTTCTTTTTCAGGAGTTATCTAGAAGCGGCCTATGCTGACCAATTCATGGCTAAAATAACAAGTTATGATTGAGACAGGTATGCTGTCTAAAATAGGCTAGTTTGTGTGTGTTGCTCTTATAAACTTTAAGATTTGAGGTGTATTTCTATTTGCTAAACAACCTCCTTAATCATTTTATCTTTTAAATTTTAGTCCAATCTTTAGCATTTTTACATAGCCCAGGGTCACGTTCTGCACTCAAATTAATCCCCAAAAGCATCCGAGAGCAAAAGGTTGCTGTTAGGTTTAGCAATGTAGTTGTTTGGCCGTACCTTCATTAGTTATTTTATATCTGCTATTCTGAAAGTAATGCTAGTTCGGACTGGCTACATTTAGAAAAAATCAATAGCAGCTTTGACATGCTTACCCTTGCCACGCCATTAGTACTACAGTGGACTTGACCCTGCTGGCTGCATGATATGTTGCTTAGTGAAACAGAAAGTACGTGTCTTGAGAAGATGATTTTGATGAATCGAACAAGTAATATTTCTTGCAGCAAGATTAATTTTGCTAACCTCTCACAACTTCTCATTTGGCTTGTCATGTTTGTTTTACAGATTTCCGATGAAGACCAGTTGTGTGCCTTTCGCCATCCTTTTTCCAGTTAATTAAAAAAAAACGGGTTGAATTAGTTTTTTGTTCTTACCATCCAAGTCATGCTCTGAATAGTCTGGAAGCTGTCCTAAGCTGTGCCTTCACTGACAAAAGTAATACATACTTATTGTGTCAACCGACAGTTCTCCCAATGGAAAAACATGGACACAAAGAATGTCATTTTTTCTGTAAAGAAGAGCTGGTAAGGTCAAATGTGACCAGGGGTAACAGTGCTTTTTGTAGCTAACTTTTGGGAAGTGCTAAAAAAGCCACTTAGCATTTTCACCATTTTACATTTTAGAACTGAACAACAGTTATACGTTAATTAGTCCTCTATGGAAAATATTACTTCCCAACCGCTACCTCCCCAGTACCTTTATGTTAGTAGACAATAAATCTCAGATAGCTCTGAGACAGAGCGACAGCCGCACTGAAGATCTGATCTGGGAAAACACGGTGCAAAAAACAGAACATGGAAATGCAAAACGTAGCAAACTTTATGGTACAAATCTGTAAGGAGTAAATAAATGTTAGCAAATTTTGCAGGGTTACTGTACCAAAGAATACAAAGAGTGTATCTATCTGCTTTGTAAGGCAGGTCCATGCTTAGCACTTGGTTGAGACTAATAAGACGATGCGTGAAAGGGCAGTGATTTGCCTACCCCTCACTTGAGAAGTTGTACGGTTTCTCATTCACTTAGCTGCTGTTTGGCCTGGGTTACGTTGCCTCCTACATCCTCCTTTGCTCAACGCATTAGTTTGCACAGGTTGTATCTATGCTGACCTGACGGTGCCAGGCCAGGCAGCTGGTTTCCCTCCAGTGTGCTGCTGCTCTGAATCCACCTCTCTTCCACATCTGTCTAGGCAGGAGAGGGTCCTCTCTGTTCAAACCAGCTCATGAAATTGCAATCGGTTCCCATGTAGGCTGATACAACCTGTCTGCAGTACATTCCCAATCACTGCTGCCACATTTTCCTTTTCTGCCTTCTCCCTCCACCAGCTTTGGATCCCACTTGCTAGTCCCCACTCCAGCTTGAGAAAGTTCCTAAAGGTCACCTCAAACCTGTGCCCGAGTACAGCCTTGTGTTCCTGCATTTGGGGTTGTTCAGCCTGGAGAAGAGAAGGCTCCGGGGAGACCTTATAGCAGCCCTCCAGTACCTAAAGGGGGCCTACAGGAAGGATGGGGAGGGACTCTTTATCAGGGAGTGGAGCAATAGGACGAGGGGTAATGGTTTTAAACTGAAAGAGGGGAAGTTTAGGTATTAGGAAGAAATCCTTTACTGTGAGGGTGGTGAGGCACTGGCACAGGTTGCCCAGAGAAGCTGTGGATGCCCCATCCCTGGAAGTGTTCAAGGCCAGGCTGGATGGGGCTTTGAGCCGCCTGGTCTAGTGGGAGGTGTCCCTGCCCATGGCAGGGGGGTTGGAACTAGGTGATCTTTAAGGTCCCTTCCAACCAGAACCATTCTATGGTTCTATGATTCTATGATTCTATGATTGTGATTGTGGCCTCCATCTGTGGGCTTGAACCTGTACTTGAAATGCAGTGCACACATAATCTTTATCCTCAAATTTATGTCAGCTTTCCAAATTTGAGATTTCTTCCCCCTCTCTGTTCTGTGAAACATCTAAAAAACTCCTAAGTACTATAAAAATAATAACTATTCTTAGTTTATTTGGTGCACACACTTTAGGGATGTTGCCAGTATTCATGTACTCAGCTGCTTCTTATTCTCCACAAGATTACTCGCTCTTTGTCCTTGTATACATAAATATTATTGCTGATCCACTTCTGCATCCTGCAAGAAATGAATCTTCTAAAGTGCCTTGTCAGAGTGGAACTGGACAGACATGGAAAACCAGCTGGACAACAGCCAGAACGAATGTGGTGGTAGATTGCTTTTCCAAGGGCTTGGCAGAAGATCCCTCAGGAAAGGGCTGGCAGGACTGTAATGCTCTATGACTGCTCCCTGAGTGCACTTTGCATCTCGAGTGCTCACTAATTTAAGTTTTGTTGGGAACTGCAGATCGGGAAGTGAGGTTTGTGGGGGCTTTCAACCCTCATCCGTCTGCAGTAATGTAGATTACTAAACGTTGTTCAAAGTAGCGGAAATAAGGATGAGTCCCTTCCCTAAAAAGAAGGATAAAGCTGCTCAGAAGCTTGGTTTCACCAAGAAATGCAAGCCTACAGGGCCTGACAGTGTTGAGCCTGATTTGTTTGCAATACCTTGGGCTGAAAGAACAGCTGGGGTAGAAGGCTGGGCACTGACTGAAATCTGCCTGTGGATTCCTGCTCCTCAGCCAGAGCCACCAGCCTCAGCAATGGTGGGATCTTTAAAGACGCGAGTGCAAGACGAACTCTGGCACTTCTTACACAATGTAGCCGTAAGTTTAAGGAATGATGAATGATTTCATACAGAGCGTGAAAGATGTTTTCACCTCCAGGTTCAGTTATTGCAAGTCAGATGACTGAGCTACATCAGATGATGAATTTCACAGGAAAATGTTTTTCTTTTCAAAGGTCCCTAGTATTAGGAATTCATGGAGGGAATCAAAGCAGCCACAGATACTAACAACTAGTCATGCTTCAACTAAGGGTCAGCAGATTGTGACTTCCACCGAAGGGCAGCAGCTGAGAAGAATAAACTTTTATACAGCTTCGGAATTATCTAGATATATTTAGATTTAAATGGCATGAAGGAAGGTTTACTCGGCTCTCTGTGGGTTTTTTTGGTGTGCTATCAGTTATAAAGAGATGGTACAAAAATCATTCTGAAATCAAGAATATCTGTACCTTTCTGCTTTCTTCAACATCCCACAAATTTGTGAATGCGAGAATCAAAACATTTCTCAAAATTGTTCCAGCTCTGTCTCTTCCCAAGAGCCTGCTTTAACACTTGCACTTTGTAGTAGCTTCAGAGTACCTCAAGTCAAAAGAGAAAAAAAAGGACAGTGTTTAGTTCTGTTGATGTTATCTCTAAAATCTGTCAGTGAGGAAAGCTGTGAAATGCTCTGAATGTAAACCTCTGGCTGCAGTCAAGGTTCTGGAACAGAGTCCTGCATGAAACTGAGTTTGTTACTGGGACACGCTGGTGTGATTTACACAACCTCTGAAGCCATTTTTGCAAGGGATAGGGTGACCTTGACTAGGAGCTGCTTGATCTGTGCGTGTAGAGGAGGAGTCACGATAGCACAGACAACCCACGACTGCCGGCATTCATGCACAACTGAGAGAGTGTACCCTGGAGGTTCCTTCCGTGATTAAACTGATACCTGAAAAATACAGTGGCTTCTAGGACGTATGTGGAGAATCAGGCTCCAAACAGCATTATCTCATAGGCTTTCAAGCTGTGTCTAGACAAGACATTTACAGGCTGTCAGCCACCACACTGAGTGCCATTACTCAACAAATGGAACAATCCTGTACTTACATCACAGCACTTTGGCCACTTTCTGTGTTTTAGAGCCTTTAAGTTATCTACTTTCTCTTGGGGTCTGGAGTGCGAGATCAGCTGATGATACTCCGTAGCTCTATTGCAGCTGGACTATTCTGCTTTCTCTACTATTTATCTTCTTTTGCTGCTCACTGGCGTGACAGCCACATTTCTACCAAGGAAGATTGCTCAGGACTGCCAGAGCTTTTAATGACACTCTGAAACCGTAATTTTCAACATGTTTTGATATTTAGAATTTTTAAAAACAGTCCTAAATACCCCTTTAGAAATTTCAAGTGTGTGGATTGTTGCAGAGTCTATGTGAATTTACTGCTGCTTCTTAGCAACCTTTCACAGAGCCCAGAGAAATAACTGATGCGTACCAACAATCCACAGACCAGAAAACTTCTAATATGCCTCAAACAGACTGCTCCTTTCAAGTGAGAGATGAGGCCATCTTAACCACTTTTTCAGTTCTGAATATAATGTTCCATTTCTGCAGGATTTTTCTCCTATGCCTGTTGCATCTTGCTACACAAATAATCTTTTATCATAATTAGAATCTTATTTGTCCGAGGTTGTGCTTTTATACTTCTGTTTTCACATATTTGCAAGCCTTGGTTTTGTGTGTTCTTTGTTACCTTAGCAGCAGCAAAGTTCTGTTTAATCTTCCATGAAGATCTGGCATAACAATGAATCATTCTTACCATGAAATCTTTAGAAACTACCCCCTGCCCCCCATAAATTTACATCTCCAACTCCAGTCTGCACTTCCTGTAAACACAGAAAACTGCTCATAAATCATTTTAACAATGTTTTTAATTTATCACATTTCTTCTACTTAACTAAATATTTGTACCATTTGGTCTTCAAGCCTCTAGAACTGTACAACAGAAATGGACTTAAAGGTATGGCCTCAGGACTTTTACCAGCAGTGGCTGCAGGACGGAGGATGGTGGCCTGCCTGGAAGTGCAGAATTTCACGTGGTGGTATCTGATAGGTTTTACCCTCCACAGAGTATTGGAGTAGATCTCTGCTCAGGGAGCCATGTAAAGTAAGAGGTCGCTCTACAAGCTTTGAAATCTTCAATTTCTCAGTGTAATATTTCTTTTTCCTAACTTTCTGGATTACTTCCATGACAGAACTAGCTCCTTTTGTGTGTGTGGAAACACTAACAAAAGGGAGAAATGAATCCAGCTGTCTGGATTCTCAGTGTCCGTGCTACGTCAAAGTTAATAAGGAGAAGTTATAGGTGCGAGATTTTTAGTCCAAAACATAAATTTACTTATAAAAATAGAGAATTACAAGAGAATTCATTGAAATACAGCTTGAGATTGTTCAAAATGTGTTTCAAAAGGTGTTTGAAAGGACACCTTAAGTTTCTGCATTCATGGTCAAGTAGTAGAAGCCCCCTGCTCTGGCTTTGTTGGTGTCTTTAAATATGTGTGGAATAAAGATGCTGAAGCATTGGCTAGAAGCTCTATCATGGAAGATCTCCAGGAGCTCTGGCACTTCAGCTCAATTTTGGTCTATCAACTCTGGCCATGAGTTTGGCTGCTCAGACTCTTGTTTTGAAGTTCAAGCTGTAGGAGTCTACTCACCCAAGGGCTACAGGAACAAAAAGGAGACTCTAAAAACACTGATAAGGAAAATGTACATTGCCTTGGCTGGCTGGGGATAGGTTTGGGGCATTCAAAATGGAATAGTGGGTTTGGATTCTTCTAAAGGGTGCTGGTTTTACTTGGTTTTCGTTTTCCTACTACCTCTTTCTTCCCCATAGCTTTTGAGAATTTCTGCAGCTCAGTAACACTTTCAAATGAACCGAACTGCAAGTTGTTTGTTTTCCAGATGGGAAAGAAGACTAGGTTTGGGTCTTTTGGAGCTGACAAAGTAGAGGACTCTTACAAGGAGAGCAAACATCCTTAAAAATACCTTAGTTACAGTTTTTGCAGTCCCATTAGAATTTCTTAATTTTCTTATTTACATCTCATGCTTTTTCCTGTTAGTGCCATTGCCATATGGTTTCTCTAGGTTATTGTTTATGTGTCAAGGCTGTCTCAGAGATGTGGGAGCATCCTCCTCTTCTCTTTAGGAAGAGTTAGAGATGCTCAGCACCCTTCAGAATCAGACTTTGCTATCTTTTTTTCTGTTTTGCTGTATCTAAGAAATATATTAGAGGCAGGATTTATTAATGTTATCATTTAATGCTATATATGAATGATGTGAGATAATCAAATACAGCCAGCTGCAGTGAGTTCCCCTAATTCTATTTGTTTCATATAATAACAATATGGCCAAACTAGAATATTAAAACCAGTATTTTATAGTAGGGAGTAAATAGAGAAGTAATCTCCACCTTTTAAAGAAAATTTAGAGAGAGACAGGAAAATATGTTGTCAGAAATAATCCTGCACTGTGAAGGAAATTCACTGAGTAAGGTAATCGGGATTTTCCAGCAAATTCCTATAATTACTCACCTATCACAGAGTTTTAACAAGTTCCTCAGAGTTACCTCACAAACCAACATAAAAAATGTTTGCCTCCTTTGTTCCTTTTGCTGGTCGTTCATCAGCGATTAACCAGTAAACAATTGTTGGTCACTGGCTTGTGGTTCCCACAGTTAAGAGTTGCGCTCAAATGAGACAGGAGCACTGAAGCCAGAAAATCTTAACCTTTGTACCTAAGTTTACTCCGATGAAGTTTACTCTGTTTTCAACAAGCACTCTCATGAAAGCAAAGTAATGCATAGTCATAAATCTTTGCAAGACTGGTATGTGAATTTCCATTACAGGGTTGGACTTTATATTGCTGATATTGAGCTCCAGTCCAGAGGACAGTGAAGTCAGCGCAAAGCCTCCCAATGACTTCCACAAGATACAAATCAAGCTCAAAATGAGCACTGAGCGTCCTGATTATTTTTTATGGCTCTTGCTAGGTACCTTCCATGAGACCTGCAGGATTTAAAAATGAGTGATCAATATTAAAATATAAAGAAAGCTTTGAGGACATATTTGTCAGTGAGTCGAGGTCTGTGCTTAGTCTGGAAAATGGAAGTTCACCGAGGGTGGTGGCGAGGCAAAGGTGTGAAGGAGATGGACACCACACTGTTCACCATCAGGGTGAAACGGTGGTGAGGGAGAGTTTAGTCAGAGGGAAGGAGCAACCATCTGGCTGCATGTGGGGAAGTAAGAGGATGAGGGTTATGGCTGTAATAACATGGATACGGCTGCCAGCTACATGGTTCTGAGTCTTGAAATAAAGACAGGCTGTGTCCTCACAGACCCAAAACCTGATGAGGGCTGCAGGCATTCCTCTCAGTCACTTGCAGATGAGCTGACTGATGAAGGGTTATTTGGGGTTATCTGCTGATCCTGTTGATTAATAACATCTGTTCCACAGCTGACAGTATTGAGAACTGAACATCTATACCAGGGAGTGAAAACACAGAATCACAGAATGGGAGGGGTTGGAAGGGACCTCTGGAGATCATCTAGTCCAACCCCCCTGCCAGAGCAGGGTCACCTAGAGCAGGTTGCACAGGAACGCGTCCAAGCGGGTTTTGAATGTCTCCAGAGATGGAGACTCCACCACCTCTCTGGGCAGCCTGTTCCAGTGCTCTGCCACCCTCAAAGTAAAGAAGTTCCTTCTCACGTTTAGATGGAACTTCTACGTTCAATTTTGTGCCCGTTGTGACATTAACACGCAGTGCTGTTTAGCTCCTTTGAGATGCACACGGGAGAACTCCCTCGCCCAGTGGCCTACCTGCTTCACGTTGTCCCTGCCCTGAGAGGAACGCGCCTGCGTGGTCTCTCTGTTACCTGAAATAAAAGCCCTCGAAAGCAAAAGTAGTTTAGAGAGGAGACATTGCTTTATTCGACGTTGGGTGCTAGAAGGAAAAACCCACAAATCTACCACACCTTGCCGGGGATATTCACCTATTATTTATACACAAAATATTCTCATAGTTCCGCCTACCTAATACATAACTCCACCTAGGCTTACCTATTCATTAGGATGACCGAATGGTCTTTTTGCACATGCGTATCAAATTTTGCTGCATTGGCAAAACACTTCTGCGCAGGCGTGAGTGTCTCGGTGGTCGTTTGGGTAAGGAGACCCTTCCTCACATTATCCTTTTAAGGTATTGAGTCATCTCAGGACAGTAAAAGTTTGCTGTAAGTTTGCCAACTTCTTGAAGATAATAGGGATGTTCTTTGAAGTAGCCATAACTTTATCCTAGTTGGTATAGGAGTACATACTTGACGTATAGAAGAACCTTGAAGTGATTAACTACTTCTTGTTATTCCATCCTTGGTGATTAACTATTTCTGGTTGTCTCCTCATTATCACTGTCTGTAACATCAGCACAGTGACTAACTATTTTTACACAGTAAGAAGGTCAGTAATTAACTATTTTCTCACACGGTAAGAAGGTTAGTAAGAAACAATTATTTTAGAAACCAAGCGGAGGCCTGTCTTTGGTAATATCTCCACACCAGCCTCATTTCCCACCCCTTCGCCGCTGCAAATGGTGGCCAGCAGGGCTGGACTGGGGCCCGGCAGAGCCGACCTGGCGGCTCCGCACGAGGCAGGAATGCCAGGAGCCGTCAGGGAGGAGCAGCCTGGATGGCGGACAGGCTGAATTTCATCACCGAGTTCGCCATGCGCCGGAGCCACCTTGACCTGCGAGGCAGCGCACCTGGAGGGCGGCAGAAGCCTCTTCAAAGGCGAATGGCGGCACTTAGCAGCCCCGGGCCCTGGAGGCGAGGCCGCCTGAAGCGCGCAGGCCACCGGCTTGGCTCGGTTTTTTCCGGCGAAGCAGGACAGGCAGCCGGCTGCCCTCCCGCTCCCGCCCAGCGAGAACTACAGCGCCCGTCGGCCCCTGCGCGCCGCCCCCACCTTTCCCGCCTCTCGCCGTTACCGCCTGCCTCCTGTCAGCCAGCCGCCGGACCCGGCTCGCCACAGAGGGGCTGCCGCCGCCGGGAAGTGGGGTGCTGCGGGTGGCGGCGGTAGCGGGGTGGCCTCGTCCCCCATCCCGTGTTGGAGGAAGCGGCGTCCCTGCCGCCTCTCGCTGCCCCGTCCCGTCCGGTCCCGTCGCCGCGGCGGCTCATGAGGTGAAGATGGTGATCCGCGTCTTCGTCGCCTCCTCCTCGGGCTCGGTGGCGGTGAGTCGGGGAGAAGGGGCGAGGAGCGGGGGCTGCCGTGGCCAGGGCTGAGCCTCCGGGGCCGGGACACAGCCGCGGGGGCGAAGCTGCCCGGCGTTGTTGGTCGCCGCTCGCCGTCCCCCGCGGTTGCCGTGCTCGCCCTCGGCTCCCAGCGCTTGCCCTGCACACCGGCACCCACCCGGGGGCTGCTGCCAAACGCGGGGCTGAATTTGCCGGGGTTGCGTGTGGGATGGGGGGCAAAAATGACAACTATTTCTCCCCCCCCACCACCCAACCTTGCCCCTGAAAGGCTGCCGAGGAGTAACTTATTCGTAAATCGCCTTTGTCAAACAAAGTCGTCCCCCCCCCCCCCCCCCCCCCGAAATTTGTAGGGGACAAATATTGGGTGTGTTTGAAGGGTCTTAAAGGTGATTAGAGTGGGATAAACTTGGCCGCTTAGGAGGGGTTTCAGCGCCTTGGTGCAGGGGGAGCCCGAGCCTGAGCCCCGTCAGGTGTGGTGCCAACCGCTGCAGGTTTAGCAAATAAATAAAAGACGAGCATAGAGACAAACTTTGGGCCGGTAGCACCTCTCTGCACTAACCAATACTCTGGGAAAGGTACAACTCCTTTCAAACTCGGTTTTGAAAGGCGTCCCTCTGCTTAATTGAAGCTCTTACAGCGTTCTCTTGTTGAATTAATTATGCATGTGACCTATGAATTTCCATATTTTCATATAAAGTGACAGCTCTGATTTCCGTTAAGGCAGTCTTGGCATAAGCATTCTACTGAATTTGTTCTTTAATGAAAAACATCAGAAGGGATTTAGATATAATTGGTGTTCTTTATGCTTCAGCAGTGAAGGCAGCAGCATTTTTGCATTGCGGAAGGATGCATAGCACTGTATTTTCCCATCTGAAGGTTTATTGTGTTCACTTCCTTCAGCCTTTTACTGGGCGATACTTGTTTTCAGTTCAGTGGCATGGTGACAGGTATGTGTTCTGATATGTTTTGGCATGAAGTGTTCAAAATGCTTAGTGGCTGCATTACAGCTAATAAAAACTAATTATCCATTTCAATAGCTAACCGAGTAGACACAGAGCATCTTCAGAACTCTGTAATTCAATGTTCATCAAACATCCATAATAGAAACATCCCCTTCAACTGCATGGGCAGTTGGTTCATGCTGTGGTAGCTCGGTATTGCTAGGTTTAGTTTCTGTTTCATGCCTCGTAGCCTGAACAATAATGCATAGTTCTATATTTTGTTTTTGTTGAAGGTGGGGGAAAGGGCCACGTAATTAGCTCACCCATATCTCCTGTTCTGACCAGTCTGCAAATAGGTTATTGATGGGAGTTTTTGATTCTGCTCTCTTGTTCCCCTGTCTCTGCCTGCAAGGTCCATATCCTGTTTGCAGCAGCAATATAACCCTCTTCATTATCTATTAACCCAGCAAACCAAATCTGAGGTAGACGAGCAATTTAATTTGCACATCTGTTTGTTTGCTGACTTTTTTTTGGGCTGGACAACAAGAAGATGACATATAGTACGGATAACAGTTTGTACACTGGTGATAGTCAACTTTCTTCGTATAGACAACAGTATGTCTGAGTACAACCTAGCTAGAGAAGAGTAGATAATTTAGTGATTGAAGATACTGTTACACAGGACCAGAGCTGTGCTGTCTCTCTTCTGTCAGTTTTTCTTCATATGTGTTATCACAGCATTTAGGAACCTTCATAATGGGCTAGATTCCTGCTGTGCTCAGTGTCACACGACCGAGGCTTTTTTCTGTCAACTTTGCAGGGGGCGTCCATAGATCACGGCTAAGTGACTGAGAAAAATGACAAAGAAAAAACAATTATCAGCTGGTTATGTGGGAATATGCATCTGGAGAAAAGGGTTGTTACCATACTGCAAGTCTCTAAACAGGGAAGTTTCAAAATTATTTTCATCCTCCTGGAACTAAACATTAGTCAAAGGAAACAAAAAAGTGTTTGAGTCATGTAATTCCTTGTCATCTCCTCCAGACTTCAGCACAACTACATCAGCTATTTTTTGGGATCCTGCGCAATTCTTGAGACAGGATGATTTCCCTCTCTAGAGAAATAAGTACCCTTTATAGATCTTACTCTGTCTCCTGCTAAAAACAGCATCAGAATCCATGGTTTAATTTCCACCTGTAGGTCAAATTGTAGGCTAGCTGCTTGTGAGAGTGGATGTGGCGGAGACTAGTATCTGTCCTGCTCTAATTGACCGAAAACTTCTATATATAATATTTGTTGATAAATTAAAACCAATATCATAGTGACACAATTTCCTTTCCTGATCTCGTTAGAGATATTTTTTTAAATTACTCTCTATTTTAAAATGAAAAGTCCATCTAGTCTCTAGAGTAAGCTTTTGGTTTCATTTGTTACCTCACCAGCAGTGTGCTGTTAAAGCAGGGGCACTTCTCAGTCTTCTTTCCTTTTTGTGCCTGGAATAAGGCTGGTTTGAGTTTGCAGAGAGTTAGGAGAGAAGACAGTGATTTGTTTAAATAAAAATAACATGCATCAATTTCCTTGTGTTAACTGGTGGAAGAGATGGTATTACCTAGCAAATATAATGAGCTAAACTCTTTGTGTATGACTCCTTTTTGAAATCTTCAGAATACCCAGGCCAAATGATAGGCATTTGGCTGAAACATTCCTGAGAAATACACTGGTTGTGTAGTCAGCAAAAGCTTCAGTTTGTGTAAATATAACTTTCTATGGAAACTTTAAAAATTTTTATTGATCCTGATACTTGTTGTAATTTATTTTATGCTAACGAAGATAAAAATATGTAGTAGTCATACATAATTCTAGGAGTTCAGCATGTAAAATGTTTTGAGGGGGGTCATTCTGGAGAATGAGAAAAGGAAATAACTGGAGTGGATGAGGAGCCGAGAACAATGTGACCCTTCCCTCCATTTGGTCTTGGACTTCTCCCTGCAGCATCTTCCTCGTGTATGTAGGTTCTTAGACACCTGGGAGGTTAATGGTAGTAACTATTTTTTTTTTTTTTTTTAAATAAAACTTATGAATATAAGTGCCTTAAAAGAGCTCAAAGATCCCAAAACCTAGTTGTTGCTTGAGTGGAAACATTAATCTTCAGTGTTTATGGAAGCTGGACTTTGCGTTTATCCTGTAGGGATGCTGTAGACAAGTTCCTGGGACCTTCTTGTGGGAAGGGAGGAGAGGGGCATTGTGTGTACGTTTCTAAATAACCTCCTGTTGTTTTAAGCATGCATTAGGCAGATCCAATCGTATCACAATGGGAAGCCTCTGAATAGGCAGGCAGGCATGTTTCTACAAGCCTTACTACCTCCTACTTTTTCTGACCTGAATTTCTACTTGTTGTTGGTAAGCTGTGGCTCGAATTCCGAGCACTTCTTTGTAGGACTGGGGAGGCAGGCTTTGCTACTCCTCCCTGATAAGGACAATCAGCGTTCTTTTGTGCTGAAGAGAAAGGCTACTTTAAAATTTAGCGTTTACTTTTCTCCTTCAGCAGTGCTTCACTGTTTTCAGGAAATATTTTATGCCCTCGTTTTTCATCAAATCATTCCAAGGTGACTGTAATTTAATCTGTTTCACATTTTCCAGTCTATCAATAAAAATTTATACTCGTGCTACTGTATTGCGTATTGACTCAGTTAAATGGTTTTCAGTGCCTTAAAGCAGCTCTACCTTTGACAGGAAGCTAAGTAACTCTACACCTGGAATTCCTACAGTTATCTAGAAATGCCACACCTGAGGAGACTTAAGTCCTCTTGCAGTCAGAGGACTGAAGATAGGTAAAGTGGATGTCATTGAAGACCTTACAAATAACGGAGAAATTTCAAACCACTGTCTCACTTGTACTTTCTCCTCTGTGGTAACAGATGAAGCTCCAAGGCAATAAATTGTTAAGCTGAACAGATATTATAGGGGAGTTACTGAAATAATGGAACAGCAGGTAGAATCTCTTCTGACCAGTGAGAGATGTGAAACACTTTCCCATTGAAATTTTTGCGTATTCACAAGATGAGAAAAAACTCGTGACTGAAATGAATTCCATTTAGCGTACAAGGGCAAGTGCTGCCAGCCATATTCTCCATGAGAATGTGTTTAGGGGGACAGGAAGATCTGGGGAGAACAGCACCAACTTGAAATGAATAGACTTTTTAAAATGACCAAAGCTTGAACTTTGACTCTTGCTACTGAAGAGAATGATGGATTTTTTTACTAGGAAGCTTGGTAAGACAGGTGCAGTTATAGCTAAATTGTTTCTATAGCAAATATTGGTTTTATGAGACCAAAGCTCTGCTTGTGTTTAAGCATATTATGGAGATCAAACAAGTTGGAATTTTTGTTTCCTGGAATGATTTTAAAAAACAGTATAAAACATCAGAGTGTCAGAAAAATTGCAGTCACGTTTGTTTGGTTCACATGTTGTTGGGTAATTGAATGAAGACAAATACAATGCTAACATTCTTAAGGCTAAGCTTGTCTCCTAGCGATAATGATGAATTTCAACTCCACCCTTGTTTGTACAGTCATTGTAACACATTTCTCATAGCACTTCTCAGGAAGAATGTACTTCTTGTTGAGAGGTGTGGAATAAATTAATTTAGAATATGCCAGTTCTAGAATATCCACCACCTAACAGGTTTTTTTGCCCCTCTGCACCCCAAAAGCACAATGTGATAGAAGTGCCTTTTGTGAAAACTGTATTAGTTATGGTGGTCATTTGGAGGGATTTACAACTTGTTGCATGTGATTGACAGATATTCAACTACCTATGATATTAAATATTAAGTTTTGCAAATTATAAACGTTATAATGATTTTTTAATATTAGAAATTGTAAAATCAGGTCATAGCAGCAGGTAAGTTAGCTTTTCAGAAGTGAGACAATAATCTTTATGACTAGAGTTGATCTTGCAATATTTACATGTCAAATAGCAGCTGAGGATACACCTATTGGATTGGATCCTCAAAGCCTGATTTATAAATTGTGCATGAACATTGTTTCACTTCACTTGGTGAAGATGGTGGTGCTTTTGGCTGTGCACATACAGAGCGGTGCTGTGGCAAAAGCAGCAATACTGGAAGAAAAGCAGGGTCCTTGCTCAGTCACAGGACATGTGTGTATCCATGTCTTGGGCCATAGCAATTATATTGTGCCCATAGGAGAGATCTGGGAACTTTCTGGATCTAGTCCCTTTGACTGACAGAATTAGTTCCCTCATCTTTCCTTACGTTTCTTATTGTCAGGTCAGGTGGCTCATACTCATCTTTGTTGGCTTCCATCAGTCCTGTTTTGCATGGTTCACATGTCAGAAGGAGCTTGAGAACCTCGCTTATGACTGCGAATTCTGTGAGACAGGGAGGTCATCACTGAAGGCTTTAGCTATTTTTCACATTGAGGACCCTCTGTGGATGTAGCTCTCAAATCTGTATTCCAAAGAAGTCTAAATTCTAGTTATGTCCTCCTGCCTTGTGATGGAGAGAACTTGGAGCCTCTGAACATCGTTTCAGATAGCTTAAGGAACACGCTCAGGAGGGAGCCAGATGAGAACCCTAGTCACAAGGATGCAGGTGGAATTTAGACCGTCTGTGTATGGTATTCAGTACCTAACTGTTGCACCATTCTTGTGTGCTCTAGCGCTTTTCAAATATTTACATTTCTTCTTGGCAGATAGATTATGACAGAAATAATGCTACCTTGAAGAACACACTTTAGACTACATAGTGTCACGAGCAGCAGGACTGTTACTGACCTTTGATTACAATTACAGCTGTAATAAAACTTCAAAGGAGGTATTGTTCTGACTGGGTTTCTGAAGACAGTTTGGAGTGTGTTTTAACTCTCCATTTACCGATCTGCTTTGTACAGGCATATGGTTCAATATCTCTACTATATAGTGATGTTTTTGTTAAAGATTTAGCCCTTTATTTTGAATATATTCACATGGGTTAGAATAAAATGAGTAATAAAAAGCAACTTGTTCATTTTAAGAAGGTTTTTCCCCCTCTGTTTTTCTATAGCGTACAGCATTGTCAAAGTGCAAGTCCCTGAAGGCGCATACTTCACAAATGGTGACCTATTCTCCTTAATCTTTCACCCATATCATCAAAGCCTGGAAATTCATTTTTCTAATCCTGGTCATAGTGTCAGTGATCGCTGGAAGTCACATATAACTGAATTTGATTACAATAACAAAAAAAAAAAGACCTAATAATTAACTTGCATGAAATTTATTGGTACAAATGACTTTTGGATGACTTCTATTTTCCACGTTGTTTTGTGAAATGAAAATTAATTTGGGCACATAACTCACCTGTCTGTTTTCTAGAGAGTGCAACCCAGGAAGAAAGGTAGGCAATGAAGCATATGCCGTTCTTTGGTCGTCCCCATTTTTGTTGTCTGGCACTAGTACAGCAACATATAAACTGCCACATTTATAGCTGTCATCCTCACGTTATTCTCTGCCAACATTGCTCCTGCAGAGACAAACTCCAGCAGAGGGGCAAGGCAGGCAGCTCTCCTGCTGTAACACATTGGATCACTGCAGCTGCTCGCTTCAGTGCTGCTGAACTGGAGCTCTTGGTACCAGCAACTTTAAGCTGGTGAATTCAAATTGAAAGCGACGTGTTTTTCCATATGCAGGCTTGGTGTCTGGTTTCTTGTCACTACAAAGGCTTCTCAGCCAAAGGACAATGAATTGAATACTGTTATGTATGGGCATCTCAGAACTGCCTTCCCAAAATTTGTTCAGCTATTCTTTTGTAAACCTAGGTCACATTTTTACTTCCTCTCTAGATTTTTTTTCCAAGAAGTCTTATTTGGGCAAAATATGCCAAGCACCAGAGCATCAGGACTTTTTTTTTTTCTTTTGGAGCTAAGTATCTTTGTAAAAAGAGGTACTAAAAAAGACCTCTGAATTCAAGTCACCGATGGACTAATGCAAATCCTGTCATCTGCAGTCATTTACTGAGATGTGATGTCTGATGTACTAAATTCTAAGATGTGATCCAAAGCTTGTTAAAACTAGTAAAAACATTAAGTTGGCTAACTGGGCTTTCATTCAAGCCAGGTGCCTTCTGTGCTTACCATTAAACCTAAATGGTGTCTCATGTGTGTGAAAACTTCAGGGTTTTAATAATGTGTATTGTTCTAAATGTTTTTATTCATGCATGTGAACTGTACAATGCTGCTGGCTCCAATTTGGAATTGCTCGAGTACTGTCTGCAAACATAACGTCCTCATTAGCAGTAGGGAGAAATGAACCTTGGGATATAATCTTCAACCTAAAACGAGATTGTTGGTAGAACAGTTGTATTGGACTCCTAAGCCTCTGCCCTTGTGCAAACCATACCAAGTACCAGTTGCATGACTTACAGGTCCTGTTCTAGGCAAGAACACTGAATTTCCTGAATTTCCACCATTCTGGTG
This sequence comes from Larus michahellis, assembly GCF_964199755.1. NCBI lineage: Eukaryota > Metazoa > Chordata > Aves > Charadriiformes > Laridae > Larus > Larus michahellis. The sequence goes on along the minus strand of NC_133898.1, from coordinate 95,291,170 downwards.
GACAGCGAGGCTAGAAACAAATGACTAGTTCTTGCAAAGTTATGTGTCCTTTCTGTTCCTGAATGCTTCCCTAGTCAAGAAAGACATACCAGTACATGTGAAAGTGTACTAGTCAAAGTTACCTGATAGTACCAAAGCCCAGAAAACAAAGTTTGCCAATGTCATGGGACAATATTTATTCAGAGCAAATTACCTTTCTTAGTATTTGTAAGAGCTTAAAAAAAAATCCTATATTTTAACTAATATATTGAATATTCTGGTTATAATAGTCTTGTCAAAGGTGAATTATACTGTTGAACAAGTCCATTTCACACTTGCTATATGAATGCTTTTGATTTTAATTAAAATCAAAGCAAAACTTAAATCTAGAATGCAACATGTTTCAGTTGACCTATGTTAGATTCTCTCTGGGACTCCTCTGTACAATGCATCTTCCAATTTAATTATTTCAGACATTTCTATTTATCCAAAGAGGGAAATGTAGAAGAAATTAGGATCTGGAGGAAAGTAGTCAGCATTTAAGGAAGTGTCTTATTGTATAAAATCAGGATCGCTTTTGTCTTTAGCAATTTCCGTTCAGTTTGGAGATGAAGACTTGTCACTAAGCCAGTAATCTAGGCTGTATCATTTTACTAGCAAATACACTGAGGGCAGTGTTTTCTCACCTGCAGCTTCAAGTGCTGGACTCCTAAGGGAGGCTATCCAGAATGAAATACTGCTATCTTTATTTTGCTTGCAGTATGAAAGCTTGATAAGAAGAATAATAAACACGGAAATACGGTAGTCCTTGGATTCTATTCTTAGTGGAAATCTGCTGTATCCAAAACCATGGTCATGTTCCAGTATGTCAGTGCTTTTTACCAGCTTAATGTTTGGTAAGTTTTACAGAAGGTAGATAGTTGACATTTTGCATGTCCCTTAAGTTGGTGGATTTCCTTCTTGGCAAGATGAGGGGAAAGGTAGAGGTGGTGGCAGTGTTTCTTACCCATGACTGTCAATGGAAACGGTCTGCAGTTAGCTGTAATAGCTTGGAGGAGCTTCTGAGTTCCTCTGTAGCCATGAGATCACTTCCTTAATCTTCTCTCCTGGGGTTGGTATGATATTGAGTCAGCACCTGTTGGATGGGCAGATGGAGTCAATTCAGAAACCTAAGTCACTGTTGACTCTCATTTCTAAAAACAAACATCAGATTCATTTCAGTGGGACTCATGTAGGTGAGCAAAGGGTGACCTGATCTTTCAAGGAACAACTCAAACTTGTTGGTGAACTTCAGGTGCTTTGACTGGGAGGAAGGGATAGCCGAGATACAAACATAATGGAGGCAACTCATTTAACATAGTTTGTCTCATAGCAAGAGAGCATGGATACAAAGCCTGCTTTTTTTGTTTTTCTTGGGCTTTAGGCCTCCATCTATAAAGTATTTTGGGGTGAAATCTTTTGATACTTCTGTTCAAGGCTGTGGCAGTCGTTTCATTCAGGTGTGTTACTTTAGAGTTATTTGTCACCAGTCTGAAGGGGCTGAGTCTAAAGCATGTGGATATTCTTCTTTTGGGGTGATAAGAACTATAGTGATGAGGAACATTCTTAAAAGAAGTTATTTCTATCTAGTTAGTGGGAGAAGAGAAAAACAACTGGATTTTACAACAGTAAACAAGCTTGTTTAGTCTAAATTTAATACTGTACTTCACTATAAAGTAATTGAATTTGGCATGGAGGGAGGGGAGTAACTGTCCTGCCAGCTAATTTATGAAGAGAAGCTCTTAGGAGGCTCAGTTTTTTTGGTGCCTCGTGTTAATCATCAATAACAGCATGCCCTTCTGTTGTTGCCCATTTCCCTGGGGTAGGATAGAGCTTGTCTTGACAGTTAAGAGTTCCAGGATTTGTTGATGTTGGTTTTGCTTATTTACCTCTGGATAACTTATCCCCACCATTCCTGGTAAGACAACATGGGAAACAGCAAGACGTTTCTCATTTTACTGCAAGGAATAAGCTTGCAGAACTTAATGCCTGGGAGGGACCTTTGCAAATGTGTCAACCTGCGTTTTGTTTGAATATATGTATGTAGATGTGCATTTTTGCATACACATATATATATTTTGATATTTAGTGTGTGTGTATGTTATGTATGTTTAAATCTATATGTGTGTGTGTGTATGTTTCTTAACCTTGGAATCACTGATAGATGCTATTTATCATATTAGTGGTAAAAGTAAACCACTGATTTTTGCATCCCCAGAAAAGAAATAAAGATAACGTGCCTCACATTGGTTGTTCAAGGTACGTCAGCATCTGTCAGGGCCCTGTCAAAAATGACTGCTCCTTTATTTGAACGGCTGGACCTTATGGAATTGTAACCATGGATGTCTGTCTTCTATGTAAGCTAGAGTGTTAAAATTGTGGTGCTTGCTCAGCTGTCTCTGTTATTCCATGCGTCTGGCCTACACTTAAGAGCTTTACTTACGTAACTTATTTCAGATAATGAGGTGCTTACAAAACATCAAAATAGTTATACCAATATAATTGTGCTGGCTAATGGGGACATACAGTGGCATAAATATTTTCCTTCCTACATAGGAAAAAGGTTAACATCAGTGGGAGCAATGTTATGAAGATTTTTATCTGAGAGCTCTGACAAGGCTAGTTTAAGACCTTACTGCTGTAACTTCAAAGTTGCTCTCCTGCCTGCTGCAGAGCTTCAGGGCAGAACGCGTCCCTGCAGTCTGGCCTCTTTGGTTGCAGCCTTCACAGGTGTTGCCTTCATGGGTGCTGAAGGCAGGCTAGTAGTACATTGGACTGTGAAACTGAGCATCTGCAGCGCCAGGATGTGTCCAGTTTTGCCACTGTTGCAGAGGTGGTGACAACTTTTGGCAAGAGGAGGGTAGCAAGCTTCTGCTTGTGACAAAGCTTTAAGCAGATGCAGTTTCTGGCTTTCTGAATGTCCCATTTCATGGGATTGTTGTGCTGCAAACTCTGCCATCAGGGTTACTCTCAAAGCTTTTTTTTTTTGTAGGCAGAGCCCCGAAACCATGAACTTGTACTCTGTATTGAATACACATCAAAACATGTGGTTGTGTATGTTCCCTTCACACATGCTGCTAAGCTTTTCCTGTTGGCTTTTGGCTTTTTATGCTTATACAAAAAGACAGAACTTTATCTTCTGTCTGGCCTGATATGGCCTGTTGTGATCCTTTTCACCGATCTGCTACGTAACACAGGTCTTCTGAATTCGCGGGGTTGAAGCAAGAGAATGAATTCACCAGCTGAAGCAAGAGAATGTGACTCAGAAAATAAATGAATCAGAATGTAATGGTGGAAGTCCGTCACAACTTTCACAAATTTGTTTTATTTCCTGACGTTTTCATATACAGCAGAGGATGATATTGGGTATTATCTGTGCTATTAAAACCTTTATGAGTGATTATTTGGAACAATTTAATAGTAACATTACAAATCAATTAAAGACTGGTTTCTTAATCATGGAATTGGGGTCTGGATTTTTCAGAGAAAGGCAAGTGAATTTGTGTGTGTCTTCATTTGAAAGAAAGCTTCCTTTGATCTGAGGAACAATGGAGTATCAGCAACTGAAACCTGTCATTACTTTGCTGCAGGGATAGTGAAATTATCATCCCCATCTAATCTAAAGAAACACAATTCACGTATGCATTAAACCTTTGATCTGGATCTGCATCTCCTAAGGTCAGACAATCTTCCTGAAGCATCTCCAATTGAGTGATTTGGTACGTTTATTTAGAAGCAGTGACAGGAGCGGCATTTGAAGGATTTAGATAGCGTCAAATTCCTCAGTAGGAACCTGCTAGGAAGCTAAAATTAGTTAGAAAGGAGATACAAAACTAGTCTTTGATCAGAGAAGACAGCTGCCTTGGAGGCCCTGATGTGCAAGCAGTCCCATCCTACCCATTGAGACTGGCTGGCCTGCAGCAAGGTCTGTTTTCTGGTAAAGGTTCCCAGCATCAGGCCCCAGGAGAGTCTGAAAATCTGTGGGTTTATTCAGCACAGTATTCAGCGATACCTTTGGCTATGTGGAGGTGACTCCTGTTGACCTCACAGGAGATGTGTCTGCAGTTTATGGGATAATAACCAGATGGCTGCTGTGTTTGGGGATGTAGCTAGTCATTAAGAAATGGGGCTGCAGAAAGTATAAAAGAGAAGGGAATTTGCACAAATGGAGCTGCAAGAGCACACAAGCTACAGGGATATAGTTGCTTTTGTTGAAAGAGAAATAACGTTGACATTTGTTAATAAAGTTAGAAGCCTTGTTCTGCTCTCAGTTGAGTCAAAGGTAATTCTGTTATTGATCTGAATAACAGCAGTGGCAGTCAGTCCTAGTTTAGAGAATGATATCAACAAAATCCATCATCCGAGCTTTACAAAAACATACTGATAGGACTTTGTAGTAATACAGTCCCATTTTATCTGAAACCTGACATTTATCTAGAGCCACAAATGCATTTTTTTGTTGCTATTTCGTATACTGCTGGGAAAACCTGTAAATATCTGTAAAAACTTAGCACAACAAATTCTGAATGACTTAGCATTCCTGTTCCTGCTGTTATTTTAAAGTGCATTATCAGGGGTGTGTATATCTGTAGTTGGCAGAATGACACATCTGTGCTGTGTGGATAGTAACTGTCAGGAGAAAATAGTGAAAGTATTGACAGCTTTATTTCACAAGCTTGTTTTTCAAATTCTTTGGAGAGTGTTGGAATCATAATATCCCTGATCCTTCAGGATGAGAAAACAAATAAATCCTTCTGGCCCTTCTTCGGGAAAGGCCAGATGTTTTTTCCAAGGGTCCCGTCATTCTCTCAAATTCATCATGGGGGATTAGTAGCTGTGTGGAAAAAATATGGACGTGACCTATGTGGGAACAAGGTTCTCCATGAAACCCAGTATGCCACTTCTGGGCTAGGCAGTACTGTAGTCTTGGAGTTTGCCTTAATGTCTCTTTGAAACTCTACCATACTGTCAGTAGACTCCCTGCTGCATGTGGCGTCTTACGGCTCTACGTTCTTCATCACCTAGCTCGTGTTTCAGAAAGAGCTGGAGCTGCATTTGGGTGTAACTGAGTGTTGGGCTGTGGGTCCCGAGTGACAAAATATAGAGGGTGCAGCCTCTCAGGTAGGGTAGGAGGTGGCCAGCAGGACTTACATCTCAAGCTAACAGAACTGAAACCCCACCCAGACAAAACAGGGCTAATTACTTATTGTGTCTTATGGGCTGCTAGGTGTTTTTATCCATTCTGAGAGAGAAAGATTCCTATGCCACTGGGTTTTTGTGCTTAAAGCTAATGAGAAAGAAGAAACATGACCTATTTTTTTTTTTTTTTAAGTGCCGAGAAATTTGCTTTTATATCACATTTGCAATAAGTACAGAAAATACGGCTAGGGATGCTTTATTCATTGTTACAGAACAATGTGACTGATAAATACATAGAACTAGTTCACAACACTTTCAGTGCTCTGCTGACTCACTATGTCACAAAAAAAAAGACAATTGTGTGTCTTCATCTTGAAAGTTTAGGTGATAAACATCTTACATAATGGGAGATGTCTGTGAATTTCTTGTTAGGGGGATTTTTTGTTTTTAAAATTTTATTTTTCTTTGCAGAATTTAAAGTAGAACAGAATATTTCAGTTGGAAGGAACCTACAACGATCATCTAGTCCATCTGCCTGACCAGTTCAGGGCTGACCAAAAGTTAAAGCATGTTATTAAGGGCTTTGTCCAAATGCCTCTTAAACATTGATAGGCTTGGGGCATCGACCACCTCTCTAGGAAGCCTGGTCTAGTGTTTGACCACCCTCTTGGTAAAGAAATGCTTCCTAATGTCAAATCTGAGCCTCTCCTGATGCAGCTTTGAACCATTCCCGCACATCCTGTCACTGGGTACCAGGGAGAAGAGCTCAGCACCTCCCTCTCCCCTTTCCCTCCTCAGGAAGCTGTAGAGACCAATGAGGTCGCCCCTCAGTCTTCTGTTCTCTAAACTAGACAAGCCCAAAGTCCTCAGCTGCTCCTCATAGGACATTCCTTCCAGCCCTCTCGCCAGCTTTGCTGCCCTCCTCTGAATGCATTTAAGGACCTTCACATCCTTCTTAGATTGTGGGACCCAGAACTGCATACAGTATTCAAGGTGAGGCCACACCAAGGCTAAATATGGTGGGTTAATCACCTCTTTTGACTGGCTGGTGATGCTGTGTTTGATGCACCCCAGGATGCAGTTTGCCTTCTTGGCTGCCAGGGCACACTGCTGACTTATATGAGTATTATAGCATTTTCTTGCTTTCCAAAACTTGCTTATCAAACTGCTCTCTTCAATGCTATTTCAGTGAACTTTAAACAACTACCAAATATTTAATACATTTTAAGAAAATAAAGAAACAAAACATAATTATTGTGTTTTTTCTTCCCTCCACAAAATCATAATTCTACCAGGCAAGCTTGATTCACATTAACAAAGTGTTGGACTTCCATGTGCAAGACACCAAACTATTGCCTGCTCTCCTAACTCTGCAGGAGGAACTGTGAGATTCAAAGGTCAATTTTCTGTTCATCGCTGCAGGACTAAGGACTGAGTTTCCAGTAGTTGACTTTATATTTCTCAATTACCTTGCTGAGCGGGGACTTTAGTGGGAACCAAAGGATATTCTTCAGAATCAAGTACCTTACAGAAATCAAAAGAAATAAACATATGAATAAACGTAATATAGGACGGAGATCAGAGAACAACTTGCATTTAATTAGGAGGTACTAAAGAGTAGCTGAATTAATAAGGGTTGCAGTTATCGTGCTTGTATTTATGTGTAGTATACATTTTGAAAAGGAAGATAGATGTTGCTTGTTGAAAGGGTTTCTTTCATGATGCAAAATACTTGCTATAAATATGCCACTTTGACAAAAGAGTAGTATGAGGAGGAGTTAAATATAGAATGCCAAACAGGAGATTTAAATTATTCTCTGGCAACTTAGAGAGGTTTCTGTTGTAAAAATGCATGAAAATAACATTTTCTTTTTAACCACTCTCTTGAATTACTGAAACGTATGGCAAATTACAAACAAAACCATCTATCTATTGAAAGAAGCTAGCTGCCAGCTAGGGTTTGAATTGTTTGTCTTTCGAAATGAATTATTCTAGTCTTGCAGGATGGTTCCATCAGGTGAAGTTTTTGATAGCTGAAAATACACTTTATGAATCCCTGAAGTCTTCCAGGCTGCTTAAAGTTTCTCTTGTCTTTTGTGCCAGCCACTAGGATTCCCAACCTTGTTTCAAAAAAAAAAAAAAAAAAAACAATCCTGGCATATAATTCTAGTAATTTTGAAACTTCTTGGCTCACTGTTGGCTGAGACATTTTTAAAAAAAGACCAAGTTACTAGCTTGCTCCAGTAATCTGTCCTCTGTCTTAGCTAGAGGCCCAGCTGAATGCCTTCCCAGTGTCCTCACAAGAGAATACCTATGACTAGGAAAGATCCTGTATCTGTAGCACCAATATAATTTCCAGTGTGCATTTTGTCAAATCGAAATGTGAAAGTTTTCAGGATGGCGTAATTCCACAGAATGGAGCTCTTGCTGTAGGTTACGATCCAAACTGGTGGTAGGTTTTGCAAGCTTCCCTACTGGAACAACCAACTGTGCATCCTGATCTTCAATCTGGTGGTCACCTGCTGCTTGCCAGGGGAGGCTGGGAATGCTTTCATTACGTTTCATGGTCTACGTGGAGTCCTCTGGCTGCTGGGCCCTCAAGGTCTCTCTGATTTGGAACTGTCTGCCTGTACACTCAGTAGGACTTCCAGCTTCTGGTTCGGTTCCTGTTGCAGTCTTCAAGTTTCACTTTGGTTTAGCCATTTTTTTATTTCCACAAGCAATGCTGTTTTTTTTTTTTTTGTTGTTTTGGTTTCACATTGATGCAACGAGATACAAATTCATGTCATTAATTGGAAGATAGATCCAGCTTCACTGTTATTCTTACTCTTTTGATGGGAAGTAATAAGCCAAGATTTGGTTCTCATAGCATCTGGTTTCCTCCTGTCCATCAGAGACTCACATGTAAGTGGATTTTCAACGCTGTAGGAACACGTTGTTCCTACTGCAAGAAGAAAATGATGATAGAATCACTTACTTCATTTGTGTACATCATTGGCAAGTCTTGTTTCCTGAAATACAGAAGAAATCAAAAGAAGTAGACTTGGGAGTGACTGTAGAGGCTTTCTCAGCTACATACAGCTCAAAGATGCCCTGCATGGCACTGCCTGTAGCTGATATTTCTGTAGAACCTTCTCCTTTTCCTTTCTTAGTCTTTCCCCTTTTTCCTGTTCCATATCTGCCTTTTCTTTTCCCTTTATGCTTACCAAAACAATACCAAGTAAACCCCTGAGCAAACTCCCACCATCTCTTGTTTTGTGCAGTGATAGATGTGTTTGTACTTGCTAAAAACTCCTTCATGTTTCTGAGTGTTACCTTGTTACTTGCACAGAGGACAGTGGTTTCTTACAAACTATCTTAAATAAGAAACTTTTCCCTTCAGGAAAGGGAAATAAACATAAGGTAATAGACATACTTACACAGAAATAGTTCTAAATGCATGTTATCATAGTGCAACATCAGACAAGGAAAATACAAGGTTAGCAGGCATTGGGCATGGAACAATGTACTGTCTTCTATAGAAAAAGAAAATAATATGTTTTCCTTTGCTGACTGCTTGTGATTAGGAGTCTTTTAAAAAAACAAACCTGGCTCAAATTTTAATTGTGTTTCTTAAATACCGGACTCTTTCATAGATACCATACATATACCACGCAGAGGGAAAGGTGTGCAGATTGCCTGGCTAAGCAGTGTCTCAGCAGCTCCCAGGGACCTGCAAACTTATTTTGCGTAAAGCCGAACAGATTGCCCTCCCAGTTCAAGAGAGTATTTCATATGGCGTGTCCTTAATTACGTCTCTGTGTGCAAGCGGAAGATTGCTGCTAGCAGGAGACCAGGGCAGTGCAGGCTGCATGTGGCCACTCTTCAGGGAATGGTCTATTTCTTTTCAGATTGTAAAGTTCCGTGGTCCATTTCCAGGACGTTGAAATATTTTCTTGAGGATGAAGCATTGAAGGTGTTTTCAGCTATTTGGAGGTCTGTTCTGAGGAGACTGTTTTTTCCTTCTATTGCATGTAATGCAATATTTGCTACAGCAGGTAGCCACTTACTTTACTTTTGGGAATAGTCACACAATGATGACTTTTTTATTTTTATTTTCAAAATTTCTTCTGTATTACCCTCACCACAGCTTCTCATCTCCTTTTTCCCCTAGGTACGTAGCTGAGTTGTATTTTCCTCTGCCAAGAGCAATGAATTAATCATACGAACCTTTGTTAAGGTCTGTCACAGCACTGCCATCTCTCTGCAATGAAAATTGCCAAGGGTCAGTTGTGCGATCCTTTCCTAAGCCAGGCAGAGAAAGAGAAATTTGGCAGAAAGTCTCTGTCGCTACAGGTTGCAAATGTAACAGGACCATAAGGATTTGCTTCTGTATGAAAGCAGAACTGCAGTAGAAACAGAAGAAAAGAATGCAGATGTTGTTTAGTGTGTTTGTAAGAGGCATTGCCTCCTCCTTGCTTTTCTAAGGAAGGTATGCGTAGGTTTGCAGTTAACGCTGTTTAGAGTTCTGCTCATTTGATGTGGTTAGGGCTTGCATCTCTTTGTTAGAGCGTAGTATCTCCTTATTATCTAGGAGTATGTATTAAGCCTCATCTGTATGAGAAGTGAAGGTTAGTAATCCTCTGCAGTAACTATATTAGATCTGCATTTTACACTGAATAATCCCTGTGGTTATGTTTGCATGACTTGTAAAGGCAGAGGCTCCTGTTTGATATTTTCGGCTGTGGGAGTGAGCTGGAGCTTGTGTTTATGTAACACAGATGCTGGTTTTGCAGTTCATATTTCAAATACCTGTAGCTGGTCATGCTTTAGCTTCTGCTGAGCCGTTTTCTTGGGGTGCAGTTTTGCTACTGATACAAACCGATGAGATTGTGGTGCTGACATTATTGATGCTCTTTCCCTTGTTCCCCTGGTTCCTGCATTATGCTTGTGCAGGGAAAGCTGCAGGAGCTGCTTGGCAGGAGGGAGGAACATTGTGTCATCTCAGTGACGGACAGTGGTGAGATCTGCTTAGCTGTCTCATCAAACTGCACCCTAAAGGTGCCTCTGCCAAATGCAATACATTCATTTTTCAGCTGAGTCAGTGAGTGGATAACGTGGCTGCTGCAGTTCTGGAGTAAGGGCAGGCATCAGGAAAGAGTCACCAGATTGAAAGAGAAGGAAGGGAACAAGCAGGACCATCTCTTGTCTTTAGAGGCACAGGTCTAGATAGACATACGCCAGTCTGTGAAACAAGACTTTGAGGTGGACTTAGACATGCATTCTGTTTTGTTTTTTTTAAATGCCAGACTTTGTGTTTGTGGTCTAACAAGCCGGCTTAGAAGATACTCATCGTAAGGCCTTGTTCTCAGCATGTGTGGTCTGAATATTTTTTGGGGTGGGATTTTGCATTAGAAGGCAGGCTGTTTATTCTTGGTATCTGTCTGCAATGAGTGGACAGTGCAGGTTAGGCTTTCGGTCCTTTCGGTTCTGGGATGAAGAGGCTGCAGGGCAGTTGGTGCTACACATCTCACTCAGGAGCCAGTGCACTCACTGAGTGGTACCTGCACTTGAAGGCAGGAGCACTGAAGCCCAGGGAATGCCTTATCTCCAGATGGTGGAAGTTAAGAATCCAGAGCAGAAGACCAACCTCCTGCGTCTGCTTTGTGGGGACCAGACACTCAGGAACATGCCTGCTGACACCCTGAAGAGATTTGGAACTGAGAACGTGTCTGCTTTGTCCCATTTATATTAACTAGGCTAATGAATTAAGGCAGAGAAATTCTCTTTAATCACAGCTATTTCACAGTTCCTATTAATACTGCTACTTGAGTCATCTGCCTATAGTATAGTATAGTATTTGTCCTATCTGGGTTAGATAAATCCTGGACTAATGAGATTTTTGCAGTGTATTGAATATCTTGGTTAAGATAGTGTAGAATAATGAAATACCGTTGCCATTTGGTAATGGAGAGACCACATGATAAGCTCTGCTGGTTCAGCAGCTGTCAGTAGGCAAGCCTTTCAAGTACAGAAGATCTTATGAAAACAGGTTCAGGAAACAGAGAGAGGGGAATAAAAGAAGGAAATTGTGACCTGTTGGAAATGATGAGAAGCTTCCGGGGAATTTTGAATAGAGGATGTGATCTGATTTTGCTAAACTTCTGGTCCAGTGTGGACATGATTTATGATGGTAATATGCTTATTCTGCAGGTTAGGTGGGAGATCTGTTCCACACACACCCATTAGCTGTGTAGGAAACATAAAGCTTAAACAGAAGAGTTTTCAGTCTAACCAAAGATACAAAAAGTAAAGTGTCTGAAAGCCAGAAGTGAGGCAAATTCTGAACAGAAGCAAGCAAATATTTTAAGTGAAGGCAGTTAATTAACTATGGGAAAAATTTACAGGATAGCAGATTCTCTGTTATTATCAGTTCAGGAATGGAGCTTAGGGAGAAAAAAATCCAAAGAAACTCTTTACTCCTAAGAGGTATTAATTCAGGGATGCTGAAGGTCAGAACAGATAATCCCAGTGGTCCCACCTGGCCTGGCCTGAGGATGTCTTTGAAGTATTTCTTCAAAGCAGTCTGAAAGCATATCCTCCTGTTACCTGTTGCAAATCAGTATAAAGAAATGAGAACTAGGGGAAAAACCTGGGATACTTTACCTGAGATAGACTCTTTTTGTAAATCAAGCTACTGAACAAGTGATTAGCTCATTTTAACAGTTATACATGTCAAAACAGGCATTCTGTTTTTCTGCTTTTCAATCCTAGTAAGGAGACTAGCTTCAAATACTGGGATAAAATGGAGGTGTCTCCAGGAGTTTTTTCCTGGCTTACTTTTGTCAATAAAAATATAGATTAACAGTAAAACCAAACCCAGAGAAATGTTGTTCAGAAAACAATCAGCCTACTAAAAATATGAGAGACAAACATCGTATTATGATTAACCCTATCAGAGTTTTCTTCACCATGTTAAAGATAGATTAAGATCATATTTCGTAAGGAGACACAGATTTTATTTCAAAGTCAGTATTGCTGCTTAATAAAAAGAGATGATGTTGCCTGTTCCTAGTTGTACTTATTGCTAATACTCTTTCATGACTATAAGGAAGTTCAAAAAAAATCAACATCAAACTGCCTGTTTGAGATGAGATAAATAGGATGCATATGGAAGCTGCAGTCTCTTTATAGAAGACAAAATTAATGGGGGATGTGTTTTCTTCTGAAACTTCACAACGGATATATGTTTTCATGGTGTATCTCGTAGTGTCTTCTGGTATGCTGAAATGTATTAAAAACAAAATACTTTGATGCTAAAGCAGTCTACCCTGTAAGAATACAGATGCTTTCCTGAAATGGTATATGAATAGCCATGGACCAAGTTTTTTCTGAATGTGGTACCTCTGATTATGTGAATATTCTTTTCAGATTCCTTTTGGTTGCATCACACTCTGGAAACCTCAGAAGCAGCAAGGTACAAGGCTAAGTTTCACAAAGAGGATTGAAGTATCCACCTCCATAGTTTGTCAAATGAGGTTGTATTTTTCTCCACTGGACTCTTGACAGGAGCTCAGATCCTCTGGATAAGCTAGTGAGGAAGGGAGAACTGATACTGCTCTTTGTGTCATGTTGTCCTTGCTCGGTGTTTCATGTGGTCGAACGCTGGAAGTTTTTAGAGTTCAGAGTAACCACAGATGAGAGCTGCAGGCAGGGTTGTGAGGCTGACGCACTCCTGGGGCACAGATCCAGTTGTAGAGGAAGACAAAGGTCCTGTGGTTTTCTTGGGGAATAATCAGCTGGCTTCTATTGTGGCAGATGCTCTGAGCACCCATCTTAAATAACAAGGCATAATTTAATAGAATTTTTAATGTAACTAATGCCCTTGTTTCAGTTTCTAGACTTGAATTGAATCACTTGGGGGAGAAGAAGATGCTCCTTTTTTGGCTAAAAATTTTCAGGGCATTTTGCTTAAATTTATGCAGCTGGCACATCCACAGCTGATAACGCAGGCAGATGTTGTGTGGAGAATTGCAAGGCTTCTGGCTAAAAAAAACCCCACCCCACAATTTATTTCACTTCAACATCTTAATTAGTTTTATAAAAATAAAAAAGAATGATTAAGAAATCTGGGTTTGTGGGAGAACTCTCATGGTGTGAACAGTAAAATATTAGGGATATGATTAAATCTGAGATGCAGTTAAACTTGTGTACAGACTACTGGAAGACAGTAGACGAAAATGGGTACATGTAGATATATGTGCACTGGTATGTGACCTGGGCCTGTGCAATGGGGGTCTCTGGTACTGTGTACTGTGAAACTGTTAGAAGAATGATTGTCGACGGTAGTTTGCTAGTTGCTCTGACCAGAGGAGGAGGGAATTCATATTGGTTTTAGCAGTACTCCACTATAAGGAGATGACCTCTCTCACACGTCATTTTAGATGTCTCATTTCTGTTTGAACAAATACTTAATATTCGTGTCAAGAAAACCTCAGTCTGTCTCTTTTGGGCCTCTCTTGCAGCTTTTTTTGGTGAAAGAGGAAAATATTTTTGTCTTTCGCTTCTACATTGACAACAGAATTTGTCTTTGCGATTTTCAGGGAGGCAGTGAAAGGCATGTTGTATTTGGTACCAGCAGCAATGATGATGCAGTAATTTTGCTGTTGTTGATAATGCATTATTTGCACACAATTTTAAGAGCTGCCTTCTGTATGAAAAAGTGAACCTTTCATATATGCCTAAAAAAACCCACCAGAATATGTAAGAAAAGGAAAAAGAATAAGACACTGTCCTGGTTTGAGTGACGCAGGACTGATTTCTCTTCTAATCCTGGGAAAACTGCACTTTTAGAAGACTCTAGTGTCTGAATTTGTGAAAATATTTACTTTATAGCCAGCTATGGTATGTGGCTTTCAAGGTCTGTGGTTTTGAGCTAGACAGGTGCAAGGATGAGGAAGAGTGAGACCCGGACACTTGACCCAAGCAGACCAACAGGATTATTTCATACCATGAACATCGCATTGAATGTAAATTAGAAAGTTTGCTGAGAAGTTCTCTCTCTTCCTTAATGGCTGTGATCCTGAGAACTTCTTGCCCCGGTGACAGAACTCTGAGCCCTTTTCTTTCTCCCAGATCTGTAACACTTGCAGTGTCCAACATTTGCTGTCCACTGCTGGGAGTGCACAGCTTCCTACTGATAGAATTGGCTGAGTATAATCCTTGTATATTTTTATATTGATATCAGTATCAATATTGGTTCTTTAATGTTACTAATGTTAATTATCTAGTCTTTTTTTATTAGATCTGTTTATATTTCAACCCTCAGGTTTCCTCGTTTTTTCCCCCGATTCCCCTTCCCAGGAGTCATCGGCTGATAGAATAATTATCTAAATGACACTAAATTGTTGTGGGTTCCTCAAACCATAACAGACACAAACTTATTATGCAGCCCACTTCTTAAGACAGACAGTAATCAAGGAGCTTTGTCTTTGCAGTTTCTTGGGATGGTTACCCTCTTATTTCAAGGAAACAATGATTCCATCAGCTTTACCTCCAAAAGTTATGTATCTTTGTGGTGCATTTAGGTAGACAGAATGGGTTGTGTGACAATAACAACTAGCACATGCACTTTAAAAATTCTCTGATTTCCAAATAGTATCTAGGTCATATGATACCCAAAGGCATGATTCATCCACCTGGGCTTTATGCCAGTCAGCAACTGCGTGGATCTGACACTCCAGGAATACTGTAAAAATATTAAAGCTGTATTATTTTTTTTTCTTCAAATAACGCTGTTGATGATAACTGTAAAAAAATACAGCATATATTTTATAGTTCCTTTCTGAAAGAATTAGTTTCATTAAGTAGATGCAAAAAGTACAATATGGACTGACGAGAATACAGAGCAGACCTAGCTGAATGAGCCCAGGTGGCTTTCCTTGGCCCTACAGACTTTCATTTCAAAGGTTGCTATCTTGATATCAAGTGCTATTTGAGGGAGAAGTAGTCTTCACCCGAGTGTATCTGCTTGAAGCCCAGCTAGCTGTTAAGGGTTGATCTCAGTTAGCTACAATGAGCTAAAATGAGGCCAGTGTTCGGCCTGTTAGGCTTTTGTATAAAGATGATGATCTCCTTGAGGGGCAGAAACCCCATACATTTAGTACAAACCTCATACATTTTTTTTGCAGTGAAGTTAATTTTCAAGAGATGAGATCATGCTTATTTTTAGGCATGTGTATTATGCAGACAGACACTCTTAATTAAAGATTCAACAAGCCTTGTTCAGGGAACCATCAAGCTGCATTTTTAAAAGACGTGTAGGTGTCTAGGAAAACAAAAATGTGTGTAGCTGAGGTGTTTTTTTTTTTAGCTGTACCAACATGTTTATCTCAATGAACACTTAACGGATTAGATTCTTCTGGGGCTTGCCGTGTTGCTTACCTTGGTAAGTGGTGCCTGTATACTTAAAAAATATAGGCCCTAATGTCTTTGAAAACAAGCTGCCTCTTTTAATTCCTCCTTCTGAAGTCCCATGCAGATTTTTTTTTTTAAAGCATCTTTCGACTGTAAAGGCTGAAATTCCCCCAATTTAACTAAAGAGACAGCTTTCTAGAAATGAGGTGAGGAAGTATAACCTTTGCCAACTTGTAAATAAACAAGTGTTTAACTTTTATGAATTTAAAACTGAAAAAAATATGTTCTCCTTTATCTTCCTTAGTCTGTGACTTCCCATCCCATGAAAGTGGGACGGGAGAGGAGGAATGATCTCAGGTTTGTAAGCACGTCTGAGTTATGGTGGATTTGCTCTGAGTATTGTTTTGTTTGTTTTTTTTTTAATTTTCTTTCATCTAGATAAAGAAGAGGCAGCAAGATGTGGTGAGGTTTCTGGAAGCCAATCGCATAGAGTTTGAAGAAGTGGATATCACAATGTCAGAGGAGAAAAGACAATGGATGTATAAAAATATTCCTGAGGATAGGCAGCCTGCGCAAGGCAATCCACTGCCACCACAGATATTCAGTGATGATCGGTACTGTGGAGTAAGTAGCTGTTACGGTTGTTAATGGCTGATATATTAGTATACCCTGTGGGCTATTTAAAAAGCTGGGCGTTGCTGTTGAGCTTTCTCTAGTAGTATCTGAATTAATGGTGACAGACTGGGGCGATAGGAGCGGGTGATGATCATACAGTGAAAATTCAGATCATTCATCTGTAAATCCTAAAGTTATCTTCAGCTGGTGGATTCCCTCCACAAAAGTAAGAATTTGTAATGTCACATGCTTCATGTACAAGCTGTTGATGGTCAAATCCCTTGTGAAACCCCACTATAAGCTGGGGATTTATGGTTTTCTTGCTACTTGGGTCTAGTTCAAGCATAAAAATTCAGAAGGAAATCTTTGGCATAGTAAATGAGAACATTGGCTAGACTGATTTATATTGTCATTGTAATTAAGCTCCTTCTCTGCTGCTGTCAAAGTGTAAATTTCATTTATGGTCAGAGAGCATTTATGTGCTTCAGTCTCTAGGATAAATAAAAACTATTTGCTTTTTAAATTGTAGAACAGTTTTAGTTTTCCCTGAAGCAAAGCAGCTTGAGACTTGTATTCCGCTGCCGAAAAACTGCTAAGCATGAGAGCCTGTGAGTCTGACAACAGATTGTTGGGTGGACTGTTCTTTCTGATGATGTAAGCTACAATAACTTCTCCGTCTGCTAGTGCGAAGCTGAAACTGCAGCCTTTGATATGTAAAGAATGGCACCATATGAATGTTTTACTCCCTTGCTTAGCCAGCATGGTACACTGCAGCTCCGAGGCTTGGACACTGTTGTAGTTTGGGAGAACTGTCCCAGAACTTTCATTCAACTTTGAACAAAATGTTGTAAAAAGACCACAGCTGGTCTCTTTACACAGCACCTCTTTGCCTTGCTGTATCTTTTTATATTTCAACCATGTGACTTGTACATCCTTTATGAGGCAGGTTTGAGGTACCTGTTAGACTAGCTGATGCAGAAAGGGAGGTTTGATGTGCCAGCCTGGCTGCTTCGGGAAGTGATTGGGTAAGGTTTATCTGTGAATTCAGTTGGAGAATTAAATGGGGAAGAGAGTCTCTGTAGTTAAGATAGCTGGACCAGAGTAAACGTGGGTATTGTGTGGGTTTCTGACTACAACGTGGTGGAGATACATCCAAGCTGGTTCTAACTCAGTCCCTGCCAGAATCTACAGTGCTGTAACCAAGCTGCTTCTGGCTGATGGATCATTCAGATCTGCTGAGAACCTGTCAACTGCAGCGCAGTTGTTAGCTTAATATAGGAGGCATATAACAAGTGATTTAGGATCCTCTGCAACAGATTGGGTATGGTGCAGCATCTAGCTGGCTTCTTGAAGTGAGGTATTTAACATCCCTCCCATATGTTTTATATTTGCCTTACTTGTTCGCCTCGGCAGTATAAATAATATTTTTCTACTTCTGGGTAAGAAATGTCAGTTAAAGAAGCATTCCTGGGATGTGGAAGGGATTTTCACCTTCACTTGTGGAGCAGCCCCTCACTTACAAATAACATTTATGTTGTTCTGTGTGATTTTAGTTTGCCTGGGAAATACAATGTTTTAAGCTGTTGTTTCTTACCATTTCATCTTGTCTTTATAGCATGTTTTAACCTCGTCTTGGAAATTGCTGTTTGGAATTAGCAAAGAAGATGTCATGCAACATGTGAGATGATCTTGTTAATCTGACTGCTCAGCTGATAGCTGTTTTGGTTGAGCGGAGTTAATCCTATTACTAGACCTCACTGCCTGCATGAACATCTTTAAAGAGCCAACATGCTTTGAAAGGAACTGTATGTTCTAGGATGAAGGAATAACTATGTGCAGGATCTCCAACATTCATCAGTTAGGCTAGTGCATAAGTTAATGAAGTGCTTAGGTAATAGAGTGGAAGCAAAACGTTAGGTAGGAGGCAAAGGAGATCAGTGCTGGAAAGGGAGTTAAAATATCACAATTAGATGAAATTAGCAGACATTGCACAACTTGTCTCTCTTTGTCATTTCCACAACGGGTGTTTTCATATGTTTATCTTGACATAAATAATAGTAATAAAAATCACTATTAAATAACTTAAACTGAAAAAAATACCCAGTGAGTTTTCTGTTAGTTGAGTTAGTGAAAATTGTGGCTTATCATTCCTGATTTGTGTCGGGGCAATTTTTAATCCAATTTGCTGTATTACTGAACACTGTCTGTTCTTCTGCCTGCCAGTTCTACAGCCTCACCAGAAAGCTGCCTATGTACTCATTGTGGCTTATACGCTGTTACTGACAGTACAGACTTACTTAAAACACGAACTGGTCAGATCCATTGCTGTTCCTCTAAATGTATGAGGCCTAGAGAAGGCAAAGCGAAACAGGTGCACTTTTTATTTTCTTCAAGTTATTTCAATAGAGGTTCACAAGGATATGGTATACGAGCCATGACTCCGTGTCATGTTCATAGCCCTACTGTTTTTTCTGTGTTAGTAAAAGCATTTTTTTTTCCTCTCCCCATTTTTGCTTTAGTAGAAAACCTCAGCAATGAGCACAAAGGTAGTGTCTCAGAATAGATTTTTCTAGCTAGGACATTACCGCTTGAAATAATCGCTTTTCAGAATGTAACTGCAGTATTAGAGGAAGTTTATCTTCAGTGTTTTCAGTAAGTATCCAAAAGGGGTTGTTGTCAGCCATTCGAACATGCGGTAGCTGGTGTAAGAGGGGAGAAAGGTACAAAAAGATGACTGATGCTTACTGGTTCACAAAATAAAGAGTACCAGGAGCAGGGTTCCTTCTGGTACCAACAGACAAACTCCATATTTTGAAATGTGAGCAAACCCTTGAAATTTTTCTGGATCAGTGTAATCTCAAATATGATTATTGATCTGTCTTTTCCTTTTCTCAGTCTTCTGAGATGCACTCTCCAATCTTTCAGTAACAAGTTCTGCTAATGGATTCTGAAATAAAGTACTCGGCAACAACCATTTTTATTTCCTGTGAACAAGATAAGACCTGTGAGCACACAAGGACACAAATCATCTTACTGATTATCCAGTGCTATGTCATAGCAGTGACACTATGATAATTTATCTATTTTTATGACTTTACAATCTGTTGTTTCATCTTAGTGACATTGCTATAACATTGTAAGTATGGGAGAAGAGAGTCTACATTTCAGACAAATCAGACACATGAACCTGCTCTTCTAATTTACAGTAGTATAAATCTGAAATTACTACAATTGCCTTGCTCTAGTTACTCTAGTTAGTGCTATGTAAGAGTAAGGAAATGTTACTGCCAAGTGCACGTTTGGAGAGGGAAATCCTGCACTTTGCATAAAGAAAAGCAGAGATACTTTGGAAAAGATTAAAGAAAAAAAAAAAGGAGCAATACAGCTTTAATAGGAGCCTGGTGTGTTGGGTTGGGTTGCTGGACATTGAAACCAGTTGCATCTTGCCTGGTTCCTTACAAGGCTCTTCCTCAGTTCGTTTGAGTGGCTCCTGCTGTAGTACTTTGACATACAGCTATGGCATACAATTCAAATCATGGATTGTTTTACCCCAAGGTTAAATGTCCTTGTGGTACACACCGGGTTTCTCCATCCTCTTTCATTACCCACCAAGTGCACCCTGGCCCTTCGGCAAAAGGAACCCCACAAACGGGTTTGCCTTTTCCTGAGGGATGAGCAACCCACGCTCTCTTTCCCAACCAGTGTTCTCCCCACAGCAGAGAAGCTTTACCCACTTGACTTGTTTGATCATGGTGCATGTTTCGCATTCATGGATAACCTGCTCAATGGCTTCAAGGGTCAAGTCCACCCCTCGATCATGAGCCCATCTATACATTGCATCTTTTTCTAGGTGTCCTGATGTGTCGTGGGCCCATTGAGCTATGAATAGCTCACCCTTATGTTCCCAGTCTGGGTCCACCTTAGCCATTTCAATTCTGGCAGCCTGGTGTTCTTCAGTTGCATGGCTCTTGGGCATGTGAGTATCTATGTACTTTTACAATGAGGTTCTCTATGTAGGCAGCAACGTCTTGACACAATGCAGCAGACCAGATGGGCTTACCTCTGTGCTGACAGTTAGTCTGCTTCTGTTGCTGTAGCCACCCCCACAGGGCATTTGCCGCCATCCGTGAGTCAGTGTAAGAGATAGAGTGCTGGACGCTTTTCTCTTTCGGCAATGTCTAGGGCCAGCTGGATGGCTTTCAATTCTGCAAACTGGCTTAATTTGCCTTTGCCTGTGACAGTTTCTGTGACTTGTCTTGTGGGACTCCACACAGCAGCTTTCCATCTCCATTGTTTTCCCACAATATGACAGGGCCCATGAGTAAATAGGGCATATTGTTTTTCATTTTCTGGTTATTTATTATACAGTGGGGCCTCTTTGGCATGAGTTACCTCCTTGGGTGATGCTTGGACATGTCTGCCTTCTGGACAGTCCGTGATCTCTTCTTCCTGCTCTCCCTCAGGAGGAGCTTCTATCTCCTTTACTAACTGTGCTTCCATTGTTTCTTCTTGACTGCAGGAACAACTGCTGTAGTTGAAGGTTGAATTTCTGATTTATCCCCAGTATCTGTTTGTGTGGCCTCAGATCCAGAGACCACCTCATTCCTTTGAGCATAGGCATAGGCCTACCCCATTGCCGGAAGTTGTGTCTTTATGGTATATGCAAGGCATCCGTCCTTCAAGTATTCTGACAATTCAACAGGATTCCACGTCTGTTCAGAAGTCCCAGACCATCGGAGGTGAAAACTGTTCTAGACTCCTGCCCCAATTCTCCTCTACACCTTGCCACCTGGGAATTGGCTGCCTCAGGGCATGTTCCTGTGTGGCATTCCCAGCTGGTTGGTTAGCTTTACGAAAAGCCAAAATCGGTGTCACTGCATGCACCAATACAACCTTCTGGTTGCGTTGGAATGTTCAAGAAACTGAAGGGCCATTGCAACAAGGGTTGAAAACTCTGTCCTGGAGAAGAAGATGCCATTCTTCATTTACTCCACAAAGGGCCTCCCAGAGCGGAAGAGGAAAAAGGTGTAATTGCTAATTGTCTCCATGAGATGATTCCTGGAGTACTGGGATGGCAGCAGTGCAGGGGCCAAATACCAGATTAGGTTCCAGGCCAATAGTTTTATCATGGCTTTCCCAGGCAAAGCAAAAGAAAGTGATGAACAGCAAAGCAAACAGCAAAAGCTGAAAACAGCCATCAACAAGCTCTTGAGTTTGACATACATGAAGAAAGGGAGCAAGAAATAGAGCAACTGAGAGAAAAAAACTGATCGGCACCAAGAACAAGAGAGTCAACATCATGACCAGCAACACAAAGTAACACTGAACAAGTAACAAGTAACAGCTGAACAGGTATAACAGCTGTAAATTCAGTCTGGCACACTCTGATGAAATCTGTCGTTATCTTGAAGCTTTTTGAGTCCCTGTTCAGGAGCCAAAAAGGACTGTTGTGGGTTGATCCCAGCCAGCAACCACACAGCTGCTTGCTCCCCCTGATTTTCCTAAGCAGGACAGTGGGGAAAATAGGAAGAGCAAAAGCAAGAGAACTCATGAGTTGAGATAGAGACAGCTTAATAAGTGAAGGAAAGATAAAAAACCCAAGTGATACAAATGCAATCACTCACCATCTCCCAAAAGCAGACCGATGCCCAGCCAGTCTCTGAGCAATGGCTACCTTCGAAGACAAACGCTCCCCATTTTTTTAAGTGCATGATGTTACTGGTATGGAACATCCCTTTGGTCAGCTGGGGTTAGCTGTCCCAGCTGTGTCTCTTCTCAATATCTTGCCCACTCCCAGCCTACTCTCTGGGGGAGAAGAGTGAGAAAGAGCGAAGGCCTTGATGCAGTGCAAGCACTGCTTGGCAATAGCCAAAACATTGGTGTGTTATCAAAGCTGTTTTAGTCACAGATACAAAACACAGCACCATAGGGGTTACTGTGAAGAAGCTTAACTCCATCCCAGCTGGACCCAGTAAAAACATGAAGACTGTAGTTTGTTTTCTAAGTTTTCGCTAACTAAATCCTTTGCTTTCAAGGTTACAGAAAAATTTCTAAATGCTCTGCCTCTCATTGTGAATTTATTTTATATACAGCCAGATCAGTGATTTTGCATGTGAGTTATTCAGATTTTTCTAAAGTACTGCTGCTAGGACACAACATAATACTAACTATTAAGTATCCTGCAGGTTAAAAACACTAAAATAATGAACAAATGATTACTCATCCTTACTTATTACCTATGTTACCTTTTTTACACAGATAATGGAAAGTCCAGACAGATGGAGAGATCGCTGCAGATTGGTGTATTAGGGCCAGATTCACAGAGGGACTGTAGCACAATGCCAAGCACTGAAATGCCTGAATTTTAAGCATGTGGCTTCCAGAGTGGAATTTGCAGCCCCCAGCTAGGGCTCTAGCTTTGTCACATAGTAGGTGAGAAAATGTTATCCAAACAGGATCTGCAGTAGCCAGAACACTGGACATGGAGAGTTCTTAAAGCAGAAAGCGAGAAATGCTGGAAAAGCGATGTCTGAAAATTACGCCTGTGCCTCACATCTCCCTCTTCCACTTTCTCTGAAATCTCCACAATTGAATACACAACCCTTCTTAGACTAAAAGTGACTCCTGGATCTTTCAGAAGACTGGAAATCTCCACTTTCCTGTGAAACTGCACTTTAATTTTAACCTTACAAAGCTGTAAATTAGCATTTTGAGATACTGACAGTTTTATATGCAGAAATCTGCTATTGATGTGAGATCGTCTGAAATTTAGGCCAACCAAAATTAAAAAGAAATCTGTTTCCAGGCGGGAGTTTGAGCTGATGGGGAAAATATTTACATAGCAGGCTGAATTTTTTTTTAACCTTTTTTTTTTTTTTTTTTCTTGGACACTGCTTAGATGGTTTAGAGTGTTAGGGTAAGTCCTGGTAGAGTGCCTAGTGGCCAGGAGTAGAAATGGAGATACATGAGATTTATTGTCCTTCGCTGAAATGTAATATATGGGTATCAACTCCATCAAAACAGTGGAGGTCTATAGACAAGAAAGAAATAAAATAGGCTGCTGAAAGAGGTGCAGTGTTCTTGGGAAGCTATTCAGTGCACAGGCAATTACTGTGACACTGATTTCTTTGCACTGTTAAGTATCAGTCTCTAATGTTTTTTTTTAAAGATCCTGGAAAGATTCATATACATTTCTTTTTCTTCCTTTTTTATACGTGTCAAATGACAAATCAGTAACTACTCACTCGTAAGAGAAGGAAGATTTAAGAAAACTGGCTAAAGGCCACCTCAGAGTTTCTGCCTTGGCCTGTCGTTGAAGAGTTTGTCATTATTGTTGTGCCTACAGATACGGAGAGCTTGAACTCTGTCTCTCTAGATCCTTAAGCAATGTGGCAGAATTCACCTTAGCACATCTGCTGTAGTGTGCTTACTTCAGGAGCTAGGGCCGTTGTGAGGGTAATTTGGTATTCAGCAAGTCCACATTCAGTTCCCTGCACCCTTGGAGTTGTCTTACCCAACTCACTTAGCATCTTGGTGGTCGGGGTCTGTCTTTAGAAGAGGGATAATCTCACTAGATAAAAGTATGAATTGCTCAGAAATCATATAACAGCTGTTAATGATTGGTGATGCTGAAACTTTCTTGATTAATTAGTTTTTCCATCAGAGGTAGAGCTTCCTGTATGGCCATTTTAAGCTCTTTGTTTGAAATTGTTCTTAATTACCTTTTGCAGTTGCACTGGAGCAGTTTGTGGCTCACAGATGTCCACAGACCCTAGGCTGAACGTGAGTGACTTGGGGGCAGTGACACAGCACTGTTTATCTTCCTGATTAAGCCCCTTTTTCTCAAGCAAGGAAAGTAGAAGGCAAAGCTGGTGTTGGAAAGCAACCCCTGCCCATGTGTCTTCTGCATATTGGCAAGATACTGTTCAGACCATCCACAAGGTCTGTATGGTTGTAACTTACAGGCTATGCCTATGCTTTTGCTGTCCACTTCTCCACTGCTTTTCTGTGTCTGGAGGCAAAGAGCTTCAGTTCTGTGTGATACATGCTTAATAAAAGGAAGTGTGGTACCAGAGGCTAAGTGTAGAGCAGTCAGCCTGCCCGGTGTAGGACCTTAAAAAATAGAAACTCCACAAGTCAGTAAAAATAAAATAATCCAAGAATTTTATCTTCCCCAGAGCCATTAGAACTGATATCAGTAATGTCTCAGGGCTGCTGTTTACCCTGTAGTGGAGAGAGTACATGCCTGCTCAGCACCGCAGTTTTTATTTGGGCTCTTTCCTCTCTGCTTTCTAAACTTCACGAATAGCTGTTTGAGGTGAAGTAGCAGACATTTTCTTGTAAACCATCCCATCATATAAAGATGATAGCTGTCAAATATTTGATACATGTCTGGATATAACTTACTCTGGTTTTAGACGCTCTATTTCTTAAATATAATTATATCAGTTGATTATGTATTTTAAAACATTTAAAGGTGACCAGTATAAAATTAGAATTGTCACCTTTACAGGAGATAGTAGAAAATAGCACCATTTTTTTGTCTTTTAGATTTTTGTATTTATTACATTGATGTTCTGCAGAACTTATGGATAATCATTAAGTGTGACAGAAGCTACTAGTACTTGTGTTTGGGATCCTAATTCTCCTTTGCATGGAATGGAAACTTCCTATTGTGCCATACTTTCTTGGGGAGAAGGGGTTTATTGTTGAAGGCATCATAACTACTTTCACTAAAGTCTTCTAAAGGGCCTGGTCTATTAAAATATACTGCGGTAAGGGTAAGAAAACTTACTAGGGGAAAGTAATACTTTGAGGGCACAGAGTATTGCACAGCATATGGATGCAGGATGAAATAAGATTTTTTTTTTTTTTTTGGCACCACTGTTTCACTTGTGATTGTGCCAATATGATTATGTTCTAAGACACACTTTGAAGATAAAGAAGTTATAATCCATTTATAAGTAAAAGTAAAAATGCTGTTAATACATTGCAGTGCCATTACAATTAGCGTGGCTTTCCTCTTTCTTTAGTAGATTCACATTTCTGTTCTTCTCTGAATTAACCACAGAAAACAAAGGAAAGGTGGAAAGATGATTCTGACAGTGTCCCGTTCCTAAAATAAACAAACGGAAGGGGGAAATCCATATTTCATTTAGTTCTCTGACATGTCACCTAATACTGATATGAGTAAAACATTCTGAAAGGAAAACCAACCAACAATGTGGTTGTTATGTCCCTTGTAAACTTGCATCTGCCTTAAAACACATCCAAGTTAAAACCTGTGTATGCAGAGCTTCTGTGCAGCAGGGTCAGTTTATGTTTCTGAGCCATGATTTCATTTAAAAGGATAAGTACAGTTAACTCCCTGATGTTTCAGGCCTTTCCTCTCTCAAACTCCTGTCACGGTCTGATTTGATAAAATTCTTATCCGAACAACTTGTAAAATAATATGATGAGCTGGAAGGCGCACAGAAGCGGGAGGTGGCACCTGTTATCGTCTGTAGTAGTTACTGATTCTGACACTTAACTGCCCCTGCATGTTCCCCTGGCCCAGGTGGGCACTGTGCCGGTTTGAGGTCTTCAGTGCTTGGCTGGGGGAAGCCCTCCTGCACTTTGACTCCCTGTCTTAGAGGTGGGGGTTATTGGTTCTTAAAGAGTTGATGTCTGTGCTGAATGAATGGCAAACATCACATCAGCCCGAGTTTGTCATGTACTCTTCAAACAATAGAGCTGTTGCTGACATCTGCCTCGCTTTTATTAAAGCCTTTGTTTTTGGAGATTACTGAAATAAACATCTGGCCCTTAGGAGAGGAGTAACAGGTTGCTTTGTAGAGTCAATTGTATAAGCTCTTTAAAAATCCTGTGCAGAGATCTTATCAGAGGGTTAGCTAATTGAAATCTCATGTTTAGACTGTCCTGTGTTGTGCAGACAAGATCCTCTTATTTTTCTGTATTTATATAATATTAAAAAAAGACTCAGACATG
The DNA here is from genome assembly GCF_964199755.1 of Larus michahellis. Lineage (NCBI taxonomy): Eukaryota > Metazoa > Chordata > Aves > Charadriiformes > Laridae > Larus > Larus michahellis. The sequence continues at coordinate 95,265,016 of NC_133898.1, read as the reverse complement.
CACACACACTCATTCTCCAAGGAGAGCTGTGCTGAGTAAGAGCTTTCCATTGTAATCCTAATCAGATCAGTAAATGAATGTCATCTGTCGTGGAGAACTGGACTGCCCTTTTCAGGAGGCATGCTAACAGCTCGTTCTCAATGGCGTACGGTTTAACTCAGCAGCACAGTGCTGACTCAATGCATCTAAGTTATGAGTTCACCATTATAAATTGTAAAAGCAATTACCTTGCCCCTTTTATAAGAATGAAGAGACCACAATCATATATTGAAAAAAATTGTTGCCAAAGAGAAACAAATTCGAACAGCATTCCAATAGGCTTATCTTTTAGGGCTGCCCAATAATTAGTGCCTTTTAAAAAACCTGTTTAAAAAGCAGTGCAAGCTACATTTGGACGGATTCCTTATTTTTCTGCTTTTTGGTGTGGTAAGCAATAAGGACTTGTCTGAGATGTGTAACTTTTCACTTTTTGCAAACTAAAAGCAAACAGCGACAAAGCCAACTTGCTCTTTTAGAGAGACTTATTGGGAGGAATTTTATTCACAGTTACTGTCTCTGAAACTTCATTAGATGCAATGTTTTCCTAATCTCTGTTGCAGTAATGGATTGACAGTGACTGTATAATTGCTAATTGTAAATGCAGTCTACTTTGTGTTAATGTTTTACTTTGACCCAATGCCATCACGCTTGTGTTATATTCCTTGAAGCACAAATAATTATTTATGCTGAACTGCAGTCCTGCTACTTTTAACTTTGGTGTGCAGTAAATAGTTTCTCCCAGCAGTGACAGTGTTTATTTAAACAAGCTTCAGTGTACCTGCTGAACAAAATGCTAGGCCAAATTAATTATGGCAGTGTCTGTAATCACATCACTACAGTGATCTCGTTTCCCAGCACCAGGAATACAGCACACCTAAGGTCTCCGCATCACAGTTGGGATACAGCCACTGCTGTTAGCCAAGTTGAGCTTTGTGAACTTGGCAGTTGCTGTGAAAGAAGGAGAAGCTACCCTGGAAGTGGGATTTCTGAGGTGGAGAGAATTCCCAAGGACCAACAGTTTTCCTACTGGAGTAAATTGACATAAAACCCACATGAATGCCAGAAGGATGCAAGATATTTGTGTCATAATGAGGAGTTAAATCCAGATTTCCTGAGGGCTTGTCCACCAAGACTGAGCTGCTCTTAGTTTACTGTAGCATTTGGGCAGTGGTTGGCTGTTGGGATTTCTGCATAATCTAGACTTTAAGAGAGTTCTCCTGTCTTTGACTAACCTGGTTTTAAAGAGGTGCAAAGCAACCACAGCACCTTTTAGTTTCAGGATAGACTGCAAGGATTCAGATTTTGAAAACAAAGCTATGGAAGTGATGTGCCTCTAGGGCACCGGTGGGTGCCACTTCCCTGCAGAGGGGCGAGACAGCATTGCTCAGTGGATGCCAGCAAAGCCACGGTGCCCGCTGGCTTGGTAGAGCTGCTTGGGACAGTGACAAGGGGACTGTAGTAACTTGCTACTGGTGGTGAAGAACAGAGAACTCTTGCCTTGCCAAAACCAGCGGATGGTGGTGTTCTTCATCTGTGGGAGGCAGGGTGTCCCACAGAGTTTTTCCAAGTGGAAGCCATTGGCTCGCAAGCGAGTTGCTCTCTTGCCTGTGTATGGAGCTCTCAGCTTCCACTGAGCTTGGCACCAGTTTCCTCCTTCTGCCTCTGCATCGACTGCTGGCAGCAGTGGGATGTTCTTTATGTGACGATAATTTTCATGTCCTCACCTGTGGATTTAGTGTCTTTACATGTGGCTCAAATCTGCACAGACTGTCTCCTTATAAAGGTAAGGTGAAAGGCAAGAGGTTTTTGGAACATCTGTTGTCTCGGCTGTATTACAGGGAAAGCCAGGGATGCCCACTTTGAACTACTACCACATTCCAAAGCATGGCGGATGAGTCCTTGAGGTCGTATTCCTTGAGATCATGCTTCTCAAAAATCTCTTAAGAAACTACCATACTAAACTGATTTCTTTCAACTTTTATTGGACTGTTATGCATTTTTATAACATTTTTTTCACATTTGAATATTTTGGGATCATGTATTTTCATTGCAGAGATTAGTGGGAAAATTCTCCTATTTAAAATTTTACTGCTACTTTATCTAAAAGCAGGATGCTTCTTCCTCCCATTCCCCATGACAGTGTCAATTGCATTTTAATATGTTTTGCAATGCAGATATTTCAAAACATCGGGGAGATTGCTTCTGGTGGATAATCTCTTGTGGTTATTAAATATTCTGCTCCTTTTAAAATGAATCAATCCGCTAGGCTTTGTGCTCTTTCAAACATACGCTTACTCAGTTTAGCTCACTGTTTAACCTTCACAGTTTTTTCAGTAAGTGAATCCAGGTTTGATAATCTAAAAATGTGCAAAAAACATATTAAATCAGGCCTGGGTACTTCTGGAAGTAAAAATTGGTAACTAGCACTTGAAGAAAGCTTTTTATGATTAAGTCTTAAATTACTTTACAGAGGCTAAGGTAAACAGATGTTCATAGATATCGGTGGATTAGCTGAGTCAGAAAGTCACTCTCAGAGCCAGGAATGCAGCGTTATTTCTGATGACATTATTTTCAGGCTGTGAATCTTTCCCTGCCCTGTTTTTCTTTCCGACTTATTAACAAAGAGTGAAAAAAACCATGGTTTTAGGGTAGTGATGGTTTTAGACCTAATTGAAGTACTGGGATTAAGACACTTCAGGAGAACCCCAGCACTTGAAAACAGTGATGAGAGATGATGACTCACCTGAACAAACAGAGAGCCTTCCTTGGACAAACTGGTGAGACAAACAGGTGTCTGGGGGTTCTGTGTGCTTAGGAAGAAAGGGCACTCCTGGCAGGGAGTGAAAATCATGTCTGTCTTGAGCCATGCTGCTGCAGAAACGCTCGCAATAGCTGCCTGCCACCAGGTTGGCGGCTTACAGTTTACAGGGCCATAACGAGCAGTTTAAGGCAATTTAGACCCGCCCTGATATTAAGGAGGGGGGAATGTTGCCCTTGTTCTTCTCACTGTGGGCTGTACTCATCCACTGCTCCCCTACCTTCAGCTCCAGAGATAGCGTGACTCACTTGTAGATGACCCCAGGTGGAGAAAATTAAGGTTATTTCTCAGTTAGATCAGGCGCTGTCTTCACAGGTGGTGGTTGCTTACATAGCTTGTGTCCCTCTTGGCTTTTCATCTGCTTTAGCAGAATCAGGCCAGACCTTTTTCAGGTTTAAGAGCATCCATGTGTTTTTCAAGTCTCATTTGTAAAGGTCAAGGGCTTAATCAAACACCCTTCTGCAGAGCTTCAGTATTACTGATTACTCCTCTAGGTATTCAGTGATTACATCATCCCTTTTTAATCCATGGCATTGTTGGGGTTGCTTTCAATACTGTTTCAGTTTATGCCGTGGCTTAGTTGTGAGACCTGTCTATTTTATTTGGATTTACTTTCTGGCTATTAATTGTAAATTTATGTTAATTCAGAAGTTAGTGTCAGTTCAGTGAGTTTTTAATTTAATGTAAAAGTGGCTATTTCCTCTGTTTAATTATATGTTTAATTTCAAAGTTAGGTAGAACAGACCATACCTAAAATTAACAGTGAGGAACTTAAAACTTCATATGTTAGCATTTTAAACAGTAACAGTAATAGTTCTGTGCTCATAATGGTAAGCAGCATCTGTCTGCAAAGTCTGTTTTCCCATCTATGATGCTGATCATCGCAGGAGATTCTACCTTCCTTTGCTCCAGAACTGTTTTGTTCCTTGAAGTGTTTCGTTCCCCTGGCAGTGAAAGCAAATACACTTGGCTCTTCCCATACAGTGAAGTGAGTGGATTTCATTGGAAATTATGTATCGCACATAGAAAAACCATGGAATTGAAAACCAGAGAAAAGAAATGTCTGTGCTCTCTCTGTATATATATAGATACACATGTGTATGAAAGCTGAAAGGATCTGTAGACATTTTAATATAGCTTTTAATACAGAGGGTTAGGCTGGGAAACTGCTGCTGTGCAGCAATGTTTTTTCTGGGCCTATTTGAATGATTAGGCAACTTCCCCAGGACAGTTGTATTCATGTTTGTATATATTTGTATATATTTTCATTATGGAAATGCTAGTAAAGCATCTTTGTCTAGCACACCATAAAGGGTTTCAGAGAAATTCTGCACATCTGCAGGAAGATTATGGATCTCGTGGGAGGTATATTATCCTTGCTATGATGACTGTGTATTTTCTGTCCAAACAATCTTTTATTTTACGTTGGTGGAGAGAAAAAAAAAGAGAATGAAGAGAAGTAAAGTCTTCATCTACAAGCACACGCTTTCCTTACAAAGCTATTTCATGAAATACCAACCATCCTTCTGCAAGGATATAATTTGGTGTATCTTATAATTGGGTCTGGCAGGTGGGATGAAGGGCCATTCAGGGATTCACACTGCATTGTGAAGACGCAGAGAAATACTGGGAAGCAGAATGCTTGCTCAGATCTTTTTTACTTCCTGCCTAGGATTTGAGAAGCCAAAATGTAAGCACAAGTGGATATTGTCCAGGCATGAGTTGGGAGATAAAAGAAGGTTCCTAATCTTTGTATATCCTATGATGGCCTTCCAAGAATAGCCAGGTCAGAGAAAGATTTCTGCTTTTCGGTTAGGGCTGCCTCTCTTTATCTTACATGGTCCCCTGTGATCGTGGGGTGGTTTGTGAGGTTACAGGTTCAAGAGAAGGCAGGAGTGGAAGGACACAGGCGTGCAAAGCAGGTGCTCTTGGGGAAAAATTGAGGTCCAATTTCAGGGAAAGCACCTGAAACTGTAACAATGAGATTAGAGGTTAGGAGCTGAAGTGCTAACTTTGGGAATGACTGTTACACAGATGGGAAGTGTGTGGAGGCATGGAGACTGCCTGATACTATTCTGTATTGAAAGCATGTGTGTGCACAGTCAATATTTAAAAGGGATTTCTCTTGTTGAATGCTTGCAAGTTAAGCGTAACTACTAATCTTAGATATTTAGAGATAATTGCAATGTAGTGATGAGCACATACCTGAAATTTCCTGACATTTACAGAGTATTTTACTTGTCAGAAGTGGTTAAATAAGGATTAATATTTCCATTCTGCAGTTATGTGGTGGAGGAAAAGACTCTCAACTGGGTGCTTTATTGTTTGCTAGTGGTCATAGAGGAAATCTTTGCCAAACCATGAAAAGAACCTGTAGCTTCTTGGCTTCTTGCCAGTTGCCAAATCTATTCTCTAAACTGTGTTCCGTTTTTCTCTCTTTCCCTTGAAAACTGAATATGGTCAGCTCATCTGATGAGAGAAGATTAGCAGGTGTCCAACGCAATAAACAAATCAGTAAAAGTAGTAGTAGCACATTGACATCAGAACCTGATCTTAAGCAGCTGGAACCTAAAAGTAACTTAATCATGATAATGAGGCTCGTTTTTTATCTTTCTGTACAACAAGTTACTTTATGGTAATGTTTTATATTTAAGTATGTGGTTGTCCAAGGCTGAGATATGATAGCTGATTTCAAAGGATACAATGATGATGAAGTCTCTGTTCCACCACAGAAGAAATAAGGAGTTCAGCTGCCTTAGGATGACTTCTTGGAGCTTTCCATGTTAGGAAGTATTTTATTTGCTAAAATGCAAATTGGAAAGCCAGTCAGAAACTTATTTGCATTGTTAGGCAATTAAATACCCTTTAAAATATACCCACTATATATTTCCTTTTAATGCAAGTCCATGTTTGTATTTTTCTGTCAAATAAAGAGGTGAAAGGTGTTGTAGTTAGAGAATTTACGTGTTTTTCTTTGCCATTGTAGTTGGTGATACCATTGCAGTTTAGAACAGCTTTTAGGTTTGCATAGGAAAATATGCATAAGTATCAGTATTTTCCTGAGCATTATTACATATCACCCTTTAGTGTAGTACCTGGTTTGGTAAGATCAATGAGGAAAACATGAATACAAATGTTGAGTCATCTCTTTTTTTTTTTTCCTCTTTAGGATTACGATAGCTTTTTTGAATCAAAGGAGAGCAACACTGTCTTTGCCTTTCTTGGACTGAAACCTACTTTGGCATCAAAGGTCAGTGTAGATTCCAAACTTTTAATGGAATTCTTGAAATATTGAGATTGAATTTTTTTGAACCGAAACAACTCTGTGTGTTCAGATGCGCCACTGCCCTGATCCGCACCTTGTCCTTATCAACTTCATGCTAATGAGGTAATTGAAATGGTTGCCATGAAAAGCAAAGCATTTCAAATGAAACCAAGCATTATACATGGAAGTTAATTTGAGGCAGCAGATAAGCGAAGTTTAGAGAATGCATTCTCCTTCACATTATCAATCTAAATTGAAAGCAACAGGAGACAGAACTAGGATCTTATTCACTGGAATATCTGCAGTTTATGTTACCAAAACATCATCTTACTGAGCCAGCCTGGCCTAATGGCTCAAGCAGGACAGCTTTTATTCATTAGGCATTCCTTTTTAAAATGCTTACATGCTGGAGCAGTGAGGAGTTATATTAACTTTTTTGATAAGAATTCAGTTTTAACAAACACATATATACAGGTCAGAACACAAAGCCAGATAACATCTTTCTGTTGAGGGCAGTATAATAGAGGAGAGTTTATTGCCATATGGAAGCCTGAACACTTGTTCAGAGAGACTGTATGGTGCACCTTTGGGCAGTAGATCAGACGGGAGGATTTTTCTTCCCTTGACTACTGTAGGTATAGCTGTGTTTGGTAGTAGTACTGTTTTGTGCCTGGACGGTAGCTCTTGGTTATCTATGGCGTTCTTCTGCCAGGAATTCATTTATTTCTGGACCCCATGAGGGACAGGAGTGGGAGGAAACCTCAGCAGGGAACTGCAAAAGCAGGTTATTTTGGCAGCCTGCCTTGCTTCATAGCTTGAATAACCAGTCCTAGGAAAAAGATGATGTCCCACTGCAATCAGAAATAGCAGTTTCTCTGCAGCTCTGTTCCTGGGAAGTAACCCGTTGTAGGCCTGGAGGAGCGTCTCTATAAACTTGGCCAGATCACTGCTTCAGTCTGGTAGTACTGCAGAGTGATGCATCCTCAGCTGCTGTGTGGACCAGGTTTAGGGGCACCTTTAATGTGAAGGTCACAGACACAGGAGATGAGAATGTATTCATACCATTAAAAATCCTTTTTTTTTTTTTTTTTTTTCCCCCTTTTCTCTTAAATAGGAGTCAGAACCCTAGAAGGCCTGCCTGAAGTATCGACAAGCACATCTCCTGGATGAATGACCCTGTTCTTCAGCACACAACAGCTTCCCTAATGGATCACTGTGATAGAGCAAACATGCATCATTAGTAGTAGTCTGCTTGCCATGAGTCGGTGCTCTCCAGTAATGTGGAGTTAATAACACATATATGAAACAGGATTAAGGCCAGGCTACTCATCTTCCTTTTTAAAAATACTCATTGTTAATGTTTCACTTTTGTCTTTGGATTGCTTTTGCAACTGGGCACTGGTACTCTAACAGACACCTATGTTTGAGAATAAGGAGCGGAAGTGTAGGGCGTCTGTCATTCATGTCGTCTACGTTCTTATGTAGTCAGATTCCTTACCTTTTTTAATTCTTCCAACTACTGTAGTTGAACTTAGCTCATCATGATAGTTAAATTGCCGGTGGTTATTAGAACGCTTATGCTGGCTGTGATCCAGAAGGTAAAAATCATCAATCTTAAGATCTCAGTCTAAGCCAATACTGCTGTATTTTTGCTCTATATTTATTTATTGTGATGTTTATGTTAGATCACGTTTATCGTAAGAGACATGGGCTGCTAACTTTGTTCATGAAAACTTGATTTGTCTAATGATGCACGTTGCAACTGACTGTTTAAAAACAGTTGTTATCATGGAGGAGATGCCAAAGTTAAATATTTTGACGTGGTTCCTGTTCCAAATGCAGGTGAAATGTGCAGGAAAACATTTGCTGAAAAATACTGGGTAGTTCAGAAGAAGAGGTCTCATAGCTAATGATAATATTGTTCTCTCTTGACTGAGAAAGACTTAACACCCAAAGTTGGAGCTCTACAGTTGGACTGTCTTAAAATGAAATTTTGCCAAAACCTTGAGTTTACCTTCAATAACACACAGCTCCACCATTAGCCACATGAGAGTCAGGGGGATACTCTGAGAGCCAGGGCTCAGTCCCATGGATGGTTAAACCCTCTACCATGGTCCAAGAACACACCTAACTTGCCCAGCTGTTGTGCTGGTTATATCCCTAGGTGTGAAAATGTGGAGGTGCCTGCAAGACAGTGAGAAAGCTGAACATGTGCTTTTCTGGATGAAGCCACAATGGTCAGCTCAACTGAGGAACAGGAGCCAAGTAAAGGAAGTGGGGATTGTTCCAGTAGGACTGCATTGATGCACACAGCAGAACTTGGGCCCCTGACTTGCCAATAGCCATTACAAAATGCATTCTAGACAGAAGTCAAATTGCATTATGCATTTTGAATCAAGTCTGGGTATGAAAATAACAGCTATGCTGTAATGTAGCTTTTACTCAAGTGATTTCATAATGACAGGGTAGTGCCATTCCAATAAATTTCTTCATGTCTTTGGGTAAATGAAAGACAACCATTATGTGGGAAAGCTTCTTTGCAATCACAGCATCACTCAGACTGTGCCGTGTGGTTTGAAGGAAGACAAACTTGTAAAAAGTATCAGAAAGCAATGCTTTGTGCAACAAATCACATGTTCTGTTAAAATCAATAACCATGGCATCTGAGACATGTTAGTTGGAAGGGACAAGTGGAGGTCATCTGGTCCAGCACTGTCAAAATCAGGGCTAACACCAACACTAGCTCGAGTCAGATATGGGTTTGTTTAGCAGAGTGTTAAAAATATCCAAATACAAGGATCTCGTAACCCTCTAGGTAACCTGTGCCAGTGCTCCAGTACTCTCCTAGTGAAAACTTCCTTTTAAGGTCCGGCCTCTACTCCCAGGCTGTAATTTGTGGCTGGTTCCTTTGCTATGTTTTCTGGTACTCACAGGAAGAGATTGGCACCATCCTTTTTGTAGCTGCCCTCAAGATAGTTGTAGGCTACCATTAGATTACCTCTTAGCTGCCTTCGTTACCAGACTAAACAAACCTGGCCACCTCAACCTCTTTTCACAAGCTGTGAGCTTTAGGCCCCTGGCTGCTTTGCTTTGGTGGAGGGCTACTTTTTCCACTTTGTTTACATCCCTCTTGAACTGAGAGAAGGTCCCAAAACGATACTTCGGATTTGCCTCACCAGTGCTGAGTAGAGGGGGATAATAACTTTCCTCAGCCTGCAGTGGTGCACTGCATGCTTTCCCCTATTTGCAGTGAGTACGTTGCTGGATTACGATCAATTTGGCATTCTCTAAAATCCCCAGGTCCCTTCAGCAGGGGTGTTACTTCTGGTGGTTGCTTCCAAGCCCATACTGCTGCCTCACCACCCCCAAGGGCAGAAGTTTCTACTTGCCCTTATCAAACTTCCCGATGTTTCTGTTGGCCCAACCCTCAAGGTTATTGAGATGCCACTGGACTGAAGCTCTGCCGGCTGTTACCAACCACCGAACCAGGTTCAGGTGTTATTCACAGATTTGCTGAGGGTGCATGCTAGGTCATCATCCGAGTCCCTTCTCCTGTAGGGAGAACTGTAGCCTCTCAGATTTTGGACAAGGGCTTACTCATAACTACAGAGGTATGACACGAACAATGTTCACGACTACCAGTTGCTAGAGCAAAGAACAGGTTGCCTTCCTGTTTGTGTTGTCTCAGCTGCAAACTGCTTACAGCTATGTGGCTTTTCCCTCTAGTACAAAGGCAAGAAAGCTTTGAAAAAGGAGATGCTAAAGGAGTCCATCTGTAAATCAGTTTCTCTCTGAATCCTCTGATGCCTCCTCAGCTCAGTTAAAGGGTTGGGTGGAGCAAAAGCACACACAGATTTCAAGTCAGTGTTCCATTTACTGGTCAAAATCTTAGCTACAGCACCTTCTCTAGAGGAATCCTGAATGGGAGTTGATAACAGGCATATACATATCTGTATGTGCATTTTTAAGAATTACGTTGTCTGTGGTAAGTTACTGTGACATTCTTGTCACCAATCCCGTATTTTCATGAGACTTGAACCTCACTATAGGAAGGGAGTGTGACATGAGGTGGAGCTGTATGTTGTTAACTTCACTGAGTTCAGTATAACTGTTCCTAAAAAAAAGGTTGAAGAAAAATATTTAACTTTGCAAATGAATACAGATAGAAATTTACATAATTACGCAGTTGATTACAGAGAAGCCATCCTGGATTTATCACGTACTTGATATGTTGTAAACTTTGAGAACTCCCTGAAGTTCCAGTTTCGAAAAACTTACCTAAAAGTGTGTAAGAAAATTCACGTGAGTAATCCTGGGCAAAATCCCAGGTTTACTGATGTGAAAGGCAAAACCACACTGATTTCTCCAGGGATGAAATTAGTTTCACAAAACTCCTCTTGAATTTTGATAATTGCAGAATAGAAGCCTGCTCTTCAGTGGAGAGCTAGTCCTCTTACGGCCGTTAGGTAAACCGAGCTTATTTCAGAGCACGCATGGGGGCATAATCGGTCGTATGGCGGACAGCACTAGCTCCAAAGATATCCTGCTTGCTTGCATGGATTGGCAGTGTAAGTCCCTTAGAATATTTGCTTTTGAATTATAAGTGGCTAGTTTAAAAAAAAAAAAAAAAGTATATACGTTGCTTGAATGTGAATTTTGGTCTGTTGTGCGACAGCCTTATTTTTGTAATTAAAACAAGTAGAGTTCTAGTTTGTTACACAAGATGATCTGGAATTTTTTAAACCAGTTTTGTAATGATGAAATGTAGCTATCGGTTAACTGAAAAAGTCTGTGGAAACTAGAGCCATTCATTGAAAGAAATAGCAAATTCTTAGTTTTGTTTAAAATACTTGCATATAAAGGTATGCTTGAGAACCAAATGATCCCGATTTTTAGCTCATACTTGTAACTACCCCACTTTTTAAAAGGGAGGGCAGTGTGGATTGAACTGTAAATCTTCGTACCTAGCTAAAGCTGCTGTGTGGGCTGACGTGCACGTGCACATTCACTGTATCAGTGGCTTTGATAGAGGTGGTTCTGTTTGTGCCACACACTACTGGATAGTGCCTTGCCAGAAAGAAGGCTGTTACTGTAGGGTCTTCTTAGATGCGCTTAAATTTTGAACTGAGAAAGGGGTAGTTTCTATATTGCTATTTTTTTAATAATGCAGTAAATTAATTTTGAGGCCTGAGTAAAAAGACACACGCTCTGTAAGGTTGAAACAGTTTTTGATGAGTCTTCAGAACTCTTGATTTTTCCTAGTATGGCTTTCTCTCTTCCCCCCACCCCCCCTTTCCTTTTTGTTGGCTGTCTAGAATCAAACCTTCCAAGGGAAGTGGACCTGGAGTAATTCTATGTAATCCTAGTCTGTCGTTATTCTATGATTCTAAAGCCCCTAAGTCCATGTTTACACATTTTAACTATCTGATTCCAGTGTTGAGCAGCCCAAGTGCTATCACTGAAATGAAGAGGAGCTGCCGGGCTCTCAGTGGATTTCTTGGTTGTCCCTTCCTGCCCTGTCCCCGCATCAGGCCATTTATTTAAGGAGTCCAATTCTGGGAATGCCGTGATTCAGCAGTAGGTCCCTGAGATTTTAGGCAGTGCCTTGTGGCACTTCATAGGAGTGCAGGAGTGGGGTCATCACCAGGAAAGCGCCGAATCCCGTTAGTCTTCAGTGACTTGTCTGCTGATTTCACTATGTCTTGGCAGCAAGTGGGAGGAGGAGGAGGGAGCCCCGCGTGTTCGTCCCGCACAGAGAGCGGGAGTGGGAGATGTGGTGCAGGACGGCTTGTGGCTTGTTGACGGCCGCCTGAGCCGCAGTCCTCACCAGGGCCCTTGGCTGGCAGGGCCGTGTGTGAAATGGAGCGACTCCACCTCCATCACGGCCTATCCTTCACCCTCTTAATGGATTTGGGAGGGGAAATGGAGAACGGTTTCTTGAGAGCAGCCGGAGCAGATCTGGCTTATTCTCTTCTTCCTGTTCTTTACCTCTTCCTAATGTGCTTTGTCCTGTCCCGCGTAGACCTACCTGCGTGCAAAGCTTCCACTCCCCACCATTTGTAACACCCCTGTGAGGTCGCAAACGCAGAGCTGGTGTGTTCACCTTCACGGCGTCAGTGTTTTTCGTAACTCAGCGCGGGGAGGGAGCACGTTGCATCCTAGGCTGTGTACACGTGGAGTTTTAAATTATATATTATAAACCGTGTTCGTCTAATAAAAAATGTAATTCAATAAAAAGGGCATCAGAAGAGTGTTGTGTGTGCCAAAGAGAACAATGAAAAAATACGAGTCTCTCTCCTTGCTGCAGCTCCCTCTGGTGACAGCCTGCGCTTTGGCTCGGGCAGCTGGAAGGGCACGGCAGAGCTCTGCGCCTGGGGTGGGGGACCCCCTTTCTGTAAGGTGCTGAGCGGCTTTTGTCCCTCTTGACTCAGTGGGAGTTGCAATGTGCAGAATACCTGCAGGGTTAGGGTCTAGGTCCTCCCCAGATAAATAGCAGTAAAGAAAAAAAAAAAAAGGGTGATTTCTTGTCTTCCATTTTTGTGCTTGGGTTAGTCAATAAATACCATGGAAATAAAGGACAGATCCTCTGGGGTGGCTTGGGCAGTGCGGCCGGGAAATTTTCACACGCTGGAAGTTTTGCTCCTCGGGCTAAAATATTAAGGAGCGCTGCTTTTTCTTTTCTGAAAGGAATGTGGGTTCCTGTTTTGCCTGTCCACTTTGCCAATCTGTATTTAAATATGTTTTACACATTTAAGAGACTGACCAAAGGTAGAGGTTTGCATCATTGCAGTCTTCCCTTGATTCTCAGTCTAGCGTGTAATTTTTAATACCTTATCATGCTGGCCTGAAACTTGCCCGTTATCTCCAGTGTGAACACCGCTATGAAAACTCTACCCGTTTGTGGTTTCTTCTGCACCCTGGAGCGAGGTTCTGTGCCACCTGCTGTAAGACAGGAAGAGTAAAAGAGATACGGATGGGACAGGCAAGCCTGAAATTCCTGAAATGAGATCCTCAGCTGATGCAGCATCGGTAGCACCTCTCTGAAGCGAGCGGAGCTGTAGCAGCTCAGCTGTTGTGTCACAGTGGGTAGAAGCAGCCAGATTTTGCTGCAGGGGTGGGCGGAAAATTCTTGATTTCCAGAGCGTAAGTTGAAGAGATGTTCTGCATCACTTTGCTCCTATAGCATCGCTGCCTGTGCTCTGTCTGTAAACCCGTGGCACTGCCATTCCTGCCAGGGAATACACCGAGGGCAGTCAGCGTTGCCACTAGCTGTTATCCCCTCATGTGTCCCCAGCTCTGTGTGTTCTCTCTGTGCCAGGGGTGCATCAGTGGGCAAAAGTACTTAAAAGTCATGTGTCTGTCAGTCTGTCTGCATCTCCTTGTACCTACCCTGGAGCAGGCTGTCTGGGCGGTGAGAAGGTTCTCCTGAACTGGCACATTCACTTGATTTGCTTTTTAGATGCCAGAAGGACTTCCCATGTTCATTCCGTAGACTTCAACCGAGCTGTCGCTAAAGGTGCCCTTACACTCCGCTCTGAAGTAACCTCCCTCAGGCTGCACGGTGCGGCACAGGCCAATGTGGTTCTGGGTGCAAGTCCTCCCTGAATTCATTACTTTAAAGGCGAGTATTACACATCATTCAATCCCCTGACGAATCTCGGAAACATTAGAAATTAGTATTAAGGAACTAGCACCCTGAAAAAAAGGTCAGCTGCAGCCTTGAATAATTGTTTTTAAAAGGCAAGAAAGAAATTGTTAGATTCTGACATGGAAAAAGGGAGTTCAGAAGCAGAATCCTTGAGAAATGTGGGCCAGTCCCGAGCTGCTAAATTGCCCCATCCAAAGTACGTACATCTACGTTTGGGAGAGGCACCTCACACTCTCCGGGGAAAGCACACACTTCTGGCCATGACTCATTTCACCCCAGGGCAATATCCAGAAGTCAAATGATTCGTGTCTTAAAAATAATTCCACCTCTCCCCTCAAGAGGAGCTCAGATGCAAAGCCAATGTAGGTAGGTGCAGTAGCAGAAATTCCTTCCTTTGTGTCTGGGGAAGAAGGCAGACCCCCGAGCACCTCATCCCACGCTCCAGGATGGTCCCAGCGGGGTCACCCTGTAAGGGAAAGAGCCCTTACGTGGTGCTACTGCTGTCCTCAGAATCATAGAATCATAGAATCATTTAGGTTGGAAAAGACCCTTGGGCTCATCGAGCCCAACCACCAACTCCACTCTACAAAGTTCTCCTTTACAGCATATCCCTTAACACCACATCTAAATGAGTCTTAAACACATTCAGGGATGGTGACTCCACCACCTCCCTGGGCAGCCTATTCCAGTGTCTGACCACTCTTTCTGTGAAGAATTTTTTCCTAATGTCCAGCCTAAACCTACCCTGCTGCAGCTTGAAGCCATTCCCTCTTGTTCTATCGCTAATTACCTGTGAGAAGAGACCAGCACCAACCTCTCTACAATGTCCTTTCAAGTAGTTGTAGAGAGTGATGAGGTCTCCCCTCAGCCTCCTCTTCCTCAAACTAAACAGTCCCAGCTCCTTCAATCGCTCCTCATAAGATTTATTCTCCAGGCCCTTCACCAGCTTCGTTGCCCTCCTCTGCACTCGCTCCAGCACCTCGATATCTCTCTTGTATTGAGGTGCCCAGAACTGGACACAATACTCAAGGTGTGGTCTCACCAGTGCTGAGTACAGGGGGACAATCACCTCCCTCCTTCTGCTGGTCACACTATTTCTAATACAGAAAGACGCCTCACTAATCTAATATATAGCTTTCTAATAGCATCTAATATATAGCTTTCTAATAGCATCTAATATATACCTTTCTAAGAACATCTAATAAGATGTTCTAATAACTGTTCTAATATAGAAGACACCTCACATCACGCAGCAGCCCTGCATCCACCTGGGGGTGCTTCCTTCTCCCTGATGCGTGAGAGAGAAGGTATTGTTCACATAACGGGAATAAACAGCACAATGTTTCGACACCCCTCGAGTCCCAAAGATCACACACCTCTTCCAGGCCCAGGTGCTATCTCCCGTAGCTGTGCTGCAGAGCAAACTCCACTTACCTTGTCTTTGCAACCCTTTGGAGACATGAGCATTTCCACTTAAATCGATGAACATTAAGATGCGTAAAACAAGAATTGAGCCTACGTGTCTCTGCATTAGAGCACCTTCCATAAATAAACTTGGCAGACTAAGTTATTCTGCTGGGAACCAACAGAAAAAACAAACAACTGGTAGCAGCTTGGATTGTACCTCTTTTCTTTGGGCGAGGCGCTTCAAGAATCAGCGAGGTTTTGCAAACACCTCGCTGTGAGGTGCCAGAGCTGAGAGCGTGGCAGGACTGCCAGCCCCGGCTGCCAAACAAAAGCCATGGCTGCTCTTCCCTGTTCCTCCCAAAGGGACCAGGCCACCACCAGCTGCACCTACGCACGAGGGATTCATTTCCCCGATGTGCGACCGAATGATTAAGACACAGCTCAGTGCTGGCAGGGAGAGAAACCCACTGAGGGTGATGGGGTGGCCGTGGGCAAGCTGAGGTGAAGAACACGGGGCTGTAGCGGGTGAGGTTTGCTGAATTTGACAGCTGAGGTCTGTCCCAGCCTGCTTTTCCAGCTGCTGCGAGTCCATCCCTCCTCCTCTCTTCATTAAGTACTTCCAGCTCACACCTTCCCAGTAGGAAAAGGGTAATTGCCAGATTCCATGGGTTTTGCATGCATTTTCAAGATAACTTCAGCCAATTTTCTTTCTTCCCTGCCAATTTGTGTGCCAATTTCTCTTCCACAGGACAAAGCTGCAAGGACGGCACCCACGGTGCCGGAGACGGTGTGCGTGCAGCCACCGCGGGGCTCCTGGTCTTGCAGGACATAAACACCAGCCTGTCCTCCCTCCATCTGCAAAATCTGTCCCGTGGAGCCTGCAGCCAGGGCTGAAGTCGCGCTAACAGCTCTTTTCTCCTTCTTTTTCCTTTAACTTCTCTGAATTCCATGTTTTTACGTGCTTAATGGAGGCAGGGAGGGAAAAGCGTAGGTGCGGAGAGGCAGAGATGGCTGGTGTGTGAGCAGCCTTTCAGGTGTGAGGACTGATAAAGCTGAGTCACTCTTAAGCACGACATGGGCAGCATACTAACGTGTTCAAATACTTAATTTTTATAATTTAATTACAAATTTCCTAATTAAAGCTGTGTCTGGAGAGGAGTCCAGTTCTTTCTGCTTCAGCTTCCTTTGCCAGCATCCCCGTATTGTCCTCTTTTAGCTGTTGCCTGATGACTGTCTCTGCTGGGAACAGCCTTTGCAGAGCCCTTTGGTGACGTCCCCTGTCTGCAGTGGTGACAGGGCCATATGTCATCTCCGAAAGACAGGAAAGCTGCTTGCTGAGCTGGATGTAGCCCCCTGAGCAGCTGCCCCTCGCCGGCGCCGGACCCATGGAGGCCGGGCATCCCACCGCCATCCAGCCGTGCTGTGCCCCGTAAGGGCTGATAATGGCTTTCACCGTGACCCCGGCCCTAATGGTCTTCCTCCACCTACGAGACTTTTATAATCCTTGGCACCGCTGGTATAATTTTCCTTTAACGCTCTATCTTCTCTGGGTTTTCATAGCTTGAAATCCTTCCAGTTTTCTTCCCGGTTGTGGCGGATGTGTTTTTTTCTTTCAGATGTCTTCCTTGAGTGGCGTAAATTTCAGGCGAAGCCGTGAGAGGCCTTTCAGGTCAGGACAGCTCTGCAGCACTGCTGTGAAATGCGCTCTGGAGTCATTAAGGTAGATTGCTGCAGCATCGGTAGGGCTCCAGCCGGGCTATAATACTTAAGCCCTAAGTGGTCGTTTCATGTCCTTTGGAGCATTCTCACTCTGAGCAAAGTGTGGGTATCCATCAAACCCACGGAAGCATGCAGAGGCGACGGCTTCTCAGTGCAAGAAAATGTCACGGTCTGCATTGAGTAGTCAACCTGAAGGAGATCTCTTGGGTTACAGAGCCAAATCCTCTGCCATTTCTGTCGTCACAGAGTCTGTTTCGTAAAACTACCCAACTCTAGCTAAAAGCTGGGTCTGGATTGACATTTTTTCCCTGGGTTTTTGTTTTGGTTTGGTTTGTTTTTTTGGCTCTACTATGTCAGTTGGAAGGTTGTCTCAAAATCCCACTTCTCTTGCACCAAAAAATAAACCTCCTTCCAAATTCCAGCTGAAGTTTATTCATGGCCAGCTTATCTCCATCGCCCTCGGACTCCTTTCACTTTAGTAAGTCTCCCTTGCAGGAAGTAGCTGTCGTATGAGGTTTCCCCTACTGCCGTAGCGACTCTTCTGTCAGGCAGAAGCAGCAGCTGAGCCGGTGCAGAGTCCCGCTCTGCTGCCAACGCCACTGATGTCTGGGGACAACTGAGATCCCTGGGATGAGGAGATCTCCCCTCTACGATAGCACAGAGGAACTCCATGAAGCAAGTCCAGAAAGATCCCTTTACTTCAGCTAGCAGAATTCATAATTTAGAGGTGTAACAAAGACAGAGATGATCCTGATACTTGCTTTCAGCGCCTTGGTGGAAGTCTTGCCGTTCAACAGTTTCTCATTTTCGCCCTGACCAAGCTATTGCTCCAACTTAGCGTATTTCCTGGGCATATTGTGTGGGCAGATGACAGAACTGCGTTTGCTAAATACATGAATTAAACATTCTCTTGACAGACTTTAACCTTCGACTAATTTGAAGGTGTCAGAAAAATCGATAGCCAGATACGCACCCCTTGAACTTCTATCAGCTGCAGGAGTGAAATACAGATCTTGGAAATACCACGAGTAGACAGCCGTCTCTTAAAAATTGATTTCAGTTTAGACATGCATATTAAAAAAAGTTGGTAAAGGAGTATCTTAATTCCCCACTAATTTGAACAAGGGACGTGACTCTCCACGGCAGACAGCGGTTACCCCAGCATAAAATCCTGCATGTGAGGGGCCTGAGACCTGCTGCGGTGGTGGCTTTATTCGTGTGAGCTGTGGGGAGTGCGATAAGGGCAATGGCAACTTTTCCCTGAGCACGTACAAAATCTGCCTTTCAGCAGCCGAGTGCTCAGGCTCTCCCTCTTCCCGCTCCTCTGCCTACTCTTGTTGCTGCCTCTCCTTCACCTCCCGGCACAGGCTTGCTGCCTGGCTTTCCTGCACGTCAAGCCAAAAGCACAGTGTTTGCCCCCAAAATCACTCTTGTGGGGTTTGCTCCAGCCTGCTCCCTGCACGCATCCCTCAGCAGGCTCCCACAGCTGGATCCTCCTCCCCCCGGCCTTGTCATACCATCCTAGCTGGACTTCCAGCACATTTATCAGTGTATTTTCCAGTCCTCTCTCCTCACTTCACACCTTGTCACGTCTTCAAATACAACCTCCATGCCGGTGGCCTCTTCCCTTTGCCACCCTCCCTCACTTCATGTCAATCTCCCTGCCCTGCGTCACCAGCTGACCAGTTATGAAGATACGCGAGATATCTTGGGATATTTGATAAGGGTATCAAACATCTTGATTATCTTCTTCCCAGGATAATCAATTGCCATGGCAAAGCACCACCCATCAGAGAACACCTCTCACTGTTCACTGAAATCCCATGCAGCAGATGCGTCACTGCCCCAAGGGGTGCTATGGATTTTACGCTCTCCGAACCCCAATGGGACAGATGCTGGTATGGTTAATAATAATAAGAAAATCAGTGTTGCATATGTCCTAAAACCACTGAGAATAAAACATGAAATGGTGGCTACTTGAGCAGTTTTTCCCAGCTAAAGACTGTCAAGAGTTTTGATCACTGTAACTTTACATGATCATCTTTACCATTAAGACCTGCTCGACATCCTCTCAGGGTTACATACCACCCGAAGTTTAAATTAATCCTTCTTCAGGGATGGTGATGGTTGAGACTCAAAATACATTCCAGGTTTTCTTAGCTTCCTCTATCCCACCCAGCTGTGCGTTGTGATGTCTGTTTCTTTGCAATGTCTTCAACCCATCAGAGACAACAGTCCTTATAAAAGATCCTCTTATAGATACTTAACACTGTAGGAGAGCAAATGATGACTGCGCCTTCTTGAAGACCTTTTTGACATCCCTGAGGGGAATAAAAAGAGGGGAGGAGGAAAAGAGGGTGAAGGTAGAGAATGAGGTCTCTGGTGAATGTGGTCTTCGCATTGTGCTGACTGAAGATTTTCACGTTAGAGGTGTTTAGAAAAACGTTGTCCACTTCCCTCGTAGAATAAAATGTTAGAAATCAAGCCCACAAAATCAATAAATGAATTATTTTTCACATCCTCCTTAAAAGATAGAAGCCCCAAAGACTAGGTATGTTGGCCATTTTTTGTGCACTCTCATCACCTCATTTTTCACTGAGAAATACTTTGATGGAAGATTCTTTTACCAGAAGCTCCATAATAAGTTCATTCTCATATAAATTAGCATAGAAAATTATTGAATAGCCTTCTGTTTCTCCTGCACCTCCTTGTCTATCCGTTGTTGAAGACCCTCCTGTAACACCATCAGCACATGCTGGCACGGAATTCCCCATCCTGATCAGGGGACTGCAGCAATCCTCCTCCGCTCACCTCTGAGGAGAGCATACCGGCTTTGGGAAAGCACCCCTGTGTTAGCTTCATCATCTGGATGGCCTGGTCCTACCAACGCATAGCGAGAAACCGTTATTATCAACGATGGGTAACCCACAGGAAAACTGGAGACTGTCCTTTTCAAAAAACGAGGTCACAGATTTGCGTCTCAGGTTGGTTTGGAGGACCATCTCCTTTGGTGCTGCCACGAAGGGTCAGTTCTGTATCACAGAGAGAATGAAGCCAGGGGAGGAGGGGAGAGTCCAGCCCAGCCATGGTGGGGTGTGGGTGGGAGTGGGGAGTTGGGACGTGCTGGCTGTCGCTGACATCTAGAGGACGGCGCAGGCAGTATATCTGTTGTGAAGCGTTATAAAGTAACCAAACCTGGGGCATGATGAGTCTTCCTTCACCCTGGCGCCGCTCACGGGCACAGCAGCTCTCGCAGCTGAAACTCACTGGCTTTCCAAACTGGTGCTCAGGCTGTCTGTAGGCATTTTACCCAGTTCGGACACAGGTGGTGCATTTTTCATTGTCGGTGAGACACCAGCACTGCTGCCTGCTGCGGGAGCCTTCTCATCTTCATAGAATGGTTCGGGTTGGAAGGGACCTGAAAGATCATCTAGTTCCACCACCCTGCTGTGGGCAGGGACACCTCCCACTAGACCAGGCTGCTCAAAGCCCCATCCAGCCTGGCCTTGAACACTTCCAGGGATGGGGCATCCACAGCGTCCCTGGGCAACCTGTTCCAGTGCCTCACCACCCTCACAGTAAAGAATTTCTTCCTAGTATCTAATCTAAACTTCCCCTCTTTCAGTTTAAAACCGTTACCCCTCGTCCTATTGCTCCACTCCCTGATCAAGAGTCCCTCCCCATCCTTCCTGTAGGCCCCCTTTAGGTACTGAAAGGCTGCTATAAGGTCTCCCCAGAGCCCTCTCTTCGCCAAGCTCTTCTCTCCAGCAAACACACAACATCTGAGACTGACCAAACCAACAGGCATTGATAGACATTTCCTAATGGGGAACACGCCAGCAGCTCCACAAGCTGCTGTCACCCACCCTGACTGTGAAGCCCACAGGTTTCAACTGACCGGGTGAAGGAGTCCGGGCACCAGCAGAGCCCCTGTGGCTCTGATGCTGGGTCCATGGGTGCTAAGGAGGTGCACCCAACACCAACAAGGTGTGGGCAGGAGGCCGTGGGGTGCTGCCGGGCAGTGCGTGGTACAAGCTCTGTTACAAGGTGGCTCTGCCACCCCACTGCTTGGGGCTGGGGGCTGCATGAGGTCCTTCTGGATGGAGGAACAGCCAGGACCGTTACAAGATCCTGTCATCATCCATTTTTATTAGGTGTATTTTACACCTGCTTATAAAGAATATGTTGCTCAAGCCCCCGTTAATGCAAGGTAAGCCAGCTTTCTAAATTAAAGAAAATAAGCAGAGAGGCTCCTGGGAAATTACTTTTAATTTCAGAGATGTATTTTCACAGTAGTCTCCTCTTCCGGGCACAGCTAGAGGATGAAGATGAAAGTCATTACAGACAGGCCACCTTCTCTGCCACTTTCTGCTGGCACCAAGTTTTTGCAGATGTAGAACAAAACTGAAGAGGCTGAAATAGCGCTTCATACCATTTCCAGAAGTCTTCAGTGGGTTTATTTTTAACTGTTTGCAGATCTTTGGCTGGTTTCTTTTGCCCCAGGAGGCGATCAGTAATCACTGGAAACCAAGGAGCCACTTCTTCCACTCAGGGTGGCTGACCGTGTGCGCAGCAGCTCATCGCCCTTCTTAGACCATGCCAAACTGGCACTTAATGGGGCGATGTCACAAAATCAGCAGATTACCCCACACCTTGGTTTTCCAGCACTCGTGAAGAGGCTTGTCCTCATAAAGAAAGCATGAGCAGAATAGTAAAAGAATGAGTAAACTGCTTTGCATAAAGCTAATAAAAAATTTTTAGAGGAATTTTATTGGAGTGCTACATTTAATTAGCTTTTCCCATGCTTTCAGCTTTGTCCTCTGGATTTACGGGGCTGAGGTCAGCCAGGGCAGGTGACGCAGTAGGTGTAACCCGTGCCACCACTTCCCAGCAGCTCTGCACGGCAGCTGGGCGGCGCTGCCGTCAGCCACCCCCGGTGCTGCCTACTTCGCAGCTGGGAAGGCTTCTACCCGTTTGCTTTTGCAAGCAGTGGAGCCCAGTGGCTGGCATTTCCAGGGGCTTATTTTATTTTGTTGGAGTGATGAAGGATCTCCAATAGAGAGATGTCATCGGTGAGCACGGTCCACATGCCTGCGGTGTTACTGATGGCCCTTCCACTGCTGCTGCACACCGTTCCTGGAAAAGCAGACAAGCATAACTGGAAAAAAAGTGGGGGAAACTTCATCCGCAATGAAAGCGTGTTGTGTGTGGAAAATAAGTTGGGCAGTGGACGTCCAGTGGCGTTTCAGTAGAGCCGGATGACAGAGGGAATGACTTCTTCTCAAAGCTTTAAGAATGCAAAGTTCTTCCAGTTGTGCCCTGGGACAAAGCCCTCAAATCTTCAGCAGCTTCACTTTACAAACCAGCCAGTAGCCGCTACCCCTAGACCAAGGGAAATTTCGGCAGTGGATGCAAAGAGAAAGGTTACTGCAGTCCTCCTCCCTACTCCCCCAAATGTAGGGCTGTCAGACATGTTTTCGGCATGGATCCTGGTGAAGGAGATATACAGATGAGGCAGATATGCCCCCTTCTCAGGGGACAACACTTCCCTGGCACTGAGGCCACCTCTCTGGAGCGCTCCTGCATGAGGACGATGGCTTTGGGGGCCGTTTTGCACCACTTGAGACAGCTGGTGCGGAGGACGGCGCCTGCGTGCCCAGGGGCAGCCTGATGGAGGAGGTCTGGGGGGGCTCAGGTCTGTGCCACACAGGGATGCCCCAGCGCTTAAGCCGGTTGCTAAAGGAAATAAATTTTGAAAGCAGATGGTTTAATCAGAGCATCAGGCTCCCTTGTTGTAATGCTGTGTCTCTAGATATTTTTACTGTTTTATTAACAAGTCTCTCGTACTTCTTTCTTTCCCATTACTTGACAGATGCTTTCATCAGGGTTATATAAAGCCCTATTTTCATCCCTACTTTGCCTAGAAATAGATTAAAGAAAAGCTGGAATACAGACTAATAATGATATGCAGAGTGAAGTATTTACCATATCCATTTAAAATAAAAAAAAGCAATTTTAAACAAGTTTTACAGGAGTTGTGAAGGAGTTTACAGGAGACTCCTGCCTACCTAGGAGTGGTTTCTCCAGGGTAGCAGCTGTTTCACTGAGGCTGGCAGGAGCTCTGCGCTCCCGGGGGAGAGCCAGAGTGAAACGTTTCTGTGAAACGCAGAGAAATGGGAAAAACCCCTCTGAGAATTGCAGTGCTTGCTGTCATCAGGCAGCAAATTAGGGTTAGATTAGAGGGGCTCCCACTAAAACGTGTTGCTTCTGCTAGACGCCCTTCTGAGCAGTGAGACCAAAACTACCTAGGGTGACACAAGTTCAACAAAATGCGCAGGGTAAAGTTAGCCCTCCTTAATGCTGGGTTCAAAAAAGCACTTAAGAGAAAGCAGAAGCTTGCTGGCAATGGTGTCCCTGCACACTCGCTTGGCTGGACAGTCAAAGTGACCAACAGATGTTCCAGGTACATTTTGAAAGCAGCTACGTGCTTTCTCACAACCCAAGCCACTTAAAGTACAAGTTCTATCAAAGTAAACAGTGGTCATAGCAGCCACAAGACATAAGTAGCACCATTTTCAATTGTTTAAATATTGGTTACAATCCTTCAACATTAATGATGTCATCAAGGCCATAGGAACTCTATAAATATGTTCTCAACCCTCCGACCTCATTAGCTGTCTTTATCACTGAATAAATATGTCATCGTTCTGTTGACATCAATCAACAGAACGGTCCAACAGCTGAATGCATCCTTTGGCTTTGTGGTTTTTTACCCAGTTTAGAAAACATACAAACAGAGGGATGCTTCAGTCAAGATGTCTAAATGCATGTTCTCATGTGAGCAAGGTATGAAAGTTCCTATTACTGCAAATGGACATCTAGGGAAGGCTCAGTTCAGCTGCCTGAATGCAGGGTATCTAAGCCTGGACCCAAATCCTGGCTTCTGTGGTAACTAATGTCTAAGGTAACTAATGTCCATATTTTATCCCATGCCCGTCTCCAATGCACCAGGTGTCACAACTTCCAGACCTTCAGGGGCACATTTTAATATCTGACACATCCTTGATGAGAGGACTTTATATCCAGTGGATTTTTGTGTCTGGGAGTTGGACCTGGAGCTTGCTCCCATTTTTGGATGACACCAAGCTGAGTGATGGCGGTTGACATGCCTGAGGGATGGGATACCATGCAGAGGAACCTGGACAAGCTTGAGAAATGGGCCTGTATGAACCTCATGAGGTTCAACAAGGCCAAATGCAGAGTCCTGCACCTGGGTTGGGGCAACCCCTGGTATCAATACAGGCTGGGGGATGAGGGATTGAGAGCAGCCCTGAGGAGAAGGACTTGGGGGTACTGGTGGATGAAAAGCTGGGACATGAGCAAACAATGTGCGCTTGCAGCCCAGAAGGCCAATGGCATCCTGGGCTGCATCAAAAGAAGCGTGGCCAGCAGGTCAAGGGAGGTGATTCTGTCCCTTTACTCTGCTCTGGTGAGACCCCACCTGGAGTACTGTGTCCAGCTCTGGAGCCCTCAGCACAGAAAAGACATGGATCTGTTGGAGTGGATCCAGCAGAGGGCCACAAAAATGATCTGAGAGCTGGAGCACCTCTCCTATGAGGACAGGCTGAGAGAGTTGGGATTGTTCAGCCTGGAGAAGAGAAGGCTCCAGGGAGAACTTATTGTGGCCTTTCAACACTGAAAAGGGGCTTACAAGAAAGATGGGGGAAAACTTTCTAGCAGGGCCTGTTGCAATAGGACAAGGGATAATGGTTTTAAACTAAAAGAGGGTAGATTCAGACTAGATATGAGGAAGAAATTTTTTACAATGAGGATGGTGAAACACTGGCACAGGTTGCCCAGAGAGGTGGTAGATGTCCCATCCTGGGAAATATTCAAGGCCAGGTTGTACGGGGCTCTGAGCAACCTGATCTAGTTGAAGATGTCCCTCCTCATTGCGGGGGGGTTGGACTCAATGATCTTTAAAGGTCCCTTCCAACCCAAACTATTCTATGATTCCATGGTTTTCTTCCTGCTTGTTCTACTACAATTGCCCAAAACTTTAATACAGCCACTGTGAGGCAAGATTTTGGGGATGGAGTGAAATGAGAAAAAGACTGCTTGAGGTCATTTAGCAGTGGTTATCTTTTAGAGAAAAAACTTATTTCAGCATAAAATGAAAGGCCAATCAAAGCCAAATTTGGTCTTACAAGAACTTTGAAAGTCTCAGCTGTGCTCAAGAAGATTTTCTCCAAACCTGTATGTGTACATTACATTGATCACAAGAAAGTTCAGAAAATACTCAATATTAGTTTTAACTGGCGTACCTGTATCCCAAAGATGGTTCTCAAATAGGCCCCGTGTATCATTCCCTTAATGAAATAAACATCTGTGAAAAACAAAGGTGGTCTGAGGAAGGGTATTTGGCAGCAAAGTCCACTCTTGCCAGATGTAGGGGTATTTCACCACAGCACCTGGCATCATAGACCCTCACCATGCAGGCAACGAGACTGACTTTCACCTCCTGCCATTTTAACACCAGAACGAGCAATGCATCACCACGTGCAAAACACAGGCCATGGCGTCATCTGTGGGCAACAAAGGTCCCACCTTCTGAGTGCTAATATGGAACCCAAAAAATACATCATGACTGTGCTTCCCTCTGCAAAGGGCTGAGTTTTGTTTTGACTAAAAATATACTTATTGCTAATAAAGCACTAACCTGGTTTTGCCTGGTTTCTCATACCAAAAGAGAGCAGAACACCCTTGAATTGTTCTTGAGGGATGGACAACAGAGACAGGGAACAGGACAATGTCAGCGTTCCCTAAGAAGTTGCTTTTAACGAAGAGCATTTAATGAAGATCAAGCGGTATATGTTACAGACTTTGTGTAGTTTAACTAAAAGAGGCTATAACCCTCTGGAGTTTACAAGTGCTTTGTATGAACCAGAACAATTTGGCTGACATCTGCCTTTACAGCAGATTTCCCATAGCATCCAGCTATTCCAGTTTATTCATAATTAAAAGACATCAGAGACATCTGCTTTAAAAGTGGAAGCAAACCTTCCAAGCGGTTACAGCTGCATGGTCTTTATTTTATTTTTCAATGCAATGGGACCATCTTCTTTTCAAAATGACCTTCTTCTATCTACCACTATAAATACTACCGTTGTCCATGGCTTGTTATCGCAGTAAATTACTGAACTAGAAACAATACGGAATGACCTTCTTTTTGAGAAGATTACTGGGGATGCAGCGGCAGCGGCAGCAGGAAGGAGCAGCAGAGGCATAGTGCTTAGCACAAATAATACTGGCATGAGCAATGATAACTTTTAAAAACGTTTCTTATGAAATGGAGATCAGATAAGAATATAGTCAGGTCTTTATTGACACAAGATCATAGGAAAAAAACACCTTACACGGACAACACTCACAAACATTCCTGCTCAAATGACATTTCATCTGGTTTAGGGGTTGGGAAGGAGGACCAAGCAATGGAGCAAGTGACTCCTTTCCCACTGGCCGCCTCCCTTCATAAAGTGTTTTATAAATGATGATGCATAGAAATAAGGTGTTGTTCACTCGGGAAGAGAAATTTCACTGCCTGTTTTTCACTTGGTGCATTTGTGTTTCAAAGGAAGCCCAGGTTTCTTCTGTATCTTCCTCTACCCTTTCATGGGCTGTCCTGATGATAACACCCTGTTTTCTGCTTCACATAATCGCTTGTCTTGAATTCGCAGTCAGTGGCATCACCGCTCTGAGAAGGTAACTGGCTGGCTGCAAGGACAAGTGAGGTCACCCAAAGCATGTGTTCCTACTAAAATTACTACAATAAATGATTTATCACCTCGGAGGAAAAATATCTGAAGAAATAGAAAATACTTTTCTCAGATCCTTATACAGGAAAATTGCATTAGCTCCATCATATGTCAAGTAACGTGGCAAAGCGGTTTGGTGTTTTACTCCACTCTTTAGCCAAACCCAGGCTTGGCCGCATCTCATCAAAGGTGTATCCTCCACAAAAAGAGGCAGCAATGCACGTGTCTGCTCAAGTGCAAACCTCGATGGAGACCAACCCCCTCCAGCAGTGACAGATCCAGGCAGACCTGAGCCTCAGAGATATTCTGTGTAGCTCCCAGTCAGTAGGAGGTTGCATCTGCCCCGTTGCTCTACACCTGCTGCAATGCTTGGAGTGATGCCGCACTCAGCCTCTGTGTCCCTCCAACATGGGGAAAGCGTTGCTGTAGGGCACCGAGTTGCAGAGGATGAGGATGGTGTTGAGATGGTGCCTCTGTGGCAGGTGGGCTGTTGTCCCAAAAACACATCCAGGGCAAAGATTTGTGACTGAGGGCAAAGGGAGAGCAGAATGTGCTACGAACACAAAAACAGAGTGAGAAAAGCATGTTACAGGATGAGCTTTGACACGTGGCTGGTTTGCGTGTGAGAAAAGATGGTGCTTGAACTTACCTGGAGCTGAGTAGAGGAATCAAGACAGAAGCAGGATGGCATGTCTCAGAGAGCATGTAAGGTAAGCCAATGGAAACCAGTATGAACCAGAGAGTATAAGGGGAGTTTGGAGGCTCTTTTGGGGAATGGAGCCTTTCAAGGGCAGCTGTACCTAGGAAACCATGTCATTAATGTCATATAATGCTGAGATTGTGTATGTAATGGTAGCAGGAATACCAAATTTGGAAATGGGTGTAGCAAAATAGGGATACTGTAGCAAAATAGGGATAACAGGGTGGTTTGTCTGGGAGGAGACTGCGTGGAGAAAGGGAAGGAAAGGTGGTGAAAAGGAGAGCAGAAATGGGAAAAAGAAAAAGGAGAACAAGGCATGAAATCAGTCGGTGAACAGCAGGAGGTGGGATGTTTGATGGCAGGAGAGTGGATGCCTATAGGCAGTGCTGAAGCTGATGGGCACATCCCAAGACCACCAGGATGCTGGAGGAAATCCCTTGGTTAACCTGCCAGAGTCTTCATCGGGTCTACGTGCAAGAGGCATGCGTGGGAGGGTAGAGCGAAGAGGGTTGGAACTGCAGTGCAGTAACACCTGCGCACAGGGCAAGGTGGCAGAGCCGCCACCCTTTGGAAATGACCAAGGTGTGATCTGCTGGACTGGTGCAGTTTCCCATGACAGCTTTCAGTCTCATAAACAGATAGATAAAACTGCAGTCAATCCCTGGAAAAATCATAGAGCTATCGCCCATGCTAAAAAATAAATACAATCAAAAAATGAATATCACCTATTCTAAAAAAAAAAAAAAAAAAAGAAATTTTGCATGGTGTTTTGAACATCATTCTTGTTGCTGAAAAAACGTCTTTGCATTCAACAGGCATTTCTTAACACACTCACAGCTAGAGTGAAATATTTGTTGACAGATACGTAGTTAACCTGACTTTTCCTCTTTACGATGAATGATGATGAAACATGTATGCATTTAGAAAGTGACAGAGTAGTGTTCATCATTTATGAGCTGGTTGGTAAACTAATAATGTGGGACTGTTCCCTATTAACCATCTGTTCTGGCAGATAATGGTTGAGCGCTGAGCACCGTCTTATCAAGAATGCAACGGTCTCTGCGGTCTTGCACATCAACATGGGCCTGGGAGTGCAGAGTACGGAGAGGCTCTCATTGGGTTAAGCAATCAGAAACTCTCCAAGTGCACCCATAAT
Source organism: Larus michahellis (assembly GCF_964199755.1). Classification (NCBI taxonomy): domain Eukaryota; kingdom Metazoa; phylum Chordata; class Aves; order Charadriiformes; family Laridae; genus Larus; species Larus michahellis. The sequence continues at coordinate 95,236,449 of NC_133898.1, read as the reverse complement.
CTTCTTACTGGCTAAGCTGGTTGGGAAGCAAGCAGCTGAGACTCTGCTGACCTTGCCCAGGGGGTCATCTCAGTCCACACAAATTTTGGAGGGTCCCGGATTGTGCAAAGGCAGCGTGCTGACCCCACTCAAAATTACTGCAACTGCATCAGAGACGTGTTGGTCTCTTGCCTGCATGAGCGTGTGTGATGATGATGATAATCTGCTGTTAATTTGGAGAAGCTGACAAAACAGCCAAAAGGCAAATAACTGCTGCAGGAAGAGAAGGTACACTGAATTCCAAGAGCAGGAATGACTTTTCCGTGGCTCTCATTGAATGCCATAAAGCCCAAGGACTCCTATGCATTTTATTATGTTTAGATTTTAAAAAAATAAATATAAATATGAGTGCAATCCAATCAAGGGGGGTGGCTTTGGGGGTGGGGTAGACTTATGCCTCTATCTTGAAAAGGCATTATGATATATCATTGCATACTTGTTCAAGTTATCACCAAAAACCTGTCATTATACAACCTTTTATTTCCTTACTTTAAATAATTATTTATACCTCGGATGTGGGTGCTATAGTGACTGTTTACCTGGTGTGATATTAGGTCTTTCATACTTCCTTTTCCCTTCCAGGAGGAAGCCACATCCAATTCCAGGGATTCCCAAAGGCTGATTTTACTGGGAAAAATCAAGGCAAAGAAGGCATTGAGTACCTTGGCTTTTTCCATCACCTTCCCAGGGATCGAGGTGAGGCTGACGTGTCTCTAGTTCCCTGGATCCTCCTTCTTGCCCTTCTTGAAGACAGTACCAACATTTCTTTTCTTCCAGTCCTCAGGAACCTCTCCCACTTGCCACGACCTTCCAAAGATGGTCAGGACTGGTATTGCAATGACATTGGCCAGTGCCCTCAGCAGTCATGGATGCATCCCGTCAGGTCTCATGGACTGTGTATGTCCAGTTTCTTTGAATGTTTCCTAACCTGATCCTCCTTCACAGAGGAAGGTAAGTCTTCCTTGCTCCAGACTTTCCCACTGACCTCAGGGACCTGTGATTCCTGAGGGATGGTTTTACCACTAAAGACCAAGGAAAGAAGGCACTGACCTTGGCTCTTTCCATGTCCTCCATCACCAGATCTCCAGTTAGATTCATCAGCAGGCCAGCATTTACCCTGTCTTTCTTTTGCTGCTGACACACTTGAGGAAGCCATTCTTTTTATGTCCCCTGCTGGACTCAGCTCTGGAGGGGTTTAACTGTCCACCTCTCTTTCCATCTGTACTGTATTCCCGCAGGGACCATCTGCATTTAGCCTTAACAGAATCTTCTACTTTTTTTTTCAGTAATTCTGCATGTTTTTCTGTAATCATTTTATCTTATTAATATACTCACAATTGCATTTATTTTAAATTGGCAACATACTATGGGCAAATATTTTCATGTGAGTATTTGAAATAGCTCCTCACTCCTTTAGAAGGCCTTGCAGAAGCAGCAAGCTGTTGCCATGTTAAGGGTTACATGTTCTGTTATCATCATTTATGCTTAATACACATTTTCTAGGTCAAAAGGAAGGAACTGGAGGATAGTTGGAATTTCTTCCTTCACGTGTACTTTATTTTTTTGTGAAGTTGATCAAAATGGATTAGAATTTCTCCGTGGAAATATTTCCCAATTTAGACTCTTATTTTTTCTGGCTTCGAAGTGTTCTTGTCCCTGTAAATAAATAAAAAAAAAATAATTAAACATTCTTACGTTTATATTTGTTATCATTTTCTGCAGGGAACACACGTTATTACAGAGGTACGAATTTCACACTTGTGGGAGATCAGTGGAATGAGACCATCAGCTGTGTCTGTTGCCCTGACCATGCACGGAGGACCACCACACTACTGTGGCTCTTGAAGGACCTTCTGGAATATTGCCATCTCATACTGTTTCCTACAAAATACATTTCTTTTCTCTGTGATGCTTTGAGAAATTCCCACTCCAGCCTCTTCTCAAGGGTCGTTAGTCATCCCTTTCCAGCACTTTAGTATCATATGTGATTGACCAGACTGTGCTGGTGCGTACTCCTTGCAATCCCCCAAAGGTCCTCATGAAAAACCAACACAGATTTCCCTTAAAAAACCCAGCGTGATGGGAGTCACTGATTTTTACCAGCTGTATGCTGACCCTGAGTTAGTTTAAAACTGCAAGATTCACACTTGGACAGAAGCATATGGATTAGTACTACTAATTCATTTATTTTTAACTGTCTCTAGAGGTTTTCACTGATATTCTGGTTTCTGAGTCCTGATGTGGTAAATACTACTTTGCTTGGAGACAGCTCACAGTTTCGACCTGTTTAGTGATCTTCCTAAATATCCACTGGGAAGAAAGCATTTTACGTTCACGAATCTAGTTCATTCGAATTCTGATAATAGCTTCACTTCAATATCTTATTATTTCTTATTTATAATGTAATGACCAAAGCTACCCGTTGCTGTCTATTTTTTATATACTTTCTCAAACAACGCCTGTATTTTCACTTCACTTCTCTCCTAACCTTCACAGAATCACAGAATCATAGAATCACAGAATCACAGAATGGGAGGGGTTGGAAGAGACCTCTTGGAGATCATCTAGTCCAACCCCCTGCCAGAGCAGGGTCACCTAGAGCAGGTTGCACAGGAACGCGTCCAGGGGGGTTTTGAATGTCTCCAGAGATGGAGACTCCACCACCTCTCTGGGCAGCCTGTTCCAGTGCTCTGCCACCCTCAAAGTAAAGAAGTTCCTCCTCATGTTTAGGTGGAACTTCCTATGTTGAAGTTTGTGCCCGTTACCTCTTGTCCCGTTGCTGGGCACCACTGAAAAGAACCTGGCCCCACCCTTCTGACTGCTTGACTTCATCAGACTATTTATCAGATTTGTATATCCAGCTTCATTTTACTAATCTTTGTATTTCTATACTTCATTTCCCTGGCATTAAGAGGAAATTCAACAGTAAAAAAAAAAAAAAATCATATAATTGCTCTGTTTCTTATTTCATGAATCTCATTTCAAAATCCAATAGTTAAAATTTGGTGACACCACTTTTCTCCAGAAGAAGCAACCCTTGGGTCTCCGTTACCATTCAAATCAGTTATTAAAACAGAGCAAAACTGCGGTGGTACAAGACGATGTACTGGTGATGCCCAAACCACTTTCTGCAAGACAGGAAAGCTGGGAAAGTCTTCCCAGCTTGGATGAAGTTCTGAAGAAAGTATTCATTAATGTACAGTTGACAGTTTCCAATTCAACAGAAAGGGCTTTCTACTCATTTGTGTGGTGACATTGCTTTCACCAGTGTGGCCACAAGTGTTTTTGTTAGATGAGAGGTGCACATGGAATCGTTATACATTGTGGGACACTTGTGTCTCTCCTCCATATTTCATTGTCTTGTTTCTAAACAGATTTTTAATTTCTAGCTTATAAAATAATAAGGGACTGAAAGCCAAAGTAGACATTTCAAGCACTTCCTCTATAATTACTGTAGCAGGTTGTACTTGATGATGCTGGTCACTACTACAGTCGGTTTTAACTTTTTGAAATACATTTCCAGGTTCCTCTCCTCCCTGTTGCAGAAACCTCTTCTTCATATGAAAACTATGTGCAAGGTTGAACATAAAATCTCTGCATTAACCACAGGTTTAGAAGACAAGAGAAAGAGGAAAGGTGGACTTTGCAGCGTCTGCGCACAATTTCACTGTAGCAGAACTAATGTAATCTCCTTCCCAGTTCCTCTGTGTTGCACATGTGTGCTCAAGCCTTTCCCCAGCCAAGTCTCTGATAAACAGGATAAAGAGGGCAATGGGGTCTCTCTTCCTTCAGCAGCGGCGTTGCTGCTGCCTTGCCTTTAACCACACAGTTTGCACAAAATTTTTTAAAAAATCAACACTTCTGCTTTTCCTCTCAAAGTAGCTTGAATCACTGATCAATGAGCTCAAAGTTATAGGGGAGAAGAAGGTTACCTGGGAGAAGCAGCTCAGGCAGCCAGGCCGTCTCCTTCTCTCCTGGGCAGTGACTGAAACAGCCTTATGGGAAAAAGGGGTAAAAACGGGCGTTCTGGTAAGTCCCAAAAGTGAACGCCAGTTTCTGATTGTATTTCAAAATGGACCACGCTGCATAAAGGTCAGTCTTGCTAACACCTTTTTTTCCAAAACATAAATGAGTTTCTGTACAAAATCAGTACAATCAGATGTATTTTTTTTTCCTAAAAAAGAGGTGTTCAAGTTATAAATTAAACAAACTTGTTACTTTAGAGTAAGATTGATTTTCCATATCGAGATAAGAATCCACTGCTAATAGCACAATGGAGATGACTAATTACTTCAAACCAGATACAGAACAACCAATTTGGACATCTTTAGAAAATGCTGAAATTTATTTAGCCTCGGCTGATTTATTCAATTCACTAAGAATTGAATTCACTATTCACTAAGAAAATCCAGTGATTTATTACAAGATGCAAAAGAGTGAAATTTACATAAATGATTTAAATCCTAAACTCTCATTTTCAAAAGAAAATGGATGGATGGGAGGGAGAACCGTGAGCTCAGTCCCCCAGCATCAGCTCGGGAAAGACGCAGAATCACAGAATGTGTTGGGTTGGAAGGGACCTTTAAAGGTCATCTAGTCCAACCCCCCTGCAGTAAGCAGGGACTTCTTCAACTAGATCAGGTTGATCAGAGCCTCATCAAGCCTGGCCTTGAATGTCTCCAGGGATGGTGTCTCCACCACCTCTCTGGGCAACCTGTTCCAGTGCCTCACCACCCTCATTGTAAAGAACTTCTTCCTAACGTCTAATCTAAACCTACCCTGCTCTAGTTTAGAACCATTGCCCCTCGTCCTAGTGCTACATGCCCTTGCAAACAGTCCCTCCCCATCTTTCTTGTAGGCCCCCTTCAGGTACTGGAAGGCCACTATAAGGTCTCCCTGGAGCCTTCTCTTCTCCAGGCAGCTGCGTGTAAGATTTAGGTGTCGATATTATTCACAGTTTATATTTGACCACCTTACATCTGAAAAGCACAGAGGATAAACGACAGATTTAAGCTCCTGGTGGAGGCAAGATACGGCTGTGTCCCCAGCAGCAGGCTGATTTCCAGGACCACGCAGGTCCTGCTGCTGACAACCGTTCCTGTGAGGCTTTTGCAATGGAAATCTGACAAATTTTTGGCTTGGTTCCGTCTCTCACACCTGACTACCAAGGAATCCTAAATCACCGGGTACCAGCTCCTAGATGGCTAAAATTAATTAAATTTTGTGCCTTTTTATTTCTGGTGACATACCAAGATTTTATTGTAGCTGCGGAAGATTATGAATATACAGCTACAGATATATGCTCTTGGGAGCCCTTTTAATCCACCCTCCGGCTCCAGAGAAGCTAAGATGTACCCAAACCATCCCCAAAAGAGGTTTAAGTAACCTAAAAGCCTTTCAGTGCCGGAACCCCTTCGTGCTCCCTGGGTGATCCATGCCAGGGCTTCATAATCCTCACATCTGGAAAGCTCCTCCTGGCATTTCAGCTACGTTTTCCCAGCACCCTCTGGCTAAGGCTCATGCTCTTCATCCTTCTCACAGTAGATATGAGAATGGGTAATTCCCTTTCTCTTTGTGAGAGTCTTTTAGACGTTTGTTATTTGTATCCTCCTGTACTCTTCTTCATCTTCAGGTAACCCTCTCAGACCTGCGGTCTTGCTGGGTTTTTCTTCTCTCCCTCCTCTGGGAGATGATTCCCTCAAAGTCTTCTCCATCTTCCAAGTGCATTCTTCATTTATATTACATCTTTGAAGTCTTAAATCCAGTTGTCATTTACAGTTCTGTCTATCTTCCATTTCTTGCCACATAACTTGAAAAGTCACTTCTCAGGCTGGGTCTACGCCACTCTATTCTTCCAACCCATTTTGCATGATTTTTAGTTGTCTGCCATGGATAAAGCAGCATGAAAGTAAACTGTGTGATTGAAAGGTATCTTTCCTAAAATCAGGGGATACAACCTGCTCTCAGCATTTCACTGAGAGCTCTGCTCTATTAGCATGTGTTATCTCTGCTGGAAAACAGTCAGATTGCTTCTCTGGGTGATTTGCTCCCATGAGGGCTTCCTACTGCTAAGTCACAAAGAACTGGCAATTCTGGAACCTGGTTTTCCTTGAAAGACAACACCCGACTTGTAAAGTATCTCATTTCCAAGGTAGCTAGAAAAAGGGGAAAGTTTACTCCATAGTGCCTATTTTGATGCCATTTTTTATTCCAAATACTGTTATTTCAGCTGTTTTCCAGTGATCAACCCTATAATGTGAGGCAATTCCGAACCTCATTTCACTGTGATTTTAGATGCACTTTTTGAAATCCCGTGTTTTCTTTTGCTTTTCTTTTCTAGTGAGAGAAGCAAAATAAAAATAAGAGAATTTTAGAGGAGCATAGGCCTTCTTTTCCCTGGAAGTCTTGTAGCCAGACCTTGCTGTCCTTCCTAACCCAATGAAACCAAGGGGTTTTTTTCCACTTTAGTTATAATGATATTACAGTACTACAGATATTACAGATATACAGATATTACAGTAAAGAACCCAGAGTTTTTTCTCTTTCTTTTGGATAAATTCAAATTTGGGTAAATTTTCAAATTACAGAGAAGCAGAGTTAATCATGGCACATCTAGGAGCACTTTGGGAATGCACGGTGATAGCATGCACAATTTTGTTTGCGTGGTAAACATGAGCTTCTTTGCTTCTTACCTGAAGACCAGCAAATCAAGTGACTGCTGCTCATCTAGCTAACGAGGAGACAGGGTATGATACCTTAGACAAGTGGCTGAGGCATTGAGGACACGTGTATTTCATATTCCCCTTAAATACTCACCGGAGATGATGCTCAAAGCCACGTCCCTGGATGCAATATTCACCCAGAGAGATAGATTGGGGTAGCCCAGTGCTGGAACTGCCAGCACTAGGACAAGTGGAAACGGCTTCAAGTTGCACCAGGGGAGGTTTAGACTGGATATTTGGAAAAATGTTTACACTGAAAGGCTTATTAAGCATTGGAACAGGCTGCCCAGGGAAGTGGTTGAGGCACCATCCCTGGATGAATTTAAAAGACAGGTAAACTTAGTGCTTAGAGATATAGTGATGGTTTTTGTCAGAGTCAGGTTGATGATTGGACTAGATGATCTGAAAGGTCCCTTCCAACCTAGGCAATTCTATGATTCTATGATTTACCAGAGAGTCAATACACCCCAGGTCCTTTTCAGTCATCGGAAGGAAGCGAGGGAAGGGTGGTCTCCTCCAAGACACTGGCTGCTTCTGCAGTGGGCTTTTGCAGAGGCTCAAAGCAGCCAGTGTGCTCTGAAATGCCTCTGGGACAGACCTGGCAGGTGAAATAGCGCATGAATTCACCATCTGACAAGGTGGTGGGTGTCCAGGAGCGGCTCCAGGCTTGGACAGGAACACACCTGAGGTGCTGGTAAGAGTTGTTAGCAGAGATTATGCTACAGATGTTAGAGTGTCCCAAAAGCAGGTGGTAGAGGTGTGTGCATGAGTTTCTGAGGAGCAAAATATTTATAATTAAGCTGTATCTACTGGAATTTAGGCAGTGTTTATGCAAATCCTTGTATGGAACAATTTTTTATGCCAAAGCAAGCGACATTTTTTGTACTATGCTCATTCAAGTTCTGTTGAAAATTTTATCCCTTCTGTCTGTAGTTGCAAGGATGTGGGAAATAAGGGTCTCGGACTGCCTTTGCCCCCCTTTCTCTCCCTCGTTTATAAAGTTTATTCTATTAGACTATACTGACAACAAAAGCCTATCCATGAACAAGTTTATCTGAGCTTCCAAAACATTTTTTTTCCTATCCACCATCCCTTCAGTAGGTGTTACAGGCACAGACACCTATAAAGTGCTGAGGAATCCCTGGGCATGGGAGAGTGGTCCTCCCAGTGTCTCCACAAGTCACATCAACAAAATAGGTAATACTTTCTAGGCTACCCCATAGATTAGAGGGAAAAATCTGTTTCTGGGTCTCAGAGAGATTTTGAAGAGTAAAGGCTTTGGTTATGCATCATACTCCTGGAAAGTGCTGGCAGTCACAGTTCTGTCCTTTTAAAACAATATAATGTCCTTTTTTTTTTTCCCTTTCTGTCAGCAGCTTTTTCAGATTTTGTTAAGATGATCCTTTTGCATATGGAAATTTCATATCAAATTCTTCATTAAGTACATTTTCTATACAATAAATACAATGTAAACTTAGCAAAGAAGAACAAACCCTGACATCCCTCTGCTTCTGGAAAAGTTGAAGTGCTGGATGCCACATTTGCATGAAAAACCCCAACTAATCTGGAAGTCTTTTTTTGTTTCCATAATGGTGAGCTACATGATAAAATAGATTTTGAAAATCTTTGGGTTGGGAATTGCAGGTCAGGTCCCTGCCAAACTCCACTTCAGTCCCTGCGAGGGTCCCCTTGTCCTCCTACATCAACATGAGGGCTGACGCAGCAGAGGGAGGCTCAGATGCCTCCAGAATCCTGTCCTCTCTTCAGGGACATGGCAGCATCACCAGGCCCATCTCTGTGCTGGCTGGAAGGCAGCATTGGACTTGGGGCTCAGCACACCCTGCGGCTGTGAGGGGAATATGAGGTGCTACATTTTTAAAATGCAGGTATGGTGCCTGGCAGTGGGTGTTTTTCATCACAGCCACCTACCTCTGCTGAGAGACAAGTGGGGGAATGAAGGAGAGCTTAAAATGGAGCGTGGGCATCGCTCGCTGCTATTTTTACTTGCATCATTACCAGCCTGCCTTGCTTGTCCTGCTGAGTTGTGCTGAGTCCTTTGAATTAACAGGGGACTTGGTGGTGCAGGAGGCAGAATTACAAGTCACGGCACTTCTTATGAGCAAGCACCCGAAAGTGTCACTGTAGAGTAGGTTAAGGATGGTACCACTGCTCACATCAGCTGCCAGAGCAGTACGGCAGTGTTAAGGGCCGTTTTGTTCTGACAGGAATTTTGGAACAATAGTTCACTGTTCCTGACCATTATTTGGATTTCAAACAATTCCAAGTGATTTGTCTCAGCAGTCTCGGTTTGTGTGATAGTCTCTGCCAAACTTTTTCCCTCACTTATGAGATAGTTAAAGTGGGAGAAAAAGTGTCTACTGTGTCAGAATCTCACCTACGCTTTGTCATCTGCTCCCTATTTGGGGCAATATTTCTAGTCAGAAACATGCATCTGAAAATGTAAATGATGCCTTTAGTTGAACCTCCAAAGTATCCAGTGGGCCACTTCTGCCAGGTACCTTCTCCAGGTCTGAAACCAGTGGCACCTCCTAGACCTAAGGGCGAAACCTACAGAGAGGTGCCAGAGTTGTGGCACGCAGCCTTTGGCATCCTGCCCCTCGGGGACATGCACGCCTGGGCTCCCTGCGGGGTGATGGCCCCTGAGAGCACCTCGGAGCCCACCAGCCAAACTGAAAATCTCTCAAAGCAACAAGAAGGAAGCATCAACAAATGAGTAAATTGGCTTTGTTGGCATGCTGTGTACAGTCCTGGTCTTCCATGTTCATGACAGACAAGCTGGCGCCGGGGCAGAAAAGGATCATGAGGCTCTCTTTCCTCTCATGAGCTTCTTATTGCATGCCATTGGAGGGGCTTGGTGTGTTATACGTAGCAAAAGTAAGGCAGAGAGGGGATGCGTTTACTGCATTCTGACACTCCAAGGGTGGAGGGGATAAGCAGAAAGGATGGAGCTATTCCAGCTATAGGCAGCATGGCCACAAGAACAAGCGGTGTAAACCGGCCACGAATAAACTTACACTGGGAAACAAAAAATTCTAACCATGTGTGACATAAATTCTGGACTAACTTCCAGCTAAATGCAGAGAGCACACCTGCTTTCAAAGCAGTCTTTAAACAATACATGGGAGGGATGAGATAAGTAAGTAAGCACATAAGCTGCCTCGCTTGCAATGACTTATGTGCTAGAATTTATTTTTCATGGGATAGTCTGAATCGTGACGCAAGGAGCCTGTTAAATGGGGCACAGCGCTAGCTTCCCATCCGATGCCTTCTGCACCAGCGGTCCCTAATGCATGGCAGTACATGCTCAGGTGGGGAGGTCCACCCCAGCCAGTGACCAGGGGGACCAGGTATTTTCCAAGGATGAGTGTTTCAGATTGAACTGGGCAAGCCAGGGTTTTAAAACCACACTTCTGAATGTCAGGTGAGCACCTGCATCTTCAGAGACTCTGAGAAAAGCTCTGGGGTCGGTAGGACCTTGCAGACAAGGCAGGTGCAGAAATGCCTGGCTTGAAAATCCTTCTATGGCTGAGATGGGAGATAACACTCTGAGCTGCTTAGTGGCGTCAGGCTCCTTCTGGCGGAGGAGATGTAGCCACTGTGGGGAGCGGGGAACAGTGGAACGGCAGTGGGGAGGGCCCCTGTGCCACACATGTGCTGGGGACAGGCACCTCTGCTTTGGGGGCTACATCTCCTGCTCCGTCCTACATTCAAGCACCCATGAAGCCTTTGGGAGGGAGATATTTTTATTACTTCACACTTAACGTTCCAGGTATTTCTGAGGCGTTGCACCCACAAAAGGTCTTTTCTTCACCTTCTGGCTGCTCTTCCACTGACTACATTGGCACAAAATGGTGCCACTGTTTGTGGTCTGGAGCTGCTGGTGAGATCTCCCACCTTGGAGTGGTGCGGTTCAAACGTAAACGTTTGAAAAAACAAAAACTTAAGTGTGTGTAGAGCTCCTGCGGCATGTTTCATTCTTCAGTCAAATAAGATATAATCACATTTCCTTTATGTGCTTTTAGAGGCCCTAATCCCTGCAGGAATAAAAAGAAATCATTTGGTAGATTAACGTAAACACTTCACTATAAAATCAGAGCTTTTGTGTATGGGCCAAAATATTTATGTTTTCCACCAGTAGGAAAATACATAAGACATACCTGCCCATTATTAATCATCTTTATGTTAAGAAAACCTTTCATTTATGGTTACCAAATACATATTGTGTGATTAGGCTATTTCAAAACATGATAAATGGAATTTTTACCTCTGTTCTGCCAAAGAGGTAATTTTTATACTCAGATGATATTCACGTTATGAATAGCACAAGCCGACTGCATTAATAGTAATAGAATCATTTGTTATTGCTCTCTCAGCACTCCTCGCGAAAGCTGGCTTCATTGGATTTAAATCCAGGCGGAGCGTTTGCCCGAGAAGGTATTTGTGTGCCATTAACACCCGGCTCCGCGCCGGCGTTGGGGTGCCGGCAGCCAGGCACGTTTCCCTGCCTGTTAGCTCCATGTGGAAACAAATCAGCGTCCTTTCACGACTTAAATTAAACTATTTCTCCCCTCCTCCCCTTGCTGATTCGAAACGGGGGTTTTACATTAATCTTGTGAATAAAGCTTGGAGGCGCCTGCATTACATTTCCTTGACCGTTTATACACCCAAATTTCCGTGAGAGGTAAATTAGGACATCTGGCTCTCTGCAGCCACAACATTTCTCCTTTCGCCACTTCTTCACAGAAACAGTATTTCCCAGGGAGAGCTCCAAGCCTAATGAGATGCTACGGTAGATAGACAGACGCTGCTGGGCGATAGTGCGAAGTATGCTGCTAGCATGATTAACTCACCCCAAGCTCTCTGCGTCACAGAAATACATTTCTACGCTCAACTCCTTCAGCAAACAAAAGACAGTTACGGGATGAGGGCTGAAATTACCCTTTCTCATATTAGTTTCCACTAGCGCCTAAGGCTGTGTGACAGCCCTGATGTCAGCAGGGATACAGAAAATCCCAGTTCTGGACATCGCTGTGGATCTCCAGCATCATCTGGCACCGTCCCCCGGCTCGTGGGGAGTCGGAGGTTGCGAGCTTCAGCTCAGCATGCTTTGATTTGCTTCTCCTTGGGTAACAACATCGCACACGTGCACACAGAACTCGCAGCTGCGTTAAAAGCCCCAAGGAGAGGCGGTGTCCCCGCTGGGGCAGCACTGCAGCCAATGCCAGGCCCTCCGTGCTTGGTCGTCACTGGCTCCTGCTTGGCTTTTCCCATGGGGCTGCTGCCCAGTCTGGAGCTGGGGAGGCTCTAGCCCTGCATTGGGAGCAAGCTGTTCAATATTTCGTTTTTCCTCGCTGTCGAACGCGTGGCCCCAGGCCTTCTTTACTGGCACGCTAGCCAAACCCTGCTCTCAAATACTAATTTTCTAATACTTTATTCCCGTGGCATTGATTATCCCATAATGTGTCTGCTTCACAAACATTAATTACCTTACCTTCGCCACATGCCTGCAGCAGCCTCGCTTCCCGCCCTTCTGAGGCACAGCGTGATGAAGGCAAGCAGCTGCCTACCGAGGGCTGGCCCGAGGCGAGCTCGTGGAGGGGGCAGGAGGAGCCAGAAGGAAACTTCAGTGAATTTTGCTCGAGCCTGTATGTGCTTAAGAGCCCCCCCCTGAAGCCCTTAGGTAGTGCAGAATTGGCAAAATCCTGCCCTACCTGAAGTCAGGAGGAGATGCTGGATGGGGCTTTGAGCAGCCTGGTCGAGTGGGAGGTGTCCCTGCCCATGGCAGGGGGTTGGAACGAGATGATCTAACCCGAACCATTCTGTGATTCTATGATTCTATGCTCTAACTGGGTGTTACTCTCTGTCCTTTCTGACATGCCAAGGCACTGGGCTAGGACCACGACTTCTGGTACCATAGTGAAACAAGTGGGGACATCTCCGTCCTCCTTGTAACTCCTGCAGCTTGCTCATCAGAAGCATCGGGACAGTGCATTAGATTACTGGTGGCAGGAGATGGCATCGCCAGCATCTGGAACAAGACCCCAAACAACTGAGCAAAAGAAAAAGAACGGATAGCTGAAATTCTAACTTTCCATTTTCAAGTATCTTGCTTTATTAACTAGTAGAGAAATAAATACGAAACAGCTGGTAGTCACAGAGGGATGTGCTCAGACCATCTGCAACAGAGCCAGCATTGACAACAGCAATGACCGATGTAGACTCTCTGCTGCCATATTGTAGCCCTACAGCTGACGGAGGGAGTTGGGCAAGTTGTGTTAGACACCTAAACATGCGCTGTGTGAATATGGCCCTTTTATCCCTGGACTGCAAAGGCCAAGGCGTGACCACCCCAGGTTTTGTAAGCCTGAATAACTTCTGGTGTGGGAGATACTAAAACTTACCTTTGTGCCCTAACAGGCGGTTTGACTATGGCATGTTATTATCAGAGACGTGGAGCAAATCGCCATCTCTCTGTGAAGAGAATATGTATGAGGAATAAGGGGAAGGTCAAATGGAAAACAGCAGCCCTGAAATCAGCAAAGCGGTGGTGCTGCGTTACTGCTCTGTAACCCCCTGCTTGCCAGAAACACATTCGCATCCTCACTTTATGAGTCCTCTCACCTTTGGACCCCAGACACTGCATTGCTTTTAATATTTAGTTTTATGTGCATAGATGCTCAGTGGCAGTCACATTCCAATTAGGCAGCATATTATTTAGAAACGTAAGACTTCCCAAAAGATGGCATATGAAATGTCTTGCTATGGTAATTGGTGGGTTTTCCCATTCCTAGATTACAAACATCATAATTACTTCCCATCGTCTTCCTGCCAGTTGGGAAAAGATCTGCTAACTTTTTGTGGAGGGAGGAGAGGGGAAGGAGTCCAGCTGCTTATTTATTTACATTGGTTTGTTATGCTGAGAAAAAAGAGAAATACTATAGCACCAAGTTCCCATCTCACTTTTTCTGTCTTCTCTCAGGGTATGCATTAACTGCCACTAGAGATAATCACAGCTTTTTTTCCTTCCAGATGTTTCAAAATTTCTCCCTTAATATAGTTTATATAAAACCAACATGCATTTCATTGACAAAACATGTTTTAAGGGTGGTTTGGGTTTTTTTTCAGAATAAATATTGTCATTATTTTAACACGGACTCAAACTTGCTGGCTTTTGCAATTACATCCCTAACTTGGTTTGTACAGCTGCTAAAGTAAACTTGCAGGATTATATTAGCAAGCAGCATCTCTAACCTCTTTCATGTTATTTTTTTAGATCCATTAGAGCAACAGTAACAAAATACCCTTTAAGATGTTGTCTTTGTTCTCTAAATCATAGTATTCGATGGAGCTGAGATGAGCGTACATGGGCCATTATTCGATGGGATATTAGATTGCTTCGGGGGTAAGTTCTGAGCAATGAAAAGTTCACGTAAATAAATCACAGCCCACAAAATCCTCTCATCCTTCTACCATGTTATTCTCTTCCAAAACCTCAGCTTGATCTCACGGTCACAACTGCAGTATTAAGACGTCTCCAAAGCAACAATTTAATTTTTTTTTGCTACTGCAGAACATGGCTTCTGCTTTTGTGCCACTTTACACTATCCCACAATTACCTTCAGCTCCCCAGTACCCACAGTTCATCCAAAATCTCTGGGGAAGGAATCTTTTCTCTAATATGTAAAATGTCTCTCACGAGTCTGGCTGCCCTAAACACTAAGGTACCACGTGTCATCTTTAATAAAATGCAGTCCCATGCATGCAGTCAGGCTATGACAGAGGTTTTTGAAGAGGCTATCGGAGGTTGCAAGTACTTCTCTATAAAAAATCATGGAGTTTAACTAGAAGTCTAGTACTTTGCTGAAATCCATGAATTTTAACCTCATTGCCAACCTCCATCATCCATCATTAAAGCTGTACTTCATAGAAGCTCATCTGTCCAAATATTTCAGCTGTGGTTTCATTGTCCATTTTATTGCTGCCCAGCAAGCATAGCAAGATTTAGAAGTTTACAAAATGAGATTCCCAAAGACTTTGGATACTAGAGATAAGTAATGCTATTGCTTGTCATAAGACCTAATCAACCGTTCTGAATTGGCGCCATTCCTTGACACTATTCCCAGAGAGCTCCTGGAGGAGCAGCAGCACATTTTGCTGGCTGCAGTCTGCACCCGAACTGCAGAAACAAACAGGCAAAATATGGCACCGCAGCACTAAAAAAGGGTCTCCAGGTCTCCCTCCCTCAACTTCAAAGCTGATGTGAGCTTGCTGTTGCCATTGTGGAAGTGCAGGTGGAAGAGAGCAGGTGTGTATTTTTCCAGACCACTCCTGTGGGAAAGAGGGAGCATTTTCCAGAGACTGTCAGATCCAGTGGCTCCTCTCCGTCAGCCCATCCTGCCACAGGGGTGAATGCTATGGGGATTCGTCTGGGATCCGTGGTGCTCTCCAATTCGCTAACGAAGAGCGTCCCGACCTTGGTCAGAAGAAGCTGCCCCTTTCTACAGACGCATCCCAAACAGCCATTTTTGAGCTGCTCTAAATCAGCCTTCCAGTTATAGTTGTGAAAAGCTCCAGCATGGACGCTTGTGGGTTGTAACCAATGGCCAGGATCACTCAAGTGTTGTGTGAGAGGATGAAGCGGTGAAGGCCAGCCCAAACGCGCAGGTGGAAATGGGAAGGTGTCACAGGACCACCCCACCAGGACCCCAGGACCACCCCCACCAGGACCCCAGGTGACAGACCAGGCACCCTTAGAAAGGGTCTGGACTTTTTGTAGAGCCTGGGTGTTGGGGTTTTTTTCACCAACAAACCATTTTGCATTTTTGTATGTTTTGAGGGGATTACAATATTCCTGCCTCATGTTTGGGACCTTAATTATACTTTCAATCTTACATTCAACCACTGCAGATATGCAAAGGATATGTCTGTTGGAGCAGATCAGATGGAGGTGGGGTAGTGGGTCCTGGCACATCATTATCCACCACACTTAAACGTGGGTAGGGGGAGAGGGGATTTAGGGAACTTAGTCCTCTGTGAACTCTGCCAGGCCACTTGAGCCTAGAAAATGAGCTCTGGTCCCTTTAATTTACTAACAAAAATATGGGCACTGAGTCCAAACTAGTCATTCTCTGTGCCTCCCTCTGGCTGGGGCTGGGGACCTGGCCTGTTTGCAGTCACCGCCACCGTAAATGGTTTCTGGACAATGTACTTGGATGTGGTGCAGCATGCCAGGTGTTTTTGCAAATTTAAGAAGTGACCTTTCATCTTTGTGGGCCAATGCGCATTTTTATAAGTCAACGTCTCAGCTTTAAAAATTTCAGTGCTTCTTTCTGTGAAGATACTTCCTTATCTCCTGTTGGTCTTGTTTGGGTGAAACATACATGTGAGCAGAGGTACTGCAGCAATGGGAGGCTCCGTTGCATAACTATCATCAGCTTAATTGATTTATGAGTGCTAAGATAATGGACAATTCTTTTGAGGTGTTACCCCCATGTCCTCTGTGTGCAGTGAGGTAGGGAGGATCTTGAATCTCAAACGTTGTGAATCAGGCAAACCTAAGAACATTTACACAAGGTGGCCATTGCGCTTTATTTAAGCATTTTTTTTACTTATTTCCGGAACATATAAAGACTATAGGTCCTTCTATAGTCATTGTTAGAGTAGATAATAAGCAGCACTTAGAGCTGGTGGGAAAATCACACCAATACTTCTGCGTCTGGGGCCATACAGTGAACTGGGCTGAGGAACTGATCTGGTCGAGAGTAATCCATTAAAGAAGGTCCTTTTAAGACCCAAATCAGGGTCATTTGGTGATCCCACAAAAGCTGTGAAGGCAAAACCGAGGAGGTTTATGAGCAGTCCTGGACAACCAGGGAGGTCCCAGCTGACTGGAGGTTAGCAAATGTGACACCCATCCACAAGAAGGGCCAGAAGGAGGATCCGGGGAACTACAGGCCAGTCAGTCTGACCTCGGTGCCTGGGAAGGTCATGGAACAGATCCTCCTCAGTGCCATTACACGGCGCATGCAGGAGAACAGGGTGATCAGGCCCAGTCAGCATGGGTTTGTGAAGGGCAGGTCATGCCTATCAAAACTAATATCCTTCTATGATAAGGTGACCCACTTAGTGGATGAGGGAAAAGCTGTGGATGTTATCTGCTTGGATTTTTGCAAAGCTTTTGACACTGTTTCCCACAGCATTCTCCTGGAGAAACTGGCTGCCCATGGCCTGGACAGGTGTACTCTTTGCTGGGTAGAAAACTGGCTGGATGGCCGTGCCCAGAGAGTGGTGGTAAATGGATTTAAATCCAGTTGGTGTCCGGTCACAAGTGGTGTCCCCCAGGGCTCGGTGCTGGGGCCGGTTCTCTTTAATATCTTTATCAATGATCTGGATGAAGGGATCGAATGCACCCTCAGTAAGTTCGCAGATGACACTAAACTGGGCGGGCGTGTTGATCTGCTTGAGGGTAGGTTGGCTCTGCAGAGGGATCTGGACAGGCTGGACCGATGGGCTGAGACCAATGGTATGAGGTTCAACAAGGCCAAGTGCCAGGTCCTGCACTTGGGTCACAACAACCCCATGCAGCGCTACAGGATTGGGGCAGAGAGGCTCGAAAGCAGCCCGACAGAAAAGGACTTGGGGGTGTTGGTTGACAGCCGGCTGAATATGAGCCAGCAGTGTGCCCAGGTGGCCAAGAAGGCCAACAGCATCCTAGCCTGTATCAGGAATAGTGTGGTGAGCCGGACTAGGGAAGTGATCGTGCCTCTGTACTCAGCACTGGTGAGGCCCCACCTCGAGTACTGTGTTCAGTTTTGGGCCCCTCGCTACAAGAGGGACATTGAGGTGTTGGAGCGTGTCCAGAGAAGGGCTACAAAGCTGGTGAGGGGTCTGGAGGACAAACCTTATGAAGAACGACTGAGGGAGCTGGGGTTGTTTAGCCTGGAGAAGAGGAGGCTGAGGGGAGACCTTATCACCCTCTACAACTACCTGAAAGGAGGTTGTAGAGAGATGGGGGCTGACCTCTTCTCCCTGGTGACAAGTGATAGGACGAGGGGAAACGGGTTCAAGTTACATCAGGGGAGGTTTAGATTAGATATTAGGAGACATTTTTTCACTGAAAGGGTTATTAAACATTGGAATAGGCTGCCCAGGGAGGTGGTGGATTCACCATCCCTGGAGGTGTTTAAAAAAAGGGTAGATGGGGCACTTAGGGACATGGTTTAGAAGTGGCTCTTGTCAGGGTAGGCTAAAGGTTGGACTCGATGATCTTGGAGGTCCCTTCCAACCTCAACAATTCTGTGATTCTGTGACACAGGGCTGGGAGTGCTGAGAGACAGGGTAGGACAGGAACCATCAAGGGAACCTTTGTCAAATGACAGCCTGGCAGGCAGCATGGCTGGTGTCTTCAGTAAGCCAGCTGCTAAGTTATGGGTAGTCATTGATCTAAAATGTGCTTTTGGTAAGCCTGTACATCTGGCTGGTGTCTATCTCAAGCAATTTAACCATAGCTCACGTCAGTATCTGACTGGTGCAACCAAACCTGCCCCGGCACACGGCACTGGGAAAGGATATGGGATGATGCGTTGCTGAGTTAAGAGGCAACATGCAGAAGGGAGATTAACATTTACTTAGAGCCAACTTTAATTTGTTCAAAATAGCAGAGGTTTTAAGTTCTTAAGGCTCCCTGGGTGTTTAATACATTTTAAATTCTTGATGATGAATTAAACATTCCAAGATTTTCCCTTCCTCATACTGATGTGGGTCTGCAGGGAGATAAAAAGTCGGATTTGATGTCGTTGTTATGTAATTAGGCTTGTTTGGACTTTCATTAGCCAGTGCAATTGCTCCCCCAGACCTGTCCATGTAGCGTGATTTGTAATTCAGCACAGAATAGGTTCCTTTGGCTTCACGTCATTCCTCAAATTTTTATTTGTTGACTGCTGTAGGTCACAAGCATTTTCAGTTCTGCATGGACTGGCAAATGCTGCCTAAAATAACCCACACCCTGCAATTCTTCCCTCAGGAGCTTATCCATGAATATTGCCAGTGTACCGTTTAATGAGACCAAGCTTCCCCCTCCCACTCGTCTGATTAAAATATTTAAAGGAATACTAGACAAATTTGGATTGTCTAGTAAGTACTAGACATGCTCTTCTCTGTATTAGCTCACTCTTGCTCCTCTTTTTAAAAAAGGGAGAGGAAATCTTAATAAATCAGGAGTCTGCTACTGTCTAAGTCAGGAATGCTCCTTCCAGTGAAGGCGACAAGCTTTACTGTGTAACAAATAGGTGTCAGATTGGACCAAATATTATGAAACGAGCAATGAAATAGGCAGCAAAGCTATTATACCATGTAAGCTAAAGAAGTATCTGTTGCAACCAAATTGTTTTAAAAAATAATAATTGGGTCTGCCAAAATGGTTCAAAGGTCTGTGATTCAAATGGAAAACGATAAGTCCCAGGGTTAGAATTTAGGGGTCTTGGAATGAAATCTGTTACACTCACCATTTGCACGTGATAAGCATGTCTGATGTTTGGTAGTGGGGTGTTATGGCAGGCATCAGGTGCTGCCCTTTTCACCTGCTTATATGTGAATCACACAGATTCGTCTTGTCAAAGTCAATGGTGTCTCTTCGTCTGCTCATCGTTTTTGATACTAGCTGCACTCTTAAACCGAGGACTAACCTATATATTCCTAGGGGTGGTATAAAATTTATGAGAGTGCAAAGTGAACTGCATCCAAATGGGCTACTCTGAGGCTAATAGTTAATAAAGAAAAACATTTCTTCTACAACAATGATTTAGGATTCCTAATTTTCATACATATGGACATGAAATCAATGGGCAGACGTGTGTTAAGCTCAGCACACGTGAGCAGGTATGTTTGGGAAGGCATGAATACAGAGCAAGGAACAGTGACTCCTGTTACAAGTACAGCTCCGGCAAATATCCATATGCTGACTTTAAACTACCTTTAAATGTGTGTGCCTCGGCATCCTCTACAACCTTCAGCCTCTTGAAACTCACTGTGACCCACTGTCCCTTCATGAAGCTGTGAAATACTGTTAGCGACATTTTGGAAATGGGGAAGAGGGAGGCTGAGGACTGAGTTCACGGAGGCAAGATGGAGCCGAAATACAACCGATGTCCGTACCAGAGGCACCTCCATCCACCCCAGGTTATGTGCAAAGTCTCCTACAAAGGTCAGAAATGACCAGGAGTCTCCCAAAGCCAAAAGCACCTCCTCGGCAGAATGGAAACTGTTCAGCAAGCCTTCTTCTGCCTCACCTGCAAGCAGGTAGTAGAGCTTCGCCCCAGCCCGGGAAACCCAGGACGGGCTGGGGCTGAGGGTGGGCTCCAGCCCCTTTGCACCATCCAAGTCAAAAGAAGTGAGGCTGGAGAAGCAATCGCTACAGAAAACAAGAAGCAGACTTTCTTATTGGAAAGCTCATCCTGTATTTTAAAAATACATATTTTTAGTAACTCTGGTAAGAAGATTAATGGGAACTTTAAAAAGAGCTTTCAATCCTATAATCTTCCTCTAGTTTTCCTGCTAAGAAAGAAAAGTGGCGTGTGGGAAGAAATGCTGATGGGAGGTGTTTCTGGTGGAGTCAGTGGTGTCCAGGAGCAGGATGCAGCTGCTCAACCACAACATAATTACTTAATCTCTCTATCAAGAGAAAACTCTGATAAGACAGTATTGACCAAGGAGGGAAAGTTTAAAGCTCTGCTGATAAACACTGAGTGGGAATGAGACAAGCTGCTTGGACAGGAGATCCCTGTGGAAGAGGGTGCATGAGATGACAGTGACATCCAGGTCTTGCCACTCAGCTCTGGGGCTTCTCACCTGCCTGCAGAGGTGTCCCCTCCATGGTGGGTCCTGGGGTCCAGGGGGCAGGAGCGGAGTGGCAGGAGGACCATGAGCAATGCGGATTTTTATGCCAGCGAGTCGAACAAGAAGGTATTAATGGTCTTATCAGGTTTGGGAGCTTGAGGTGTTGAACCTCTACCCTATCGCTGTAGCTGATGCGGCACCGAGCCTTTGCTGTCTGCTGGATGGGCACACCAACTTTCCATACAGCCCACCGCCAAAATGGGTGGGAGGAGGAAAAGTGAAGGGAGAAAGGAGGTGAGAAGAAAAGGCCAGGAGAGGTTTGTTAAGAGGAGGGCAGGCAAAGGAGTAACGCGGACAGGAACGAGCAGGTGGAGAGACCGAGCCACACGTGCGTGCTGTGCTTGGTACGGCTCCCATCCTTCCAGGTCAGGAGAGGCTGTTCTGGTTAATGATTTCACCAGCACATGGGAGAGATGCTGAAGAACTTTCTCCTTAATCCACAAGCAAGGCACAAATAGTTTCTGATGGAAAACAATATTAAAATTGTTGATTTTTCACAGAAAAAAATAACATCCATTAATCAAACAAATGGCACACGCAGGAATTGAGCAGTGTGGGAGAGCAAATTGATTGCAGGAGTTGTCTGGTCCCCCTGCGTCTCTCAGCATTTCGAAGTGTACATAATACCCAGTTTTATTATTTTCTGGCCCTTTAAGTTGGAATTGAAATGCAATTAAAATAGCACTTGAGAGAGCCATACATTTTAATTAATGGCCTGCATTGCTGAGAAGTTGGAAAACAAAGAGAGCGTTGCCCACTTGCAATGAATAAATCAAGACAGATGCGTTCCTGGGCGTCCATACATCAATATGACGACATAATCTAGTAAAGCGAGAAACCCATCTCTGCTTGTAATATCACTCATTTTGCTTCAGAAATCTAGCCCAACGGGTGCGTATGATAAGTTGGGTGCCAGCTGAACAGCCTCAGTTTTTAAAAATGGGACGAAATATATCTGAGGGCACATGGCTCTCCCGCAGGTCTCCAAAAACCAAAAGGAGCCCCCATGAGACTCAGCCCACCAAACTCCCCTCCCCACCATGCTGCTTCTCTTGGTTTCTGGCTCCCAGAGCTCTTGCTCTGAGCTGCCGAACTTGTGGCTGGGATGCAGCAATATCGCAGACGGGGGTGATACCTGTGGGTGGTGTGAGAAAGGTGTCAGCCCTGTGATGGAGAGTCTGGGGTCTGCTCCAGCTCAATGAGCTTGTCGGAGACTTGGCCGGCACGTGTTCTCCTCAACAAGCATGGACATGGCATGGGAAGGAGCCTGGCTAATCCCTGCTGCTCCCAGCGGCATTGCTCCCCATGGACAGGTTGGATGCAGCATCCCTCTTTTGAAGGGTATCCGGGTTATAGAGTATATATATGTGTGTGTGTATATATATATATTTTTATACCAAAGACTGGTAGCAGGCAGGTTTGCAAGCACAGATGTGTACTTTCTCTCCCAGTTGCTAAGTTCATGAATATTTTACGTGATGATCATCTTGTACGTGGCATTTACCTGGAAACGCATTGACCCACCAAAACCCAAATAACGCCACTAAATTTTGCTAAATAAATAACAAAATTGAAAGTCATTCACAAGATATTAAGCCACAGAGACTTTCAAGAGTGTGTACATCCACCCACACATCACACACCAGTTATGAGTTTGGCTAAAGAGCGGGGGCTACGTAGACGAGATTTCTTCAGGTCTTCGCATGGGGAAAACCAAACCCAACCAAAACATCAAAAAGAGCAAACTCTTAATAAAAGCAGACACTGAAATGAGCGACTGGAAAGAAGGAAACCTAGCAACCATTTTAAGACACATTTAGAGACCTTAAAATTACAGCCCACAGAGGTAACAATTTGAAGAGGACATCACTTTTTTTTTAAAGGTAAATTGGTCCTTCCTGGAGTAGGGAAACTCCAGGAGAAAGCGGTAAAATAAAGGCACCTAGGAAGCGAGATGACAGAGGAAATTGACTGCTGTCAGTATGAGATCATAAGCCTTAAAAGAAATAAGTTGAGCTGTCCTGTCCCCTTGTTCATGTCTCGGATAAATCTGACCATTTTGGAGAAGACGTGGACAACCTCTGGGGCTATGATCCAACAGCAGGCTCCCATCTAGGTGCCCTCAGCAAAACACAGAAAGGACCGGGATAGAGAAGTGAGAAAATGCCACTTAAGAAATCAGTGGTCCTTCCGCATTCCAAATGTTTTAGCCAGTTTTGGTCACATCATCTTAAAGCACATGAGGCTGAAACTGGTGGGCTCCAGAGAGGGGTCAGCAAACAAGTGAACTCAAGGAAAACCCCTTCTCACTTGCACCTCAAGGTGGAGGTAGCCAAAGGGTTTCTGTTAGTCTCAAAAGAGTAATTAGGCTTTTGACACTTGCTCTATGTCACGGAGGGCTGCAAATCACAAACTGACCTACCATCCAGCTTTGCAGAGGGATGTCCTCCCCTGAGCAGCCTGCGAAGAGAGACACCCAGGCGGAGCAGGCAGCTGCCATAGCGAGGGACCGCAAGGGTTTGCTTGTGCAGCCTTTGGCATGATTGTGCACTGGGAGAAATGAGTTCAGAGAAACTGCAATGCCCTGGCTATAAGGAAGTATCCAGAAACTACCAAGAACACCTAAATATTCCTTATTTTATATCCTTTGGTTGAGATGCATGGATTTTATGGTGCGTGAAGGTGGAACACCTGCTCCTCTCCTTAGCCATGAAGCTACAAAGTCGGATTTTATTTGTGTATGTCCCCTTCTTTTTTCCCTCTCTCAGGAATACCCAGACAGTAAATTGGCAGGATTGGGTGATGGGATCATTAACTCTTCCTGGGTCACTTCTTCTTCAGTTGGGTCACGCCACTTTACTGAGCAATCCAGCCCAGTCCACCCATTTGACACATTTGTCTACAGCAAAGTCTCAGAGGGGCTGTGGGCAGGCATAAGACCCTCTGCCTGGCCTGCAGGTAGGAGACATAGAGACCTACATGTTCAAACTATGGAATTCCTTGGCACATGTGTGTGCAGAATGAGAGTTGCATGTGCATTCGTGGGGCAAACTGGAAAGAAAAAAAATTACTGGCTTTTTGCAGCCATTAATCATAGAATCGTAGAATCATAGAATTGTCAGGGTTGAAAGGGACCTTAAAGACCAGTTCCAACCCCCCCTGCCGTGGGCAGGGACATCTCCCACTAGACCAGGTTGCTCAGAGCCCCATCCAGCCTGGCCTTAAAACTTCCAGGGATGGGGCTTCCACCACCTCACTTGGCAACCTGTTCCAGTGTCTCACCACCCTCATGGTGAAGAACTTCTCCCTAACGTCCAGTCTGAATCATCCCATCTCTAGTTTTAATCCATTCCCTCTAGTCCTACCATTACCCAACATCCTAAAAAGTCCCTCACCAGTTTTCTTGTAGGCCCCCTTAAGATACTGGCAGGCCACTATAAGGTCTCCTGGGAGCCGCCTTTTCTCCAGACTGAACAACCCCATCTCTCTCAGTCTGTCCTCATAGGAGAGGTGCTCCAGCCCTCTGATCATCCTCGTGGCCCTTCTCTGGAAATGTTCCAGCACGTCCATATCTTTCTTGTAGTAGGGGCTCCAGAATTGGACACAGTACTCCAGGTGGGGTCTCACGAGAGTGGAGTAGTGGGGGGAGATGGTTGGAAAATATTTCCCAAGTGGAAAACAGTTGTTTGTTTATGTTGTTGTTTGTTGTTTTTTTTTCCTCAGCATTTAATAGCTCTTTTTAAACATATCACTGAGGTTTTCTAGCAACTGGCGGACAATAGTAACATGCGCCCACTTCAGAGTGCATGATTTATCCCTGAGATCAGAAGAAGGTGGGTGGCCCTTAATCCACACCTACGTATTCACCGGGGAAGCAGCAAAGCTGAAGTACTTCATCTTCTGGAAAGTCTGCCTTAGTAGAAACTGTCACTCAGCCTTGTGAAATGAAGTCCAAACAGGCCTCTCACCAGCCCCATTTTATTTTCTGAGGTATCAAAAAGCCGGGATGGGGGAGTTGCACGTGAAATGTTACTAGCAGCTCAATCAAAGGGACCTAGTTAGAGGCCTAGATAAGCGCGCTGAAGTGAAGGCAGGGCATTTGGATGAAACAAAAAGACACTGTGTAATTATTAAAATAGCTAACATGTTGCTTTATAAACGCCGATGAACCACATATCTAGGGTTATGCTGTATTCTCAACTTTGATTTACTCACACAGTTGTGTCTTAATTGCCAACTTCTTTTATAGCAAGACAAAACAAGCACAGTCAGTCTAAGCCCCCAAAATCTACGTGCGATCATTGATGCCAAGGAGAAAATCCCCTTCTCTAATGATCAAAGGCTGAAGGTGAACTTGAACTTTCCAAGAACCTAAGGCGGAGTTTGAATAAGAATTCATCATGAAAATGGCACGAGCCTTTGGATCAGGTATCGAAGACGATAAAAATGAAGGAGGATATCCTTCTTTTCTTATTTGTCCGTACGGCTGTGGGCACTCAGACCTGACTGCTTTCCATCTCAGAACACCATCCCACTGGCCACCTTCTGCACATTTGTTGCTTTTGTCCTGCTTATTCTGGAGGTGAAAGCAACGACAACCAGCTGGAGGTGTAACTGGTAAAGAAATGGCAAGCTCATCCAGCCGGTGTGCTAGAGAAGTGGGAAATTGCATTACCTGGAACTAAAAGTGGATAAACCCCATCCACCTACAGTTACCCTTGACTATACCTTTACTTTGTCCTTGAGTTTTGAATCCAATCTGCAGGCGTATTTAAGCAAAGCGTTTGCAATGGGACATAATTGAGAATGAGTTAAATACGGGGGGGGGGGGGGGAATTCCCAGAGGAGCTACTGGAGGATCTTCACAGTCAGCATTTTAGCATTTAAAAGCCTTCCTTAAGAAAGTACTTACAGTGCTCCCTTATCCATGCTCATAATCAGCACTGCTTTTTTTTGCCACTGTCACCTCCGTGCCTCTCAGGTGCTCTCCCCACCGGTGTGTTCCTCAAAGGAGGCTCTGACAGAGGGGTACCACACGTACTGGGAACAGGCAAAGCCATTTCATGAGTGTGTCTGTGAAGGGAACAAAGTACACACCTAAAGCTACTCACAGCTATTAATTGGGGTTTGCTAATTAAAAATGTGAGGAGTCGACTTTTTCAGTAATTCTTCCTTCTTTTTTGCTGGTAATGCCAGACAGCTTGAGTGCCTGGCCTTTAAAGATCGGCTTTCAGAGGAAAAAACAGGACAGAGAACCTGAGCTTCTCCACATTCAAAATCTGGAATGAAATAGAAACCCACAGCAAGACTCAACTGGGAGGACGGTGACCCAAATGTTTGTTTGCCTCCCCACTACAGCCTTTCCACGACTAAAGCCACTCACGGTTATACAGCACCATCGACCAGATCCAGCCTCAGGAAATCCCGATGCTACTGACTGATTTCTGGAGGGAGAGGACGGACACCCTAAATGCGCCCTTTTTTATACACCTTCCCTATGGACGTACGGTCTCCTGGCAGAGCCAGGTCACTGAGCTGGGTGGACCTTTCTCTGGTCTTTTCTAGGGTCCCCCCTGGTGTGTCAATTCCTATGTTGGTGTCATAACCCCCAGATTTTTTTCCGGCCACCTCCAAAAGTTGCACCTGCTCTCCTAGATGTTGCACGCTGGTTTATGTCTATCTCAGTTTTGCCTTCCTTTTTGCTTATTGCTACGAAGGATTTTAGGGGTGCAGGCAAGGCTCCCACTGCCCGCAAGGACCTTTGGGCTTGGGGCCCACAGCTACGGGCAGATGTGATTCCACGCCGCTTCTTTGGCACACCACAGGTTAATGGCAAAGAAGCTGAGGCTTGAGCCGCCCCCAGGAAACTGGGACATCCAGGAAAAGAAGAAAAAAGGACTTCAGGATGATTAAAGTGACACCCTGCAAGACTGACCCACTGATGGGGTGGGCAAAGGTCCCTTTGCAGGACCCCGAATTGTGTTGGTAACACCTGAGGATTCCCTGTGGGGCAGCTCAGGGGCTGAACAGGTTAACTGGGAAAAAACACTTTAGATCTTTAAAAACAGTATTGGTGGGCAGCCCTGCGCTGTGTAATAGAAAGAAAACCCGGCACACGGCTGTGTAATCCTGTGATATTTTGAAGAAATCGTGCCCCCTGCTGATTTAATTAAATTTTTTTTAGCCTCGGCTCTAAACCTGGTGAGAACATTCAAACATACTGATTAGCGTTCAAGGTCAATAACTCAGATGTCCTGCTGGATAGTAAAAATCTTCTCTTTCAACCCTGAAATAAGATGCTTATTATTGATTTTTTGAAAGCAGAGGGCAAAAGATGAATGGCATATCCTTGCAGGGCCAGCCTTTCTGAGACCATGCCTAGCATTTTACACGCCCTTTGCAGCATTTGATGGGGAAATAAAAGCCTGGAATAATAATATGAACAGAAATTTATGATTAGGGGATTTGCCGGGTTGATAAAAACCTCTGTGAGTGTTTGTGACTTATCTGCATGGTAAAATCATCTCATTTTGTAGCCTGCCTACAAAGGACAGTCATTTGCTGCCCATTTAAAATGATCGCGAGTGATTAGCGCAATAAAAATAAATCGCTGTGGAACAGCAATCACTGTTGTTTTACAAGATTTTTTTCATACCTCAACATCTAAGATCAATTCTCTCAGTGGCCAGCAGTATAAGAAAAAAAAAGAAAAAAAAAAAGCATATTTTTCAGAAAACCTCAGCTGTGTCAAACCAGCTAGCATGGAGGTCACCCCCAAAGCTTCTCTCCTTACAAGTTGGACAACAAAAGGAGGGAAAAAAAGAAAGAAAACCCAGCAGCGTGCTGTCACGGGGCTGTGAATCGGGGTCCTGGCCAGCCCCGCACGGCCGTCCCGCAGTCGGGCTGGACGCGGGCCCACACTCCCCGCTCCGCTCCCCGGCAAAGGGCCACCAAACCCCCATTTCCCATCGCCCAGTTTCCATCTGGCAGCTTGGAGTCGCTGGAGCTGTGGTACAGAGCCGTTCCTGCTGGATTTAAGCTAGTCCAACATTTCCTTCCCCTAAAATCCTCCTGACTGTGCTTTCTGGTCCTGCGTTGTGCTCTGCTATTGTTAATGCAACTAACAGTGACATCTTCTTTTGGCTTTCCTCTCCCAGTCGCTAGATTGCAAACCTGCCTTCACTGGAAGGTCATCGAGTACCCTCTAGTGGATATTTTTGGAAAATATAGCTCAGCTCTTTCCTTGGTCTCCGGAGCCTTAGCAGCAGCTCTCTGGGAAGCCTTGTGTTTATAGTTAGGATACCCAGGGGATGGATTACTGTAAGTGCAGCACATGCTAACAGTTGCAGACTCTTACAAGAGCTCCTTCTCTTTAGTTAAATCAAACATGAAGGGCAAACAAGATTAAAAATCAATACTTCAGAGAGAAGCTGCTGGCGTTTTTCTGAACTAGTAGAGGTGGCAAAAATCATAGAGGGCGAAAATACATGTAAGGAAAAAAATCAATCTGCCAACAGCCTTCATTTTCAGTTTTGGAAATAGCCTGGGATAGCATCAGACCCCCAACTTACGGCATCCAAGGACAGGCTGGAAATTATGGCAGGAGCTCCTGGAAGGAGCAACGATGTATCCCTGTGACTGGCCTCCTTACCCTTTATTTATTAGCTTTATTAATTATCCTTTTTAAAAATTATCTAATGCATTGTCTTTCTGCTTCCTGAGAACTCTATGTGACGGGTTAGACTTTGCAAAGAGCCAGACTCCCACCCAGCCACTCACTCACTCCTGTGCCTCAGAAAATGGGAAGAAAAAGAACTTGTGTTAAGGTAAGGACAGGGCGCTCACTTGCCAATTACCATCACGGGAACCAGACTTGACTGGGGGAAAAACATTTTAATTTGTTACCAATTAAAATAGATTCAGGGAGTGACAAACAAAGACAAACATTAAAATGATACCTTTCTTCTCCCCCTTTTCCCAGGCTCAGCTTCGTTCCCAACTCCTCTACCTCCTCCTCTCCCCAGGTTGTACAGGAGGATGGGGATTGGGAGCTGGGGTCGGTCCCTAACAGCCCCTTTCTGCTGCTCCTTTCTCCTCATGCCTTTTCCCCTGCTCCGGTGTGGGGTCCTCCATGGGCTGCAGTCGTTCAGGATAAACCTGCTCCAGCCTGGGTCCTCAGCGGCGTGGTGGATATCTGCTCCAGCTCCTGGAGTACCTCCTCCCCTGCCCCCTTCCTACTCCTCCTCCGACCATGGTGTCCCCTCCGCTGTTTCTCACTTTTCCCCTCCTCCTCTGCCCATCCAGCGCTTTCTGCCCTTTCTGATGCAACTTACTGACAACGCTTTCACTAGTGTTCCATCCTACCGAACCAAAAGATTCGCAGAAACCCAAATATCTGCTTACATGGCGTGCAGACAAATAGTCTCCGTGCAGAAAATACCTCCATGCCTTTCTCCTCTTCATCACAGTGAATATTATTAGTTTCTGTTCCTGTCATCTACCAGTCCAAGCCCTCTGTCAGCAGTCTCATCAGTTCGCCTTGGGCTGACGTCAGACTAAATGTCGTACAATTACCAGGCTCGGCTTTATGCCTTTTTAACAGTGGCTTAATGCTAATACTCTGTAAGGCTTCAGGAATTTCCCCGGTACACCAGGATGTATTCAAAATGAAGATGAGTGGGCCAATTATCTCCTAGGTAGATCTTCCAGGCCTCCGGAGTACGTAGCAAGCCTTAAACCTATTTATGTCTAATACAGATTTTTAATGTTCTTACTTACAACTCAGCAGCTAAAAACAATATGACTTCTCTCATTTTGCTTGAATATACCAACCTGCTTCTTTCTAAATGCATACTAGAAATGTTTATCTGTCTTTACCTCTTCTCCCCCATCTCCTTAGGAGGGAAGTTGCTGCAGCTGCTGCCCGCTGTTTTGCAGGGACATCCATCAGACTTTGTCCTTTGCATGTCTCATTTCTCTCCAGGAGCACGAGCTCCATGCTGGTCTGATGGATATTTCATAAAAAATACAGTACCTCTGTTGGCTTAAAAGGCTTCTGGACCCCTCCTGGTCTTATGTTGGCTGTTCACCTTGGTTTTTTAATGTTGTCTTTTCTTGTGGAGCTTTTGGACGTGGCTACTGAAGCTGGACCTCATGCACTGTTCTTACGCCACACACTGGTCACGGTCGAAGCTTTCATTTCTGAACCAACCTGATGGGTGGAGTTTTGCTTTTGCTGGGAATCATCGTTATTTCCAGGAAGTAACTGGCTGTTCGTTTGTCACAATTTAACAGAAAAACAGATTTTCTCTATACAGATAGGTGAAAGAAGGGCCAGTTGAGCCCCAAACCCTCTCCCTAATCTCCTGCTTTGGATCCTCCGTAGTCTGCCCTCTCCACTAAGAGCGAAGACACCTCCAGCCTCCCTCTGCCCCATCCCTGGGTTCATCGAGGTTTCTGAAGGATGAGTGTTTGGCGAGGACACAACAACAGGCAGGGGTTATCAGAGGAGCTTCTCAGTCTTTGAAAACCGGCCCTCATCTGAGCAGGGGTTTGGACCAGAAGGCCCCCAGAGACACCTCCCAAGCTAAATTGTTCTATAATTCTACCTAAAAATAAGGTATATCAAGTGCTAAGATAGGTGAAAATATTAAAAAGAGGCAAGGCTGGGCTACAGGATGGGGTACAAGACAACTCAATTACATTATTGAAAAAAAACTTCTTTTTTTTTTTTTAAATTTGATTTCCTGAAGTAAAAAACTCCAGAAAGTACGTAACCATTTCTTCAGTTTTATATTCCCTAACCCGATGATTTTCTAATTTCTTTCAGGCTTTTCCATCAATACCAGGCTGTGGTGCTACCGCCCAGGGATGTACCCAGCACCTTGATGATGTACATTTTCCTTGCTGGCTCCTCTGCGATGAAGAACCTGTGCTCCCCAGCGAACGAGGCAGTGACAATCCTGCTGTTTTGAAAGCGGTGAGTCACCCTGGTTTACTAATAATACGTTCAAAATCTGTACCATTTCTGGCTGTGTTTTAGCCAGGCCTCTGAGGCACCTACCAGACAGCTTGGGACCGCAGGAAGAAGTTAACCAGCATCAGCAAATGCTGAAAGTGGTTTTCTAACGAAGGGGCCCCCATGGTGCACACAGCCTTGGCTTTTCAGACACGCTCTGTGAGTGTACATCTACCACCCAGGAGGCCTGTGTGGCCTCTCCAGAGTCCATGGGTTTGGCTTTGAGAGTTTAGTGGTGGATAAGAGAGGATTTTCCCCCCCACCCTTTCACTTAACAGGCTTCAGAGAGTTTCTTACAGCATTGGAAAACAGGGTGTATTGGATTTGCATGGCAAGGTTTTGGTAGCGGGTGGGCTACAGGGGTGGTTTCTGTGAGAAGCTGCTAGAAGCTTCCCATGTCTGATAGAGCCAATGCCAGCCGGCTCCAAGACGGACCCGCTGCTGGCCAAGGCTGAGCCCATCAGTGATGGTGGAAGCGCCTCTGGGATAACATATTTAAGAAGGGGAAAAAGTTGCTGTGCAACTGGGCATCTGCAGCTGGAGAGAGGAGTGAGGATATGTGAGAACAACAACCCTTCAGACACCAAGGTCAGTGAAGGAGGGGCAGGAGGTGCTCCAGACCCTGGAGCAGATTCCCCTGCAGCCTGAGGTGGAGACCATGGTGAGGCAGGCTGTCCCCCTGCAGCCCATGGAGGTTAATGGTGGAGCAGATACCCACCTGCAGCCCGTGGAGGGCCCCACACTAGAGCAGGCGGATGCACCCAAAGGAGGCTGTGACCCCATGTGGGAAGCCCATACAGGAGCAGGCTCCTGGTGGACCCATGGAGAGAGGAGCCCATGCTGGAGCATGTTTGCTGACAGGACTCGTGACGCCATGGAGGACCCACACTGGAGCACTCTGTTTCTGAAGGACTGCATTTTGTGGAAAGGACCCACATTGCAGCCCGTGGCAAGGACTCATGTTGGAGAAGTTCATGGAAGACTGTCTCCTGAGGGAGGGACCCCATGCTGGAGCAGGGGAAGAGTATGAGGAGGAAAGTGCAGCAGAGACAACGTGTGATGAACTGACCGCTACCCCCATTTCCCATCCCCCTGCGCCACTCGGGGGGAGGAGGCAGAGAATTCAGGAATGAAGTTGAGCCTGGGAAGAAGGGAGGGGTGGGGGGAAGGTGTTTTTAGATTTGCTTTCATTTGTCATTATCCTACTCTGGTGTTAATTGGCAACAAATTAAATTAATTTCCCCAAGTCGAGTCTGTATTGCCTGTGACAGTAACTGCCGAGTGATCTCCCTGTCCTTATCTTGACCCACGAGCCTTTCGTCTATTTTCTCCCCCCTGACCAGCTGAGGAGAGCGGTGATAGAGCAGCTTGGTGGGCACTCGGCGTCCAGCCAGGGTCGACCCACCACACAGCAATGTGCCAGCTCAAGCACCGAAGAGACAGCCTGTTTTACAGAGCAAGCAGAAGTGCTCGTTTCCGCGTGATTTCAAGCACAAGCAACAAACACGTACAGCAAAAAATAAATTGGCTTAGGCAGCGCTTCAAAGGGCGTGAGCTGCCACCCATGGTAATTTCAGCGTGATACCTGCTGCCATCCCTTTTGCGTAGGGCCGCTGGAGTGACTCACATCCTCGTCTACTGATGTTCCCGGCTTCTAAAACCACACCGCTTTCGCCTTGGACCCATAGATTTCAAAAGGTTTTAAAAAGGGCTGTGGGGTTCTTTTGGCGGGGTGTTCATGGAGTCTTCTTTTGAGAGGCGTTCCCAGCCTGCGCCCCGAGAGGCAGGGCTGGCAGCGGGCAGGCACCCTCCTCCCCTGCCTTAAGCACCTCGCTCACGCCTGCTTTTCCCTGTGACTGCTCCCCGCGAAGGGTTGGAGCCATGTCCTCCCTCCCCACAGACAGGGTTCAGACACCAAACCACTGAGAACTCTCCGGCTCTCCCCACCAAGGGGTGCCT
Source organism: Larus michahellis (assembly GCF_964199755.1). Taxonomy (NCBI): domain Eukaryota; kingdom Metazoa; phylum Chordata; class Aves; order Charadriiformes; family Laridae; genus Larus; species Larus michahellis. Next base: position 95,203,797 of record NC_133898.1, on the reverse strand, counting down.
TGCCCTTTTCTGATTAGGCTGCAAAGTTATAATGCCGATGTGCAGTCAGGCTGCAAAGTGCCGTTGCGGATCTAAATGGAAAGCCAGGACGTGTGGGCACCTCCTCCCCTTGTTTTATTGCCGGGTGGAGGAACACCTGGGGCTGCAGGAGCATTGTGCTTCCATACCCTCCTCTTTGCTGTGCTGCATCCCCCCGGCCAGCCCAGCCGCTCACCGTTTCAAAGAACCTTCAGAATCTTTCCTAAATGGCATTACAGCTTTTTTTTTTTTTTTTTTAAATTAGCACAGATGGCAATGACTACTCTTTAAGAGGAATGAGGAGCTCTGTATCTCTCCAGCCTTGCCACCGGGGGCTGGCATGGTGGGTGGGCACCACACTCAGCCACACTTCCCCAACGCCTCTGGTGACTGATCCACTTGGCAGAGCGGCTCTCCTGGTTACGTTCAGCTCCTTGATCCTTTTCTCTCCCTTTCCAGAAGGGATAACTTTTCTGTTTGCACCTCCATTGCGTCATCACCCCCCTCTACGGCTGCCCTGCATATTTTTTTTTTTTTTTTTTTTGCCTAACAGCATGTAATTAATCAGCTCAGGTTTGTAATAAAATATGACGCCCATTTAATAGACTGAGTCAGCGGCAGAGCCAAGCAAAATTAGCCGATGGGAAGGATGGCAGGGGAGATAACGTGGGGCTGTCAGCAGGCGAGGGGCAGGCCCGCCTTGCACAGCCAGCGCTCGGCAGCCTGGGCGACACCAAGACCCAACCTGCTCATGTTTCCTCGTTGCTTGGTGAGGTTTTGGCACCTTTTCCTGCCTTACCCAGCAATTCTGTGGCAGGGGGGGAAGCCACAGAAGCTTCCCAAGAAGGTTGGTCAATCCTTCCCACAAGCGATGGGCACGAGCAGAGGGTTCATCTGGGAACCAGGGAACGAACAGAAGGGGTGGAGCGGAGAAGGGCCACCGCTGTGATGGGGACTCCTGCCCTCCAGGCGAGGGGAAGGGGTCAGACCCCACCAAGGGGAAGAGCCTTTCGGGGGGGAGCCACTAGCCTGGTCGCCGAGCTGTTGACAGCATTTCAAATGTTGGGCCGATTTCTATTTGTAGCATTTTTCATTGCCAGGTGTGGTACAGTCACACTGTCAGTCTTCATTAGAGGGTGATAAAATACTCATGTAAAACCCACGGTAAAATCAGCTGATGACCAGCACGGCGCTTTACGAGCTCCGGAGTTGCAAGACAAAGCAGTTCTCTGGCATTATAAAAAAAAATAAAAATCTCCCTCTTGTGGCTCAGAGATCATCAAAGCTAACGAAGGGTTGCCCTCATGCAGCTGACAAAGGCTTTAGGGCCTGCATACAAACAGCTGAACTGACGTACCACGCACCGCTCCTTAGTAACACCAGGAAGGTGTTGGGGGTTTTGTAAAATCTACTTTGCGAGAGTTGCAGCAAAATACAGCAACATCAGATTAGTTTCATTTTAACATCAGAAATACAGGAGAGAGCCTGTATAGGCTCAACAGGAGGCGATTCACGTGCCTTAGAAACAGAAGGATTGACAAGAGTGAGAAGTGCAACATCACAATTTCTATAATGGGGGTGCATGCTTGTGTATATCCAGACACACGTAGCAGAAGTAACGTAATCACTTTCTGATTTTATGGTTAACACAACTGCAGTTGTGTTAGAAGTTTTTAAAGCAAAAATCATTTTAGCTTTGTTCCACGCAATTATGAATATTTCCATACAGCTGCTTTTCAGCTGTTTGTTAGAAAAGGCTTATCTAGAAAACTTTTATGATGCAAGCTAATTACATCCCAAATTAAAAAGATTGTGTTACTAATGAACAAGATAGCGGGATTTGGCTTTTGCTTTCAGCATTCAGCGAAATTCCTATTTGATGCTGCGCAAACTGATTTGGTCCCTTATCCCAGACCAGAAACTGCAATTTGTGCCAGCACAAACGGCGCGTTGCAGGTTAGTCGTCGCACGGGAAGATTCAGGCTGCTCTGGGGACGGGCAGGAGAGCAAAAGCTCTGCCAGATCTCTGTACGGCCGTGCCCAGGGAGGCAGCAGTGGCCAGGAGGACCTCGTTGCCAGTCCCTCAGTGTGACAAGCCCCGTAGAGAGCTTGCAGACAGAGCGGCAGCCCTGTGTCAGCCTGCCGCGGCTGCGGAAGGAACAGGATCAAAGGAGAGAGTCATCGCTACCCAAGTTCTTGCAAGTCTTGGTGTTGGTTGTTTACCAAGTATTCCAACCACTTTGTGAATTTTTATTTTTTTTTTATTGGAAAAAAAAAAAATATTAACAAAGAGGCAGCACTAACACAAATTGCCTACCCCGCTTTTTATTGTTGAATAAGTAATCCCCTTACTTTATAGCGCTGCCAGGAGGGATAAGGCTATTGTTAAGGCATGACACCACACTGCAGAAAGGGTGTCTGCTCAAAACCTGTTCAGTCCTCTCTCATCCTCGCCTGTAGCCACTGGGAAACACACAAACCTCCTGCCGTGAAACAGCACAGTAGCCATTCCAGCTAAACTATAGGTCTCTCCTTTGGCCTTTTTTCCCTGGTAAGGTAAAAGACATCCTAAAGCTAAACACCCGAAAGTGGTCTTTTACTGATGTTGAGAAGCTCCCGAAAGAGCAGCTTTTGCTTTTGGCAGTAGGTGGACACCAGAAAAGCCACTTTGACATTGCCCATCAGTTAAATTTTTAAAGGCAAGGAGGCGGAGCTGCAGGAACGCCCTAGCTATTGATGCCAGAACATTATTTAGCTCTTCCTTAGAAAACAGCAGCGGTTAGGTTAGCTCCGAGTTTTCCCAAGGAAACACTGCAGTGAAAGGCGTCACCCAGCCGGCTGCGCCTTCACCACCACTCACCCCTATCCCTCCCTGGGCAGCGCAACCCGGTAACAGCTCGCAGGTTGTGCGAAACCTGCTAAATCCAAGTGCCACCTAGAAAATGTTCGGATGCGGTTTCCAGCTATGGGAATTTTCACCTTCCCCACTAAATTGCCGGGAGCAGAAATTCAGCGCCTGTTATTTTTATTTATTTAAATTGCTGTTCAGTCAATCCAGTTAAGTCCCCAAAGGTAAACCAGTCCCAAAAAATTAGGAATGACCAGCGATGAGAATGTTGTAATTCTAAAAGGGGGTCAGGGCCAAATATTTCTATGATTTCTTTCACCTTCCACGGGACGCCAGGGCTATCCCACTGGGCTTGTATGGATTCCTCCTTGCTAACATGACACGCTGCTTCTGCTCCAGAATTTCCAGCTTCAGAAACTGAAATTCTGGCTCAAGTGTTCAGACTGCATTGGAGCAGCTGAAAAAAAGAAATCAAGAAATACAATTAGCCCACCTTCCCCCCCGCCCCCGAGTATGTCATTAATCTCTTTTCTAAAGCATTCTTCACCACCGTAAAGCCTATTTTATCTAAGCGACAAAGAGAAACAGGTTCCAGCTTGGGCTTTAAAACCTGAGATACTGATTTTTTTAAAAATAAATAGTATTAGTAAGCAATAATGAGGACATTTCTAAATTCAGTTGCTGCTGCTACTAAAATAGCAGAGGGCACAAAAAGAACAGTAAGTAATAACCTCAGTGAGCACACTTCAGGGATTTTTCTTCTTTATCTTACTCCTCAGTGCTGAAGAAAGAGATGACAAAGTTATGTTGAATGTAATGACTTAAAAAACCATATTTATTTAAATCAGGGACTTAAGACACACACACACATGAAAAAATAACCCCTGGCTTTTTTTCCCCCTGAATTCCTGGTCCCTAAATGTGGCTTTTGCAGCTAATAATGGCACATATCTCTATATCCTGGTCTCACACAGTGCTGGAAAAAAAGCTGTTGACTATATCTACTTTCTGGCATATTATGGAATTAATTTTTTTTTAATTTATAATTCAGACCCAGAATACACTGCTTACCAGGTCATAATAATGTTGATACCTAATTTTGGTGTCTAGAATTATGCTTACAAAGGGAGTTTCGTTCAGTGAAGGAGTACAGCGTTCTATGTCCGTTCTAATAAACAAAAAAAGAATAAACAAAAAAAGAACTACACTGCCTGAATGGGTTATGCTGCCAAAATTGCTACACCGAAATTTAAATTGAGAACAGAGCCCAGAAATCACTTGTCTGGCTAAAACAACGCATTCTTTTCAGCAGCCTTGCAATTCAAAAGCAAGCAAACCACTAACGCTTTGTGCGTCTGCTTGAAACCCAGCATATGTTCCCACCCCCTATGAAAAACATGCACCAAGATAGGATGTGAAGAAAATACTATTTTGGTCAGGTTAAAATACCTACCCATAGGCCCCAGTCAGTCATTAGAATTCCGAAAAAAACACATTACAGACAAGTAAATTAACTCCTTCTATTTAATGCATCACCTACTGGAGTCGCTGAGCGGCAGCTCTTCTAATACCGGCAATGAACCGCGGAGAGCCCAGTACTGCTCCCTGGTAGCCAGGGACAGGACACCAGAGGCTCGTAAGGTCAAAGACTCAACATGCTGAAAGAATAACAAATTGCCTCAAACAGGTGCTAGAAGGAACCATACTTTTGCAAGGTAATATGTAAGCATGAAAAAAAATAAATACAAGCTTGCATAATTTAGAATTCAAACTCTTGTACTAATGGCTGGGTTGAAGGATTTTAGTAAATCAGCACCCTCTATAGTTTTCAGCAGGGTTTAGACGATGCCTTCCAGATCCGAGAGATTTATAGAGCTGCAAGATGGGCAACTTACGCTGACTGCTCAGTGCTACAGGTGTATTCTGCCGTGCTGGTGCAACCAGAGGCATTCCAGAGAGTTTAAGCTAGAAGTATTGCACATACCATCTCATATCTGAGCCTTTACTAAGACAAGCCACCGCTTGTCCTAGTATTTTACTAAAGTAATTATACCATCATCCTGAAGTCTGTAAAAAAAAAATCTAAATAGGAAAAAAAAAAAGGTTTTAATACTTATTTTTCTATTATTATTTGAATTTCTTAGTGTGCAATGTGAGGTGAGGTTTACATGCTAAGTGAGCTCTTATAAATTCTGTTCGTCTCACAGAGTGCCCTTAGCTGGTGAAAATTCTCCCTGAAATAAGTGAAACTTCACCTAGGACTTCACCAAAAAGCATCAAAAAGTCAGAAAGACTTTTTGCCTGTGCAAGAAAATATTTGTACTCGTTACCTGACTTTGAAATAAACAACAAAAGTCAGATTTATATAAAAATCCATTTTTTATTAAACTCTGATCACAGAAGAGATAGCTCAGTATAAAATCTCTAACAACGTGATTTTATAGCGCAGTAAACTCTCCATCTCTCGCAGCCACGAGCTCTGGTTATGAGTGTACAATACGCCTTCGTATCATAGAATACAAAACTGGAGTTTGTCCTTGTAGCCCCGTATTTGTTAACCAGGAAGACATAAATTTAATAAAAGCTGTTCCTTTAACACCCCATTTTGTAATGATGCTTTGAGACCCTTATATGCGAAGTATTGTTTCCAGTCAACCTGCTCAGACTGTGCGGCTGCTATTAGGTATGTCAGACCGTAAGAGAAGTCACTTCAAATGCCCCAGTGACAAATCACAGCAGTAAATTATTTCCTGAACACACAGAGCAATCTTCATCCAAGGAGCCACCCCAGCAGAGCAGAAAGGCATGCACAGTGGTTAAAGACAGCAAAGGGGGGAAAAAAGGGGAGGTTTTCAGTAAAAAACTAGCTACTACATAAAGCCTTATTTTCTGAAGAAATCCTAAAAGGTTTTTTGTTTTGTTTTGTTCCCCCCCCACCCCCGACTATTTAACTGGAGTATTTCTAGCGCATTCGGTTTATGTCAAGCAACTAAGAACTGAAAAGCATGCTAGACTCTCTATGAACACTGAATTCAGAAGCGCATTGTCTTCAAACTCTGTACCTCAAGCTGTCAGCAGAAAATGTCCCAACGCCCCCTGCCACGTTTGGTGTTTTGAGAGCAGGCAGAACTGCAAAAAAAAAAAAACCAAACTATAAAAATTCCTCTTCACCCCAAGGACTTCTCCTGCCCCTTCTGCCAAATGTGTGGAAACCAGGTCAGACACCTAATCCCAGGGAAGAATCTGCTCTCCAGTAAAGAAAATTCATAATGGTCTGCGTGGACCCAGGATGCTGTTCCCTGTGCCCAGGAAGAGCATTTGAGACTAAGCCAGCATCCCGGGCGATGCCAGGGACTTGAAACCCTTGTCTGTACAACACCCCGGAGCCCATTTTAACATTTCACTCACTTGCAACCACTACAAGATCTTTCCATGAGGTACATCCCACTCTGGAATAATTTAGTAAGCAAGCACCTGAGCTGAAGACAAATTTCTAAAAAAGAAACAAAGGAATAACAGAAGCTCTGCAAAATAGATATCTAGCAATTCTACAGCTATTTTCATCTTCACAGAGCTTTGTGTTATTGCAAGAAGCTCCTCAAAAGCTCTGAAAAAGATTACTAATCAGAAAATACAGAGTAAATATTAATTATTCATGAGTCCTGCCAATGCAGGACTGCGACGTTCGTCATTACGTCCACTACAAGCATTTGTGGTTAGGTAACTAGCTCTCTTTATTGTAATTTAATGCAATTTTTATGCACTTCAGAATGTATTTATGCACAAGTACACTACTTGTATACTGTTACAGCACCTATAAATAATAAATACACAGCAGTAACAGTTATAGAGTAGTCATTAAACTCCTGCAACATCCAGAGGCAAGGGCAAAAACTGTAAGAGCAACTACTCCATGTTCTCTAGCTTTTGGTCCAAGTTATTTCTTGTATTTCTCTAGTTTTCTCTCATAAACACACTCCAAAAGATACCTGCACAAAGGTGGTTTTCTCATAAAACAAATTAAGATGATACCACTGCAAGAATGACAGCTCTCAACCTAAAGATGAGGACAGACAACATCTATCTTTGAATCTCTTCAAGAATCAAAGATTTCTTCTCATTTAGCAGACTAAAACCTACCTGATATTGATTGGACAGGTAGCGGTGATGCCATACGAGCTCTTACCAATTCCCACATGTTGAATCAAAGCGCAAATAGCTTTTTCCTCTCAAAGCTGTACCGCCTGTATGGTGCTCTGGCAGAAACTACTGGCACTGTTTTAATATTATCAGACCAGCGTGCACTAATCAGGCCCTGGACAACTGGCACCACGATGATCAAAAGAGCCACAATCTTGCCCATCAATAAGCATCTTTGTAATTAAGTCAAATGCGATGTCACTGACGGATCAGGCAATCAGCAGAAAAGTGTGTGCGCATTCATTAGGCTACCTAGAAGTCTCAAGCATAAAAAGACACCGAAAGGCACTAGTCCATAGAAAGAAAGTACTGCCTTCAAAACTGTCTTTGAGTACACACTTCATTTGCGCCTAAGACTACAGCGTGCCTTCACCCACTCTCCTCGGGTAACTCCAGTGCTTCCAGCTGAGCAAGCAAACAGGTAGTAAAACCCTTCCCCAAGCCCCAGTTTCCTGGATGTTAGGCAGCAAGTGACACAATAAAGAAAACCAAGCATGAAAAACAAAGGATCCAGTCCGTTCTCTCCAATCATCTGATGAATCTAACTTGATCACGTGTGCTTATTTTTAATTACTGGCGGGGAATAAGTATTATCGAAAAGGCACCTGAACAGAATGCCTACCACTAGCGTATGTTAGTCATCTAAGAGACAAATTCCGCTCTGAACACTTTGTGTATTTTCTGATTTCAGAGAGGGTGTAAGCAATGAATTGAAGCAACTTTCACGAATTATGCAAGAGATAATTGACCACACCATATTTTGCTATGGTGGCAGACTTCATCCTCTGCTGCCTGACATCCAGAGTAGCTATTTGCACTTCGGTGCTAGGAGTGCAACATGGGTGCAACTTGGTATTATAAGGTTGATTACAGAGATCATACCGTGTGGACTAGCTATGAGGGAAATTATCATACACAGCAACACGTAATTGTGAATTACACCTACTGCCAAGAGCGCTCCAGATTCTCCGGGATGAGAGACATCACATTAACACAATGTGTTGTCCAGCAAAAGCTACACCACGTGGCTAATTGTATTCCTAATTTTCAGTATTTCCAAGACCAAACAATCTGGAGCCTTGAGTACAGCATGCGGATTCTCTTACCAACACCGTCTCAAGATAGAAGACTTATTGATAAGGTTTCTTAGCGAGAACCATTATACTCAGGCTTTACGTCCATTTTTCACTTTGCTGATCCTTCCCTCCCTCTTCTGTATATCCAAGGCAAAAGCCACACTGGGAGAGAAGCAAAGGCCAACTCCATCTGACACTTCCAGTTTCTCCCAGTCTTCAGATGACATTTACACCAAATGTGATGCCAATACATGCGCTGCACAGCCAAAATATATTCCAGGAGACTTGTTTTTTGTTTACACGGACAAGCTATTTTCAGTCAGTTCCCTAAGGGTGACTTCAAAGCCACTAGACTACCATTTTGGGGCAATATCCAAAACTAGAAAGTCCCCTAAATCTTAAAATGGGAGGATGTGCCAAAAAAAAGTGTTTCTCTCAAACTTCTGGGCTACATAACAGATTACATCAACACAACCTGCGCAAGACTGTAAAATTAGCAAGCATCTCAAAGCAAGATGGGACACAGAAGAACATTCCATGGTATGCATAAAAACAAACTCAAACAGCATGAAAAAAAAGTAATTTTTATTTTTATTGTTTACAAAAGCATGAACACCTTACGCAGAAGCAGCATCCTGAACCATACATTTCCCTCATCCTTCTGGAATATTGGCAAAAAGCAAGTATTTCCTCTGTTCTTTAGGGTTAAACATGCTCTGCTGAGGTAAATGGGAAACACCCCACCGATTTCCATGGAGCTCCAACTGCTTGCTTACATTATCAAAAGGGCCGACTCATCAGACCACAACACAGTGAGATGTCCTATGGGTGACTTGCTCTAGGTGACAAATTGGCTTAGTCTGTGCTTCTAACCAAGATGAATACACTATCCAGATACTTCATAAGCTCCCCATTCTCTTCAAGTTTTAACTGAAACAGATCTAATTTTAAATACCTGTTTAAACATTATGAGTCTCAGCCCACACTAACTTCATGCAAGGTTTAACTTTATGCACCATGAACAATTTTACTCAAGCTTTTATGAGATTGCAAATGTGCTCATAAATTATGTTAGGAGTGAGACCTTTCGGCACAATAGCTATTTACTCCTTTCTTACCTGCCCCCCCAGCACATGGAGGTCAAGCGCTTATTCTGAAGAAACGTGCCCTAAGGTTAACCTGAAAAAAAATGTGCAGCATTTTTATTTTGCCTTCATCTTTTTCTCTTGATCTGGAGCTGGAAGTAGTTAATGGTCATATAATCAAATAGGCCATGCTTTTGAACTTACAGAGAAACATTTATTTATTTAAAAAGTGTTTTGTTAAACAGAGGATTTGATTGCAAGGACTTCAAAGACTTACCTGGAGCAAATTACTCCTACTGTTTCCCAAAATGATCACTACTATAAAACAGCATAATTCCTCAGCTCCTCTGAGTTGAGATGCCTCAAAATATTTATTACACTGGGAGAAATGGCTGTGGCTTGTCTGCCATCCTATGTCTAAAACAACTGACAAATACTATTTATGTCCGTAAGACTGATATTGGATCTATGGATCAATGAAAACTGCTTCATTTTACTGCTCGAGCTGTAGGAACTATTCTATTAGCTCCTGACAGCTTCACATTAGAGAAATATAATTTACTTCACATACTGAAAGAACCTGCTAAGAACCCATATATATACACACACACACACTATGTATGTGTACACATACGTATACACACACGTATAGATTTTACACTGACAAAGTGCTAAAAGAATCCAACAACTGTCACTGCTAGATATGAAGCTAAATTAAATGGTATCACTTATATGGCATCAAATAATTATGAGACTCTGGTCCAAGAGCTTCAGAACTGTTAGCAAGAGAGTATCTTTCATTGGCAAAAGAGAAAAGTTCCAAATGGTTTAATTTAATTTTTAACTAAATTGGAAGCATTTAGAAATAAAATAAAATAAAATAATCAACTTGCAAAGTAGACTTTATAATTTAAATTTCAGTTCTGTGTATAGGAAACACACACATTTATACATATATTCTATTACTTTCATGGCAAAATTCTGAGGTGCCTTGGACTCAATGATGACTTTAATGAATCTGGCACTATCTCACATGTGCATCATTGCCTCGAATTTTGAAAAAGAAAAGGCTGTACCAGCTCAGCCCTGTATTCTGTGAGTCTGGCTGCATAGTCAGAAACAGAAGTACTGCACTCAAGACCATGCCTACAAAAATGCACATTTAATAAGGCCATTATATTCAAGATCATAATGGGACTCAAGTCACATGAACAATCAAATATATCATAAATAGACCTAGGAAAGGTCTTGCAGAAGATGCAATATCTAGGAAAGATATTGCATAAGATGAAGTCAAAACAGCAGTGTTCCAGCAATTTAATACCTGATTTATTTTTTTTTTCCCATGAAATCTCTCAAACTGGTCCTACCCCCAGGGCCAGACAACATGATTTGTATGTATGCATGCATTCTCACAATGCGTTGTTCCCTTTTTTCTTAAAAGTTACCAAGTGCCCCAACGTTTCAGGGTAAGATTCTACTCAAGTTCTGCCAATAAGGTTCAGGCTATTATCAACTTTAAGCAGCTTCCATGCATGATGAGGGCAGACAAAATTTGACTTTCGGTTATTCAAATATTTGCCAACATGCAAGACATACTTCTTACTTTACAAAGTGTAGCAAAGACACAACCGAACCTGTACTGGAATACTTCTCGGTGTGTTCTTTCAGAGGCAGATCACATTAAGAGTATCAGTTTATTTGATCTGGCTTACTGAAAGAAAGGCAGAGCAAACAACCAATTTAACACAATACAAGGAATGACACAGATTTACAAGTTATCTGCCCACATCCCATGGCAAATAGAAAGAAGCTACCCCATAATCAGAGTGGGGTGAGCTACCTTGAATTTATAGTGGGGTAAGCGTGTTTACACCAGCCACTACCTTGGAGCAACAGATGTGTTATAAATCTGCTAGCTTGCTCCATAGTTATTTTCTCCTTTAGCCATTCCAAAGTTACCCAGTCAGCCAGCATTTTGGCTTGGTTAAGGGTAGTGGCATTTGTCCAAGAAGGAAGGGTAGACCACTATCTCTCTTCCCTGCACCACACTACATAAACACACAGAGTTATGCAAATGCCAACAGCATCAGTACAAAGGCTGGAAGAAGCACAGGACACAGCAGATAGGAAACTTAATGGCCACATGCATTACAGCTCAGCAGAAACACTCTTTCACAACCCTATATTCTGCCATAGAATCCACAGCGGTCGAGATTATGGATAAACCACCTTCCAGCTGAATCAACACCAGCATTAGGATTTTTTTCTGAATACAAGACTATATCCAACCCTTTTGTTCCTAGGACCTGATTTTGGGTTCAGACAGTTTTCAGTACAAGACAAGAGACAAACCTGAGACACAGAAGATGTGACCTGCTTGCATATTATAAACAGACAAATGGATAATCGAGATGCAAACATTATTAAACGTGTCACACTTTACACCTACAGCTCCATGTACTTTTTTTCCTTCAACAACGGCATCACCTGCCAGATGCAAGTTTGTCACTAATGATGAGTATGTTTTTGACCAGACCTGGGAGGAATGCATTTAGACAGCAACAACCCAGCTCTTGCAGTGATGAGCAAGGAACCTGGGAGTTCAGGATACGTTTTCTGATTCCACCTGTCCTATACCCTTTGCATGGTGAGCAGCTCAAAACATCTCTCTTAGTAATCACATTATTTGGAAGGAGAATAACTCTTTCCATATTTTCTTCACAAAAGGAGCAGTAAGAAGTCCAGTAACGTACCACATCAGATCAAAAGCCATCTAAAAGGCTCCTACTTATTTAAGCAGTTTTGACTAAAAAATGTTTAGCAAAATCACTTTGTCAATTAGGTTGAAAATAGGAGTGCAATTGGGAACAGACTTTAGAAGCCCATCTCTGACATTCACATTAAAACGGTGGCCTGACTACTAGCAATACTTTGTCTACAAGTGTCTAAACAGCTTTGATGCATATCAAGCAGTAACACATTTTCATTATTTTATGTTTGCTGTATTTAGTACTTTTTAACCGAATTCTCTCTCCCAATAAAGCGACTGTCTTGTAGTTAGCACAGCTATCCATAAACACAGCATTTCTAAACAGAATTACATATTGTTTTTTCTCTCCACCATAGTAATATCTTACCATTTTCAGTAGGAGTCAGCACCATAGGTTTAATGCAGGTCACAGACAACAAGCAGCAGGCCTACTTCCGCTGTTTGTTTCAAACAATGTATCGTTTCATATTTATACATTCTTGAAGTGTTTTCTTCACTTAGCCATACTAAAAGTACCACTCCAAAATTTAAGTTTACATTGAAAAAGGTTATTGAGAACTTGACCAAAAAGATACCTTTTACTCCCACAGGAAATCGTATTTTCTCCTGAATAAGTGTTAGTGGATATTTATATTAGAGGACTCAATATTTCAGAAACCAGTTATTTAATGCTCAATATTCTTTTCAGCAGATGAAGAGGTAGGTATATTTCCACACAAGAAAAAATAAAACAGTAACAGACACTCAGTTAAATCAAGTAACATCTGAAAAGTCAAACACTGTTCTGACCGCACATAATGTGTCTGAAGATACTCTCCAAGGAGGACAAGAAAAGTTGCGCATTCTGATTAGATAATACATCATAATTTGAAATTTAATAATTTTCTGGAAAGAAAACACAAGTATCCAAACGCTACTTCCTTCCCCTCCCTTGCCCAAAGAAATGTGGGTGCCAACAAAACTGCCTGTATCAATGGTAGTATTAACTTTTGGACTGCTAAACATGGAATCAACTGCAATTCTTCCTTACGTTCACCAACACCAGCAGTCTACAAGTTTACACAGAGACCATATGCATGATAATTACATAATTACAATAGAAATTCAACTTTAGTGTTGTTCTTAAAACAATCTTCATAAATAATGAAAATACCTGTGTTCTAGCTCTTCAGTAACCTAAGGTTAATTGGTACAGATAGTGGTTTTTTTCTTCCTTTTATAAACCAAACTGGAGGTTCCTCACTGCCAACAACGGTTAAGGCCTGGATCAAGTTACTCTCCTTTTGCTTTTCCCTTTTTCTGCTTTTTTCCATTTTCCACCACTGCATTATTTTCTGGTTTGCTTACTCCATTTGCAACAGCACCATTTGCTATTTTGCCATTCTTTATGGGTTCCTTGGGCAGCTTGTATGTCCGATAGTAGAAGTTACCAAACAAGAAAATGAAGGTGACAGCATAGAAAATGACACCCCAGTGCATCCATTTAGGGAAAGGACAATCAATATAAATAGACAAGGCTGTGTGGCCAATAGTCACATGGAACTGCACCTGAAAGACAGAAAATATAGAATCAAAAAGGTCTGGATGTATTCGGTAGGTCTGACTTCACCAATGTATACTGATGCATTAAGTTAGGAAAATTGCTAAATTGGGAGGTGGTAGGGAAGCTGTATTTGACTATCACATCATGCATGCACACATATGCTTGACCAGGCACACCAAGTTTATTGCAGTAACTGGCAGCAGTTTTCAAAAATAGGAAAATGAGAAGACATTAAGAAATCTGGATTTTTCTCTACTTTTTGAACAGGTTTTTGCAATTTAGTTGAAACAAACAATAAAGTAGTATCAGACTTTACTCGCTATGCTGCATATTTTTTAAGAAATGAAATAAATAATTCCATCTCCAGGTAGTATTCTAACTTGAGCTGTGAGTATCAGACAGCTGAGAACTTTTGGAAGGAGCAGCATCTGTACCAAAGCTCTGAAAATGCAAGTCCACTCAGAGGCAATGCCTTCTGAGATAAAGGGAGAAATTTTACTTACCAATTGCAATATGGTCAAGTATCGTTTCCACCACAGGTATTTCTGAAATTTAGGGCCACAGGCAGCTAATCCATAATACATGTACATAATGACATGAATAAACGCATTCATCTGAGCTCCAAAAAAAGCTGTCCAGGAACAGAAGGGAAGATTGTCATGTAATTTTGAAAAAAGAAAGAAGTCTTTTCTAGTATTTGTCATGTGATAGTAAAAACTATAAAGCACGGGGCATACCAGGCTTCCCTGTTTGAAATATTCGACAGTATAGACCTGACTGCCAACATGTGCTGACACAAATAGCTGCTTGTGTAAGTAGTATGTCACATCTTCCATGGAACTACTTATGCAAAAGCTTTTTGTAAGATTTTTGTTGAACAGGCATAAATCACACGGATTCCACATTAGTTGTTGCAGTATAAGTGCAATAGTTTTGCTAGAGGATTATTAGAAGTGGTATCTGACAATGTAAAGTATCAGGTTCTGAACTTTAATCTTTTAAACTATACTTAAACGCACAAGGTTCACTTCTCAGCAAGAAGTCAAGAAACTCATGTGGAAATCTGATTAAAGAGGCTAAAAAATCATACAAATCAAAACTTCACATGTGGTTATAAGACATTTAAGGGCATTTCTAAGTGAATTTGTCTAAATTGGTCATCTTTAGTTTCCTTACTTATGACTTAAAATGTCCGGCATTCTTAACTATGTAAGTGTGTAATAGTATAACTTTTTCCAGAACGATCCATGTTGGAAACAAAGACAACAGTTCTCACTTGCATTAAGATCTCTTTGCTCTGTCAAGATTAGCAGCCATTTAACAGAAACAAATTATATCTTGTTAAGGTATTCCTACACTGCCAGAGAGGCTAAAAATGGCTATAATGTATAAGATTAGGGCAACACAGACAATAGCAGCTGACATCAAACAGCTCAGATGTCCACGTGGTCTAGACCCAGTGAATTATAATGGGGTCTAGTTTATAATAGATCTGTCTATGTAGGCAATGTGCTATCATCTAGAAAACAGAAGAACACAGATCTATTCGCATTTATGCAGTAGTGCTACATAAATGCAGAAGAGCAACTGTTGCTTTTCCTTTTGCAGGGGCTAGAAACTAAGAGGTAGTGCAAGAACACCAAAACTTGAAATAAATTTGGAAATTTATTTCCAATTTTTGGAAATTATTATTGCAACTGTCGTATTGAAAACTGCTGATATTTAGCATGAAAAGTCTGAAAAGATAACAAGGGAGAGGGCATTTTGAGATATCCAGGGAATTTCTAAGTAAGACCCAGTCTCCAACAAACTTATTTTAAGGGTGCAGTGGCAAATAAAGATCATGAAATGTCTGACTGAGTACCTGCATCCTGCAGATTACTTGCAAGAAATTCAAGGACAGTCAAAGATACTAATTTTAAATATTTCTTCTTTTAAATATGATTACCTATTCAGTACAAGATATCTATAGTAAATGAAAGCATAACCCCCCCATGCAGTAAGTATTAGTGTGGTTTGGCAAAAAACCCCAAAATACTAATTTTGGTATGGTCTTTATTATATGTTATTTTCAGCGTCTGAAGCCTACAAAGCACGTTACAAACAAAACAGGGTATCTTCCCTGAAGCCTCATCTCTGTAGAGCTTATAATTTGAGACACACGAGGCAAAACAACAGAAACAAGGGTACAATGCAGGCAAGGGAGGATGTGGCAAGTACAATGCAATAAAATTCTTTGATGGGGGCTTTAGAAAGGAAGAACCTTCAAGGGAAGGTTTCAGAATTTCTTACATGCCTCTTTATAAAAAAGAAAGCAAACCCCAAACTCAGATACAATGCCAAAATAACGTCTCCATTAACTTCATTACATTTGCACACAGATTGTGGCCTGTAATTACATTTTGCAGTTCTCTGTATCTGCAAAAATTAAAGTTAGGCAAGACACGTTCATCTTTCCATTTCATACAGAACAAGGATCATTTTGAAGACAGAACTTCAGGCTTGCAATTGATGCCCATGAGGAAAAAAAAAAAAGTTTTGCAATTCATTAGATTATTGCCCTGTTATCTTTTCCTCCCCCACGTTTCCCACAGAGGAAGACTTTACACATTAAAGCTACTACACTGCTTCAGTGCTATTTACAGTCTTGTATATTATAATGTTAAGTCCACAAAACCTTTTTTTCCATTGCTCCCAAGCAACAACAATTCTCCCTTGTGTCCAATAAAAACGGTATGGGAAGAAGTGAACTCACCTTGTCCACCTGCAACCCACTTAATACCAATCCACCACAAGGTGAACATGGTGAAATGGTGATAGACATGAAGGAAACTAATTTGGTTAAATTTCTTCCTCAGGATGAAGAATACTGTATCCAAATATTCAATTCCTTTAGAGACATAATACCACCATAAAGCAGCAGCTATCTGCAATGAAAAAAAGACAACACAGAAGTCTTAGTGATTCTAAGCTGCATGGAATAAAGTCCTCTCCACTTATCTGCTGCAAGAGAAGGATACCTCTTCCTTCCCCAGATTCTGAGAAATGCTGAGGTGGAGTCATCAAACATCTAATGGTATGATAACAAAACCAATACTCCACCATTCATCTCTTGTGGAAATGGAAGTATTACTCTGAATCTACTGCTCACAAATCACAACTGTGAAAAAGAGCCAACATAATAAAAAGCTTTGCCATCTCTGAACAGTTTACCAGTTAAACACTGGGAGTTTGTGTCCTCATTCTCTATCCTGAGCTTACTGGGAGACGACTACCACAGGGCCTCCCGTACTAATGAGGCAACACTTTGATGTGGTTAGAACAACGAGGCAGAAACATTACGATAAAATGAAGTTGCAAAGACTGAAACCTTATATAAAATTCTTTCAGTACCACAGGCATATGGGTGGGAAGACTCCAAATCACTCTTACAAACTAGGTGTGGTACGGATTTCACATCCGTTAGAGCAATGTTACCCTCAGCTTCTTCTGGCCTGCTCAGTAACCCCCTCTGGAAAGCAGCATTCCTCCAGTGGCTCTGTGCCATTCAGGGAATAGAAGAAACAAGACCACAGGAGACACACAAGCTGCAGAGATACAACACAGCTAACCAACAGGGCAGTGTTATACACCCAAAATTCTTTTTCCAATCCACCCATGATAGTGAATCTTGCCCAAGATGCAACACAGACATGGTTTCCTGCTGAAACCAGGATATTGTTGTAACAGGTAAAGCCCAGAAGCTCTGCATAGCAATTTGCTAATACTATGATATGGGGGTATGGTGGTGGTGGGGACTCCCTTCCAGCTTCCAAAGCATAGCAACAAGTCTAGTTCCTGGCATCGTAAGTCATCTAGCTTGTTATGCAAGGGTGGGACCAGAACATATCCCAAATGGTGACTCACATAGAAAAAAAAAAAAAAAGTTGGAAATGGCACTACCAGCAAGGACAGCCTGCAAATGTCACAACACACCTATTTGTAAGAAGTTCACCTGGTCTTTCAGGACCCATCTGATGGCAAATCAGGCTTTCTTACTTTAACACAATGTGAAATAACCCCACCACCCCCTCAGTCCCCAGGGGAGGCAGAAGAGAAAAAGCTAAGACTGCAGTAGCTTCCCTTCCCAAATAGACACATACTGTTAGGCAAGAGAGAGAAAGGGCAATCAGGAGAGTGAGCAGTACAGAGCAATGCTACAGCTCTGCATGGTGTTTTCCTCCACCTCTCCAAATAAGCAGGAAAGGAACACATTTCACTTCAGAGTAAGTTTGTCACAGTCCTAATTGGACGGGTGAACATTTTAGGAGAGATTACAGCAGAAGTAAAAAAGCAGCACGGGAATGCCGCAGACCTGCATTGCAGACTCTGCAGTTTCCCAAAGGGACTGCACAACTCACTGTTGCCAAACTGCAGACTTTTATGTATCCGTTACTCTGAGAATACCCTTCTCACTCTCTGGACGTGATTTAGCCTACTTCAGGACTGAGGAAGAGGAGGCAGATTTTGTCAATTTTTTTATATTAAAAGATACTAATATCTGTCAAAGTTGGAGAGAGACTTAATGAGACCAAAGTCACTCCCACAGATCTTGGAGTTCCCAGACACATAGGCAAGCTGCAAGAACTACCTATATCTATACATATGTATATATGCATGTATTGCTCAATATCCAGTACAGTTCTGCCTCTGGGACAGGTAGTCAGGTGTTTAATAACACCCACATCAAGGCTTTGTCTCACACCCATGGATTAGCATAACAGTCCACCACCTTTTATAGTTCTTTGCTAAAGCTGCATCTCTTAAATAAATCAAGATAAGCATCTTTTCATCTCATGAGTTAACAATAAACACTTGGGACTGTATCGATAAAACGACAAGCCAGCACTACAATACTCAAGCTCTTTGGAGGTTCTTCCTTCCGAGAAACTTTTAAAGAATCAATAGCTCAGTTACAAGCAAACCACCACAAAATCTCTTATAAAGCTGATGTGCATTTTGTTAAGGAAACAGTAGAACAGTAAGCCAAACAGCCAATAAGCAAATAGCCAATTTACTGTATGACATAGAGCAAAATATAAGTAGAAGAAAAATCCAACAAAAACTTTATGTTTTATGCCCAAGACGCCACAAGTTCACTATATGCACCCGGACAAGTCATTTAACACACCTCATTCCTCTTCTTTTGAATTCCACCTGCCTTGCACAGGAAGCAATTACAGACTGTGGATCAAAATCAGCCAAACTTTTGATCAAAATGCTTCCAATCACTTAAGAACAAAAATGGCCTCCATTCCTCCATTTCTTTGCAGGATTATACCTGCCAATTTTTGTGTTCCTGTAGATTTTTTTTTCCTGACAGCTCTTTTGCTCTCCTCCTATCATCAAAATTTACTACCATTTTTCTCAAACCTGTTAGGTTTCATGTACTGATGACGTATTTCAGTGCTCCCAATGACTTAGGCAGATGTTTTGATCATTAGCTTATAGATGCAGAAAAAAAATTAAAGAGATGTTAAGTCATTTGCCTGAGGCCATGCATGCAATCAGTGACAGAGGGCAGAAATAAAGTAGAACAATACCCCAATATGTAAGCTATGTCAGAAGCAGATGGCTACTATTAAACTTCTGAAAAGCAGCAGAAGTTAGAACCGAACCTGTAGCCTTTCTTTGGACACAACACGAAAGAAAGATTTAGCTTTAGAGAAAATATGCATTGAAACGGCATATTTCTGAAATGAGTAATACTAGTCACGACCATACTTTTTCTGGAAATTTTCATATGCACCAATCTAAGTCTGTTAAAAGACCAGATGGCACACTACAAACTAGGATTAAGGGGGTCAACAAGAGGACCAATCCCATGACCTCTGCCTGCTGCAGGGTTTTAGAACGGAGGGCTGTTTTAACATTGGACACTGTTCCTTCACCCTCCTTCCTCATTTCAGGTTGGAGATAGTTACCGATTAAGGCATTTGAAGGGACGGGTGCTCCTTAGAAGGTAACAGTAACATGAAAAATTAGAGTGGCTTTTAAAGAGAACTCTTTTCCCTGCTACAGTTATAGAAGAATTTTGTTTACAGGACCATGAAGTCTATTTTGTTAAGTCAAGTTCCCTTCTCACAGAGGTTTAAAGTAAATTATTATTATATTTATTTCATAAGAGGAAACTAGTCAAGCTCTAGACAAAAATACAAACAATGCAGTTTACAATTACAATACAGAAGAAAACAATAGCTCAGCTTTATCAGCACACTTAAAACTAGGCACTAATTCACACAGCCCCAGATTCCTAATTCTCAGCTCTTCAGAAATGTTAATAAAATAGATGAACCTTGACCTGGGAAATAAGGACACACAAACATAAGCAGAGGGGGAAAGTGACTACCCACAGACACTAACATGCCTTAAGTTAGACAGTGTTAGGAAATTGTTCACTCCAAATATTGGACCTTCCAAAGGAGTACTACAAAGCATGGATTTAACACCTCAGCCCTTTGCATTTATTATTCTGTCTCCTAAGCTATAACCAAAATGTTCTTCCAAGATGCAGCTGCAGCTCCTTCAGAATCCCTTCTTGGGGATTTCTTCCCGCTTTTCTTTCTTGTCTACTATGAACATCTTATTTTTTTTTTTTACATAACCAATTACAAAACACACTCCCTAACTTCCTGCCAGCAGTCAGTAAGGTGGTTACCCACCTCAGCCAGAAAATAAGTCCTTTAGAAAGGAGTTTATTTCTGCAAATATTTCTGCAACTGTGGAATCTAATTTCCATCCCCTGCAACTGTGGAATCTAATTTCCATCCCTGCTTGCTCCAGTTGTCCATTGCCTCTTGAAGAGCAACAGCCAGGGGAGCCTGGATGAGATGAACAGGTGTAGGTACATTCAAAAAGTAAGTCGGAGGACCAATTTCTTCATACTATGTATAAACTATCTACAGACTTAACTGTCAGTGAAAGGCAGGAATCTTGATGAAGTTGAAAATGTTGAGACAAATTCATGGAAGAATATCCCCTTCAAAACTGGTAAAACAAAGAGACTATGTCTGACTTATGAGGTCTGCAAGCTACAGATAGCTGGTGTTGCTACACTATACAGACAAAGTGCCACCACATGCCCTTACACTGTTCCCTTGAAATCACTATTGGCTTACTGTCTTGACACACGATGTGGCTTGGAGAGGAATGACATTTGCTGGCACCCAGGATAGCCAAACGCTTTTTTTGGAACCATTTAGCAGCTCTCTGTACTCCCTTGAAGAAAAAAAGGATGGTTTCTTGACCCCTCATTTTGAGCAAGAGCTTTGGTCAAAAGGGGCCACTACACGCCAACATCATAGTGGCACATTCCCAAAAAGATAGTAACAGAGGTCATACCAGGGCTTCTATGTTGCCATTTAGACCACCATATGAAATTAGTTTCACATTTCTCAATATTTGTTCCAGCTTTCTAAGCCCCGCAATGAAGTCATATATGAAGCTGTTGCTTTCCAGAGCATGTTCCATAATGCTTTCTGAGCTCACTACTGTTCCCATTTGAGTTAGTCCCAGTCTCCTTTATCTGACTGATACAGGACTTATTTACTCATTCTCTTACAAATAAAGTTATTGCATTTGAAATTACTTCTACTGTTGCAGTGCAGCATTCCTCCTCAAAGAAAACCCAGTGCCAACAGATACTAGATGTTTTGCATGTAGATCTATTAAAAGTGTGTGACAGATGTGCTACAACGTTTATCAATTCTAAACTCAAAACTGGAAAAAGAAGCCCACATTTACTTACACTTTAAAATTGCTTTTGCAGGTTTATATTATGAAAAATTACAGTGAAAGGAATCTTGAGGAGGTTTGGGGTTTTTTTTGTCCTACAGTGTTAAAAACCAAACAAACCATATCTTCTAAATGCAGAGCATGATACGCTGTAAAGCAGGCCAGGAATGTATCCCAGACTCTTTAGTTAGACAAAATATACTCGTGGAAAGTGGAGTTTTCTACTTGCGACTTACCTACCTAAATTCAGAATTCATGCAAAAGAACTACCAGATATGATCAAGGGTCTTGACTGATAACATACTACACAGTTGCTGCAACAGCTTGAGAGAACTAAATTTTCCCTGCTTCCTCAACTCTCTCAGTTGCAAACTGAACATCTTACAACTTAAAACTTTAGAAGTAAGTTTATGCAAATACACAAGTTTGCAAAAAAATTTTAAAAGTCAGGAAATCCAAAGAGTAGATATTCCTAGAGCAATCTTTCTTTTCTGTACATATCGTATGTAATAAATAAATTGTGTAGGTCACTTTGCCTTTATTTCGTTGTATAATAATGCCTTGTTTGTCATAATGAACAAAACGGAATATAATTCTTTTGAGCAGGTCTGACCCCTCCACAGTTTCCCACAAATTAGTGCACCTAAAAGCAAGGCTATGAAACAGAATTTTTGCATACTACCTCTTGTACTTAGCTAATATAAAAACTCCTTAAATATATGCCATACCAGTCCCCAGTGTCACGAGGCTGAGTACAGGGGCATTCTATTTTGCTTATCTATTGAAAAAAAAAAGCCTGTTAAGGAGTCGTTATACCTGGGTAGATTTTGGTTTTAAACAAAATTATTAACAGAAGTATTCTAGTGACTGAGATAGTAAGTGCACAGTATTGGCAAAGGTGAAAGATAAGTGACTACCATAAAGCCAATAAAAATCTACAAGCAGAGTTGTTCTGGAATATCCGCCATTATACATAAGGCATAAGACTCAAACCTATCCTTCTCACTACCGTCCCTGTCACGTGCACAAGCTTCTGAGTAATACTACCCATGAACAGCCACTTTTTGACCAGACATTTTTTTAAATGTGTTATAAATACTATATGTATTTAGACTATAACACACTTTAATTACATTTTCAGGAACATGTTCTAATCTGTAGGTGAAACTTGCAAGAACAGCTGAGAGATTCTCAAGTGTCAGCTCTTCTGGAAGATAAGGTTTAGTACATGAGCTAATCAACAGTGTTACAGAAATTAACAAGCATCTGCACTTTGACTTTAATTTGAACGCTTTCCAAAAACCACACATTTGAAATCTAAGCTTCTACAATGAAATGTACTGATAATACATTTGCCGGGTAAAGGAGACAAAAAGCTGCCTCACCAGTATGAGTGAAGTGCAACCACAGCCTACGCTGACAAATCTTACTTGCTTTGATCTAGATAGAACACTGCACCTTTCCTGCGGTTACCCTGGTATCATAAATTTCAGCAAGGTCTAGGAACCAAAGTATGTATACAAAGTTTATCCTGGATCGTACAACCACAGATGAAGGCAAGGATGGTATCATTAAGACTACCCTTACTTGCAGCACTCAGATGAAAGTTAATGCAAATATGCTGATGCACTTTGATTAAACCTGCTACGTGCAATGTAGCCAAACCTGAAGCGATCTATGAGAATATAACGGGATACAGTGATGGCTGATAGCAGAACTTTGAAAACACTATTTTCAGACAAGACTTAAACCACCATGTAGTGCTATATATTACACACAATCATATACAAAACCAAAAAAGAAGTACTCACCCTAACTTCATAAACGTTATCTGAATAATCCACAGTCTGGCAGACGTAGCTGTACCCTCGAGCTCTTGATGACAAAAACAGCTGAAAATATTGAAGTTATACATGAGGGGAAAGATGCTACATAAAACATGTTCATAACAATTATCAGCAAATTTCTTGCTACATCAAACTTACCTGAGCAGAAATATTTAAAATATCTTTATCAGGCCTGAGAATACTATTGAAAAAAGCCAATACTTAGTTCTACAACCTGTTGTTACACAGTACTTATTTTTTTCTTGTAAATTAAAAAGAAAGTACTTATTTTTCCCTGCGTGTATCTGCCCAGATAATTAGAGCCCTGTACAAATGAGTAAGAATTCTAGTATGACCTTAAGCTATTCAAACATGAGTATTCCCTCTGATGGCTCTACCTTCAGAGTCAGAAATACCTACTATTCTTAAATATTCTGATACCTACTATTCTTAAAACAGTATACCAATTAATATTCAGGAAAAAAAACCCTGAACAGCCAACGCTGAGCTCCCATAAAACATATTGAGAGAAACTGGATGAAGAAAAGTTCCCCATTTTGTGCCAACAGAAACAGCCTAAAGCACATGAAGTGCTCCTGTAGGGCCACTCCAAATAAAGCACATTGCAGTAATCTGAACAGGAGAAGATAAACTTGACATTTGAGCAAGTTCCCATTGGGAAGAAGAACACTTTTCTACAGTTGTACAAGGGTCAAGCAATACTTCTAATCTTGACATTCATAAACGTTATGATCCAAGAGTGTTTAAAGCCAGGTAATCCCACCCTGTTAAGGATCAAAAAAGACAGCAGGTAAGCAGACATAACCTGAAAATTGTGACCTGTAAAAGTAAAGGGTGATATGGAAAGATCTCCAAAATAAACATGGCTAGGCACTGACTATTCTTACCGCTACCCTGACGTCCATCTCATTTAGACTGAACTTGAGTTTACTTTGGTATCACAACTTGTACACAGCACTAGGAGTGCAGACAGATGCAGAGACAAGTGTTATCCAGATAAAACCAACACACAAAACTTTTTGAAACTCTGGACTTATTTGCTGCATATGTCTGTTAAGGAGGGAAATGAAAGAAAGAACTGCCCACAGAAATGATCCTAAGTCATTGAACTACTTCTGCATCATCCAAGCCCATTTACAAACTCCTGTAACACCACTACCCTCCAGTGTGATCCCACACGGGCACAAGCACGTTTGATAGTATCAGAGAAGAGCAGGGAACAGTGTAGTCTGCACCGTAGAGAAACTAACCAATCTCTACTGCGACCTACTGGGTAATTTGACCAAGGTTTACTTGGCAAAGACAGCAGGTTGACTTCACCAGACTGCCTCAAAGTAGAATAAGAAATTCAAGATTTTGTACCAAAATAGGGGCTACGTGTCTGTGACTTCTGCATGTTCTAAGCAAAATTTCCTCCTAATTTGAAACTGAACTTGTGTTCAACGTATGTGAGTCTTGGACTAGACAACCTAGCAGTGCTTTACGGACTTACCATTTTAACGTTAAGTTATCACAGATGAACAATATGGCTTGCCATCAGACTGATTATTTAAATAACATTTAAAGGCACTTCACATTCAAATTTTGTTCTCAGCAATATTTGGAAACTTTACAGTCATTCACAAAATACAAACTCTATCATTTTACCCATAGCAATTACATTACTCATGCAAATTACAACAGTGGCACACTGGTATTGTAAACCTCACGTAGACTGAAGCGGGAGTTGCCTGGTTAAAGGGAACAATTGAAACTTGAACACCTTCCTCCTAACAGCCTCTAAGATCAAGAAAAGACACTTCCTGTAAATGTTGTATCCATAGCCTTAACATCCATTGAATAACAACCTACCACTTGAAACTGCAGGAAACTAGAACCTCTGTCTGTGTCTAAAATTATGCGCTTTCAGACTATCTGCAGGAAATGTGTATTTGCAGTCCCATTCAAAGTTATGTAAATTCAGTGATTTGGAAATGCCATGCAAGCGTATGTGTTATCCTATAAGCAACATAGGTTTGAAAATTAATTGACTGCAAGTCTGGTATAATTCAGCTTATGGATAAAACAAAACAATTTAAAAGAACAAGTGAAAAAGACAGACATGGCAAAAGCACTGCAGAATTCATTTCAGAGGAGTTTCAGTTTTAATTTGCTAAGATGACTGGATTTCATCCATTCCCACAACCATCCTTGGGCATCAGCATTAAATCCTGTTGTACATTTAGTATTTTATTACTTAGTTGATAGTGCAAGGAAACAATTTAGATAAAATGATAACTGAGGTGTGATGGCTAAAATTTTACTGAACCACGTATTAAAAAAAGGTTGAAATCAGGTAATGATTTTATTATAGAAGCTCTGAGGAAGGGTCAATATACACATCATCATCAGATATGCAATGTTTTCCTGGCAAATTACAGGCCATTGAGAAAAAGAGTTCTGCAATGCTGTAATTTTAAGTGGTGTTTGCTTACTTCTGGAAACAGATTTTGCAAATTCATGATCTGAGGTCTTCCAGGAAGAAGACTCAATCCACATGAGCAAAGTCACAGCAGCATAAAC
Organism: Larus michahellis; assembly: GCF_964199755.1. Lineage (NCBI taxonomy): Eukaryota > Metazoa > Chordata > Aves > Charadriiformes > Laridae > Larus > Larus michahellis. The sequence goes on along the minus strand of NC_133898.1, from coordinate 95,178,072 downwards.
TACTCCTTAGCATAAGCTACATTATGGACAGCTATCCTTGAATAATGATTACCAAACTGTTAAGTAATCCCACTTAGCTACTGCTAAAGAGCTGATCCACTGCATTGTTACTAGTCACCTCCTCTGTACAAAAACTTAACAAGAGAGAGAAACGCAGCAACACTGAAACTTATTAAAATTAACACACTCAGAATGTTGCAAACCAAATATTAGAAGTCTGTATACTTTTTTTTTATTTAAAGATACAGCTCACTTCATTTGATTCTTATTCTAAAAGATATGTTATAGACAAGATACTTTTTCTCTCTACAGACAACGGACATCAGAATTTCTAAAAATGATAAACACATTGAAGGCACCAACATAACAAGACACATTCTGACACCCTTTAGGATTATTAAAAAGAAAAAAATAATCAGTTACAAGTGTTAAATCTCTATGGACTTTAGTTAATCTGTCCACTAACATAAATCTAAGAACGTGGAATAGCTAGTACGCAAATTCTCTCTACAGACTCATTTAGTGCATTTATTCTCAAACAGAACATACCTAGCTACAGAAACACTCACATCAAAGGCAAACTCAGCTTTAGAAGTTTGTGAAAAACATTCACCCTCAATAGTCATCAGGAATATGTAAGATCGTTGTCATTTTTGCAACCTCTAGACAGCCTCAGACTTAAATAGGAATTCCCTCCTGCGAGAGGGCATACACACCTCTTTGAAAATGAAGAAGTTGAGTAGAACCATTCCAAAGTTGTAAACAACCAACAGGAAGCGTAACTGGAAGGGCTCTCTTGTCTTCATCCATTTGGGGCCCAGCCAGACAGTGAGGAGATAAATAGTGCTTATAGTCAGTGTTGGAAATGGAGACTGCATCAAGGGCCAATCATCAACACGTTTGTCTGGGGGAGGTGAAGCAAACAGAAGGAGTCAACGAGGTCTGAACAAAATATATTTCATCATCATTTTAAGCATTGCATTTGTTAAGTATTATTCTCTCCTGGAATAGCTGCATCAGATAGCAGAAACACAATACAGCCATTCTTTCTAGGAAGGTTACAGAAAATAGTTTTAAAAAAACCCACTATATTACATTACCTCACACAGAGATCCGTTATGTCATGCAAGTTCTATTGTCCAATTCTACAATCCAAAACAATAAAGAAAACAGAATCACGTGAGCCCAAACCCAACCCACTAATCCTCCAAATGCAGTTTTGCTTATGATGAACAGTGACTGCAGTGGCAACATAACCAAATATTCAATACCACTGCAAATGAAAGATACACAAATTTGATAAACACTGATAAAATTAATAACTTTTATTAGTTTCAAGTTAGGCACTAAAAAGCTTCAAATTAATTTATACAGGTTGTATGATGCTAACCAATACCTTTGCTATTTGATGTAGGTCAGTCTCATGTTTCAGACAGAATACTAACAACGTTACTGAAAAACAACTAAATAAAAGAGTTTAAAGGGATGGTTCTAGTGAGAGTAACCTGTGCTGCCATATGGGAGACAAAGCTTTTATTTACAGTCTTCTTCAGCCACTCACAACATGCAGAGTTACACATACTCTAAGGCCCAGAATATGCTATATTGAGTCCCGGGTCTGTATCAAAAAAGCACTCTTAGTCTGATGAACCAGTGACATCTAGGATTAGAAGATGGCTCTGCCACAGAGGAGGGATGGGAGAGACTACAGTGACACCTCCTTCCTCCATGTTTCCTCCCCCTCCATAGGGAGGCTAATCTCTAGTTATAGCAAGAAATAAAAGGTAACTATTCCATAACTTTCAATACTTCAGATATTGCACAGCTCTACAACACTAACTGGATTATTTTCCAGATGCTTAAGCCAGTTGGAGTTCAGATACAATAAGGAAAGCACAGAACAGCACAGGGCTCCTTGGGAAGCTCAGACATCTAAAACACCTGCCTTCAGTCATTTGTGGGAGAACTCACAAATAGCAACGCAGTTGCCCACAGACTTACCTAGAGGACAAGTTTCAATAGAGAACTGGTTTTCTTCATGGTAACCCAGAGACAGGGAAAAAACTCTATACCATAGATTAATTCCTGATCCCAGAAATACTAACAGGTAAATTAGAAACCCTTCTTATCTACAAAACGAGGAACTCTGATGCAATGAGGAAAGCACAGAACAGCACTGCCATTACTCCTCCTCCACTAATTTCTCATTTCCTTGGCTGTCCTTAAGGTCGTAAATTAGAACCTTAATTTAGGAGCAGGTTTCGTGAGACCCTCTATTTCTAATAAACAACACGTATTGTGAGCTACAGAAAGACACAGTGTGCATGGCACTGACTCTTCTTGCTTCTGGTTGATTTATCAATACTTGATCTGCACATTGGAAGATGCTGGGAGGCTGAAAAAGAAGAAAGAGAAACCAGCCTAGCTGCTTCCACTATGGCTGTTAATACCAGAAGAGAGAAGTCATCCTAATGCACGGAAACCTCCAGCAAGGCTGGTGCTGCCAGAATGACAGGAGTCAGCCTTGTGACTGCAGCCACCAACAGAAGCCAAGTGCAAGACAGGGCAAGAAGTACAGAGAGGAGTGGAAAAAATTCAGATAGACTGGCCATAGAAACACAGGCAGTGAAACAGAACTGAAGAAAGTGAGACAGGATAGTTAGTTACCTCTTACTTTTCAGCAAGTCCCTTGAACAGACACTTCTATTACAATATAATGTACTCTCTGTAAAACAGGAGAACAATTGCTTTATAGGACAGTATAGTATCTTGGGGTGTAAAGGAACAGCCCCATTTTCTAGACCTACCTATTGATGCTGAAATCACACCGCTGCATTGCAATTATTATACTGCTCTCTCCTTTACGCTTTAGTTCCTGCTCGCTTTTAGCAATTGCTCTACCAATCTGAATTTAAAAATAAACAATAATATCATTTAAAAGATTAGAGAAATGGAGAACCTCATCAGCCACCTGGTATGGCATAATGGGCAGACTCATCTACACCAAGCAAGAAGAAGTGTCACTCCTTACTTAAGAGACAGTGCTGGGAATAGCCTATGTGTGACACACTTTTATCAAATCCGCATCTCACTTCAGACATTGAAGTGTCCGAAGAGTTAAAAGCAGGTGACGCAAGAGACCCAGTTGCTTTCCCAGCCTTCTCGCACTAAGCAATATAAAGAGGCAAGGACATACTAGAGACTCTGTCTTCTATTTTCTAACCCAGAGTTTCATGGTATCCTGAACGCTAACATTACCATACAAAAAATGTGAAAAAGGAAGAAGATTTGAATTTTATCCAGGAGCTGAACGTTACCACCCACTACTGAAAACAGTAGTGAAATAATGAAAAGCCATGACCTATTCCAGATTTCTTTTTGTGGCAGGAGACAAAGATTTCTAGAGGGAAGAACGAGGATTCACTGGAGGGTGAAAGGAAAGACAAAAGGGACAACTTTCATAAAAGCCCAGCTCCAAGTGGACTCTCTCCTTGTGCTTCATCAGCACTGTAAACAGTTCTTTCACCTACTCTCCACAAATACTACAAATTGAAGAACTTAACTGGAGAAAACCAAAAGATATATTTAATTAACTCTGACAACAACATAAGAGCCCCTGGGCAGCTGCCGTTATACTTCCATACCTGTATCATGGTTTCAGCCTGTTATTTTCCCTCTGCACAGCGTTTTTGGACACTGAGCCACCACATCTCAAGACGAGTCTTAAAGTATTTGCAAGAAAAGCATAGCTTACTGATATACACCACATAACACACTGCCCAGGGAATCCAGCTCATTGGAATTTTGGGGGCTTGACCTCTCCTGGGACAATTAATTATGCTTTGAACACAAAATGCCTGTGTGCGAGGGAATCCAGTAGGGGATTCAGTTATGCAGTACATCCTGGCCAAACCAGAAGTATATCAATAGTCAAAAAGTTTATTCTAATTCCTACTGTGCTAACTTAGAACAACACCTTGCACATATTTTAAGGGCATTTAGGAGACTGTGCATATGATTATTTTTTACTAATACCGTGGCATCAGAAAAGATGCTACTATTCATCTTAGAACTTACTACATTTAGAAACTTGTTCATCACAAGATCTCGCCTGGATAATGCAAAGTAACTTGTTCAGTTTTAAATCAGCTCCACGCGCCATTCTTGTTGCACAGAAGGTATTACAAAATCAATTTAATTTCAGTTTACCAGGCAAGCCTGCTTGTCTGTGTTTTACGCAGAAAACACAGTTACATGCAGACCCTTGTTCCAAACTGCTTTTCAGATACCCTCTTTCAAACCAAGACAAATTCACTCTCTTAAGTCATCTGCCTAAGTGACAAACCTCCCAAGGTACTCCAACACCCTGCTCCCTCCCACCCCATTTTAGCAAAACAGTGCAATTTTGTGTCCTACTTACTAGCTGGTGCTGATGACCACAAATGATTTCTGCAAATTATAGAGAACTGTGATAGCTTAATACGTATGACTGTATTAAATCCTGCAGTACTTCACACGCAATAGGTACTTCATTACCTGAAAGATGAAATAAGCTTGAAACAAAAAGGCTAGCTCCCTGAATTAAAAAATCCCTCCAACTGCTTTGAAGCAAAATGACCATTGCCTTTACCTGATTAGAATTGACAGAGACTGACTGAATCTTTCAGGGGATTAATGCATTTGTCTTTCAAATCCTAAGACCCAGATTCTAATTCGATCACAAATGAAATGTCTGTTGTAAAGGCCCAGCATGTAGTACAGTGCTTTTTTTGTAAGGTGGGAGAAGTTTCAGAACAAACACTTAAAGTTGCACTCAATTGTAAAGGTGAATCCAGAGTAGAATAAGGCATCTGCTAATGTGTTCCCAATAGGAAATTACTGTTATGTAAGGAAAGAATAGGAAATACTTATATACATAAGGTTTTCCTGTCATTTTGCATATATACATTTTAAAATGTCACATTGCAAAGACGACACAAGAAATAGAAAAACATATATATATTATATATATATTAAAAAAATAACTGAAATTTACCTGAGGCACTTTTACCCTGACAAGATTTAGTTCTTTATGTGGGGCAATTAACACTAAATACACACATAAAACTCTCTGATTTCTTCCTCCAAAGCAAGAACAAGAGCAGGACCAGTGAGAAGTACTGAATATCCTACTCGATAATGTCCAAAGAGGACATAATTATCTTATATTGAAATATGGAAGGCAAACGAAGATGAATTTCAATAAGTAAGACTGCACTGATTGTGACCTAGAGCTAAAAATCACAAGAAACTTCTGTGAAACATACTGTTAAGCGTTTTAATACACAAATACTTCTGTTAAATGTGGTTCAGCATTTCCTTTCCAATAGAGAGGCTTTTAGATGGTTAAACTTCCTGCACATTACTGAGCCTATCATCATTTTTTTTTCTTTCCTCAAGAAATACAAGCTTTAAAAGAAGCAAACAAATGCATAGCACAGTTGCTCCTACATTCATCAAGAGAAATGCTGAAACAGTACAACGGTGACTATCTCTGTTTTTAATATTAGTTTTACAGAAAATACTACATAACTAAAACACATCACTTTTGAAATTCCTTGCATTCATATTAGAATCAAAATCAATACTTAGCAAGTCTTTATGTTTACTTTAACAACATATGTATTCCTTAGCTATAAGGTCACTACTCACTAATTTATCTGGAGAGCCTTTCGAAGTTATTAATAGCTATTGATACTATTCTCAGCGCAAAGACACTTACAGTGCCAATCCAGCACATCCATCTGTCCAATTACATTTCTAAAGACACTGCAGAAATGATGGTGACTGTTTAAAGGCGGTTCTTAACAGTGAGAGCTCTCTGCAGACCACAGTTTATTTTAACAAGAAGTCCGCTCAAAGCCCAATCTCAGTTCAAGAAAGGTTTCCTTAAACGAGTAAAATTTTAATTCCACAATATAAGGAAGGCAAACCAGTGTTATCTAATTGTAGTATTGTTGTATGAACTACACTGTTTTAATCCTCTAAGAATTTCACACATCTTGTTATCTCCACTAGCACTCTAATTGAAGGATATTTCTTATATGCTATGTGTTTTCATTTTGTAAACATGTGAGAAACTAACTTCATACACCTTAAAATGTTTACAAAGCTTTCACAGTAAACTCCTTTGCAGTATTTTAGTTCTCCCCCTCTCCTCCTTTTCTTTTTGGTTACAGATTTATATTCTATACAACATACTAATCTTTCTGCATTTGTATTAGGAATACTGGCTCAGTCCTGTAAATATTTACAAGTGAATATAAGGTCCACTGTGGCTGTACAACCACTGCAGACTGTCTCAGTTGAAAGTAAACTTGAATAAGCATCTACATGATTGCATCTATATGATTAGACCCTAGCCTTTTAAACTAAATGGAGTAATGCATCACAATCACTTGAAAGTACCTTTACTGTTACCAGTTTGTAGAGATTCCATGAAAAAAAGCTCAGCCTTTGACTAACTAAAACCTCAGAACGTACAAATGGAACAGCTGAGGCTATAAACTCAGCCTTTAAAGCAGTACACAACTAACTAAGGCTGCACAACTTGAGACTGAAGACTGTTAGAGAAGTACCTCAGCAGAGTCAAAATTGAGAAGCCATGTATCTTTGGACTGAATACCTACAGAAGTTAGAATTTTCTATTCACTTATTTATTACAATTTTAATAGAGCAGTTTATAGGGCCCAAAATGAATGATTCTTTTAAAGGCTTACAGTGCTTCAATTAACTTGTCTGCTTTGATATTGATTATTAATCGCACTACTGCACTCTAATCCTCAATTATCTCAGTTTATCAAGTTTTTTTATGAGAAATCCTATGATAGAGGATTGAAGCTAGTGCATGAACTAAAATAACAAGTGCCTGTTGCCTCACTCCTATTTCAATCAGAAAAAAGTCTATGTCTTCTTAGAAGGGATTGTGCAGACAGATTGCTGCAGGAAAGCAAAAGAATTGGGACACAGGAAATGTCCAGTTTATGCTTCTTTCTCACCTCTACCTCACTAGCCATACTTGGCAATGCCTGCAGTCTTCTGGCACTACAGGTATTTCTGAGTCTGACGGGGTCAAAGACACCTGTACCTAACTCAGGAACGTTGCAATCTAGTATAATCTACAAAGCAAAGACCATGAAACTTCCCTTAATGCACATTTTAGCTAAAAGATCTTCCTCAGAAGATTTTCCCATTTTACGACAGGGTATGTCATTCAGAGGCAGAGAACCCAGCAGAACACTAACAGCTTGCTGTAAAATGTTAACTGGACTCACTGCATAAATTTGCTCCTCAAATCCAAAGGAATTAGGATTAAATTTTAACCAATTTGTGATACTTTTCTCTGCTAGACTGAAGACCCATCTTTTATCATGTTTTCCTCCTCATTTGGGTAGTTATAAGCAGATATCAGGTCACTCACTAGCTGCCTTTTTTTCTAAAAAAAAAATAATATTTAAAAACCCACCTTATTTCATTCACCTGAAGGCATATTTTCTAATCCCTTAATCATTTTCATGGCTCTTCTTTGGATACCCCACAAACATGCAAATCTGCCTTGCACCTCTTTGACAGGGAAAAGTAACCATATCAATCAAGTCCCTGCCACTTTCCCTGACAGAAGAACTATCACAATAATGTCATAGCATCAGTGCTGGTTATGACTGGCAAGAAAACAAAGAGTATGTTACCGGTAAAGCTAAGGATGACGTGCGTACGATGCCATATGGACAAAGGTTCACAAAACAGCACAACAGCTGGCCCAATTTAAGTAATTTATTTTAATACAGAACCCAGTACAGAGAAAAAATACTTGATCTTCAAGAACGAACAGGAATAGCTGAGTTAAGTATTTTGTCTATTTTCAAGCTTTAACCAGCCAACAAACTAATTTATTTGGACCAAGAACAACAGACATCAAAATTTTATGGCAAAGCATTATTGTTTTAACAAGCTATGAAACATCAAGCTAAAATGCAAGAATAAAAATATTCAGTCTCAAGCACAATGAATAATGAAAGCATATACCCTGAAAGACAAACCAAGAAAACCCACAGATTTTAAAAGTTTGCAGACGAAGCTCTACAAATCCTGTTGCACTCAGAAATGAGCGATGCCAGCCTCAAAACCAAAAGGACTACAGACAAGACTAACAGGTACTGCCTATGACCAGCTGTGGCTTTGTTTTAAATGTCAGGGCTTCCTAATTGACTGTTTAGTCTTCTTTAAAGCTGTAACAGCAACATAAAATCAAAATACCACATAGCTAAGAGGAACATCTCCTGCAGCTAATGGACACCTACGTAATATGCATGTTTTATAAACTCACGTTAAAGTAACAGGAATGCCATCCCAATTTGTTGTATTTTAATCAGTATTCCTGTTATTCTAACTAACATTCTAGTCTTCTTGGGACTCCCATCATTCAATCATTAATACCGTATTGTCTTTGTGCCTGTACACAGCAATTACAGGATACGCTTGTTTCAAGGCAAGGATAATAATAGAATTATTATGGCGCTCAGGAACCATATGAATGCAATTTCAAGTCTAAGAGATTGCCTTGTTCAAATTATTTTTGATTTACCTCCTCCACCATGATTATTCGAGAGGACAGTGCAAACACTCTGCTTCAAGGAATAATAAAAATATAATCCTCATTTAAGCTTACACAAGATTTGCAAGATAGTAAGCCCTTGAGGCACGTAGCATTCTTCCATATGTCAAATCTTACTTTTTCAAACATCACAAAAGCAAGATATATTCCCAGTGCAGTGATACCTGCACGTCTTTTCTTAAATGTTACAAGTTATGGAGTAAACAGATAAAGAAAACAGATGAAAAAACAACAACAGAAAAACCCCAACCAACCCACGGAATGCAATTTTATTAACTAGTTGCAGAACCCTATGATCCAGCCCATGTATCTGTATTTCTAAAGAAATAAAAGTGCAGCATAAAACACACTTCAACAAGCTTTCCTTCTACAGCGTTTTCTTTATTGAAACTTTTATTCAGACTTCTCTGGTCTTAGCCCAAACTTATTTCTGAGAGCTCAGACTGCAGATGTCATTACTTCACACAGAAGTGGTGGGGTTTGGGACTATGAAAATAGTTGTAGGGGTATCAGTAAGCAGTAATACAAACGCAGGATTTATGTGTATTCAATGTTGCAATAACAGATTAGACTATTGGTCCATCTAGTATGATTCAGGGTTTTATAATGCCGAAGGGGATGATCATAGAATAAATCTTCTCCATAGACAGTTTTATTGGATTCCCTGAGTTAGAAGCTCACTTCCTTGAAAAACGTGAAGGATTATTAACAGCTGTTTAATAACAACTCTGCAAGGCCTTATCCACTGCAGAGACAAGTGTTACATACTCAGCATACACGGGATAGTAAGTTCAGTACTGAGCTATGTCTTACTAATGTGCTAACACAGCCCGAGGATACTGATGATGAACTACACAGCAAATGTAAACAACTGATGTTGCTGCTCTCATAGCACAGGGTGATTTGGGCTTGCAGACGAACATTTAGAGACTCCTAGATGCAGCAGCTGAACATGTAAGAAAAACACAAATGGAAGTGAAACCTACCTAAAAATAATACCAGAAAGCTACGGGAGAGCATTTGCAAAGAGCTGTGCTGAGATCTCTCTGATAAACTACTTGTTTTTTCTCTTTGCATCAGCACGAGGATGCTGGCCATCAATTTGGTTTTACAGACTGATGAATGAGGTGTGAATTTTGTTTTGAGTAAAAACTACACAAGGAGTTATTGAAATATATTAGCTCTTATCTTCAAAGTTCAGGGGCAGAAGTAAAATACACAGTTGTGAGGTACATTAGGTCTTCTGTTAGCCTAACACAAGTACATCACTCAAACCCTCCAAAAAAATTAACGCTGCAAAACATTTAGAGTTTATTTCCTCAACATGCCGTTGACATCAGCAAAAGTGACAAATCTATGGGGAAGGGGAAAAAAAACCCAAGAAACAACCAACCCCAAACCAAAAAAAGAGACTAATTTTGAAATGTTGATTTTCAAAATGTGAACTTAATAGGAAATGTTCTTAGACCCAAAGATGACCAGAAGAATGATCACTGTTTGAATCTTTCACTCACTAAGTATACAGTAGCAAAATCATCAGCTTGGCAGCTAGATAATGCCATACCCAAAGGAGCACTACAACTAAGTCTCTTGCTTCTACAGTCGTGTTACCTTTCATGGTAACATATGGCCCCCAAATCTAAGCTTCTCTAATGGTTTCTGCAATAGTTTCTCAATCTTGATCAAAAATTCATGGATCACTGAAACTGAGATTAGAAAGGGTAGAAAATCTGACCCAGATGTGAAAGCACTTTGGGGTACTCTATGTGTAAATATTTCTATTGGTCATATCTGTCCTGGTAAACCACTAAATATTAAATGCAAACCCAGAAAACATGGTTATGAAGTCTCCTATTTACAGCCCAGTGATTCAATTCAGCACCTGTATTTCCTGTTTTTTTTTTTTCCTTTAGAGTATCTTAAACCGTTTAAAAACAAGGTGTTACAATGATGCTCTAGAAATAGAAGGCCATAAAATCTTGTCTAGAGAGCTAAGATTTACTGGCTCAACAGAAAAAGTGAGAGACATTGATTATAAATTCCATTCTTCCAGCAACGTTCTGTGAGCATTTAGAAAGCAATAAAACTACCTCTCATACTTGCTATAACTGGGGGAGGGAAAACAAGGAAATTATATCTATAAGCAGAATAAAAAAAAATAGAAAAGCACTGTGGTCAAGCATGCAAACTGAAGCATAACATAGAAGAGCAGGAAGAAGATACTTTTGAAAGACTGCAGAAAGAGACAAGAGGAATAGGAAAATATGATGGAAACAAACCAAATAGTCAAGAGTCCACGATTATGCTGAAACAGAAACGCACATGTGGGAGATGAGTGGATGGAGTGAAACTAGGAAAGAATCTCATGGTACAAGCAGACACAATGCCACGGAGAGAGAACACACTCTGGGGCAGGAGTTAAGGATCAAACCACTGAGATTATTCAAGTACATAAAGAAAGGAGTTGAGTTACAGGCACATAAGCGAGTTAACCTGACACAACCAATGCCCACAGGCGTGCCATTATCTTGCATCAAATGCAAGCCAAATTTGAGGTAGCTTATTCCCCCTCACCTTCCATAAGAGAAGGGTAAACTAGCTCATGTTTATCTTGAGATCCAAGTACACACAATGGGAGTTAATACAAAACATATTGCACTCAATTCATCTCCAGGCTTGCCTCGGAGCTACTTACTGCTTTACAATCTACAATCTAGGGTACAGTCCTGCAAATACCCACAGAGCTGACACTAGAATCTCAGCAGGCCTGAATTTCAGAGCTGCCTTCACTTATGTCCTTAAAATGCCACAAGACCTTGAAGTCCACAGGCTCAGAAGCACTTGAGTCTTGACAAAATTGAGCACGGTTGTATCCGCTTGCCACCTAAACAAGATCCAGAAACTACGTATCCCTCCATCTACATCTTCCTAAAGGAGATGTCAGTGAGATAGTCCCACACACAAGAGCTCCTTATGTAAGCCAATGGCAGATTCCAATTTGTTTTCAAATACAGCCTGAGAAAGCAAAGCCTTGCCATATAACAGTTTACTTGTCAGAGTGGTCCTACCTCATGGATCAGATTTGCCCTTAAAAGCATACTGTCACAACTTCTGTGCTCCAGGCACACTCCACTCATACCAACACTTTCTAAAACCCAAAGTTCTCATTCTTTTTACAGCCAATTCTTTTTAGCTAAATGAACTCTTATTTAACAGAAGTTTTACAGGCCATTCACATTTAGCCCCATTTGCCTTACCTCAAAAAACTCCTCAGTACACACCACAGCCTTTCCTACCCACCCGCCCTCAGTCTTGCATCCTAGCAAATTCTTCCTCCTGAAGTTCTCTCTGTGTCCGCTTGGAGTCTTTCATCTAAGTGCTCCCTTAATCCTTTCCATGTGAATTGCGTATGTCCAAAAACCTGTCTAGACTGGCAAAGGAAAAAGCGGAGTCTTGCCTCACCCACTCCTCATGACTCCTGATCTATGAGACCTTAAAAGGAACTACCGCCTATGGTTCCTACACCTTCCTCTACTAACTGTCCTTATGCAGACTTTGACAATCTTTCCTGGTTGCACAGGACAGTATATCACAGCTGCCTTGAATACAACCTCTTCTGGTCTTCCACAGCTATAACCACTACATGCCTCTTCACCCCAAGCATAGCATAAATACAGAATGACTACCACAATCAACTTCTAGTCAAGTTTCTCCAACTAGAGACAGCTACCTATGAACAAAAACTAGTTCAATCACTATGCTCAATCAATTTACATTACCAGTGCAGCCCCCAGGATGAAGGCATCTGCTCCATGCCACAGATATTTCAATTGCTCAAGAATTCTCCACCTCTCGTTTCAGTATGTGGCTCCAGGACCACATGCCGATTTGCTCCTCACTAACGGCATGCAGCCTTAGCTGAGAAACACGATCTGCCCAGAATTCCATAAAAGTAATTTACAGTGTGCTGCAATTGCAAATATCCAGTCATTTGATGTTCTGCAGTAGGTACTAAGGTCATGCAACAAGCTTGGTTAAGTTCTGTATAAAGCATTTTCCTGACCTTGTTCCATGGAATCTGCTTTAAGAATATTTGTAACATCTTATTTCCTCCACAGATTTCAAGGCATGCCATCTACACAGCTTTAAAAGAAATTTTCTGAAGTTCAGTTATGTTCTTGCCATTTTGTCCAAACATTTCCTTTTGCTTCTGGAATACGCTGATGAATATTCAAACAGAAGTTCATATCACATTCTTGTTGGTGCTCTTTGAAGGCTTTTTCATCTCTTCGCTGGAGCTAAGAGTTACAGGTGACCACCTACAACTCCTCCTCCTTCATCTTAGGATAAGAAAAGTCTTCCACTCACAACTCAGCTCCATAGTGTCAGCTTTGCTTCAAGCTACTCCCTCAGGCTCAAGTTCTTGAAGCTTGGCTATTCAAAATCTCCAAGCAGACATTTCCACTTTAGTAATGTACTTTTCTGAGTGATGTTGCCATTTCCAAAGATGCTTGGTATTTGTTTTGTTCTGATTATCTGTCTTTTGAGTTTCTCAATCTGATAAAATCTCCTGGTGATGAAACGTGGATGGAATTTCCCTCAAACACCTAGCAAGTTGTCTTGAATACTGACAGCTGCTTTTTCTTCACTAATAAAGTCCCTCCCTCTACTGACAGGAAGTTAAATGTGATACTTAATGAAACGAATCAAGTAAACTGGGATGCTCCCATTGCTTAGTTTGGTTGACAGTAGATGCACATAATCTAGCCTCTAACATTCTTTGCTTCTGTAATCAACTTCTCCGAGTGCTGCTTCCGCCGCAGGTTTTTCCTTTGTGTTTCTGACATGAGACAGCCAAACCCAATTACACTAGCTTCTCCAGCTTCTGGTGTGTTTCTTCCTACCTAATCCCTGTGTTTTACACAGACAGTCACAGATCGAAAAAACTGTTCCCTTGAGAAGAAAACTGTACCTGCAAGACAAGTAGTATGCCAAATCACTGAGTCTGATGCTCAGCCAGCCCTCTGAAAGTTTAGGAACATATTCTTCTTTGTTTCTGTGAGACAGGATTCATGAACTTTCGTTTCGCCTTTTGTTCTCTCTCTCTTCATCGTCACCCTCTGAAGAACTTTCATTGAGACTCTTCTTGCCTCCAGCTTTGGCACAAATCCTCAAATACAACAAGGTACTACTTGCACTCAGACAACCCCACTGCTCTGCTTGATCACTCCAATAAACTTTCCTCAAGCATAAACATTCAGGATCCTTTAGCCACGCTTGGTTTCTACATGGGGAAAAGAATGAGGGAAGAAGAAAAGCATTTTCTTCCAGTTCTGTTATGTGGACTGAAAGAGAAACTGAGCCTGGATTTCCTGTGCATTTTTAACTTAGTCCCAAGATCTTCCTGGCAAAAGTTTTTATGGCAATTTGAGTTCCCATGGAACCTGCTTCACCTGATCACTTTTAAGGCAAGCAGCTCTAAGTTTCTTGTGTTTCCCATCCTCATTGCCTTATACTTCTGACCCAGTTGATAAAAGCTACGATTGATATTGCTCCTGAACAAGATGCTACTTAAAAGACTCTCCTACCACTAAAGTGAAAGTTTGCATCTTTCTCCTCTCTCCTTTCCTCCTGATGGAAAAGGTCTGTAATCTTATTAACTGCAACAGCTGTAAATAGTTGCTGTTCCAAAGCAATCCTGCACGGCCTGGGATGGCCCTGCCTCCTTTTAACTTTGAGCTCCAAGAACAATCATTCTCAAAGTCAGTAAATCCTTCTGTTCTTCAGCTCAATGCATTCAAATTAACTAGTTCCTCTAAAACAAATATTTTGATACTGGGTTTAACAAATCTCCTTTTTGAGCCACAGTCTCTTACACCCCCTCCCCAACTGCCAATGGTCTCTTCACCCATGTTTTGAGATTTCCAAATTCTTCTTTCCTGGATTGTGTCCCGAGTTATTCATCTTAATAGTTCTCCTGGACTCAGCCTGGAACCTCCCTTTAAGTCATTTGCTCAGTCATCTAATCATACCCTTAATCCTTCCTGGCAGATCTAACCCCAACCAGCTACCCGAGCAGAGAGAAAGAAGGAAGCCCTGCCCTACCTATTACATGTTACTGGTCCCATGCCCTTACAAAAATAATGGCACAGCATTCCTAGATCATCTTTCCTGATAGTAACTGTTCCCCTGACCACCTTTTTTTCTCCTGATGACTGCTGAGACCGATTTTTTATGCTTTCACCCTCTCCTTGAAGTTTATGGCTTCCTAAATTATCTCCTTCAGCCTTTTCAAGTGAATATATGATTACAATGGATTTTAGGCTTTCATGAAAGGGGTCTAAAAAGACAGTCAAAGAAGGACAGGACAAAAATAGTATTCCAACAAATTAACATGCAAAAACGTATTAAACTAAAATATAAGGCTGAAAATACACATTTGATAATATATATAGGGAAACAGTCACAGAACACTGTTATTATTCCCAAATGCAAGATTTAAAAACAAAACAAAAAAAACCCAAACAAAACCAAAAGAAAACTTACTTTAGATAGAACACTTAATGCTAAAAAAACCTGTGACATTATTAAAAAAAATCCAGTTTGGGTCATCATATACTTGGTCTTTTGCGGTTCTTTTCTTTCCTCAGAAAAGGAATTTTAAATTGCGCTTTTTAAATAGCACAAAGCAGGGGAGGAACAAGACCAAACCTTTGCAGCACAAAAATAAAGCAGCACAAGACTCAGTGGGACATCCTGGCACAGTTCTACACAAGTCCCATCACAGGAGTCCAGGGTAGCATTAGAAAACACCTGCTGGCAGGACAATCCCGCTGAATACTGAGAACAGTGCTGAAGTCAGACTTGGGTGTCCAATAAAAAATGGAAACAAGAACTGGAGAGAATAAGTAAATTTCATTTTATATGAATGAGAAATCTTTGTGTAGGAGTAGTAGTGGGAATAAAATTTCTTCACATTTTATTGTGTAATTTTGCTGTGTAGTAGTGTTTCAGTATGATTTATTGTGTAATGCTATTGCATGGCACCATTTGTTGAGCAACTTTGCTGCGTGGTATAGTTTTTTATTTAATGATATTGAACGTTAGGCAATGGTCTTGCATGCCATAATTTGTGTTTTCTGTTGAGCAACATCACTGTCATAGCTCTTGACACAAAGGTGAATTGCATGAATTCACCTAACAGTGCTGAATTCATGATTTTAACATACATTCCCTCAGAGATGGCAAATAGAGACTATTACTTTTTTCCTGAATGAAGATGCTTGCAGAAAAGCAGCAAGCAGAGCAGGTATTTAAGCAGAACTTAGGGCATTAAGATATGATTTCATTAAATAGCAACGCAGCATTGCCTCATAAATGCCACTTTCTTATCCAGAGCCACCTTGTAACTACATTGTGTGATATTACATGTTTCGCATTTCCACACCTGACTGTAAAAACTAGAGGAGAACCTTGTTTTTACATACTACTGGCTATAAACAAGAACAGTAACATGCTTTTGAAGTGACTTAGGCTCTATCCAAAACTATCCTTGCAGGGATCCGGGGAAACTCAGAACCTGAACAAGAAACTCTCCACCTCTTACGCAAAATGCAACTGATGTACTTCATTATAGTGGAATCCTGTTTTAGCAGCAACACTACTGAACTTAGAGCAATAACTTAAAATTTTGTGTTAGTAAAGTAATAAAAGACTTAAGCATATTTTAGATGCCATCACAATGTCATCCTACTACTTAAGATTCTCCAAAGAAGCATGAATAAGCAATAAAAGTTTGATCTATATGTAGTATTAATGTAAGTTACTTGTCTTTATATTCCTTACATAAACTTGCCTTTTCATCCCTCTTTTTTTATATTCCTTACATAAACTTGCATTTTCGTACCTCTTTTTTTCCTCCAATCCTCTTTGCTTACCATAAACACGGTCCATTTACAGACTTAAATAACATGTTTGAAGTTCAGAAAACATAACAGAACTTTAAGTCTTTCTCCAAAGAAATCAAGTAATCCATAAGTACATCAACTTTATACCCACATCTATTTTTATACCCATCTGAAAATGCTATTAATTGGCTAGAATAGCATCTCTTTCATGCATTACCTGTCAGTCTACGAACAACTGTATGTTGCAAGTGGCAGAGAAAGAGAGCAAACACTGGTAGATTACAATGCAGTGCTGCTGCAAGCATTTTTATTTGATCTCATATTCTGGCAGGTTTTAGATACAGAAGAAAAAAAATATGCAGGCAGGCTTACTTTTTAAAATATGGTAAAACCCAGAAGATAGGCTGGGAAGGCAATTTGTGGGGAAAAAAGTGAGCTCCCTCCGTCTATAACATAAGATTAATTTATTATCTGACAGATGGCAGAAGGGAGGGGGGCGGAAAAGACTGCTGATGCAGTAGTGAGCTTCCCGTCTGTAACGAAGGCCCCGCATTCTCACTTATCACACTGCCACAAAATACATCCGTGGTCGCGTTCACTCCAGAGTTTTGCTCCATGTATTTCTAGGTTTAAACCAAAATAGCCTAGACCTCATCACTGTGTGGACAACTTAAAAAAAAAAAATAATTAAAAAAACCTGAAGAAAACATTCAGAGAAGTGATTCTTCTGTCAGCTGCCCAAACCTACTCACAATAGCAACTATGAAAGCTGCGACTCTACCCTGCTCCTGTCATTTGACCAACGAGAGCGAGCCATTCACGCTGACCAATACTTCCAGAGCTACCGGTCACTGCAGCCAGTTACCGCCTCATCTGCTGTCCCAGCACTGAAGGCCGCTTTTCGCATTTCTCCGTATTCCCAGACATTTTTCTCTTCCTTCAGCATCTTCCACACTGCGGTCGTGGGGTGCCAATGCAAAAATGGAGCACACTGAACTCAGAGAACAGCAGAACCGACAACCAAATGCACTTAATACCAAATGAAACGCTTCTGCATTGATGGTAATGATTGTCTCCTCGTTTAGTTTGCTGAGCTCCACGCGATGCTGCCTCCGGGACTCTCCCACCTGCCGCAGAAGCCGCCTGAGCTCCACCACGGATTCCCGGAGGGCCTCCCTTACCTCCGACACCACATTCCCGCTATGGCCAACCCAGGGCACGCTGCGCTGAGCGGGAACCAGCGGAACGACGGCTCCGGGAAGCGGATTTTGCGGCGCCCTGGGCGGGGGGGGGGCGGCGGGGAGAGAGAGGGGGCGACGACGGGACGCCCTCACCTCGCCACGAAGGGATGCCCCGCGCACCCCGCGCCGTTACACGGGTTTAAGACAGATAAACAAACAAAGCACCTAAGCGCGCACCCGGGAGGAGGAGGAGAAGCGGCCGCGGAGGGGCCTGGCCGCCTTCCCGCCGCCGCAGGCCCGGGGACCCCGGCCCGGGCCCGCCCGCCGCCCCTCAGACCCCCTGGGCGCGCGCCGCCGTCTCCCGGGAGACGGAGCCATCTTGAAGCGCTGCGCCCTCAGTGACAGCGGGCGGCGGGGGGGGGAGACGGGGATGCCGGGCACGGCGATGGCGGTCGCCGGCGGGGCCGCCGCTGGCGCGTTTACCTCGGATGCTCCAGGTCCAGCGGTAGAACTCGAGGGTGTCGTTGACCACGCTGGACACCAGGCCCAAGGCGCGGGGGGGCTCGGCGGCGGCGGCGGCACCCATGGTGAGCAGCAGCAGCAGCGGCGGAGCCGGCAGACCTCTCTGTCGGGGCGTGCGTCCGTGCCTCTGCGCCGGGGCTGCTGCTGCTGCCGCCCTTCTACAGCCGGGGATGTGATTTAAATCTCTATCTCTCGGTATCTTCCCTCCAGACCCCGCCTCGCTCCCGTCACCGGCTCCCGCGCCCCGCGGGCAGGGAGGAGGGCGAGGAGGCGGAGGCGGGATGGAGGGCGGGAGCGGGGGGGGCAAGAAGCGGCTGCGGCTCCGCAGCGCCCGGTGCGGTGCGGTGCGGTGCGGAGCGCTGGCGTCACGTGACCGTTGGGGCTGGCTGACCGGCTGCCCGCGGGGTGCGCGTCGGCACGACCCCGGCCTCGGCCCCGGCCCCGGCTGCGCAGGCGCAGTGCGGGCGGCCCCACCGCCCGCCCGGTGTGGGGGGAGCGCGGCGGGAGCAGGTGCAGGGCGGTCTCAGGCCGCTCCGTTTCGGGACTCCCGTCCTCCTTCAGGGGGCGTCCCGGGTGGAAATGGGGTGTTTATTATCTTCATTCGCCTTTTATTTTCAAATAGGTATGCCTTTGCCAGGCGGGGGAATAAATATTTCAGTCAGCTTTTATTGCCTTTCTTCCTTTTCTCGGTTTAGCCGTTTGGATTTTTCATCTCCTCTCCTTCCCCTCTCACTCCCCCTTGACAGACAGGCCAAGGCAACGGGCGAGCAGCACTGTAGAATCATAGAATCATAGAATGGTTCGGGTTGGAAGGGACCTTAAAGATCACCTAGTTCCAACCCCCTGCCCTGGGCAGGGACACCTCCCACTAGACCAGGCTGCTCAAAGCCCCATCCAGCCTGGCCTTGAACACTTCCAGGGATGGGGCATCCACAGCTTCTCTGGGCAACCTGTTCCAGTGCCTCACCACTCTCACAGTAAAGAATTTCTTCCTAATACCTAATCTAAATCTCCCCTCTTTCAGTTTAAAACCATTACCCCTCGTCCTATCGCTCCACTCCCTAATAAAAGGTCTGTCCCCATCTCTCCTATAGGCCCCCTTCAGGTACTGGACCTCAAGCTGTTGGTACCGAGGCATCAGCTTTACAGCTGACTTTGCAGCCACCCTTACCATCCCTTCCCCTCCCAGCACTGGTAAAACCAGCAATCGCAACGGGATCTCACCATCTCCCTGCCCCACTGGCAGTGGTTGGTGGCATTTCCCTGACCAGCGACTTGCCCGCTCCTCCAGGTGGCACCAAGGTGCCTTTTGCACTTCCCCCTCCATCTCATGGACCAAAGCCTTTATGGTCACTTCATGGCGCAGCAAGGTTCGCCCTCCTGGACCATCTCTGGGGGCTGCAGGAGAAGGAGCCGCTGTGGCAAAGGCTGGCAGGGCAGTGGGTGCAGTCCCAGTTCATCCATTCTGCACCTTATGTTTCAACCCCGACAAACCCGCTGCCTGCTGTGGGTGCACCAGCGGCTCCCCACACCCTTTGCCTCTTATCTCCTCCTGCCAGCCTGTCTCTTGCCCTCCCTCTCCCACGATCCGTGCAGTGTGGATGGCTGCATGACACCTTTGGGTTCAGTTTCCCCACTGAGGGACAGGAGGGGAGCTGCTCCACCCGCGTTGAAAGCTTTCCTCTTCCTGGCAGACAGCAGATCAGATGGTATCTACCTCTCCCTCCCCCAGTGCACCAGCACCTGTGTCACTCTCGTTGTCACTTGGTCTTGGTGAGCACAGCTTGCACTTCTCCTCCTGGGTGAGTCACCCTCCACTGATCTCCCGGGATCCCAGCCCTATGGATGGGAGAGGCACGCTGGCCATCGCTAGCTGTGAGCTGAGCTGCTGCGCTCGGAGCTTCGAAACCAGCAGGTGTTTGGGAGTAGGGATCACCTGCACTGGGAAAAGGAAGAGGAGCTATGTCAACCCCTGGAGGCCTGGATGGATAGGGAAGTCCAGCTTATCCCAGTGCTGCCTGAAAGTTGGAGCCAAAGCAAGGTTACCACATGCTGATGACGTATGGACAGCTGCCACTTCTCTCACGTGAGAAGAGTCAATCAAAACTCTGCATGAATTGCACTGACTTGAGTTACATTTTATTTTGATGTCAGTGATCATGGCAGGAAGTCCAGTGAGAGCTCTGAAATGGATCTGTCACTGGGTAGGGCACGGTCAACACCAACGTGCCTCCCAGCTTCCTGGCAGACAGCGTGGTGTTAGCTGTGGTTCCTCTGCCTCCTTCAGGTGAAACCACTGCAGCGTATCGTTGGGCAGTTAGAAACCTGACACATGGTTGTCATTGTCTAACGTGGTTGTCATTGTCTAACGTTGTCAGAACTTTTTTTAACATTATCATTTAAATCAAAAGGAAACCAGAAGAATGAGTCATAATCCTCAGACTGGTACATGGCCATTTGCCTTGGCCACATGTTTGAAGCAGAATGGGCTACTGAATGAATCAACATGACAAAGGATTGCACTCCTCTGCTGACCCTGATGTCAGGCAAGATGTGGACTAAGCAGAGTGCCACCAACACAAGGAGTAAAGACCCACAGTCTACCAGAGAACAAAAAGGAACAAGACCTATTAGCAATATTAATACATATTCATCATCATAATTATTTATATTATAGCCTAGATATGCTTACTTCTTTATTAAAATGATTATTTATTTATTCTATGGAAGTCTTTTTTGCACAATTGACACCAGTAATTATTGTTTATAAAATATTTATACGATCCATTTTAGTGTTTCATCTGTTTCAGATTAGATAACTTTCCTTGATTGCAATTAATTCCTTTATATTGGCAATACGATTGTACATAGATAATTTTACAGAGCAATTAAGCCATGAGAAGAGCCGCAACAGAGCTGCAGAGCTTGGCAAACAGGGAGAAGGTGAACAATCTAACCGCAGTAACTTCTTTTGGGCTTTGACATTGGCTTTAAAAAATGCGATGAAGTTTATGACAAGCTATTCTCATTCAGCCTGCAAGCACACGGACATGCTTTTAAAAATAGGTCTGTGTCTGAGGGCTTCCAAACACATCCCAGCTGGCTTCCTACGCTTGTGCATCCAGCAGGATATGCTGGTTCTAAGAAAGCTGAGACCCATGTCTTCTACTTAAAGAGAGCAGAAGGAGGAAGGCATCCAAAGGCACAGCATCGAAGCAGCCTCCATGGAAATCTGCAGCAAGGTAGTCAGAAAAAGATCATTTTTTAATATCATTAATTAGCCAGTGTTGTCTTCTTCTACGTGGTAATCTACACATTCCTAAAATCTGGACATCACAGATGGGCAAGTTTCCGCTCAGAAAAGGCAGGCCTGTGGCAACTGACCCTAGAGGAACACAGGAATTCCCGTCTGTGCTCTGGCCATTTGTCTGGCACTGCAGGTTGCTTGTGCCGGCAGCAGGCAAGCCTACGTGCTTCAGGAAAGGTGCAGAAGGTAACAGGAAGTTCTGGGACAGCCTGCCCCAAGGAAGGTCTCCTCCCAGTTCCCATTCAACATACAAATTGTTCGTATTCCTCCCAGGCCTTTTTTGTAAAAAAACCCAATGAGATCCCTCATTTCAGAACTATCTCAAGCCATTTTCTGCTACTTCATGACACAAATAAATAGCCGCAGAAATGTTACAAAGTCCAGATGATCAGCGCATTTTGTAATGCACATGAAAAAGCATTTACTCATCAATTTCAGTGAAGCATATTCTGCTGTAATTAGTGCAGATGCTTCTGCACTAATTGAAAGTATTCCCCCACAGGTCAGCAATGAGATTGTTTTAAGGGGAAAGTGAAATACAATATCTGTTGGATAATATTTTTGAAGCGTAGTAGGAAGAAAGCAGTCAGAGCGTCGTATGTTGCCACCTGTGATCCCTCCAGGCAGCTCACCCAAAGACAAAACCAGCAGTGAAACAACTTTGCCTTGCTACAAAGAGAATCACAACAACCAGGAACTTTCCTGGCGGGAAACCATAAAAGTGCTTGAATCAATGCATTTGACAGAAGATCTAAACGTTACACCATGCGGCGAAGGACAACCTCTTCAGTTACCAGTAAAGAAGGCATACAAAGTATTATATTCATTAAGCATGACCAGATTTAAGTTGTTCAAAAGACCTTAACTTTAGAAATGTCTTTTGATTACTTCAACTATTGAACTACCATATTTTTTTTTCATTTGATTCCATCGATGTTTTAAGAGGGAAAACGATGAAACAAACTAGCACATCAATTTGCAGTACATGGGATTTTCTTGCGTGCCCAGTCAAATTTACATGCTTCTTGCATTGTGGCTTTCTAGCTGATATGCCCTATAAAGACTGCTAGCTGTGCCAAAAAAAGCTCGTCTGATCTTTGAACTAACAAGTCCAGGCTTAAGTGTATGCATATGCAATAGTAAAACTGCTATCATCTGCTTCAATACAGAGGCTGGTTTAAGGCAGCTTTATAGCAAGCATTCTTAAAAGAGGCCATTTTAAAACAACCATCTTTTTTTTTTTAAATAATAACATTTAAACCAACAAGGTGTCTTTCAGCACCAATTAATTATTTTTTTTTTTTTGTTTATTACGTAACATGTTGTTAACTCCATAATTTGAGGTGGGGTAACTCAGGCACACAGGGATTACACAGCTTTTGCACAGGGAGTCTTTGGTAGGATCTGAAACGGATCCAGCTCTTTTGTCTTCTAAACCATCTGCTAAATGACTTCTGTCCTTTCAGACATTCAACTGCATCAAAGCAGCTTTTTCCAAACCAAATAAATTGGAATGATGCATCAGAAAGTATCCAGAGATGTTAATACTCATTGCAGGCTTTGGCCAAAATTTACCTTTGATGTAAGTTCCCACTAGGTTCCTCCTCACTTGCGTCTGCCAGCACTGGCACTGAATTTGATTTCTGGTCTGTGTCAACTTCATGTTTTGAACATCACCCATCTTTTGCTGTGGCTTTATCTGAAATATCAGAATGATAATATGTTTAATAACCTGTATTAAACGCTCAAGGGCCAGATCCAACAGAGAGAAGTCCTAGTGAAGTAAATACAACTTGTGTTTCCACAGGACTCTATACACATATTGATATTTCTTCTCTATCTTTCTACCCAAAAAGTTGTTCCTGAGAAGAAGACCAGGGAAGTGGGGGATAGCTTTCTCCCAAGCTACATCAGGTTTTATTCCTAAGTACATATAACTACTGTTTGACTCTATTATGTTTACAAGCTTGAAACTATAGAACGAACCCTGTTTACTGCAAACCTGGGCAGTGACTGAAGTGCTGGCCTGCAGCGCTGGGCTGCATCCCGCTGAAACTGCCGCTGTTCTGTACTGGTCCAGAGGAAGAGCCATTAGTCCAGTGCTTCCCAGCCCCATTCTGAGAGATTTATTTATAATTAATTCCTCCCTGGGAGACTTCACCCTAACCAAGAAGCTAATGTGTAATACACAGTGTATGAGGTGTGTTGTATACTCAGCAGATACACATTCACAGCTTTACCTGTATTTCATCTTCCTTTAAAAATGAGCATTTCATGGGCACAAGGATGATAAAAACCTGTATGCATACTACCTCGTTCTGCCTTACTGATACTTTTCTTGCACGGTTTCTCATACTTTTACACAGCTGAGATTTTTAACTACGGTGATATCTGTCACAGCATCTATCATTTGTGAGGTGTGGCAAGCACACTTTTGCAATGAGGGCTTCATATGTGTACATGCTGGAGAACGGCTATGCCCAACTATCAGCCGATGTTTTGAGGGCACTATGTTGAAACGGCAGCAACGTGTATAGTCAGATCTGCAGGACCTCGCTAACTACCAAATCCAGCCTTTTCCATAGGTGTGTGTCACTACTACTGCACCCACTTCGCTGGGTGTGTCAGCCTCCCGAAGGCGTGTAGCTGTTTGTAGGGATGATTTTGCACCTTTGCTTCTGTGCTAGTAATGGCCTGAAATATAGGGCACAGTCCCCTGCAGAAGCCACTTATAGCAATATAGTTAGGCGGCGGGGTGTTCATTACGCAAGCCGTGCGCTATTACGCTGTCTCCGGCTGTTCACTGTGTGAGCAGGGGTGGTAACGACAGTGCTGGGCATACCCTTTATCTGTGTGATGTGTGGAGGACAAAACTGTGGCAAAGGAACTACAGAAAGGTTGTGTCAGCCCCCGGGCTTCTGAACCGGGGTGACCTGGCGCATGCTTCGCCTTTCACCCTGCCAGGGGGACATTCTCTAGATCCGTACACTCTTGATGGACAGCCCAAATGCCTGTCCGCGTTAGATACTGCCGTTGTCCTATCCCCAGAAGATCATGTGGAAGCATTTGCCATATTTTATAAACAATAGGTTAGCTATATAACACCCTACTGAGATAAGCGGGTATTACTAATTTCATTTTATCTATGGTGAAATCAAGCCTAGAGAAAAGCAACACCAGTTTCCAGCTCTTTGGAATGGAATAGACCAAAAGTGTTGGGATCTCCTTTTAAGTTAGCTAAGTCTTGTCCACTCACTGGTATAAATCCATGGTTCTCTGGTCTTTTCCAGCACCATATTCAGGCATGATCAGTTAGGGCATGAGCCCCAGGACCCTGCTTTGAAAGAACCTGAAAACCCACTAGGTAGTAGCAAAAAACCCACTGTGGGTTTTTTTTAAAAACAAAACAAAACAAAACAAAACAAAACTGGTCTGAAAACCCAGTAGTTGTAGGCAAGATGGACACATATAAGACAGACCATTTCCTACGCTGTATAATGACATTCCAAATTTCATAGAATCATAGAATCATAGAATGGTTCAGGTTGGAAGGGACCTTAAAGATCATCTAGTTCCAATCCCCTGCCATGGGCAGGGACACCTCCCACTAGACCAGGCTGCTCAAAGCCCCATCCAGCCTGGCCTTGAACACTTCCAGGGATGGGGCATCCACAATTTCTCTGGGCAACTGGTTCCAGTGCCTCACCACCCTCACAGTAAAGAATTTCTTCCTAATATCTAATCTAAATCTCCCCTCTTTCAGTTTGAAACCGTTACCCCTCATCTTATCACTACACTCCCTGATGAAGAGTCCCTCCCCATCTCTCCTGCAGGCCCCATTTAGGTACTGGAAGGCTGCCATAAGGTCTCGCCGGAGCCACCTCTTCTCCAGGCTGAACAACCCCAACTCTCTCAGCCTGTTTTCTTGTACATTTTCATGCAGTGGCTGCTCTAAAGCTTTTCAGTTGTCAGGGCTCTCAACAGAAGTTTTTGTAGTAGTTGTGTGTGTAAGAGAATGAAACAAGAGCAGAAAAAGATAATACAACAGAAGTTGTTGAAATGAGAAAAACAGCCATTACCTTGCAAAGGCCTTTGAAAGTGTCTTCTGCAAGCTACTGTCCACACGCAGCCCAAGTTGCCACACATCCATCTCTCCAGCCTGGGGCTGGGCAGGGAAATCCCCAGGGAGGGCTGCGTTGCTTCCTGCTGTGGGTTTGCACTGCCCGTTGAAGGGTGTTGTGGCATTGGGCTTAGTGTTAGCCTGTGAGCCATCCATTCTCAGCGCGAGAGGCAATAAATACTCAGGGAGATTCTACAAGGATTATAAAGCTCTGGTGGTAATGAAGTCACCTGTCCCCAGGGTAAGTGTCACAACTCTATGTGGCAGCTAAATGGACTTCTGGAAAGGAAGGCGACACCATAAACTGTTGTGCTTTTTAAAAGGCAGCTACTGCATATGAGAAGGTGCACAAAATATGCACATTTCATCAACCCCACATCTAGCCTCAGGTCTTGTCTCAAAATTTCAGGACTTATCTATGTAATGGAGCAGGATGCTTAGAACCAAAACCTGGGAAGCCTGATACTGTAATAGGGTCTGTCAGAGACAATATTAAAGTATGCTCAAATGACAAAGACCAACCAGATACTGTAATACCTGCACCAAAATCATAGGAATGGAGGTGCTCATGGACACAGAAGAATAGTTCTGTATCTGAATTACCTCAAGAATTCACGAAGCAACAGCTGGACCAAATGCTCAGCTTGTATAAATGAACAGGACTCTGGACTTCAGTAGAGTCTTTA
The DNA here is from genome assembly GCF_964199755.1 of Larus michahellis. Classification (NCBI taxonomy): domain Eukaryota; kingdom Metazoa; phylum Chordata; class Aves; order Charadriiformes; family Laridae; genus Larus; species Larus michahellis. The sequence continues at coordinate 95,151,696 of NC_133898.1, read as the reverse complement.
TGGACACCTATTTCATGTGAACAGAAATAAAATATTTGCCTTTTCATTGAGCAAGTGGCAACTGAAAATATGAGGGAGGCCAAAGATGCTGCACTAAAAGAGCACAATAAGACAATTATATTAATATACTCTGAGGATCAACTTATTAATTCATGTCAACATGAAAAAAATCTTTACTTTTTTAAGTAAACTTGTTGAATAATAAAATTTGATTTTATGGCTTTCTAGCTGATTCTAATAACAAAATAATTGGTCTCCTCCTTGTAAGCCACAGACGGAAAGCAAAAGAGGCAAGTAGCAATAATGACTCTGAACTTCAATAGAGAGAATTTCAGGGAGAGACTTGGTGGATTAATTCCCAGAGGCTGCTGCTTTGAAAGACAAAGGAGCCCAGAAGAGTAGGTTGATATTTAGGGACAACCTCCTCAAAGCATGAGAAACATCCGCTTCTGTCTGTAGGACACGATGCAGGTGTGAGGAGGCCAGACTAGCTGAATGGGGAACTCTGGACTGGGCTTAGATGGAAAAAGGAGGCCTATGGGAGATAGAAGCAGGGATGGGCTGCTCAGGAGGAATAAAGAAAGAATGCCCAATGCAGAGCCTGAATTAGGAAAGCTAAAGCTTAGCCAGAGAGATCGAATTGGGAAACCTAAATCTTAGCCAGAGTAAAAACTGCTAAAGGACATGAATCATAGAATAGTTTGGCTTGAAAGGGACCTTTAAAGGTCATCTAGTGCAACCCCCCTGCAATAAGCAGGGTCATCTTCAACTAGATCCAGTTGCTCAGAGCCCCCTTCAACCTGACCTTGAATGTTTCCAGGCATCTGGGAAAGATCTAGGGCATCTACCACCTCTCTGGGAAACCTGTTCCAGTGTTTCACCATCCTCACTGTAAAAAATTTCTTCCTTATATCTAGTCTGAATCTACCCTCTTTTAATTTAAAACCTCTCATCCTGTCGCAACAGTCCCTGCTAAAACGTTCATCCACATCTTTCTTGTAGGCCCCCTTTAAGTACTGAAAGGCCTCAATAAGGTCTCCCTGGAGCCTTCTCTTCTCCAGGCTGAACAACCCCAACTCTCTCAGCCTGTCCTCATAGGAGAGGTGCTCCAGCCCTCTGACCATTTTTGTGGCCCTCCTCTGGACCTGCTCCAACAGGTCCATGTCTTTCCTGTGCTGAGGACTCCAGAGCTGGATGCAGTACTCCAGGTGGGGTCTCACGAGACGGGAGTAGAGGGGCAGAATCACCTCCCTTGCCCTGCTGGCCACACTTCTTTTGGTGCAGCCCAGGATATGGTTGGCCTTCTGGGCTGCAAGCACACGTTGCCAGCTCATGTCCAACTTTTCATCCACCTACTAGGTGGTAGGACCCACCATCGTCCTACACGGCAGGGCTGCCAAGAGCTGGGGAAATACAGGCCAATTGGCTTTACTTCAGTCCTTGCAAAGGTTATGGAGCAAATCCTTCTGTAAGCCATGTCCAGGCTCATAAAGGAGAAGAAAGTGATTAGGAAAAACCAGCATGGATTTACCAAGTGCAAATTGTGCTTGACCGACGTAATTGCCTTCTTCAATGTAATGACTGGATTTGAAGATGAAGGCAGAGCAGTGGATGTCAATGACCTTCACTTTGTCAGGCTTTTGACTTGCAGCATCTTTGGATCTAAACTAGAGAGATACGGACTAGCTGGGTGAATTACAAAGTAAAGTAAAAACAGGCTGGAGCAACAGGCTGAAAGTGTAGTTCCTTGGGCATTTATATGGGGACCGGTACATCTCCATTCATGGCTTTGGCAGTGAAACGTGTGCCCTCCACAAGTTCACAGATGATATCCAACTGGGGGGAGCAGTCATTGTGCTGGATGATAAGGCTGCCACTGGAGGTACACTGACAAGCTAGAGAAACGGGCTGAGAAACATTTTATGAAATTCAACAAGGGAAAATACAGTCCTGCATCTGGGATGGAATAACATCATACAGGGACTGAGCCAGAAAGCAACTTTGCAGAAAAAGACCTGGGGGTCCTTCTGGACAAGCTGAACATGAGTCAGCAGCGTGCCTTTGCAGCAAAGGTGGTTAATCACATACTGTGCTGCAATAGCAAGAGTATAGCCAGCAGGACAAGGGAGGTGCTTCTTCCCTCTCTTTGGCACTTGTGAGACAGCCTCTGCAATGATGTGTGCAGTTTTGGGCTCCTCAGTACAAGAAAGACTTGGACATTCTGAGCCCAGTGGAGGACCACCAAGATGCTCAAGTGCTGGAGCATGTGATGTAGAAGGAAAGACTGAGGCAGCTGGGTTTGCTCAGCCCAGAGCAGATACAGCTTCAGGAAGTACTTATTGCTGGTCTACAGCTACCTTCTGGGAAGGTGCAGAGAAGACAGAGCCAGATGCTCCTCAGAGGTGCACAGAGGAGGGATTAGAGGCAACAAGCAGAAGCTGCAGCTGGGAAAAAGATGTTCAGAACCCAACCAAAGGGCAGAAGCAATCTGCTCCAACTTCAAAGTTGTCCAAGGTTTGAGCAGACTGGTCTAAATGATCTTGAGATCCCTTCCAACCTAAATTCTTCTGGGATTCGCTTTCAACTCCAGAAGTTAAATCTTCCCTCCCTTAACTCCAGATGTTAATTTTCATCACTTCTAGTAAACTTCAGCACTGCAATCTGAGCAGACTGATGGTGAGCTGAGGTTGGTACTCTTTCTCACATCATCCCTTGCATGGACTTGTACAACTTTCTGTATACATTGTTAAAACTTTTAAACTTGTTCTTAAGAACATAGCCTAAGGAAGCGCTATGTTGTAATGCATGATGTATGAAGTAAATGAAGTAAATATAAGTACACCCTTGATAGCATGTAGCAGTTTTACTTTATTCTTTTTGCCTGTGCCTCATTGATTTAACTTTACATTTCTGAGTTTCCACACTCCACGTAGCAGCAGCAGAAACGATCACAACCACAGGGCTGTTCATGCTGGATAGGAATTTGGCAGTTGGACTAGATAATTGTTGTAGGTCCCTTCCAATGGAAATCTAACCTTTCTTCTTTTCCTTTCCCCTTTTCCCTTCCCTTCCCTTCCCTTCCCTTCCCTTCCCTTCCCTTCCCTTCCCTTCCCTTCCCTTCCCTTCCCTTCCCTTCCCTTCCCTTCCCTTCCCTTCCCTTCCCTTCCCTTCCCTTCCCTTCCCTTCCCTTCCCTTCCCTTCCCTTCCCTTCCCTTCTTTTCTCTATGCAGAATAATCTGTCTATACATCCCATTTAAGTTGACAACTAATGAAAGGGACCGGAATCTGTAGCTCCTGAAAGGAGAGTAAAGGTTGTACTTATTGTAAGAATGGTAAAATGTCCAAGCAAAGGTAGGATGTGTCTGGAAGAAACCAATAGCAGAATAGAAAGTAACAACAGGAGAAGCCAATGAATGGTAATTCTCCAATAGACTTCCCTGTCTACTAGCAATCTGTGACTATTCGATCTATCTTTGAAATGAGTTGTATGGGCATCCTCAAACACAGGACAATCAGCCTTATTTCAGCACCAAAGAACCCTGTCTGAAACATTAAGAAGGGAATTTAAAAATGCATGGAACATGTTAAGACTGTAGCTACTTGGTAGCATAACCTTCTGGGGAAGGAAAATAGTTTCTTTGCTATTTGAAGAAATTTTTTAGCATGTCAGAGGAACTGTGGATGACTCGGCTTATCTGTATTTTCCACAATCCTTTAAAAAGATCAGTTGTTAAAGTGTATTAAAGAAAAAAAAAGTTGCTGTAATGCAATATAACAACATACATCAGACACTAGGTAAGAACAAAAGTAATAACGAACAGTTAACTCTGAACATGAAAATGGCTATCATACAGCCGAAAGTTAGTAGATGTACATACGGTATATAGCAGCATCCATTATAGCAGCATGCTCTAGAAAGGATATCTGTAGGTACAGAGCTAGCTCCAGGGGTGTGTTCAACCTCCACAGAGGCTATTTAGCTACAGAAAGGCAATCATACCTCTAAATTTTCTTCAATTTTACACAGTACAATATTGGCACCTAAAGAACATTGCCCTGTAGGACAGTGTCTGACTCTAAGGGGATCTACCTCCTCTCTTTTACTATCGCAGGGAAAAGGGAGCGCACCAGGTAATTCTGCTGAGGTGCAGGTCCGTGCATAACCCAGTGACAGCCCAGAACTGGTCAATGGCTGCAGCACAGAGGACATGGTCTTCAGAGCTGCTGGTTATCGTGTCAAGAAGCAGCTGAAACATCCATGTTGGCTGCTATCACCATCTCCGTTCTCTTTTCAGCCCAGACTGGCTAGCTATCAAATACCCTCCATTTAACTTTCTACAGCAAAGCAAAAGGAAAGTCATATCTTTTCTCTCTGTGGCATACAAGAGTTTCCATTTCTCATCTATTTTGAAGTACTTATGAGTTGCTGTTTATCATCATTTTTTCTTGTCTGAATGTACCATTGCGGCTTTTAACTACCCGTTACCCTTCCTCTGCCCTATTGTATAGATCAGTCTACTGCCAATAATCTCTTCTCTATGTAATTTTTCATATGTCTTCATTTAGGAACCACATAAGTCTTATTTTGACTCTTATTGTTAGGCATATATTCCAGATGTTATATCATTCACCAAGGTTTTTGCAAGTTTTTCAGTTTTTTTTTACAAACGTGAATGCCAGATCTGTCCACGGTGTCTCAGAAATGGTCTTACTACTTACAGATAGTGGTTCCATTTGCAGTTACCCTTTCTGTTTGGTCACTTAACTACTTGTTCATCCATATAAATTAAATTAAATAATTTTTGCGTCTCTATTTTTTTTTCATAAACTCATGCAATTCAGGTGCCTACAGAAGCTTTATCTTATATACTAGTACTAGTACCATTACCTTTATTGGTCAGACTTTTGATCTTCAAATAGCAAGCCTATCTGACAAAATCTGTATTTCATAAAACCAGGTTGATAGACATTAATTGCTTACATGTTTTATTTTCTTTCTTGTGGCATCCTATTTTTGTCTTTTTAATTGAGTCCCGAATCCATGTCATGTTAATGAGTTACAAGTATGTGAAATCAACCAATTTAACATTTGGACATGTTTTCTCTAATGCACTTGAAATTCATGAGTGTTTCAAGACCAGGCAAAAAATCAACTGGAATATTTAAGAGACTTATTTGACCAACTATTGTAATATTTTAATACTCTTGGACAGTGAGTTCTCCATTCCTATGTCTATAATTAAAGATCTGTGTCCCGTTAATTCTCATATTACTTCCAGTATTTCAAGTGTGATAGCTTTACTTAGTGACTTGTGAAGTGGCTAGGTGGGATGCAAATGGTATTCTGTTCCATGTGTCATTTAATGTGTCAGAAATGACAGAAAAGGTTTTGTATGGCAACTAAAAATGGAATCCATTCCTAGCTGTATTTTATAATTTTTTCTGACATATGCTAAAGTACCCTAGAACACAGGTTACAATGTGACATGTCCCTGAGCTATACTTCCACTATATGCTATTTCACAGTACGTCATACAGGATTTATGATCTGTTAAAGTTAATAATCCCGAATTTGCTCACATTCATGAATGATATAGATAAGACATATTGTAAAGGAATATTTATGAGTGTGCATGTGTGATAATAATCACAAATACGCTACTGCATAGGAATTGCAATACTGTGATTAATAATAATAACAATAGTAACAATATAGATAGAATATCCCTCATGGTCATCACAGGAATGTTTGCAAGACTGCTTTATTTAGAGAATCAAACACGAAACCATACATAGCATATATAGTAACCTTTAATACCACTTGGGTTCAGATTCTCTATGAAAGTGTAGGGTTTTTTTCCTAGCATGACAATATTAAACATGTCAGAATAGCTTTCAGTACATCCTAAAATGTGAATATTCTGTATGTCTAGTACCTGTAAGAATGGAATTTCATCCATGAATGGAATACATCCAGTGTATAACAACTATGGATTATAGGAGGTTTAAAAAATATTCTATTAATTTCAAATAATAATAGTTTATCTGTAATGCCATAGCAATGAGAAGCTCTGGAACTTGTATGCTAGAAATCACTTACACCTACAGCAAGGACACGGCCCTTGCCATAAAGGCCTTGCAACATAGCTTTGGATAAAAATATCTTATAGGGAAGTCGGATATTGGCAGTTTCAAAACACTCTGACATGCTTGCATGAAAAATGCTTTGGCCATGGGAGGGGAGGCTACAGAAAATGGCATCTGGTCCATGTTATGGGTAGAGACTGTCAAGAAAAACTTCCTATGTAGGTATAGTGACCTATCATGATTCACTGATGTTACTGCTGTTTAAATAGGTACCTGAGGTGATTCCACCTCCTTCACCTCTTCCTACTCCTCCTTTCTTTTTTCCAAACATAAGCTCAGCTTTGATGTTAAGTTTAAATAGATTCTTGCTGCATATTCAATTTCTGTGGTTAGGGTTTGCCATGGCTTCAACAAAGAAACCTGAGCTCATGCCTGCAGGACTTGGAGTTTCCAGGTGATTCTCCTGTGTCGTGTCTGTACACTAACAGCACAGCGTAATAATAATCATAAGGAAGACATTTTTGACAATGAGGGTGGTGAAACATGGGCACAGGTCACCCAGAGAGGTGGTAGATGTCCCATCCCTGGAAATATTCAAGGTCAGGTTGTACGGGGCTCTGAGCCACCTGATCTAGTTGAAGATGTCCCTGCTCATTGCAGGGGAGTTGGACTAGATGACCGTTAAAGGTCTCTTCCAACACAAACTATCCTATGATTCTGTGATTGTATATGCAACGATAGAGCTGTGTACATGCTTGTATAATTTTTATCATCTTATATAGGTGATATTTTAGCCATATCATTCTTATCAATCAATAATACATCGCAGCAGTTGACTGAGCAAAACGGTAAGACTGTGATTAATCTCACTTTACTTTGAGCGCCTCCATATGAACTACTCTAGGTTTCACATCCAATGAGGAGAAACAGACACTGGCAGAGGAAGATGCATTCTGCCACCCCTGGATAAAACAAGCCATTGCCTGAGGTTTTCTGTCTCTATCAATAATACAAAGAGCCTGGAACAGTGACTAGGTGAGATACCTAAATGTTAGATGGCTAAAGAAAATTAATCCCACCCTTATGTATATTTAGGTAACCTTCACCCATTCTGAGCCAGTGTGTATATTCTCTGTGTACACACAAGCAGAATGTGCTGTCCTATTATGAATAATAAGAATACTTTTCATGTATCTACCTCATTCACTCCAGGATATCCTCTGTGTGCTTTATAAACATTAATTAATGTGGCTTCATAACAATCTCATGAGGAAAGCATTGCCCCCAAATTAGAGATGAAGAAATGCAGCCATAGCATGCTTAAATAAGTTGTCCCAGGTTGCACAGAAAAACAGCGGGATAAACGTAAATACCAGAGGATGCCTCACAATCATAGCCCAAAGATAGGGTAATAGTAAGGTGTGGCTCCCAAATCAATACAAACATGGTGCTCGCTTCCGCACTATTCAAAGTAAATAGGTTGAGGTGTGGTGTGCACAGGGTAATTCCTGATGTGTTCACATCAGTCATACATTAAACTTAGTGCAGATGTAGCCAGGCTGACTAAGGACAGAACGACAGGGCAAGGGTCAAATACCTCTTCCACATACTTGAGACATTTGTGTGTCTGTATGATTCACTTTTTTTTATTCTGCAGAGTACAACATTTCAGCAAAGAAACACGATTTGAGAGCAGCCCTGCCGAGAAGGACTTGGGGGTACTGGTGAATGAACAGCTGGACATGAGCTGGCAATGTGTGCTTGCAGCCGGGAAAGCAAATGGTATCCTGGGCTGCATCAAAAGTGTGGCTAGCAGGTTGAGGGAGGTGATTCTGCTCCTCTACTCACTCTGTTCTGGTGAGACTCCACCTGGAGTACTGCATCCAGCTCTGGAGTCCTCAGCACGGGAAAGACATGGACCTGTTGGAGCAGGTCCAGAGGAGGGCCACAAAAATGGTCAGAGGGCTGGAATCTCTCTCCTATGAAGAAAGGCTGAGCATGTTGGGGTCCTACCAACTGGACAAGGTTTAGAAGCAGGTGGTTCAGGCTGAAAGCAGGTCAGGGAGTGTTTCAGGAGGTGCTAGTGTAGATGATTTCAGTTCAGGATGGTGGTACATTCCCCACTACCAATTTACTAGTGGGGACATAGGCATCTACTGATGCCAGGCTTTGTTCAAACCTCCAGTAGGCTTCATGTCACTATATGTAACTACTTCCGAGGTTATCTTCAGTACAGATTTGCATATTTTTCCCCACACCACCCCTCTCCCCTCCTGGCTTCATCCCCCTAATGCCATTCTTGCCCAACACCTCTTATGTGCATGTCTAATCCTACCACCATCAGTGTGTGCATCGCCAGAGCTGCAGGACAAATCACGTGGTGACGTTACCTCCCTGCTTTGCCATACAGAAGAAGCAAAGACATGGGTACTTCAAATGCTCCTGAAGTAATCTCAAAGTATTACTCACACACTTCCCTTCATGTTTTTATTCTCCCTACTTTTTCCCTTGTTACTTTTCCAGGTACTGGGTAACTTCCTGATATGTTGACATTTGTACAGTGTTTCACTCTCCATTTCCATATGGCCCTCTCCATTTGCCACACAGTTCATCTCAGTTATGCCGGCCAACAAAATGCCAAGTCACCTTTCCTGTTGCTATCTGGGTCATGGTACGGTTTGGGTTAACTGTTGGCGTGAGCAACCAACAGCCAACTCCTTCAGTCACCATCATCTGCTATGACACAACTTTGAACAGAGGCTCTCTCATCCTTTCCCTGGAGCACACAGGTGAAAGTAACGGAGAGGTTGCATGTTAATGGCAAAGAGTAAGGAGAAGACACCATGATGACCATGAGCCTTAAGGTCAGCCTCTGGAAGTGGGTGCACTGAAAGGTGTTCTGCTGAATGTTACAAGCGCTGGACTAAGTAAAAGCTGTGGACACATCTCAGAGAATGGTCTATAGCCAGAAAAAGGTCCTCTGATCCTCTTTGCTATTGTTATGGGAGAATTGTAAAAGAACAGGAAAAGATTCCTGAATTTCACTGTAGTATCCAGCTTTACGCACTGGATTCATTACTGTTTTGCAGCTATGGATTTTATTTGGCTTTGTGTAACGATGAGAGAAAAAGCATTTCTCTTGAACCACTTCTTTTCCTATATCTGGCAATATACAGAGGATGGAAGTAATTTAAACGTAGAACTAGGGACTATTTTAAACTAGCTTTGCAATTTGCATAAATATGAGATATAGGTATAGTAAGAAAGAATACTCGTTTCTTCCAATATTTTTCTAGCTCTGTCCCATCAGTAGATTGAGGCAGATTAGCTAACACTGAAAAATTGTCCCAAATGGATGGACTGTGGAACCCAGCAGAGTTACAGTCTTTGGCTTGTGTCATTTCTTAGCAAGCTTTTTCTGATTGAGAGGGACAGGGAAAAGTGCATGAAACAATTTGCTTTTTGGAATTCCCTTCATAGTTCAGCTTCTTTTCACATCTGCCTAAATTTTCCCTTTAGCTGGCAAGTGACAGCTCAGAACACTTCATACGGGTGGAACTGCAGATGGTCAATGAGATGCCAGTGAGCGTATGTTCTCAGTGGCGACCTCCACAACTAACACATACTACAGTCCATAACACGCTGCTGAGTCACTTGGTAATGAAGAAATCTCCTTTGCATTAACAGGTGGAATTATGTTTATCTTTTCCATAGTTTGCCTTTTTTTCAGTCTCCAATACTAATGTATTCCAAGACCTACTGAGTATGAAGAAATAGTGAAAATAATTCTGGTAACGAGATCATGATGCCATGCTATGTTATATTATTATTTTCCCCAGCAAATAGTCCTTTCATTTTCCCAGTCATTAAATGTTTTCATTAGTTCATAAAGAAAAAGAAATTCTTAACAGAAAAAGAAATTCTTAACATCGTTTCTGTCTCTTTGTTTTGGCCCAGACTGCTTCGGCTTTAAAGACTTCCAAATGCACACTATTTCAAATTTCACTGTTTCAAATGGGAATAAAAGCATGTCATGCTGATAACAAATCCTAACTGGGATTTTATTTTTGCCGAGGTGAGAGGAGGACATTTTTTCCCCTCTTCTATTAAAAATATTATCAGTTGTTTTGCACATACTTTTGGTTTTGCACGTACATTTCATTTTGTTGACATATTGGTTGAGTACTGTAAAAATGGGGTTATGTGTTTGGAAAATGAAGGAAAAACATGTTGTTGCACCCAAAACTTTTATTGTAGGTAGAGTCTCTTAAAATTCTGTAAAACCAAAAGCCTCTGATGCACGCTACCAAATCAGTCCATAACAAAAGAGTGGATATGCATACCACACCATTGCACAACGCTACCTGACCCATGGCCACCTGGCATTCCTTCATTCCTAAACCACGTCACCCTGCAATAAGGGATGTAGCAGGATGAGCAGGAGGCATCCCTCATTTCCCCTGGTTGCCTCCCCTTAAGCCTCAGAGGGAGGAGACAGGATTTCTGTCCCTGTGTGCCAGATCTACAAGCTGAGTATGTATTGGGATAACGTATGCGAACACAGCCTGCCATTATCTTCTCAGATAATGAGAAGATAACATTAAAAGTATGTAAATGTTCACTATGTAAGCTGCAGCATGGCCAGGACCGTATCCAGGTGTTTCCCTACACAGTGACATTTTCATTGCAGCCTGCACATTCTTCCATCGTCCTGCAATCACTAGGCATCAGGGTAGGAGAAGGTCAATGGGATGCCTTGCAGCCACAGTGAAATCACACGCTGTATTGGTTACCTTGTCAGCGAGTAAAGTCTCTATTGTCCCAAAAGGCAAACATCTCTTCAACAATATGACAATATATACTTTTGCTGATACTTCATGTTGAGTACCACTTGAGAATGATGGAATAGCTGCCTCAGCAATTCACTTTCCACGTGTTCATTTGATGGGCAAATAATGTACATGTGAGTACCACTGATGACCTTACTGCCACTTGGTACGTCCAATTCCAGACAGTGACTACTTCAGAGATATTTGAAGAATTGTCCAATAACCCAGTGGTGTCATTTCAGTGCCTGACTTTGTAGGGTGCTACTCTAACAAATGAATTAGAAAAGGGAATAGGAGTGAAGCATGTGACAGTACAGCTGGATCTTGATGCAAATCAAGGTGGTGGATTCACCATCTCTGGAGGTGTTTAAAAAAAGGGTAGATGGGGCACTGAGGGACATGGTTTAGAAGTGGCTCTTGTCAGGGTAGGCTAAAGGTTGGACTCGATGATCTTAAAGGTCCCTTCCAACCTCAACAATTCTATGATTCTATGATTCTATGATTCTAAATAAGAAGAGAGATGCAGATGAGAAATGGATAAACCTTTCTGTTTGGGAAAAATTATGTGAAGACAGAGAGAATAAGAGTATAATTTTATGATGTGGAATTGGGATGGGATTCTCCCAAAGAGGATGGGTTTGTTTGAGAAGACATGAATATAGTATTGCCAAAATAATGTCAAGTGAGAGGGGCGTCAGATATGAGTGTGCCTGGAAAGATAATGAGAATTCAGTGTGGAAAAAGGAAAAAAGGTGAACTTGTAGTGAGGTTATTGGACCAGGCGCTAGGATTACAGGTGTTACTTCAGACATGTACATGTTGTTTTCCTGAAGGAAGGGAAAATGTATGCTATTACACTTCCATTTTGATGATTTTCAGAATCTTGTTAAACAATCAAAACCATTTGCATATGGGGGTCTCACTGATGTTGAGTCTCATCAGCATTATTCACTTGTCGCCAGAGCTGTGTCCTTTTAGCTGCTCTGTCATCAAGGAGGGAGGGCACAGGTAAATCTAATTGTAGCTTCTCTCATGAGTGCAATGCAACCACCTTTCTTAGAAGTATGTTAAAAAGGGACTGTAACTGAATATTCAATTTATTCCATTGGAACTGTTCTGGAGTTCTTCAAACTTTTAGAGTTACTCTGTACTGTACTCTCTTACTTTCTCCTTTCTTTTTCCTCCCTATGATACAAAATTTTGATAAATCAAATATTCAACAAAAACATTGCATAAGTCTTGCAACATTTATAGACTCACTGTTCAACAGAACGGACACTTCTGAGAAGTCTCAGTTTAAAGTTATCTTTAGCAAATTCACCATTTGAACAGATGGACTGTAGAAGGGACAGGACTAAGGGGCATAGATGTGGAAACAGGACTGTGATGCAAAAGAAGAGTTCCCCACAATATTCATGTGATATGAATTACACCTCCTATACAACTATGCAACCCAGGCACTCAGCATATGGCAAGTCATTTAGGAAACAAAAAGTGGCTATACAAAATAAACATGACAGTGCATTTTATAGTTCTGGAAAAATTATCTATAATAAAATTGGGCCCATAGTCAATGCTGCGTTGCTAAGAATGCAGATTAAGGTACATATACAAATAACTAGCCAATTATGACCAAAAAAATGGTCATAATTCCATGGCAACTTCATTAGTGCAAAAATTAGATTGAAACACTGTTGAGTAGGAGTTTCAAAATGTTCAGTGTTTAGTGGGATGTCTTCTCCTTCTGGAAAAACGGACTCATGTGTAAATAGATTGCTTTTTTCTGATCTGTCTTTCATGTACTACATGCTTTTGATTCCCATCTAATTTTGGTGTTCGCGCCTCAACTGCGACCAAAGATATCTCAGCCTGATTGGCATTCTTCAGGTGTACAGCATCAACCATACCAATCAGTACAAGCAGTACTTTTTGAAGTCCCACATTGTTTTTGACCTTCAAACTCACTGTTAGGACCTCTGAAATTAATTATTTCCTAGAGTTTTAAGTAAGACAGGACTGTGAAATGAACATTTGTGCTGATATATCACGACTCACTACATTTCATTATATCACCCTTCTATTGAGCCAAATATATTTTTGACAAAAACATCCTTTCAGAAAAAGTAACTTTGATTCAAAGATGATTATTCACAAATCCCTTTGAAAGCTTAATTTCAGTGGTTATGCTCAGTGCTGTGCCTTGTCTCCAGTGCAGATGTGCCCACTTTCATCTTCCAGACCTTAGTTCCTTTGAACTTTTTCTCCACGAAATTAGAGACCACCATAATACCTACCTTTTGCTCCCAGCAGAGATAAGCACAGTAATCAAGTAATTTCTCAAGCCTCATCTTTTTTTTCTCTTTAAATAACGAAGAAGGCATTTTCTTCAGTTCTAAGGTATTATTGTGGCTCTTTTGTGCATTTTAATGACTCATTTTTTGAAATGAGGATTCTTCGCTTTTTTCTGAGACTCACCAGCACCATATACGAAACTAAAATCACCTCTCAACTCCTACTCACTAATCACCTGATTTTTATACATGAGGACTGAATAATTTGCTTTTGCAATAGCCTCATAGTTTTGAGTTTGCCGTCCTTTAAATCCATATAAATCTCAGAGTTTTCCAAGATACCTCAAGGTTCTGGAACAAGGAAGACTTCCCCTTGGTGGAGGAGGATCATGTTAATAAACTGGACATACGCAAGTTCATGAGACCTGACGGGATGCCACCCACAAGTGCTGATGGTACTGGCCAATGTTATTGCAAGGCCACTCTCAGTTATCTTTGGAAGGTCACGGCAACTGGGGCAGGTAACTGAGGGCTGTAAGAAAGCAAATGTCGGTCCTGTCTTCAAAAAGGACAAGAAGGAGGATCCAGGGAACTACAGGCTGGTCAGCCTCACCTTGATTCATGGGAATGTGGTGGGGAAATCCTCCCTGCTACTATTTCAAAGCATAGGAAGGACAAAAAGATGTTTGGAGAAATTAGCGTGTATTTACAAAGGGGAAATCACGTCTGACCAACCTGATAGCCTTCTACAATAAGGTGAGTGGCTTGGTGGATGAGGGGAGAGTAGTGGATGTTGTTTATCTTGACTTTAGTAAGGCTTTCAACACCATCTTGCATAATATCCTCATTGACCAACCGATGAAGTGAGGTGGATTGAAAGTGATGTGAACTACTGGGCTCAGAGGCTTGTGATTGGGGGCATGAAATACAGCGGAGGCCAGTCACTAATGGTACCCCAGGCGCTGATACTGTGGTCAATACTGTTTAACATCTTAATTAATGATCTGGATGATGGGACAGAGTGTACTCTCAGCAAGTCTGCAGACAGTGCAAATCTGGGAGGAGTGATTGATACACCAGATGGTTTTGCTGCCATTCAGACAGACCTTGACAGGTTAGAGAAATGAATCAACAGGAGTCTCTTGAAATTCAACAAAAGGAAATGCAGAGTCCTGCCCTGGGAAGGAATAACCCTATGTACCAGTATGCACTGAGGACCAACCATCTGGAAAGCATCTTTTACAGGAAAGGACCTGGGGGCCCTGGTGGACAAGGTGACCATGAACCAGCAATGTGCCCTTGCAACAAAGGCCAACAGCATCCTGGGCTGCATGAGAAGAAGCATTGCCTGCAGGTCAAGGAAGGCGACTCTTATCTTCTACTCAGTCCTATTGAGACACATCTGGAGTGCTGGGTCCAGTTCTGGGCTCCCAGTACAAGAGAAATATGGACACACTGGAGCAAGTCCAGAGAAGGGCCACAAAGATGATTAAGGGATTGGAGCATCCCTGATACAAGGAGAGGCTAAGAGAGCTGGAATTGCTTAACCTTGAGAAGAGAAGGCTTAGAGGGATCTTATCAATAGGTATAAACACCTGATGGGAGGGAACAAAGGTGAAGGAGCCACTCTTCTCTGTGGTGCCCAGTGACAGAACAGGAGGTAACGGACACAATTTGAAATACAGGACATTCCTCCTTAACTTTTTAACTGTAAGGGTGGTTGAAAACTAGATGATGTTGCTTAGAGAGGTTTTAAGAGTCTCCATGTTTAAAGATATTCAAAACCTGACTGGACTTGGCGCTGAGCAACCTGGTCTAGATGACCTTGCTTTGAGGAGGTCCCTTCCAACCTCAGCAATGCTGTGATTCTGTAAAGGGTATTTAAAACTGCCCTCAGATGACAGATTAGTTTCCATTAATTTTTCATAAAAGGCAGATGGAGAAAAGAATGTTGACACGGCACTTAAAAGACAAGAGGATAGTTCAATGTATGAAATATTAGCAGAAGATGGAGAAGTTCTCTGTATCTTCTTAACTTGAGTATGACTCAATTATCTAAATTGCTGAGCATGTCAAAGGGGCAAAAGATCCAATAAGTAATGTAGATTGCTTCTGGAGTCCAAGAGGGAATCTGTTCTGGCTCCTTGTGGAATAAGGACAGTAATAAAGATAAAGAAATATACAGTGGGACAGCGAAGAACTGACCACACTCCTTTAAGCAGGAGGTTGGATTGCAGTCCTCCTGAGTTCCCTTCCAAACTGAATGATCATGTGATCCTATGGTCCAGGAAAAATGGCAGGTAATGTAGATGTATTAAAAGCCAAGACAATAAAATAAAAATGTTATTGGTTGATCTGACAGTCTTCTGCAGTTGGTTTAAAACACTGTTGGATTTTTAGACTTGGGAATGGAGATTCCAGTGAAACACTCAATCTGGAGTGTAATGGTTTGGTACGTGAGGAAATTTTGCTCCATCTGTCTAATGTTGTGTGAGATCTCAGCAGATTTTTTGAAGGTGCTTTATGGTTTCTGTAAGGAAATGTAATAAATCAGGCCCTCAGCTGCCATGCACTTCAGAAAGACAGCAGACACTTCTTTTGGACAAAACAGGACTCAAATTTCATAGAACGTTCACAAAATAATATAAGCTACAAGGCATTGGCTTTGTTCAACCATGAATGCTTTATTCTTTCAATTTAAGATGGAGAACAAAAATCTTCCTCCTTATCCACTTATATTATGTTGGATTTGTACACTACAGTGAATAATTCACTATTCCTGCTCTGATAATTTTTTTAAATGTAACTCCTATTATCTTATCATTTATTTTTGGAAGGAATAACACTGGTGAATAAGACAGGTTTTATTCGGCATTTGTTTTTCTGAGGCATCTTGAAAGTATTAGTTTACATTTTTGTATGAAAGAGTTGGTACTGAGGCATGAGACAGGCCTGTATTGGTTAGTGACTGGCTAAGTGGGAGTACCTGTAAACACTCTGAATGTAGGCTTTATCTTTGTTCTCTTTACAGAAACGATAGAGATCATCTGCCGAAACCACTTTCAACATCTGTAGGGTAGTTTTCCTTTACATCACTCATTGATAGGTCAGATTAATTGCTCATTCAAACATATCCCAGTCATCTCCTCTGCACACTTTTCCTCTATGCCAGCTCCATCCTTGGCTTTGCTGCTACCTTGTTCAACACTCAGGGCATCTTCAACGGGTTCAATGCTTTCTAAACATCCACTGGGATTTCAGATATTAATAGCTTGAAGTTTCCAACATAATTCTTCAAACAGTGTTAAACTTGAAGGGTTCCTGACAGGTTTCTGTATTTAGAAGGCAGTCCTTGCAGTGCTTTCTTGGTTGTGCAGCATATTCCTTTTTGACAATCAAGATATTTCATACGGTCATAATTAAATTGCCTTCCTGCTACTGCAAACAGGCACAAGCTTTTCAAATTAGTTTTCACGCAGAGTCAACATAACCATACACTGGAGCACCCTTCAACTACATCAGCAGAAGGAACTATTCACTGAGAATGAGGCTAAGTGCCAATGTCCTACTAAGTGATTATGGTGGCCAATAATCAAGTTCTCCTAGTATGTATGAACCGGTCGGCATACGTAGGTTCAAAATGTTAACAACTTTACCTACCTGTGACTGCACTTCAGTTTTGAAGGATTTAATATCAACGGTTTTAAGATCATTTGCTCACTCAAGACAATGCTCTTAATGTCCTCTGAGGTGTCATAATCCAAATTTCAGCTTTCCCAGGGCATAAGGTAATAAACTGGACAACTGGAGTGGTTTCTCCCCTAGACAGCATCAGAAATGTGCACTGCCACAATGACTCCACTTCCTGTGTTCTTGTATTTTTCTCCCCGGGGAGATAAATTTCTCTCCTCTTGTGATGTACTCTAAGTATCAAATAAGCGTTTATTCTCAAGTGTTTGCTTTTAAAAAGAAGTTTTGTTTCGTTTTACTCGCACGGTGAAAACAAGCGTTCCTGCAAGTGGATCAGCCCTTCCAATGAGCCTGGCAAGTTTAGCCCTCCGGGTACCGTATCCTGCTGTCTCCACTGGCCTCTCCACACATTGACCTACCGATGGGATGCACAGCAGCAGCATCGGTAAGCACCACTACGTGGGCTGTAATCTGGCTAGCTCAGTTAACCACAGCGTTGATAATTGTAACATCAGCAGTAGCCGGGGCCATACAATGAATACAGAATACATTGGTTACTGGCCCACACCGTGCTGCCATGTCTTCACTGCTACGTTACCTCTGTTTACTGGATTAAAGCTAACTCGTGCATGTCTATTCATGCTGCTCACACACCCAATGGAAAGCAGGGTGGACAAAGCCTTCTAATCTCTTTTTATCAGTATCGTGTGTCTGGACATTTGCTAATTGCTACTTTCAACTCTCATAACTTTGATTAAATCACTCTTGGTGGTTGGTTCCTTCATGCCCTTAATCTACGGGTTCCTTTTTGAGTAACATTCTTCCTTGAGAAACCCTGGGAGGAGGTGTTAACACAAGTACAGTTTGCTGCCCAAGCCATGGTTCCTTCCCTAATTTTCTGATGCTTTCACACTCCATCAGTTAGAGAAGTGTACAGCTCAGCATGCAAGATCTGATTCCCAAGGAAGTAACTTGATTTTTCATTATTATTAACCTTCTTGCAAACCTGTCAGGACAGAATAGAGGAACTGGCTCTGTACAAAATCATGCTCTCCTCTTAAGTTACAGTCAGATTCTTGTGGAGCAAGCAATACTTTCTATCAGGCAGGCCATGTAGTCTGTAAAGTGCTATATATTATAGGTACTCCTTAAAACATGCTGTTTGGGTACCAGAAGCAACAGTGACAGCATGGAGAACCACGCAGGGTAGAGCACGGCTTCGCAGCTCGACAGTTCTCAGCAGCGTCTGGGAGCCCACATTGTTCTCTTGACCGCTTTCAGTAACCAGGTTAGCTCATTTAAGATGAGCTAAAATTAAGAGCTCTAACGAGGACGTCCTGAGGTGGATCTTTTGGCTCTCATGCTGCGATTTACAGCTGTGATAAAAATCAGTTACGTATTTATTCCTAGTAATAAGATCTTAAAATGCACCTCGTGTTTGGCACGCTTAGATAAATTTTTTCTTCTAAATATCTCCTGAGGCTCCGTTCTGGGCAATCTGCCTACTAACAGCTTCCACTAGCTTTGCTTCATTGTGTTATCTTGAATTGTATTTTCGGATGGAAAAGTCCTTTCTTTTTGTGGGAAACTGTCATCCAGTATCATTATTTTACCCCTTTTTAGTAACTTAGTATTGGGGACCAGACTTTTTCCTTCCACTTCAATTTGCATTTCCTTCATGCTTTACAGAAACAGCATTTCAATCAATTTTGTGTCTATTCTAAAATTTCAGTTTGCATCTCTTTTGATGAAGTTTAAAATCTATTTTTTAATTCCAGCAATGGTAACAATCCCTAATATTTCAAATCTTACCATTCTTCACTGTTTACATGGTCTCATATTATGAAAACAAAAAAGCTCTTTATTTCCATTTACTGGGAGGTATCACAAAAATAGCCAAAGAATCATTCAGTTCCCTTAAATGCTTATCTTTGGGTTGACCAAAGTTTTCTTTTTTTATTAAAAAGATGTAGGAAAATAAGCCTTAATTTAAAAGCTATCACACTTTAAAAACTTGCAGAGAAAATATTTATTAAATTTTTTTGTACACTAAAAATCAAGTCACAACCTTCAAGAAAACTACTGAGTATTTTGATGAAAATAAATTGAGAAAAAATACTTTCATAGCAGAGAAAATGAAAGAAAAGAGTTTCTACACTGTGCATTTTGTGGAGAGTGCTGATGTGATTATTTGGCTGTATTGGTAATTAAAAAACAATCTACGTAACTTCAGCTTAAGCAGTATCGGCAAGCAGGTATTCTGAGACTGCAACAGTTTGTATCTCACGTTCTACCTTCCTCTCTGGCAAGGTCTGATTAATCCCTATTTCCTATATGATTAGAAATAACAGGGTCCCCTTTCTCAACAGTCCTGATGAACAGCAATTACAACGTACCTCCAAAGAGGGCTCAAGACATCAAGATGATGCAACGCAAAGCTGACCTATCTGTGTGGCACTAGAATCTGTTGCTTCCGCGTGTAATTTTAATTATCCGTCCAACTGAATATTACAGTATGATACATTGTTACTTCTTGTCCGGCTTCACAAATAAAATTCATTCAATTTTGTCCCCATGTCATTTTTTACTAACTGCCTGAATTCTTTAATGTTTCTCCCAACTCTTTCCAATTTGTAAATAACTTGGTGATAACGTAATAACTTTGTGATAACGTGGTAATCGGGAGCTGCAGTGATGCTTTTGATGCAGTCTGTCCAGGGCTGTTGAGCAAAAGAAGATAGGAAAGTCTGAATTTGATCTCTCTACTAATTCTGGCAGCAAAGGTCTTTGAATTCACGTCCCTGCCATTCTGGCTGAAATGACAGGCTTCTTTGTTAGCAGATTATTAATTTGTTGTATAGTTGCGGTTTGCGCATGCTCACAGTGCATCTCCCATTGAAATGAGCAGATGTGTTGCTAGAGTCTTCCACTAATGCTAAGTGTGAGAAACATGCCAAACGTTGCATGTTGTTAACATTTGAGTGGTTTTCTCATTATTACTGGCAAAAATGGTGAGAACTTTCAAGGTAGAAATGAATGTACCCATTTCCAGGGGCAGGAGATGATTCCGAGAGTAATTGGTCTGAATGTTTCGATCATACTGAGAAAAGAGGTGAACCACTTTGAGAGACTCCCTTCATCCCACTGCCTGAGGTGACTTTCCCTGTAGCAGAGTGCATCAAAAGAAAGGCGTATTTGAGCTGTGCCACTTCAGTTGAGCATCCCGCTTTCACTGGGATTAAAGAAGTACACTGCATTCTTTATCTGCACTATGGAAGTAGTGACCGGCAACAAAAGAGGGAGAAAACAGGTAAAAGGTGAAAAGCAAGACTCATGAGAACTCTGTCAGAGTCCTTAATTGCTTAAAATGGCAATTGCTTTGGGGGCAGTTATGACATACTTATGTTCTTGTGTAACATCATCTATACTTCCCTTGCAGCATTACTGGTAGTCCACTTAGTCATTCTTTTTGAATGCTTGCAGGGCTTTTTTTTTTTTTTTATAATTTTGCTTTCTGTTCTTGTTCTATTTTGCATTCTCCTAAGGTTGTTGTATGTTACTCACGTCTATTCCAACTCCTCCCATTCACTTAACAATTTCACTAATATTTTATTTACTTCCTTCTTAAGGTCATTAATGAAGATGGGTCAGAAGTGCAATCTCTGTGGCATAATAATACATTGTTTGGATGCATTGATAATTCAGAGGGTGGAGTATTAATGATTGGCTACCTAAATAAATTTTGAACCCTACTTCTAGTCATGAGGGGACACTTCATTCCAGCATAAATATATCATTATTTATGCAATAAGAACAATAACTGCACTCACATACTTATAACAGTAACTTCCACATGAGGAACTGCAATGATTACAAATCCATTATTATCATCACTTTTCATAGATAAGGAAGAAGTTAAAAAGCAAAGCCCTAAGCCTTAGCTAAATGTCAGTAAGATGGTGGATGAGTCGTAAAGAAAACACATGACTTTTCCCTATTCGCTTTTCAGCAGCTCAGCTTTTATAAAATTTTCAAAAAACGGATGCTGGGAAAAGAAGTGGTTGTAGAGGTGATGTAGATATCGGGTCGCTCGTACTCCTGAGGGGCAGAAGAATTGTTTCCATCTGTCAGATTTAGCATCTGAAGGCCTGGTCCCGTCTAGGCTTGTTGGATCTTGATTGTGCCTTCTTGGATCTAGTCGTCCTCAAAGACCTTCTATTTCTCTAGGTCTACTCTTTTTCCCAGCAGATGATTTCTGGAAAATGAACCCATCTGTTGTATTTTTTCTGTTACTAAATATCATGGGCTTATAGAAGCTGCACATGGAACCAGTCTGATAAGAACTGACTTCTTGTTTAAATATTTAGAAATCACTTCACGTTCTTTTGGTTGAGTATCATTCAGATTACCCAAATCTAGATTTTGCCATCAGTTTTTCAGGACTGAATTCACAATTTTATGCAGAATCTTTTCTTGCTTTCAATGGTTGTGGTAAAGGACTCATCAAAGGAGACTTCTAACAATTGCAATGGTCTCAACAGTTACACAGTCTGTGGAGCAGCATGCCCAACATTTTGTAGATCTCCCAACCTTCTAAAGACCCCACGCAGTCACACAGACTGGTGAATTAACAGAAACGATCTGTATCCTGTTTTCTCTGTGGAGCCCTACGATCTGATGATAAACAAATGTGGTTCAATATTTTATTTTATCTTTTTTAGACACTGAAAAAAGAATTGTTTGATACCATAGCTGCATGTCGTATTACAGCTATAATGGTGATTGTTGTTTAGATGTCTGTTCCACCTCTTTTGAAAGGTATATGTTAAAATGACTGATGCACATTATTGCGTTATGGCCACCTACTCTTTGAAATACTCTAATAATGCAGCTAACAATGGTAACATGTTGTAATAACTTTAGGCCTTGATCTGCTATCGTGAACAAGTGCATCTTTCACCCACGCACATCCTTAAATTTACTACTTTGAGCTGCCCAAGTAAAACTACTTTTACTCAGTTCTTTTCTCCAAAATCTAACAACAGCAAAGTCTCAAGTCAGTCATTTATGAGGAAAGATGTGAAGAATAGATGTTGAGCAAACTCAGGCCTCCAATGTCTTAAATTGGAAGGCATTCACAGATGAAGTCCCTATGCCCACACCCCTTATGTTCATTAAAAAGTAAGTTGCAGTCTCTCAGGGCTTTCTAAGGGAGAGGTGAAAATAGATTCTCTGGCCAGTTTCTCTGGCCAACCTTACTAGTCCCACAGAAACCACATGCAGTCTAAGGGCTGTACAGAGGAACGCTATGCACAAACCATCGTGTGCTGCTTCTCAGGCAAGTTTCAGAGGACCATTCCAGTACAACTGTGTCTTTTCTGAACTGGACCCGGTCCATGTCCAACTAGACCAGAATGCGGGAAGAAAAGATTGTACCTTGTAGCTATCTAACAAATTGCCCTTAACTGACCACTTCTGTCAAAGCTTTAATCGCAGAATTAGTTGTCAGTATTATCTACAGCTTTACAGGTCAAAACTCGTATTTCAGATTTCACTAAGGAACTGATTAGCAGCCACTGTAACAAGTTTGATAGGTTTTATTGCAATTAAGATATATTACCTGACTTTTTTTTTTTTTAAATAGTCAAGAATGCACTTATATAAAGTGTACTGCAGTAAACTTGGTAACTGTACCATGCTTAGCTGCTATAAGATGGACACTCAAAAGGAAATTTGTGACAGATATATATAGAAAATATGTTTTCTTCTGTTCTTTTTACATGGACATCCGACAGAACGTATGGATCTAGCATGACCTGAAGTTGTGAGCCCGCGCAACAGACTGTTCACGTGATTTCTCAACTCTGTTCTTTTCTAGTTATTTACAGCCCACATGAATCTGTAACTCAGTTTGGCCATATACGAAGCAAGCTGCTGAACAGCACCAGCTGGATCTGATGAAATCGATATATACAGCTGGGTATTATCCTCCTACTGAAGGTACCACAACTCTCTTATCATCACGGATTTCCTGTGTGGCCTCATACATACATGGTAGTGGCCAGATAACAGGACAGAACACAAAAGAATTCCAGTTGAAAAGATTAGTAATTATCCAGTATGCAGGTGAGCAATCACCTACTATTTGTTGTACTCAGTGCCAACCTGTAGAGGCTGACACTATAATAGGTCTACAATTATCATCATTTGAAATGGGTATATACAATAATATACTCTTCTTCAAAGATTAGTGCAGCTATTGAGTGCCAAAGAAATCCTCAAATGAGAAAGTTCTCAACGTGCTGGAATTGTTATCGGGATCTCTGGGGTTGATCCCTAGATCTGTTTTGGGCATCCTGTATGACTTAGAGGCATGCTGCTCACTTTCCCGTGCCTTAGTTTTAAAAAAAAAAAAAGGGGGGTGGGGCGAATAATACTTCTCAGTCTTACATAGGTGCTGAAAACAAAGTTCTCAGATATTTTCAAGGTATTCTGATGAGATGGTGATACACAGAAAAGCAACTGAAAATGAAAAGGCACTAACAGGATGAAAATGGATGCTTGGACTGTGTAGCAGCTCATCATTGAGATATACAGGCTGCCTTCTTACTTCCAACGGAAGTAAGTTAAAATCTGCAAAGCAGGTGATTGGCTGAATTAAAGCCATTCACTTCTTAACTTAAAAACAAGATACAGATTGTCCAGTGAAAAAGTATATATACATGAAGGCAGGAAGCTAGTAACGAATTAGGTTAGGAGATATAGCAGTGGACAGGATGAAGAGAGATGGTATTGCTCATGGAAGGAAGCAGTTTAGAAAGAATTCACTTTACCTTATTTAATTGAGTGCAAGTTACACATTTCACTGCAGATACTCCCTCAACTGTCAGCTGAGAGGACGAAAGACACCTCCAGAGAGTCCCTCACCTCATCTGCAGACTGGAAGGACATAGGGTTAGACAGTCTACCCTGCGCTGGCTACAAAGGGATCACTCGCTTTGTCTGGCTACCTACCTTTTAGATAGCTCAGAGGAGGTAAAATCAACCCCACCCTTGATTTTTTGTTTGTTTGTCTTTTTCAATAGTAACCAAAAGCTTAATCCTAGCAGTTATCTCAAATTGTAATACTGAACAATCAGGCATTGCACCACCACATGAGTAAAGATGTGTCCTTATTGTAAAAGAAGTATAATTAACCCAACCTTCTCCATCGCTCTCTCGTGCGACTGCTAGCTGTTTTTTTGGCAAATAGCAGAGGTTTATATCTACATTAAGCAACCCTTGTTTGATAGATTTTAAATATTTTTTGAGACCAGTATTCCTTAAGCAGCAAAACAGAAAGAGAACAAAGGCAAAGAACAGAAAGTGGGAGAACAAGAAACATAGATTTATACAAGGGCTAAGAAGAATCATCAGAAATTATTTCTTCATTTCCCCAGGAATCAGATGCTCTGAAGAACGAAGAAACAAATCTGACTGAAAGAAACTTTGTAAGACGAGACCCATCCTTTTCAAGTGATAAAGAATGCTGATCAATTCTTGAACACTAAGGATACGTCTCTCCTCAGTCTTGTGGATTCACGAAGCTCAAGGTGGAAAGGACCATTGGATTATCCAGCCTGATCTCTTCTTAGCACAGTTTAGAAATTTTCATGTAGTAGATCTACTAATGACCGGAGTAAGTTATGCTAAACATAACATATTGTACTACAAGCTTCCTGTGAAAAGCAAGAAAATGTATGCATTTCTTTCCAGAGCTTATCACATCTTTTCCCATTTCTCAGCTATTTTTTGCTGCCCTTGCGTCTCCCTTTCTCTGTCCCAGTCTCCTCCCAAATACAGAACCTGCCTCTAATTCCTTTTTCTCCCTTGGTGCCAGTTTTGATAAATCTGTATTTCAAATCTGGTATGTCTGGTACCATTATCTAAGTGATCTCACACCTATGATGTGGTTACATAGGTGCTCTTGGTGTTCTAAGATTGTACTCCACAAAAGACGCCCTTTCCAAAATATTCCCCTTGAAGTTTGGCTGTTCCTCACATAACTCCCCCATAATCATGTGTGATCCAGCCACCTTTCACAGCATGACCTCTAGCCTTCATCAGCTTCTCACAAGGTTATTAATGTTCAGCAGTTTCTCATGGCATGCTCACCAGATAGCCACGTTCCCTCAGTCGGCTTAACCTCAGCCCAGGACCTACTGAACAGCCCAGTCGCTTGTCTGCAGCCTTAACACCAAGTTTACTGGCAGACATTTTATATTAACCTCTCCGTCACCAATACAATACTCAAAATCCACCACGGTTAGAGCCAAGAGGTATCCTTCTGAAATAAGCAGCTTGAACACTTATTAACGCTTCCTTTTTGGGATGTGTTCATTAGCCAGTTTCTAAATCAGTATTTTGTGCATGTGCATATCTATGCCTTTTACAGACTTTCAGCAAAAAATGGTATCAGACAACACATAGAAGCCCAGGTACAATGGTTCTCATTATTTTAGTGATTGAATGTGTCCATCAATATGAAAAAAAGTTTATTTCCTAAGCCCAGTCACAACGCATGCATCAGATCTGTAAATGATGAAATGCCATGGGACAAGATACACTGATATAAATAATTATTGTTCTCTATTTATTAAAAACCAAAAAATTTACACATAAATCTCGAAGTAGTCAGTAGCGACAAACAAGTAGTATGTCATGGAACATAACACGTAGGAGGAGTGGGAATACTAGACATCTGGTGATTATTCTTGCTGCTGAAAATCTTAATAGTTTGTTAATTACCCACTGATTATTTTCACAACAACTTCTCATTTGCTGAGGTGACTCTGCCATCTAGAATGTTTGTTTGCTGCTTCTTGCGGACATCTGTAGGTTGTAGCAACACATCAGCAGTCAGGAACAGTACAGATACTCTCAGTAAATGGAGTACATGAAATACTCCATGCATTTTCCTCCGAATCAGCTCCACTGAATGCCTGTCTTTAGTTATAACCAACGAGCTACCATCTCTTTTTCTAAAGATTGGCCCTTTGTATCAGAGACATTAAACCTCAAACACCAAGTTGAGAGGATGTGTTAGTGGCTGCCAAATTTTCAACTAGAAGAGGAAAGCCTTTCTCTTATAGTCATTTGCAGAAAACACCACAGTGTGGTACAAAGATTTTGTCAACATTTGAAAAATCCTTCATGACTCAGCCGTACCTTCGCTACATTTGGATTTGCAATACCATCATCCAAACTGACACAAAATCTTACCATATGATGTGGTATTTAAAATAATGAAACAGGATTCCCCTGATGATAACTTATAAAAGACTGACCTCTCTCTCTTCTTTCATTTGTCATCCAGTCTTGTCCTTGCTTTTTGTGATTCACTTGCCACATTTGTCACTCAAACTGGAATCACCTTTAGGTGGAAATTTCAATTGGTATACTTCTAAAATTCCCTATACATCTCTGATTTTATAATGAATAACAAGCATAAACACTGATAAGCAAATGGTTCTACCAACAATGCAAACATCGCAAATATTTTATATTTTACTGAAGAATACTAAATGGAGGGTCCTTTATTTTTTCTACGGATATTACAGCCTTTCTTTCTCTGACCCATTTCTCTCTTTGCAGCTTTTTTCAGAGGTCTACCCTGTCTTATTTCTTCCATTCATTTTGGTTTTGCCAGGATTCTACATGGTATCCCAGTTTCTCGTCACAGCTACAGAAATCAAATAACAACTCCTTAAAGCATTATTCACTCACTAGAACTCTGTTCTCCTTTGACCTCATCAAAACTGATAATAATGTATGACTATATCTCTCAAGTGAAGGCAGACATGGAGAAAATTGATGCAACTTGCGCTGCATCTTTAAATTTTCACAGGACTCATGTTCTGGTGGAACGTGAGAGCCCCAACACAGCAACAAAAATGTCAAAAACACCCAAAAAAAGTGTATATGCAAGGAGGAGTAAGGCAACATAGAAAAAAAATAAGCTTCATATCAGCTGAAAGTTAGAGTTGCTCTGTACTTATTAGAGAAAAACAGGCACCTCCTCCGTGGAATGATCCATTACAGTGTAAAAGAGGTGTTTGGACTGAATTTGTCTCTTGAAATGCCTCTTTTCCTTGACTGTAGAATGAGCTTGTATCACTAGATTAGATGAGATACTTAAATTCTAGATGAATAAAGATGAGTAAGATAAATTTCAATGAAAGACCAGTTTAGGTACCATATTGTTACTAGATCACGTTTGGTGTCTGTGGAAAACTAATGATTAGTAACCTATCAAATTAATAAAGCTTATATATACATGTCTAACTGCTTTTGTTGTGTTAAAAAGCCTCAATATTATAAGTATCAGAAGAACCCTACTGCTATAAAGAACACAGTAACTAGTACGTACAGCCAGAATGTAAACTGAGAGGCTGAACCGTTCTACTTAGTGTATTTGCATTACTATAATCCAACGCCAAGAAGAAAGGGACAGGTCAGAGAAAGAGCTGCTTTTAGCAGCCTTAGGCACACTGCAGATATGGGATCAGCTTATGAAGAATCCGTCTGAGAAAAAGGTAGAGGAAAGAAGTAATCTTGAGCTGGTCGGGACACACAACCCGCTGTTCTCTTACAGATAAACGAAGCTTCACAAAATAACCAGTTATCGTTTAAAGAAGAAAATATTTTCAGATATATTTTAAGTAAGTTCGTATTATCTCAGTTTGTAACCGAGAACTGAGCCCAGGCAGCTCACACTTTCCCTTCCCTGCCCTGTGGGAATCGGGAATAACGACTGGAACCATGCCAGCGCTCCGGGGCTGCGGGGAACCAGACGCTGCTCCGGCCGCCGCAGCCCAGCGCTCCGGCGGGAGCTTCCCATCCCCACTCCGCCAAGACCGTCAGGGAGGAGAGGCCTCGGGAAAAACCCGCCACCACTGCCGAGGGAATCCCTTCCCGCCCTCCCCTCACTACAGCCGGCCGGCCCCTGACTCCTCCCTGCCCTCAGCTCCGGGCCGGACAGGATCCCCACCGCCCCCTCAGCGGCTGAGGCTGCCAGCGGCCCCAGCGCGCGTCCGACGCACCGCGCCTGCGCGCAAGCCACCTCCTCCTCCCCCGCCCTCCTCGGGGCAGCGGGGCGCGGCGCGAGCACCCCCCACGAGACGCTGGGAGGGGGGCGGGAAAGAACCACAACTCCTCTCCAATAGGCAGGCAGGCTCCGCTGTTTTTCCCTCCTCGGGCCAATCAGAGCTCAATTCCTCCCCCGCCTCGTCATCCACTCTGACCAATGGGGAGTGGGCTCTTTGGGCGTCGGTGATATTCAAACCCAGAGCGGCGCGAGTGGCCTTGCTCGGCCCGGAGCTCCATCCTGGCTCCATAGCGGCAGCAGGCAGTGAGGGTGAGTCCGGCCGGGACGGGGGCAGCGGGGTGCTGGCCTAGCGGTGAGGCTGTGGGGATCGCCTCCCGCCAGCCCCCTGGGGAACGGCAGTGCGGGGGGCGGGCGCGCGTCGTGGCTTCTCTGGCCCTGCGGGGCCCTCGGCGGAGGATGTGTCCCGCGGCTCGGCTGGGCTGGCGCCCCTGCGGGCGAGGGAACCTGCTGGCTGACTCTCCTCATCTCCCTCACCACCCTCTCTCCCCTCCGTTTCCTCTTCTGTGAATTTTTTTTTTTTTAACCTGAACTTTATGAGGGATTTCGAGAGTGGTGATGGTTTTTTCCCACGTTATTTAATTGTAGTATATTATAAAATGAAAAGAAAAAGAAGTTCTGAATAATACAGCTGGATGCAGGCTTGGCAAAAAACGCATGAGGAAATAAAGTTGGTTGAGGATATCGTGCAAGTTATCGTGAATTAGGCTGAGGAGTAGCACTTTCTAGAAATACATATAAAGTGGGTCTGTGCTTGATATTAGTTTACACAAATTGTTTTGGAAACAGGAAGGTGCATGTGGGCAAGGAGAGGGGAAAGGAGAGAAAAATCTTGGAACGCGTACCCATTCAGCTCTGGCTAGTGCAGGTGATAAAGCAATACCTATTTCTGAAATAATACCCTGAATTAAAACTACTCTCAGTTATGTCCCTTGTTACTGCTTGGCTATATCCTTAAGCCTTCAGAACTTAACCTTTAGAACTTAAAATTGTGTCTTAGAGGCTTTGTGTGCTGCTCTGTTCCCCGCTGCCTCTTGATAACTCTTACCTGCCTTAAAGCCTCTAGTTTGTTTATGTTGCAGTAGCTCACCTGCTTCTCTGCTGTCGAGCCTCTTTCTGATTAGGCCTGTTCTGTATCTTTGGGTCTTATACCTTTTTGTAGCTAATGCTAGAGTTTCAATTTTTTCTTTTTTTTTTTTCATAGCTAATATTGCTGATTTCTTAAAATGATGATTTTTTTTTTTTTTTGAATGTTGGGTGGTTTTGTTTCCCTTTAAGAAAATCCTAAATCAAGGCTTTAGGACTTGGAAACAAACCCAAACAAAGATTATGCACACGTATAGGGTTTTTTTTAAAGCCTGGGTAGAGGCTTCTAAACCACCACGTTTCTATGTATTTTTGGAAATAATGGCTGGATGAAGGAGAGACTTCTACTAGTGGCTGCACTAGGGGACAGGTTAGAAGTGAGTTATCAAGTCTGTCTAGTGCTAACTAATAATCTTGTAACCCAGTCTTGTAATCGGTATGAATGGAGCTGAAGTTGGAGAAGACTTGGAGCTCATCAGAATTCAGATTTTGGTGACTGCTTGTGGAAAAATTTAGCCTGACTCTTTCTAGTAACCATTTCTTCTAAACATCTGTCTGGAGTAAGCAAAAATCGCAGGATTTCTTTCATATTTCTACCATTGCAATTTGCTCTTTAGACTTTAACTTAAAAGCTTGTATCTTTGAACAAGGTCTAATGCTTTCCTGACTTCCCATGGGTTTTAAAGAAATTGAGCAGTTTGAAAACTAGTATCTGTTTCTTCAAAGCAGTAATAAAAACTAGCTTCTGTTTTAATATCTACAGAACGCTAACTGGTAACTGGAGGAATGGCAGATAACGCTATGTGTTTCTGAAGATGGTCGTGTGATGTTATTGCGTGTTTCCATTCTTACTTGCCTTGAATCAAGGCAGCAAGATCCTGAGGGTAGTAACTTTTAAACACTTAAATGTCCATGTAATAGATGCTAACGTTCAGGAAGGGTCTTTGGTAGTACTGTGCTGTTTAGGCAATGCTGATATAACTGCACTTGGAGATAGTTCTTTCTGTATCTGACAGCATTTTCTATACTACCATCAAGCATGCGCATCTTTGCTTAAATGGTTAGCACTATTAAATAATGAACTGAATACATCAGCAGAATAATGCAAATGCTGTAGAAGACAAAGGCTACCATTAGTTTTCCCATCTTGTTTGTGTGTGATTGTTCTGCGTATGAAAGGAAGTAATCAGAAAACATATGCATGGGTAATGTTCCTGATTTTGAGGTGGCATTTTTGCCTCTTCTACATGGAGTAGAGGACTTAACTCAAAGTTCTTCAGCGTATGGTCTTTAGATGCTATTAGACACTAATCAGATCATAGGAACAGAGCTAAACAAATGTTTAACAGTTGTAGTCACAATGATCTGGAGGTGTAAGGAAAATATAGGTAAAAGGATAACTTAACTATATTTTACTAGGTTGACCAACTAACTTGGAGAGCGCTTTCTTAAATTTTTTGCTGCCTTTCACACCTCTTTAAACAGATGCAATATTTCAGTAGATTCCAGAATTAGGAAGAGTGTACCTTTTTGTTCAATAATTAAGAAGTATTTTCATACTTTCCCAAAGCTTGCATTTGAGGAAAAACTGCATCTGACTCCATTCAGAAATGGAACAAATAGTGTAACACAGCAAATCCAGTATTTCAAGACTGGATACTGTTATTTTTCTTTGATATCAATAAATGTTGTTGGGTGTATTACACATGAAATCCTATGGATAACCAGTATTGTCACTTCATCCATTTACAACACATACTGCTCTTTTAGTCTCTGTCCCTTGGCTGCTTATTTAGTGGGTCTGTATGAGGGGTTGAAGTTACTCTATTACACTTTTTTTTTTAAAGTTTGTTCTGTATTTTCCTGATCTCTGCATACATGTTCTCCCTATTCTTTCTTTCCCTGTTTTTAACTTCCTCTTGTATGGCTTTTCTAGATCTCAACTGTGCTGCTATGCAGCCATTGCAATTAAGAGCTCAGTTCCTATTGAGTAACTATATAACAGCATGTTCTATTTTAAGTCGTTGCTGTTTTGTCAGATTTTGAGTGTGCTTCACACAGAGAAATAAATGGCTTTCTTTAAAAGCAATCATGCAGCAGATTAAGCTAAAATGAGACTCTGAATACTTGCTTTTGGTTGAACTTTGGCATGTGTAGAAAGATTAGTTGCAAATTATAACAATACACAGGTGGCTATGCCCTTAGTGTATTTTTATCTGTAAATGTCATAACAAGCTGACATATTTGGAAGTGCTAGCCCTTAGTCCAAAAGCAAACTTTGAGCTTTTTTGTACTGTTTTACTACTAACTAGGATTAGTTTTATTGATTCAATGAAAGCTATATTTTTGGGATATCATGAAGATGAGGCAAGCTTACAGGGTATACTGATATTCATTTACTTTTCAATGTCTAACTGTTCCATTTTTGATACACAGGAACTTTTTCAGGATGGAAAGCTACATTTCTTGCCTTTGCTGGATTCTTGGAATCGTCTGAGATAGTCTGACCCTCACCCACGTTATCTTTTTGACAAGGCATATCCTTTCTTCAGGAGAGATTTTTCTCCATGTAGTACACGTTGAACAGTTAACCAGCACACCAGAAATGTAAGTTTGACATGTATTGATGAGAGTTAAGAACAAATTTATGCAGAAAACTATTTTTTTGGTCTACTACATTTGGCAAGCTATTACTGTAAAAAGAGTAATGAACCTTTTACATTGGTGAAAAAATATAAATAATGTCTTTTAAAAAAAAAAATCCATCTGGGAATTGTTAGTGATTACAGTTGTAATAAGAGATCATGGTATTACCTAACCTGAGGTAAATATCTTTTGATCTTCTTGGTGCTTCAAGTTTTGGAGAAGCTGACTTCATTCATACTTTGAAGGAATGGATACAGTTCAAGGACAGATCTTTAAGGATATTCTCACCTATAAAGAGGAGATTTGGTGTACTGAGTTTCCATAGCCCCCTCTACTAGATTTATCAAAGGCAAAACTGCAACATGTACCAAAATCTTCCTTATGAAGAGATGCATGTGTGTTTTTCCCCGCATGAAGTAGATAAGTATCATCTTTAGAATAACATGTGAACAGTTTTTGCTACAGTAATCGCCTATGTAATTTTTAGCAACATAATCTCCAAAAGATGGGACAGTTTACACAATCAGTCTCAGAACAGCCTAAGATTTTTCCCTATGCACTTTGGGGAGAAACAGATACTAACTGAAGTTCCAAACAAGCACTGAAATTAGAATTTATTCAGTGTACTTCTTTTTTTAAGAAGAGCGAAGGTAGGGTTTTTTATTTAGTCTCATCTCAGTGAAACAAAAATTGTTTTTCAGATAGCACTGATTTAGCATGTTGTCTTTACGTGTTTTTGTAGCTTTTCTTCTGTATAGGTTTTGCTTACAGCCCTGTTTGGGGGATACTTGCTTCTACTTTTCTTAGACTACTGAAAATATTTCATTTTGTAATTGAAATGTTGCTATTTTGCTTTTCTGCAAAGATACTATGAAGTCATGTTTTGAATATCTCGCCAGGCTCCAACAGTTGTTAAAGTGATGCTAAGATCTTTTGATAGTGGTAATGTACACGGTGCTTTTGCCTGACTAAAACTTGGAGTTTGCAAAAAAAAAAAAGCCCCATATTTTGAACCTACTAAAACAACCTCTCTTTCTGTGAGGCTTTTTGTCCTGGAACTGTTAGAACTTTAGCCCCTGGCTTTTGTTGCACTCTTTGGCTACTTGCTATATATTTGGCGTGTACCACTTATTAAAGCAGTAGGGGAATCTCCTGGAGGAAGGGGATCATCAGGATGGCATAGGCTCATGCTAAACAGAGGATATAGAAGCTTGTTTACTTTCGCTGTACAGATTTGGCTACATAAGGTAGGAAGTAACTACATCTCTGTAATAGATTGCCAGATGTGCACATACAGTAAGGAATGTGGAAACTTCTGTTAATGGTTTTTAGAATATCAATATATTACTGTGATGGGAAGGTGGCTGAAATGTGAAAGTGTCAAACGAGCAAAAAATACCATTTTTTCTCACAAGTGCTTGCCTGTGCTGCATCTGTCGAAATTGCTGAGTGTATTTGTGTGTTCTTTCACTAGCTCTGCTGGAAGAAACCTCCAAGCTTTCTGTGTATCCTCAAAAGACATTTTACTATAGCAGTGGTTTTCAACATGTATTTATTGGTGGAGCTCTTAAATTGGACAATTATAATTTGAGTATAGTTTAATTTGCTGTATCTTGCTAGCCTGTGTTGATCTGGAAGTTTGACCCTTATAGTCAACAGATCAGCCTGGAGTATGACTGCACTAGGATATATTAATTGAGACTTGAAGCTGAGGAGTGTAACACTTAGATTTATTCAGACATGTTATCAACTGCAAACCTAGATTTAAATCACCAGCTTAATAAATGATTGCAAACACTTACATATAGCACTTAATAGCTAAGCTACTGTTATAAAAGACTTAAAAATCTTTTAACTTTTCCAAAATACCAAGTTCAGTGTTATTAACTTTTACCTTAACTTGGTGTGATTTTCAAATATTTCCCTGTCTTCACTGTTAACCATGAGAGCAGAGGTTTGGAGTGAGGTATTTATCTCTGACTTTGAATACTTCTAGACAATTATGTTCATACTTCTCCAACACAATTTTAGTTGCAATGAAGCTTTATAACTTATTTTTCAGATTGAATGATAGTGAATGAATTTGCAAGGTGTTAGAGTAAAATGTAGGCATAAGGCATACAGGTTTGTATAGCATACCTCTAAGTAAAGAAAATTATGTGTCTCTTTTGTTAGTAAGCTGCCACCCACATCAGTGGTGCTATCACATTCTTTGAAATGGTTATGTGGCTTCTTCTTTGGAAATATGCACAAGAGTTTGCTCTTCCTGAACACACAAAATATAGAAAGGTTAAACATACATAGCTTTGTCTTAATAATATTCCTAATACTTACTTTTGTTAGCCTTAAATTACTCCAGTTATGTGGAGATAATTCTTAGTAGGTGATGAAGTACACCGATTTGCTTTAGGGTTCTCCCAGCCTATACATAGGCTGTGAAACTGTGCAGATATGCCTTGGGTGTTTCATGTGTGAACTTTCCTCATCTTCTGATTAGTGTCTCCTAGCTAGTCCTCCCCTCCACCATCAGTTTTTAGTTTCAGTGTTGGATTATATTCCCTAATAAAGCAGACATTCCAGCCAGGAATTAATACAAAAGCTGAATATTATTCACTACAAGCAATGTAGTTTAGTAATTTGTTACATATACCTTACTGATTCACCTTTATTCACAGAATCTTCATGGTTGGAAAGGACCCTTAAGATCATTCAGTGGTTTGTGTAATGTCTTAGAATGAATCCTTTTGGATAGACATCTAGGCAGTAAAATTTTGCAACAGCAAAACTTAATGAGAACTAGAACTACTTCAAAACGCTTGATTTAGAATCTCAGTGGTATAAATAAGTGCACCACGTTTCAATTAAGAAATGCTGCTTTAGAGAAGGAAAATGTTAAAAATGAGGCATAACAGGAATAAACATATTTCTCAGAGCACGTCTCACTGTCCAACTAAGCATGTATTATGTTAAGTAAAAAATATCATGCCCATTACAGAGACAAGGTAATGCTAAAAGATGGGTTGTAAGTATCTGTCATGTCTTGAAACTTATTATTTCTACTGCAAGTTATACCTGTGATGGAAAAGATTAATAATGTTAAAACTTCAAGTTTATAGTAGTATATAGTTTTCTTTACATATGAAAAATCTTTACATTTAAGGGAGGTATATGTGTGGGGTGACACATCTAAGGTAGTCTAAAGTCTAATCCAGCCTTACAGGTGTCATCGAATAAAAGTCTCTCCTTCCTCCCTTTTCTTTCTCTTGTCCATATGGTGACACAGTTGAGGGAGATAGAAGAACATCAAGCGAAAACATAAAAGCTCTCCCCTTTTTTTAATGTAGTTTTCTGTTGGCATTTGTCCCTGAGCCAGGTCGCCATGAAAGTCTGACAAATGCTTGTTCCATTGCTGTTTATTCCAGAGAAGTGGTGGGAGTGTATGGCTAGGAGGAGGACTGCCTTTTAGCGATCCCAATCTATGGATTCAGGATGTGGTTTAATACAGTAGCTCCTAGCTATTCAGGCAGCATATCCCACCCTCATTTTATTCAAACACTGGATATACCTTATTGGAAGGGGCTACTGTGAAGCATGGACTAGTATTTGGCCAGATCAGTTAAATACCGATTCCTTTTGCTCATTCATGTTGGCTTCTGCTAAGAAGTTTACTTGTGTAACTACATTGACAAAGGCTTAATAGAGTATTTATGTTACATAATGTGGTGGAGTCTCAATTAATCTGCACAATACACGAGAGGCTTTTCCATGGTAATTCCAGTTAAGGTGAACTACAACAGGGTTCTTCAGGAACATCACTGTTTTTTTAACCTTGTGTCTGCAGATGGAGGAAGAGGACCACAGTGAAAGAGGATTGCCACAAATTGCTTCAATCATGAATAGAGTTAGAGACTTGAAAAACAAATACAGAAATGAAGACAATATTACAGATGAGCTTAACTGTACTAAAATCTCAGCTGATACAACAGGTATGTGTTTTTGTTACACTGTTGCCACTTATGCAACAGATCTTAACCTAGATTGAGTGAAAGAACCATTAACTCAAAGGATTTAAGGTTTAGCATTTCTTCAGTATTAATGACCACAAAATACATTTCATCTCTCCTTGTTTCTTTAACTGTGCTCTAATCTTGTTTAAAAAAAAATAATAAATAGCTAATCGTCTTGCACGCAAGCTTATAAAAAGTGTTTTCTTCTGTTCATGTTTACTGCAGTTTTAATCAATCTCCTTTGTTGTTTTTCTGTCAGATAACTCTGGAACTGTTAATCAAATAATGATGACAACAAATAATCCAGAAGATTGGCTGTGTTTTTTGCTCAGGCTAGAGAAAAAGGGTATTCCTCAGATGGATGCTAACCTACTGAATAGACTCATTGGTCGTTACAGTCAAGCGGTGACTGCGTTACCTGCAGAAAAGCATAGTCAAGATGAGAGCTATGCTCGCATTCTTGTGAGATTTGCTGAGTTGAAAGCGTAAGTATAAATTTTCAATATAAGAACTCTGCATTTGAATGATGATAAAAATGGCTTCTTTACATCAGTGGTTTCCGCAACAAATAATCATTTTGAGTGTGGATGTTTTCATATTGACTCCTTGAATCTCTGAGTAGCTTTGGCTAGTCAGCTTATCTGTTGTCTCCACAGTACTTGCATTTTTTTGTAGGTGCTAATAAACATAGTTCTTCAGAGCTATTTGATTTAGAGATATTAACGCACTTTTTTTTGTGTTCTATGTACATGGGTAAATAGCATAAGACCTCTTTTAGCTTTATACTTCAGCTCAAAAGAAGCTGCATCGGTGAAATCTGGTATAACTTTGGGTAACTATAATCTGTGTATTAAACTGTATGTTTTAAGTTAGGTTTAATTTCCCTGTGGACTTCTATAACTGACATGGCTGTGAGGCTGACAATTTGCTATTATCTAATCCATCTAGTCAAACCATAGTGGTCTATCCTTGTCTAGTCTACTTTCTCCCTTACTAGGAAAGACTAGTCCCAGCTACATTAAATTAGCTGCCTTAGGGTAGGAAGAATGTCTTGGAACATCATTCTGTAATTTCATACTTATGAAATTAGGTTTGATTGTGGTCATTTGTCCTAGCTTGAGGGAGAGCATCTGTTGTTTCAGTGGCCAGTCTAGCCCAAACCACAGCATCACTTATTGCTTTGTTCAGTCCAAACTTCAACAATGTGGTGCTTCAGACATAATTTGGGACAGGGTTATTTGATTTTTTTTTTGTAAGGAGTTCTTTTGCCACTTGAAGTATCATTACAGCAAATATTTTGAAGAGCTATGGTTTTAACATTGCAGCAATCTTTAACAATTGGAGTTGAGCAGGTTGTCGTCCAGTGAATATAGCTAGTCTTTTTCTGTTTCTTGTATGTCCTCCTATTTGGCTTTTTGGCAGGTGGCTTGATCTTGCAGTATGTTATCACCTACTTCTTTGTCTGTACTGTCATTTGCATGGATCTTGCTGCATCACTGCTTATTAAAAGCATACAATGGAAGTAATCTGTTGAATCTACTGTTGAGAAACAAACAGGAGTGAATAATGACCTGCTGTGAATACTTAGTATCTTGAAGAGGTAAGGTCTTTTTGTGTAAGCAGAGTAAAGCACATCTTCCATCAAGACCTCCTGTCTTTAAAGATACTGAGAGGTGGTGTTCGTGTTCAAAGGTTAGTTGCTTGTCCTCAAAACAGAAATTGTGTAATGTAGGCTTCCAGCTTGTACTTTCTGGAATTTCTTTTCCAGAATGGTGATAAGATGTTGTTATTATTAAGTCATATCTGTTATCTCATTACATACAGTAGGAGTTTAAGTTCAGAAAGATTATTTCTCACCTCCCTAAGAATTTTAAAACTCTTGGACCTGTTTCCACTTGATCTTTAAAACATGGTTTTAAAGGTGGGTATTTTTAAAATGGATACTAGAACTATGTTTTTTATTCTGTGTTATATTGCAGAAAGTAAAACTGAAGGCACTGTCAGTAGCCTGTTAATATTAGAACACATGAATACTATTAACAGTTGTAGTTGTGGTGTCCCACTGAAATGTTTTTAGTTACTTCACTGCTACAGCCTTTAGGGGAACCTTCTTGAGAGAGCAGTCTTTTCTTGTTTCACTATTAAAATGCACTCTCTATAGCTATCCTGAAATACCTTCTCTTTTGGTAGGCAGCATTGCTGTAGAATCTACCTAGCTCACTGGATAGTTCAGATCTGCTCTTCTTAATTGGCAAATACCATCAGTCATGTTTCCTGAGTTGCTAATGAAAATTGCTTTAAAAAACGATGAACAACCCACTCCCAAGCCCCTCTTAAAAAATGTACCCACCAAAATCTGACATTGCAAAGTTCCATTGAGATTGATGCTTTCGCTATCTCCCTAAATGATGGTCCCCCATTTGAAAACTACTTTCAGAGATTAGCCAGTTCTTAATCATTTATTATAAGCCTCAGAGTGGCATATGCCAATTATTTATATGAAACTACCCTTATGAACTAATGACACCAGAACATGAAATGACTTTTGACTGATCAGATCTAAAAATCAACGATGTTACCTGTCTGTAGTTTTTGGAGATTAACGTTAAGGTAATCAGTCAGTGGTTATTTGGATCTTTTGTGTTTGGCATGTTTACTCATTGCTCTTAATTTTCTTGGTGTTTGAGATTTCTCTGGTGTTTCATACTTATCTTCTCTGTTCCTGGCTTGTCTAGTACTATCTATTTTGTCTCTGCTCAGTTTTAACTTCTGTTAAAGAAAATCCTCTGACGTCATGACTTCCTAGAATGCTTCTGATTTAGGTTTTTTAGTTATTGCAAGTAAAGTAACACTTTGATACATAGGTACTCTGATGATAGTGCCTTTAGTGGGAGAAGATAGGCGCTCTTCAGTAGACTACTGTTTGCTGTTCTCCCAAATGTTCCACCTAACAGGAAAAGCAAGTTAGAGCATCACAGCCTTCAGAAGTGGTGACAACAGTTTGAGATTTTCAATGTTTATTGGCCGTCAACACTTTTCTTCTGGTCAAAGCTGGATTATTCCATTTTTGGCACTGGACCTGTATTGTGATGGTATCTCCTCTAGCTGCAGTCTATGCCAAAGCCTTTTGACCTATTGTGATACTGAGGTGGTTTGAAAACCCCTTGAATGTACTCTGAAACAGGCAAAGGTGCACAGTCAGCCGCATCTGTGATTGATTATCTGTATCACACACTAACTGTGCCAAGGCTGCTTTCATGTAATGCTTCTGGATGTAGCACAGTGCCACCAAGTGTATGGCACCTGATGCCTGTTGCTAACGTTAGGGCTTGTTCTGCATATCTGCATATGCTGCTTTCTATAGGACTTAAATTTTAATGTGCCTTTTGAAAGTGAATGTAATTTGTTACAGCTTAATTTCTGTTACTCTGACTTTGCCGGCAGATGGTCTCTGCCTGTCCTATTGCTTTGAATGATCAGAGCTGAGTTTATTAAACTTACTGGAATCCAGTAACATGCCTAAACCATGGTAGAGACTTTTCTCATCTTTAATTCCACAAAATTTTACTGGAAATATGTTCTCTAGCTTTCAATTTTGTATTTTTCTGTACTTATTTTTTGAGACATTGTAATAAATTTTTCACTATCTCCACTTCTAAGTACTACCTTTGCTTACCTGTTGAACCATGGTGGAATTTTGGAAGAAATGTCTTTATTTCTTTGTAGATTTTGCTACTGAGTGTTAAAAGAACTCTTTTTTTAATATTAACAAGGGAGAAGGAGTCCATTGAAACCTAATATTAATTTATTATTTTATAGTGTATAGATTCATGCCACTCCTATTTCAATGAGTATTTACTTAAGCTGTAGATCCTCTAGAATATTTAAATGCTGGTGTACTGCGTGCAAGCATCTCAGTTGTCCTACTTATCAATCTATGGCTGAATGCAAAACTGGGAATAAAACTTAATAACAGTAAAAAAAAAAAAAAACCAACACCCAAAGCATTAAATGTGAAGGATCTTGTCTGGATTTAGTGGTACCATCTCTATTTTTTGAAGTATACCATGTTTGCCATTGCAGCTTCCAGTGTGTCTGCAGAAAACAGACTTAAATCTACCTTGTGATACCAAGAATAATTGATAAGACTGTGTTGCCTAGGAGTAAGGGGGGAAAACAGAATGAATTCCCTCCATCTTGTAAGGAGTTGATGTTCCCATAGAACCCTTGACAGAGGTAGCTATTGGGTGAATGATCTTGTTGTGTCCTAGTTTTCTATAGGTATGGGATTATAGACATACCAACAGGAACAACTTCCTTCAGACCTACATCTCTGCTAAGGGAATTTGGCAATTTGAGTGAAGTTGCAGAAGCTTTTCAATGTAAAAAAGCTCATAATCTCTAGCAAAATTTTGGTGTTCAGTACTGCTTTAATGTAGTGGATTGGAAACTTTGTGACTGTATTGCTGCAGGATATAACTAATAGTGCATACAATATTTCTTCTGACTTAATTAATGTGATACATTTTTCCACACTTGGTGTTTCTAAAGCAATCTCTTCCCTGTCCCCCTGCCTTGCAACCTTCTTAGTATAGGAGCAGATGTATCTAGAAGAAAAAAGATTTTGCTCTGGGTAGTGTTAGCCTGTATAGGTTAGTGAGTGTTCTGAGGGGAAAATATCTATTTTTTGAGGAGTGATATAAATGGTGGCAAAGAATAAGACCTTAATCTTTCTCTTCAGGTTTGGGCATATTCTGTTTTTTGGAAAGGGTCAGCTTCATATCGTTGAATTATTAGCTTTTTAAAACTCTTTGCTTATTTGTACTTCACTAATGCTTCTAAGGAAGAGGAAAAACTTCAGCTATAGATGGATTGCTTTTCCAGGATTATCTAGAACCGTCACCCTGCGCATGGAACTTCATCATTTTTACTCAGGCTCTTTACCTTGTGTAACTATTGATATGCTATCTTTACAGTCTTCAAGATCCAGAGGAGGCACGGGACCAGTTTCATTTGGCCAGGCTGAACTGCAAGAAATTTGCTTTTGTGCATGTGGCTTTTGCACAGTTTGAGCTGTCGCAAGGTATGTAGAAAAACTTCTTTGGTCTTGCTGTTCTATGTTGTTTTAAACTTCTCTGTTACATAATTTGCAAGGAAACATAGGTATTAAATCAGAACAAGAAAAATCTGGATTTTCGTCTTTTTCGATTGAAATTTAATGAGAACGTGTGTTCAATTTTAAATGAAAATATGTGCACAGTTCTTAATAGGTTTTTTCCTTTTTAGAAATACCTTTAAAACAAGATGAAAATTAGCACCGATTTCTGATTTTTTTTTTTTTTAAGCTTAGATCTTACAGTGGGAGGTATGAGTAAGGCTTTTGCCGTATTGAAAAATGATACTCAAACTTGTTTGATAATTTCCCTTTAGATATATTAAACTTGCTTGTGGAAGAAATTCTGGCTCCTTCCAAAGACCAACTGTAGATTCTTTGTGGGTTTTTTGTTAAATGAAAATATGCTGTAAATGTGCAATTTGGTTCAATTAAATTTCCCCTCTGCTACTCAAGATCCTAAGTAGCTAGCAATTATATTTTAATTGACCTCTGTTTCCTGTTCCATTATTGAACATTCATGTTGGGACTAAAGAGATGGTTGATATCTGCTTTTGCTTCATAAATGCTGTGGACTGACTTATTTAACAGTATGATAAATGTCATGTTCTAATCAGTTGCGGGGGGGTGGTTTGTCAGTATTCAAAACAGAATGGTAATCCTTGTCATATGGTGCCATACAGCAGTGTTTTAGGCAAGCCATTCTGATGTGAGAGTCGTAATGTCTTTCAAAAACTCTGGCTCCCTTCTTTGAGGGATGCCTGAACTCTCCGTCCTTGGTAGGGATAGCTGCGCTGACAGCTTACTTTGTAAATTAATTTATCCTGTTCCTTGATGTACTGGATCTGGCTTGGCTGGGGTTAATTTTCTTAACAGTGCATATGAGGCTGTGTTTTAGGTCTGTGACTGCAACAGTGTTGACAATGTACCGGTGTTTTAGCTGTTGCTGAACACCGCTTGCATAGTGTCAAGGATTTCTGTTTTGTGCTTGGCCCCTCCTCTGCCCAAAGTGAGTAGGCTGGGAGGGGACACAGCTGGGACAGCTGACCAGAACTGACCAAAGGGGTATTTCATGCCATATAGTATCATGCTCAGCAGTGAAAGGTCGGGGATAGTCTTTTCACAGTAACAGTTGCTCAGAGACTAGTCATCAGTCTTCTGGTAGGAGGTGATGAATGATTGCCTTTGTATCGCTTGGGTTTTTTTTCCTTTTTGTATTAAACTCTTTATCTTTGAGTTTTTTCTTGCTTTTGCTCTTCCAGTTTTGCTCTTCCAATTCTCCTTCCAGATTATTCTAGACTATATAAATTATGGTCTAATATATCTAGAAAAATATGTGCTCAATGTGGTCCAATGTTTTGGACCACAAAGTTCACCTTTTTACCTTGCCTTATGTCACTCCTTTCCTGTCGTGTGTAGGGAAGGTGGCCCTGGTACTTGGTAGCAGGGTTGTGCTGCCTACCCACAGGCTTGTATTTTTGGGTGTCTTTTTTCAGTCTTCTTTCTATGGGTGGCTTGAACAGGGATCTATGTCACCCTGTTTCTCCTCCCTTTAACAGCTTGCTCCATCTAGAAGGAAAAGCACATTGCATTAAAACTGCTTTCTTCTTTGAAAGAAGAAGACTTGGTGGATATATTTTGAGTTTTTTGTGATTTGTTTTTCTTCATGGCTTTTGTTAGTATAATGCAAGTTGTTGTATACTGCCTAGGATGAGAAATTCTCTCCAAAATTAACTACAATAAATCAAGGAGATTAAACTTTATTCTATATTCTGGATTCTGAATACATCTTACTAGATGTTCCTCTTCATGCTTACTTCTGTTTTTTATAGACAAAACCACTGCTTGTGGAAAATATACTCTGTCCAGTGCTTTCTTATTTTTACTGTTTTATTAGGAGGCAGTTTGTGTGTTCAAAATGTGTTCCATGAAGCAGAGCCATTTTATTAAAATCAATAAGTAAATACTCATTTGTCTCCTCAGATTTTCCAGGGTTTTTTTTAACTAATAACTTTATCTGTAATGGAACAGGAAAGGCTGTGGAAATTCCCCTCAGAAATACATGCCAAATCAAATGATTGAGGAATGATACTGAATAAGACTCCTACACAGGATGGGGAGGACAGGACTAAATACTGCATATCTGTGACTTGAAATTCCACAGTTTTTCTATTTCAGATGAGTCAGTTGTCTGACTGGTCTTGTTCTAACATAAACTTGTGTTGAATATATAAACAGTAGTAAAATGTAGCTAGTAATTTGTCTAGTGAGCACTTGTATGCTTATTAAAAAATATAATAAAACAGTAATACTGCAAGAATAAATATATTGTCAAATAAGTGTAATAAAACCTATTGTGTAATTTAAGTAAAATGTAGAAATGCTACTGGTGGTTACCAATGACTAGATTCATCCTGTCACAATCACTTGTGAATTTAATTACCCCATGCCTATGGGATGCGTTCATGCAATAGTTTTTTCTTAATTTGACAGTGAATAGTCAACTTGAAATGAAGTACTAATCCCAAACGAATAAGCCATTTATGATTGTCTTTATTTTATCTCCAATGTGCTCTCTGATTTGTATCTGTTATCCTTGAGCTGGTTTATTTGACATTTGGTAATGCGTATGGAGCTATAGTGTCCCTGGTGAATGCTCCAGAGAGGATTAACGTGTGAGTTGTATGTACCTTGAGTGCTGTTCCTTTTTCACTGAGTGTGCCCAGCTTAGGTCAGAGGGAAAAGAGGAGGATGGTGGTGCTTTGTTACCTCCTCATCCCGATCATTTCAGCAGTGCTTTGGCACACCTTCCAATTGCTTCTGGATTAATCTGTCTTTCCCATTGCATTAAGAAGAAAAAGTTAATTATACATGCACTTCCCTGACTTGAGCAAAACTGTGAGCTAAAGGTCAAGTCAAAATTCTGAAATTATGGTTGGCAAATTGATACCGATTTCCTTATAAATTGAATATTCATGACCTGGAAATAGTGACACAATAAAGACAAATAAATAAAACATTCTGTT
Source organism: Larus michahellis (assembly GCF_964199755.1). Classification (NCBI taxonomy): domain Eukaryota; kingdom Metazoa; phylum Chordata; class Aves; order Charadriiformes; family Laridae; genus Larus; species Larus michahellis. The sequence continues at coordinate 95,107,778 of NC_133898.1, read as the reverse complement.
TTGTTTTTATTTAAATGCTGAATACAACTTCATTTAAATATGTCAGATGAGCTGTCTCTTTCTTTTGGTGTGCCTTGGGTGGTGTGCTTGAAGCAAGATTTGCTGTGAATTGCTCAGAACTCATGACCATAAGTAAAAGTCTACTTTTGGCTATATAGAATGTTATGCCTGGGTGGATCATTCAGGTTTTTTGTATCTGATGAAGTGGACTGATTGAAACTCACAGGTACTTCTGGCTTTACTTTTGTGCCTTAGTTCCTCATCTGTTAAGTGGGATGGAGCAGCTCATTTTCACAGAAGTGTTTTAGCGTCATATTATTTCTTATTCAATGAGAGGCACATAATACTAGGAGCAATTACTTTCACTTTGAATAGCAGGTCTTATGGAAGCAACGTGTGGTTACTAAATATAGCCAAAGGTAGAATGCTGGTTAAGGATTCTTAAAAAGAAATACCAAGCCTATCCACTTACTCAGGATTTGGGAGAAAAATATTATTTAATTGTATGGTTAAACAAGGCACAACAAATATGCACAAAAGACACTTAAATTAAATCATAGCTAATCTTATTTTGTTGTTTCCTTGCTTCAGTGTATAACATCACCCATTCTTAAAATAGGTTAATTAAACATCAGTTCCTCACACATACAACCCACTTCCCCCCTGCCCCAGCCTGGACTGGAGGTGACATTGACAGCTAACTTCAGTTTGAGTTTCCAGTGCTAGAGATATCACAGAGCTCTGAAATATACTATTATATAATATAAGAAATAATTATATATGTATGTGGCACTTACAAAACCAAAGTGGTTTACACTTTGCTGCTTTGGAACTAAGGAAGAAGGGCATTTGGGACTTCAAGGGCATTAACAGCTGTAACAAAACATTGCATTATTTTGCCCTGATGTTCTCTAAACAAAGGAAAATATTTTGGTTGCAGTACACTTCTTTCCTTAGTTGACTCTTACGTTTTTTTACTAGCATGTATGTGTACATGCTTATATATGTAAACTGATTACTTTAAATGATTTTGTTAAAACACACCTTCTTCCCTTCCAGTTCTGTTCAATCTCTGTTTACAGCATTTAGTAACATGTAAGACTGTAATAAAAGAATACTGTTCCTTTTCACTCCTCTTAACTGTAGTGCTTTCTAGAGTAGTGATGTTTGGTTTGACAGCTGCTTTTAACTTTGATTTCTATTAAGTGTATTAAAGATGTCTTGTAATGCATACATAAAGGTTGTATCTGGTCAGATCTAAATAAAAGTCCATAAAGCTCTTATTTCCTTGCTGATACTACAGAAAACTGAATTTTAGAATTTGTGTTGTATTTCTTTACAGTTCCTATAACACTAAACAAATGCTGAGAATGCAGTTTGTGACTTCATAAAGCGTATTTTGTGACCCAGTGTTCAACTTCATGTGGAAAAATTGACTTGCTTGATTCACTTGTAACTAGTTCCAGGCAGTATCCTGAAAGTGGATATTTGAGGAGGGAAGTGCCTAATGAACAATGGCTTCACAGAATGACGCAAAGTGAATATAAGCAGCATAAGTGTAATCATGTCTTGAAAAAAACCATGTTGCCCCAGCGTAAATTTTATTTCCTTGATTTCTACTTCTGTGTCCCTTACTACTTAGGAAATATGAAGAAGTGTAAGCAGCTCCTTCAGAAAGCTGTGGAGTGCTCTGCTGTTCCACTAGAAATGTTGGAAACTGCTCTACAGAACTTTCATTCACAAAAGAAGCAGTTGCTTTCAGATGAGGAGAAGGAGAACTTTGCAGGTAACTACAATTTCTTAAATTGTTGATAAGAATTTTTGCATGTTGTAATGCTCGACTGAAAAAATAATAATAAAAAATCTTTCTAGGTATACAAACTCAAAATCTGTTATTGTCTAATAAACAGTTATATTTATCTATATTCTCCATCTTATTCCCTCAATACTTGGTTCCGTCTTTGATGCAATGACTTTAGTTTGCGGGAGCCATAGGATGGTAGACTTTAATTCTGACTCATTAGGTATTTTTACTTTGTAATTGAGACTCCCAGCTGAAAGTGTGAAGTAAGAGCTACTGGTGGTAAAGAAGAATTAGAACCGAAACATACAGAGTAAGCTCTACAGATAGATACACCTCCACAGTAAGCTATCTGCTTGTGACACTTAGGTGCCAGAACTTTACCAGCATCTTTCAGTGAAGTCAAATCTAAGAAAGAGAATCCCTTTAAAGTTTATATTTTTTTTTTACAAATGGACAAACCCCACGCATTTATCAGTACAAAATTCAAGTGCTTGCCTATATAGTGAAATATAACTGATACTGGTTGCTGGCTGTAATCTCAATAAGAGAACAGTTACCTGGAAGTTTTCAAGAGATATAAAGTTGTTTGGAGTGGAAAACATGGTTTGACTCAAATATTGAAGCGCATGTAACTAACTCTTGCAAGAGTGGTATCTAAAGCTTCCATGTTTTTGCTTTGTGTAAGGACAGAATTAGTGCAAAATAGACCTGACTTCATTTCCTTAGGAATATTTCTTCAGGAACACTATTTGAGATTTGGCTGGCTCCCATTGAATCAACCTGGGTGTGAAACAGTAGTTGGGCAAGGAGCAAAAATGTCTGGTGACACTTGCAATAATAATCAGTTATTGTATTAATTTTTTAGTAAAACTTATTTTTGGCCCTATTCTGTTTACCATTAATTGCATATAGACGTCATTAGTGCCATAACTGATGTATGTGCCACAGAAGTTCATGGATTGTACAACTTCTGTCTGATATTACTGGCTCTACTTGCTGCAAAGCTAAGGGAATACCTATGAAAGAATACGTGTCAAAAGCCTGTTTGCCAGTTGGGAAGCAGTGAACTTTGGAGGAAGATTTTTTTATTTAAATGAACTTGTAACATTAAGTATTTGAAAATTGGCAAGTTTTGCTTCATCTATTTAAAGATAAATTTTAAAAGGCAAATAACATTAGACTTGAAACATCTCAAACTCAGGGATGTACGTGGCCTAAATGATTGAACTTGGCTTTAAGTGAATTTGTATGGTGTTTCTGGAGCAATACAGAAACTATTTTATCTGTTTTATTTTATAGGCATTTAAGTCCTGTCTGTTTCATATTTCCATTTTAAAAGACTTTGAAATACTTATATTTGAAAACAGGAATACTGTCTATGTAAATGCATTTCTTCACTACTTCAAAAAATTGTTCAGAAAGCAAGTCTAGAAGCCTTTGGTTTAATTCCTTTTTCCCCTCTTTCATTAATGCACAGCAATCTAAAGTATTTGACATGCCAGGTGCAATCAAGAGTTTAATTGGGGGGAAAAATATAATTTAGTACTCAAAAACTGTAAGGCATGAGTAGTATGAGAGGCAGATAGGCTGTCTCAGACTGTGAAGAAATAAAGTATGGTAGATCACTAGCTGAATGTGAGACTCCAGCAGTAAGACTGGGCAATAAGTGTTTAAATGATGGAAAAAAGAAATGTGTGGGATGTGTGTGAGGCTTATAATGATGGTACTGGATTGGTAAACTGCTAATTTGAAATTATATTCAGTGTTATATTAAACAAAAACTTCGAACTACATTATACGTCGAGCCACTTCTCTGTTTAATACATTGAACTGAGTAGTTTGGTCTATTCACATAAGTCATTTATTAAAAAAACATAGACTAGAAATAGGTAATATTGTGGTGTTCTTCATCTGACAGAAGCCTGTCTTCTGCTGGCTGAAGGGAGCATGGGAGGATTCAAAATAAAAATCAAATTAATTTTAATGAACTGATCCAGAATTTTAAAATGTTCAGAAAAATTGGAATATAAAAAAAGTCCTTTAACTGTGATTCATGGGAGGCTGTGGCTAGCCATGAGTTCTTCTGTTTATTGGTTAATGGAATAATTTCCTGTATTGATGGGAAAACAATGCCTACAGGATGTAGAAGATCATGTTATAATATTTTAGTTGTCTTTGGCTTTTTTAAAATGCTTGTTGTGGTGTCTGTCTCTAATAAAAAAAAAATCTTACATAATGGAAGAGACCTGTCTATCTAAATAATCAGGTAATAATTTCATTTTTTAAAAGGGTTTGTCAGGAAAATAACTGAAGTTAACAGTTTAGTGTATATCTGAAGGCTCTTAAAAGAGCTTGTACTCCTTAATGTTCCCTAAATGAAGAATTAAACTACCGTTTTTATATAACAACTCGTGAACACATGTTCATGGACAGTTACTAACGTGTCAATGTGTCTGCATTATTGTATCCTGACTTCTTGTTTATCTGAGAAATAACCTTCTCTTATTCACCGCTAGGCAAAAAAGGTTTGGTTGATGACCATGTTGTTCTAAGCTGCTTATTTCCAGCTTTCGAAGTTCTAGAACAACTCTTCAAATCACTTGATTTCTGGTTTTGCTTACTGTAAAGCACATCTGAAATATATGCTTTATTTTCACAAGGTGCAATAATACCATGACTAGGAGTTGAATTGACGTTTCATTTTAAGATTAATGTGTAACTTCATATAACTTTTGCCAGATCTTCAGTGACAGAGCAAGATTCTGTATGGGACTGAGATGGGGCAAGGGAATGAGCTGTTTGCTGTTGCCTGCCTTGATCTTCTCTGACCTGGCAGTAGAGCACAGCTTACAAGAGCATACTCAAAATTTTCACTCTGTGAAATGAACTGGTTTAACTTCACCCAACTAATTGCTTAGACTAATTCAGCTGAGTTTCTAATTCAGCTGAATTTAACTGATATGAATTAGGGATTACCCTCATAAGTGCTGTGTTGGCAGGTCAGTGAAGTGGAAGGATCAGTAAAAGGGCTTTGGTAACAACTCACTGGGCTAGTAAGTTCTTCAACTGGTTAGTAGAGTTGGCTCTAAGAGGGAATGTGCTCCTGGCCTATGTCAGGAGGTTTGGAGGTGATTTTGAAGTTTCTTTCAGCCTTAGGATATGTTAGCATGAAAAGCATGTTCAGTAACTGGAATTGGGAAGCTTCTTGGAGTTTTAATGAGTAAAACTGCAGTTAAAGTACCTCTCCTCTTAAGAGGGCGAAGGAGAATCTGCTTAAGGTTGGCAGTTCTGATTCCTGTCTTCTACCTCTGGCACAGTAGGTAGTTCTAGAGATTTAGTATGCAGCCTTCTAGAGATTGTACTGAAAACCCTGAAGGAGAAGATCTGCCTGTGAAAGATTTACCTATTTATTTTGTGAATGCTGCTTTTTATAACTTCCAGTAGAATTGAAAAGGCTGCATGCTTTTGCAATTGCAGGCACCTGTTAAATGCTTTCAATCCAGGTGGATCTACAGAAACACAACTGAAGTAGCACAAAAATTTTGTATCAAAATTAAATACCACATAAATGAAGTCAGAGACCAAAAGCTAATGCTCCACAGGAAAACAGGACAGGTCAGGGATATTATCAATATCTTGGGTCTCTGCAGTAGCAGGGAGCTTGTCAGGATCATCTAGACAGTTGTACCTTTGATACGCTACCTCTCAAACAAGATGAGTTTTGATGCTTAATTTAGGATTTATTATAGTTATTCAGGCATGGGTGTCCTCATCACATGAGCTGAAAAATAACTGAAATGAACAGAGAAAGAATCCAAATGTAAGAGGCTTTAAATCTCGTGAGGAGTCCTTGTGGAGCAAGCTTCAGAGGCAGCCTTTGGATGATGCTGGTTTGGAGTGGAGTTGTATTCTCAGAATGTAGATTTGGAAAATCTGCTTGCTCTGAAAGAGTGGGTTTCTTCTTCACTCCTGCAATATACTATTTAAACCAATGTTTTTGATGCTTGTATTCTTCATGCTGCATATAGGATGAGGTGAGTGAGGTTGTTGAATTAAAAGTTTAATTGCTTGGATAGTCTTTGGACATCTTGAATCTCCCTTTTTTGTGTTTAGATATAGTTTACAACTGTAACTGTATAGAAAACAAGTAGCTAATATATTTAACAATTGTTACAGGAAATTTTGTGCTTATCCTGGAAAGCTGCTTGTGGTTGCGAGTGTGTTAGGGTTTTTTCTTCTGAATTATATCTTTTATAATTATATAAAATGTCTGTCTAGATCAATAGGAAATACTGATATATGTCAGTGATACTAGATTACTGCAAATGTATGTATTTTTAAATTGCACTTATTATAAAAGAACACTTTCTTTTGAAATAACTACAATCTGCTGTATTATCCAAATAATTCTAACTCATTTACCTACAGTATCAAGTACACAAGAGCTTGGACTTCAGAGCATAATTGGAAACTACAGAAGCATAAAAAAGAATGAACCTGGTGAAAATTCCACTGTTACCAAACCTTTGTTTGGGTAATGGCTTGATTTCTTTCTTAATTTCTTAAAACACCATTTAAACAAAAACTGCACATACACACTACATTTCTTTTTTTTCTTTGCCTTCAGGGAGGAGAAATCCCAGGAATTTGATGCCCTCTTAAATTGCCACAATCCATTAAGACCGCTAAACAAACCTAACCAGGTATAAAAATGTAACATTTTGCTTCAAAACTTAAACTTTTCATTGTGCTTTCCACATCTGATAACTTTCAATTTACTCTTAGGCCTGCCCCTTTGGGAGGGTTCCTGTTAAACTAGTAACTGATGATGATGATGATGACGTGAAGACAACGGATGTTCCTCTTGCAGCTAGTGTTATGAGGAGGTATGGTTATTGGGTTTACTACAGCACAACAGATCTTAATTCTCTTTTTCAACAGAATGTTTTTGTTGGATAGTGGAAATATCAGTTAAGAATATTAAAATGAATCTAAAGATTATCGACAGATAGTCATTATAACTGCACTAGGTATTGCAATAACCCACTTCCTATCTTATTACTCAGATTCTTTGTATGAGAGCATGCAAAGATCAGTTTCTTGTTCTGGCTAATTGGTAGGCTCAAAAGGAAGGGAGACTAAGGCAAAAATAAATTTTGTTCAAAATAACTTTACACTTGTGTATTCCAGTTCCTAAAATTAGATACAAGGCAGTCTTGTAAGTTCCCAAAAAACTTTTAAATCCTCATTTTTAACATAATCCATTTGATAATGATTATATTAAGAAAGGGGTTATGCTCATTTTATTGTAAATGATTGTTCAGCATTGGAAGAAAATAGCACTTTGCTACATGTTACTTGACCGTAGCACAGCTTGAAAGTAAATACAGGAGAAAAAGCTTCTCCCCCAAGTTAAGTTTGTTATGCTTTTTTATTGTTGTGTAATTAAATTCATGTAGAAATGGGAACTTTGGGGAGAAATATGTAACCAAAAAGTAATAAATGCACCCTTAACCTCTCAGAAGTTAGCTAAAGCCCAATATTCTGAATCTGTGAAAGCAGTGAGATATAAGGTATTTCACATAACAATACTGTTCTGTAAGTATTTCAGAATTGACTTTGGAACAGACTAGTAGGGTTTAGGATCCTAGATGTAGCTTATTACTCTTTTCTGTGGAAGGCAATCAATTATGTCATCTGTCATAGGATAATGATGGCATTGTTACAGACTTTTTTGGTATTGTTTCTCACTTGACCGTCAGAGTGGACCTGCTTTTCTGTGTATTTGAAACTTGTAGCCAAAAGGCTTCACACAACTGCCTTTTCATGTGCGTCATAAAAGGCAATCATGACATTATATGTTGGCATGTGATGTAATTAATAATGTTATTTCAATAGGCAAATATCTGGTTCCAAATGTACAGCTTTCATTACACCTCTTCCACCATCAGAACCAAAATCTAGTGGGGGTGATTCATACGACCTGGGAGACTTGCAGGTAACTTAAATTTTTTGCAATAGATGTAAGGAACTCTACCTGGCTGTCCTATGATATTAGAAAGGAAAATAATAAACACTTTTTTCAGTTTAAGAAAGAGATAATGTAGAATATTCATGTGTGCTAAGTAATCAGTTGTGAATAGAAATATTCATTGTGGCTTTTAAATTTTAAAACTGTTATGCATAATCAGGTGTTAAGAAAGAGCTTTCTCTGGACAATACATCTGATGGGAGAAGTGGGGGGGGTGTTAAAAATCTGTCATGACTTATAAAGAGGGGATAATAAGATTTCATCTTGACTACAGGAGCTCTTTTAGCTGTAGTCATGAGTTCTATCATGGGAAGTACTCTATTCAATGAAGTCCATTTAATTGAGTTCACGAAGTGCTCTATGGAGCTGTAAATTATGGCTTTTGATAGATTAATTTTGAGCTGTGCCTTGGATTATCGTGTCCTGTGTTGCTGTCCCCAGAAAGAAAATTCAAGAATAGAAAGCATTTAGGTCTTTGTTACAGAAACTGTATGATGGAAATTCAGGTTGTTGATGGATTTAAAAAATATCAGTAATGCTTGTCTGTGTGCCCTGCACTGTTTTCATACGCATATTTGCTTTGTGGTGTGTCAGTCATTAATTATCATAAGGAAATGTCTTTCAGACACTATGCTTGGGCTCTCCCCTTTGATTCTTTTTAAGATGCTTTTTATTTTCTTTAGTTGCAGGTGTCAGATGAGAACAGCATAGAAACAGCTACCAATTCAACTGTAACTCTCAAACCCAAAATGAATACAAGTTTTGTGATTAAAAGAGAAGGTAACTATTAATATGTGATATTTCAGTAGTTTGAATAAGAATAACCATTGAAAATTTGCTGTTCTATATTTTAAAGAAAATGCATTGCTAAATAAAATGTTCTTCAAAAAGTGAAAAAATTCTTCTGCTTGGAATAGAGGAGGATTTAATTAAAATCTGGCTTTTGAATGGCACCTGTGAAAGTAGTAAAAAAAAACCCAATAAAACCAACAAACAAAAACTCTTTAAAAAAAAAAAAAAAACAAACACCCCAAAACCCCTAAAATTCCCTACTGCAACATTGTCAAAAAGTGTAGAGTGCTGGGCTTGAAGTAAAATGCCAATGTATAGTGCTAATTCATTGTGTCTTTATGTTAGGTGGATTGTAAGAGCTAAATAGGCATTGAAACAGCAACAGTGCAAGGTTTCAGATTAAGACTTGCCAGCTTGAGTGTAGCAAAATGTTGCTGGCATATCAGATAAATGCTAGTTTATACCAAAACAAAAAAGCGAATGTTGGCTGAGAGAAATTCAAACTAAGGATTATAATGTTCTTGAGAGGTAGTCTGTTGAGATTTTCTTGAGAGCAAACAGTAGTTTAATTTTTCCGGTGATTTTCCTTGTATATGCCCCTAGTTTACCATATAGGCGCCACAGCTCTGTTTTCTTTTGTTGACATTTAATGTGAGATTGTTTTGGCTGAAGTAAGCTTAAAAAGCTGAGACCGTGACACTGTCTTTCACTTGAAAAAAAAGTGCAAAGCTCCTGCAATTCTCTCTGAGTGCAGAACACCCACATCATCTCTTGCTGTCAGCATTTTCTATCCTGTTTACCCATTGTGCATGAAACTCTAGGTGGCTTTTTCTGTTGTTTATGTATTAGAGAATATTTGTCATATTAGGATTGTTCACATATCTTAATTATTTGCTTCTGCTTTGATCAGGCTTCTCTTGTCTTTTGTTTTCATCTGTTAAGTGTCCGTTGTCTTTGATCAGCTTCACTGCTGAACTTGGACACAACTTGGATGTAGAGCAAGTAAAATTTAGAAGGTTACTAATGACTTAGCACCAACACCATGAAATATGGGATACGTGTACTAATCTTTTACAGTTACTTGACGCTTCTAGATTTCTGATGAAACACAGTTCCCTAGATGGCTTTCTGATTTATGATCCTACTGAAGAAGTTAGGTGAATATGTCTAATAATGATGCAAGGGTCGGATTTAGGATTATATACGTATCTACTTATTGTTGGAAAGAAAATGATTTCATTTGAAAAATCGTGATTTTTTTTTTAACTTCAGTGTCTCCCCAACCGCCCACCAAAACCTTTCCCACTGACTTGTGTTGGGAACGGTTTGGATTTCAGGTAATACTTTCCCTGTTAGTGCTTCATGCAGCCTTCCAGACGAGGTGGTGGTTGTCGCACCTCAGTCCTTTGGTAGCTCAATTGTGCTCAACTTCCGCTTAGTGTGGCATATTGCTTTCTAGTCATTTGAAAAGAAAACTGAACGAGCACTTGAAGGAATGCTCTTAGGCTGTGCTATTTGCAGCCTGCCCTGCAAATCTGCCAATTCACTGTCTTATTACCTCTGCAAAAGGAACCACGAGATGGAACATGCCTTGTCCCTTTATGCCTCTGGCTTCAGTCATTACACTGGGTTATAGGTTGCCTGTTGTCACAGACAACAGACTTCTAATTTGAAGTATTGCAATAAGCTTATCTTAAATGTTTTATAAACCTGCTTAGTGTCCCAGGATGTTGTAGTACAAATGATGAATATGATCTTGTTCTGTGTGTTGGTGAAGGAAACAGTTGTGTCTCTCTTACTGTTACACTTTGAAGAAAGTTGTCAATGTTATTACACTGAACTGAATATGAATCCTGAATGCCTTTTAATGCCTGATTCTAGTAGGTCAACTGTGTGTGTTTGTTCTGATATAGAAAATGAGGTAAAATTATTCTAGCAACTGGGGGGAAAAATGTCAGAAACTCTGTGGAGTGGAAACTCAGTGGAGTGTCAGAAACAGTACTAACTATCAAGTCTTTTTAATAATCTGGTTTTGTTGTGTTTTGTTTTTTTCTTTTTTAGAAAATAAAGTCCAGCATCAGGAGCTGAAGATACCAGAGCCAAGGAGTCTGGAAAGTCAACAGCAACAATTTAGTTCTGGTGAAAGCTATAGGAAGCAGTTGGAACAGATTAAACTAAACTATGTTAATGCTAGAAAAAAATGGCCGGTTCAAGATGTGACACAGAAAAGCTGCTCCAGAGAGGTAAAATAACAGGAATATGTAGTGGTTTTCTAGCTGCAGCAGCTTTCACATGTTGAAAAAGTGATCTCTGTGTTTGTAATTGTGTCTCTCTGTATGGAATAATATCTTGTTTTGCCCTCTGTAGGGAAAACAATCGAACCTTGAACAATCTGGTCCTCCTGTTTCAAAAGGATTATCACCACCAGATGCTGTTTCTAAGAGAAGTGATCCATCACATGTTTGTGGAACACCAAGCACCACCTGTAATGATTATATGGACTGGTGAGCCACTTCTTTGAGTTGAACACTCATGAATGGTAGTCGATGTCTGGAAAAACTTTAGCAGCTTTTAACAGGGTTTCTTAAGCTTTTCTGTTCAGATAGCACACAAGATTTCTGAGTGCTTCCAACTCTTGATGTCAAAAGCCTGACTTTAAGATTCAGATTTCATTTAGGGACCTCTGTCTTCCCTGGAAGTTTTTCAGCATTTGGAAATACACCATCAAATCCATAAGTCCTTATTAGAGCATTTACCTGTTTCTTTGATTCCTGCTGCATGACGCTTTCTTTTGTATGCCTTGTGTTTTTTGTGGCTGAAAAGCTTTTTAGATTGATAACTATATATCAGCCTGGTTCCTGTGATGCAAGTATCTGTGGTTTAAAAAAAAAAAAAAAGGTGTAAGGAATCTAGAGGCTTGCAGAATAGAGCACTCAAGTTGGGAAATGTTAGCATTTGTTTATCCATGCAATCTTAAATTGGGCATAAACATATATTGATAATCTTTCTGATCATGTGATTACTTACTATTTTCATAAGTCTCTATGATGAATTATATAGGTCACGGATATATGATGAGTAAGCACTGTTCCTGTTGGTAGGATCTCTGTCTCCGTAGCTGTAGAATTTAGAATATATGTAGTGCATGAAGCACATCATCTCATGATGGAACTTGATAAAAATAGTCCTTGAATAGTAGTCCTGTTCTTGCTTCCTTCAAACTCTTTTAAAAATTAAATGCTCATTACACACAGTATGTATGGCACATGATAAATACACAGAATTGTGGAGTGCTTTTGTGTTCAGTGACAACCATGATTTTTGACTTGTTCTACCTGTTTACTTCAGACTTTTGTCATTTTATTCCCTAAAAAAAAAGTCTTAGGGATATAAATTTTTCCAGTTCTGACCTTTTGCATCAGTTTCTATAAATACTGTGGAAAAGTAGTATATTTGGTGATAGAACTAAATATATCGTAGACATATCAAGGGAACAAATCAAAAAACATAAAGAATTTCTTGCAGTCTTTAGTCTTTTTAAATACATGATCTTTCTGCTCACGTACAGCATAGCTAAAGCTCTCAAAAACCCCTCTCATAATTGCCTTGGAGCTATTTGCCCCAGTATGCTCACTTAAAAAAAAAAAAAGTCGTGTCTCTTCATCTAAAAAGGTTTTGAATATAGAACAATAAGGTGAAAAAAACTTAACTATGGCTATCTTGCTGTCTTTTGGCCAGCTCTTCTAGTTACATGGTTCTTTCATTTTCCAGTTTGTGGGGAGTGCCAGCTAGTATCTGAAGATGGGGATTTCTTTAGTTACTATTTTAAGAAATAATTCCTAAGCATGTTACAGTTGAAGTGTACTCTAAAAGACTTCTAAACCAAGAAGTGGAACTGGTTTTGATGCTAATTATTGAATGTAGCAGAGGCTTTTGCTAGTCAATAGGGTTTAACTTTAAAGAAGCAATGAAGATTTGAACTTTGTTAGAATAATCTTAAAAACAAAAAAACCCCAAAACAACTAAATGCAGATATTGTTCATAATTTCCTTTAGTTTCAGAACACCAGTTGTAAAGAACAACTTTCTACCAGGATGTCAAATTTCTACTCCCTACAGCCAGCTCCCATATTTCCTACCACATACTCCAGCAACTCCATTTCAAAATCAAGTTGGCTTGCAGGTAACGACTTCAGGCTATCTTCTGCCATTTTTAAGTACATATTTTCATTGGACGTTAGTTTAGGTTAAATATATGCGTATATGTTTTTTTTAATCTAAAGTTGCTATTCATCTTTTTGGATGGGTAATGGAAAGTAGTCTGCATTGCTTATTCTCAAAATAACTGCTGCTTCATATGTATGTCTGAATTTAGGTAAAATAAGTCAGCTCTTGAAAAATCAGTTCAGTTGTGTCACAATCCTGAAGCCTTTATCTCTGACATGTAAGCCTTTTCAGATCCTACTTCATAACAGAAGCAAGAACTAGAGTCACTGTTTTTGTTCTGTTATATTTTTATAGTGGTACTATCCATTAGAGTGGTGTACCCATAAAGAGAAGCAGTGTAAAACTGTAAGAGTCTGAGGGAGGTAAAAGAATGAAGAATTACACTTCTCCATTTTGTTAGACTTCACAAATTTTGATGCTTTTGTGGTGACCTGAAATCACGTAAAAATGGATTACCTTAGATGGGTTGCACATTTAAGTAGGAGTCTTCACAACTGTAGACAGAATTGCAGGATAGTTTAAAGCTTCCTACCAGATGATTAATATTTAACACTTGTGGCTGTTCTGCAGCTTAGCGTAGCAGGTATGGGTGATACAGGCAGTTTCAGCTTCACAGCACTGAAGTCTGCTAGCTAGTAGTTGGCTTCAAATAAAATAGTAGGGGAGTTGAGTACGACTCTTAGTTGCATGCTGTGACTGAAAGTCTTGTAGACTATCACATTTCCAACAGCTGTAAAGAGGGAGGTGTCTCTAAGGATCTGAGAAGCCTTATTAAAAAACACCGTTTTCTTGATTTCCAGTGTGAAAAGCATGGGTATCTTTTATGAGTTCAGTGATGTTATGTGCCAAGTGATGATCATTATACAAATACTCTTGCTATGGGGATCTTTAGCTTTCCAGACAAACATGTTTACAGTTTAGCTTTGCAGTTCATCTTGTTCAGAAAGACAACTTTAAAGCATATTAACCTAATAAAAAGCTAAGTTCTACCAAGTTCTGCTGCATGTATAGCAATATTGGGTTTTTTCTTAACTTTTTCTGTATATTCACAGGTTCCAGCTTCTATCCCTTCACATGAATGTCTTGCTATCAAAGGAAGAGTTTATACAATATTAAAGCAAATAGGTAGTGGAGGCTCAAGTAAGGTAAGATGCTCTTTTATTATTTTAGACAGTTGCTCATTTACACAGTAGTAGTTGTATTGTAAACATAGATGATGTCATCTAATAAGGACTGCCTAGTACTAACATTTACAAAATGTTTGAGTGACCCAGAGAATCTAGGAATCTGTTGTTTTAAAGCTATGCTTAGACTTTATCCCTCATGGATGCAGAAGAAACATAGTGGACAGATTAGATTTGGTACAATGCTGTCTCACCTGAGTCTTCAGATGGCCTGCAATAATAACTGAATTAATGTATTATTATGAAAATGATGCTTCAATTATGACAGGATGTTAAATACAGTACTGTTCATTTTAGTGGAGAAACAAAGTAAAACCAGCAGATTGATAAAGGGGGGGTGCTGAAGTAAAGAATAAACAGTGAACAGAAACTCTGAACAGATGTGGTCAGAACACTGACAGGAGCTATGGAAATAGGAAAAAGTGATTACCCAACACCTAAAAATCTCACTTAAATCAGTAAACAAAGGTTGGAGCCCATTTTGTTTTGCTTTCGGCGTGAAGGCCTGAAAGTAGATTGTGTATGCTCTTGAAGATAATTTCTGTTGTGGAGTGAGTATTAAAATTCCTAATAAAATCAGCTCTTCTGTTATAGGAGATATGCTGCAGTATTACTGTAACATGGGAGGCCATTGTTTAGGGCAGTGTGATTATGTTGAGAAATGCATGGCTGGTAAGGTTGATTGAAAGTTCCTGAAGTGAACAGGCCATCCCTTGCTACTTCTGTAACTTGTGTGAGAAGGGGAATGTAAGCATGACTGAAGTGATGACTGAGCTGCTTTCTATAAGGAAATTTGGGGTCATAGGAGCTTGGGAAACAGTTTCGGCAAAATCTCTTGTTCAGAAGATAAAGAATTACAACAGAAACGACATAGGCAGTTTTGTGTGACTTTAGATTTCTCCTCTGCTTTCTTCTGTCTCCCATACCTCTGCTTCGCCTGTGTGCTTCTGTCTTAAGACTGTATAGTAGTCACAGGGACAGTCTACAAATTTCTGTAAGGGAACTCTTAATACATGCATGCATTGGTTAATCCTTAGTAACAGCCTCTGTAGTACTTAGTCTGCAGCACTTGGAAAGTGGAATGGTTACTTTTGGGTAATCTGAGGCATACGGTGAAATATAAATTGGATACTTAAATGATAGCATTTCTATTTATAACTCTTTTTTTTTTTCCCCAAAGTATCCTTTTGACTTGCCAAAAATTGCCTGGAAATCTTAGTTAGAGATAGTTTTAGAAATATCTCTAATCTTGTCCTTGAGTTCAGTCCACTAAATCCTTTGGTGTTTTGTTTTAAATGCATGGATTTTCCCAAACTGGCTTTAAGGGCCTGAGATGGTACTTAAGATTGATGTTGTTTTATAGCTTTTCAATTTTTTAAATTAAAAATATTTGATAGCTGTCATTTCATAAGAAAAGCTTCCTCTGTTGGCAGCATGCAATTGTAGAATGAGGTGGGATGGAAGGGGCCTCTGCATGTCGCTCGATCCAATGGTTGGCTTAAAGCAAGGCCAAAATAGAGCAGGCCGCTCGTGGTCTTTCGTGATTGAGTTTTGAGTATCACTAAGGATGGAGATGTCACATCCTCTCTGGACAACCCGTTCCCCTGTTTGACTAGATGATGGTGAAATAAATTTCCTGATATCTAATTGGCATTTTCCTTGTTGTTAGTTATACCTGTTGGCCCTCGTACTTTGATGGTTCAAGAGCAGTCTCTCTTTCATACCTTCCCTTTAAATAGCTGAAGATAGCAATAAGATTCCCTGTAGCCTTTTCATCTTAAGACTGAATGGACTCTGCTCTCAGCCTCTTATGTGCCATGTAGTCTAACCCCCAGATCATCTTGGTGTGATACAATGGATGCGTAGTGGCAGGTCAAACCCTTATCTCTGTCGGAGGTGTTATTTTGCATTCTTTATCTCAGGAACCCTTCAAGACTTATGATTGAATATACCTAGTGAAATATAATGTGGTACCGAGATGGTTTCTCAGAGGGTGGTTTCCGTTGTATTTGGTGGCTTCTTTCTTAATTTTTCTTCATGATGACTTGTATGAACTTCTTTGTAAATTTATTGTTGCTTCTTTTGAAAAGGTACACTTTTGCTTTGAAATTCTTGCTGTGGTGAGATGAAGGACGATAGTAAATCAGAACTAGGATTGAAGTTATTTACTGATACTGTTTTGCAGGTGTTTCAAGTACTGAATGAAAAGAAGCAGCTCTATGCTGTCAAATATGTGAATCTAGAGGACGCTGATCAACAGACTGTTGAGAGCTATAAGAATGAAATTGCTCATTTGAGTAAACTGCAGCAACATAGTGATAAGATCATCCGTCTTTATGGCTAGTGAGTAAACACTAATTTTATTAAACCAGTATCTTTTTATATAAAGAAGTTGCCTTAAATTTTAACGCAAGTATATTCATTTTTTAGTGAAATTACTGATCATCATATCTACATGGTAATGGAGTGTGGAAATATCGATCTCAATAGCTGGCTCAAAAAGAAAAAGCACATTGATCCGTTGGAACGAAAGAGCTATTGGAAAAATATGCTGGAAGCGGTTCACACAATCCATGAACATGGTATACTTAAATAATTCTATGTATTTGTATAGGTTATATGGCAGAGATAACAGAATGTGTTTAAATTTTGGAGGTGATACTGCTCTTAGTTTTGGTGTAAATCTAGTGATCTTCAAAGATGGGTATTTACTGTATTGTGAGAAAAAATTTCAGTGAAACAAAAGACGAGTAAATCTTGATGCAGAGGTAGACTTTGGTAACTCCAAGTACCACCACTACATAACGCTTTCTATTTCCTCTCAAGAGGCAGAAAACAATCTTTTCTGTATTAGACTACATTGTATATTCCCAGTGCTGCATGTTCTCCGTTAGACTCAAATTTCAGTCACTCATCCTCTCCAAAAAAGCTTTGACATTAGTGACAGCTTTTACAGAGCTCTGTCGTTCTTTACTTTGACGTAGTGTTTCAGCTTTTTCCTCATAGTTCTTCAGGCCTTCCTTTCATCTTCACCTATGTAATTGAAGCACATGCATCTGTATTCTGTTTGACTGTATAATATAAAGCAGAGCAGATCTGGATCCTTTTTCTATTTAAGAAAGGAAAGTGAAGACCTGTACATACAGCAGAGTGCATCACCTCTTTACAGCACAGGAGCACTAGAATATTCAATAATATAGAAAGACAGCAAAACCTACTAAAACACAGGCTACATACTATGTGATGTGTCCTTGAAAGAAACTATCTTGCAAAATACAAAGACGAATTGATTGATTTATGACTAATAACCAAAATTCATAATAAATCATGTAAGTAGGGTTTGTGAGAGGTCAGTCATATGTAATCCTCAGTGAACGGTACCTTTGAGATCAGGAAGCAGAAAACATCAGACTAAGCAATATAATTCTTTTATTTTAAGTACCTGCTCAGCTTATTCTTTAAGAGAAAGCTACTGGAGTAGACAAGCCATTGAAATGATCCAGAACAACAGTTCACTATTGCAGTGTGCGCATACAGCTAGAGGGACAGTCCCTAACTGAGATAAATTATGCAGCTCAGGTCTCTTGGAGCTATTTTGGGGTGCCTGCAGATTTGAATAAGTAATAATTTGAACTATAAACTTATGCAAGGCGTAACTGTTTAAAAAGCAATGGAAACACTTTTATGAAATCTGGAGATAATCACTTGCTTTTGGCCAGGTAAAGCTGATCTGCACCTTCTCTTTGTGCAAGGGTTATGGGAATTGAGTGAAAAAAAAAAACCCCATAGTAGTAACTGGGATTGACTTTAAACTCTATTTCACAGGCATTATTCACAGCGATCTGAAACCAGCAAACTTTCTGATAGTTGATGGAATGTTAAAACTAATTGACTTCGGCATTGCAAACCAAATGCAGCCAGATGTGACAAGCATCATTAAAGATTCTCAGGTGAAATACTTCTGGGAAACTGATGTACACTTTTCTGTAAAGTGCTGTAGTACTTGCTGATTATGTTAATTAATGCAGTAACTTCAACGAATACTGAAATTTTATGCTGAATGGTTTTATGTGTTTATATAAATATTCCTAAATATAAATTTTTACGTGTTTTTTATGGAACAGAATAACAACGGCCTTCAGCCTTAATGGAAACAAATTTTCGACATGCCTTTCAGTGCTTTGAGACAAAAATCTAATGTTTTAAAGTGTGTTAAATTAAGTGCATGCTTCATTTTTTTTTTTATGGCTAGGTTGGCACAATGAATTATATGCCACCTGAAGCAATAAAAGATATGTCTTCCTATGGAGAAAATGGGAAATCTCGATCTAAGGTAACATATGATCTTTTTTTTTCTCCTATTCCCTTCATATTAAGAAGAAAGTAATTCAGGCATATATTTTAAGGCTTAGTTTTCTCAAAATCTTCCATTGAAACTTGAACACAAGGAAATCCATTGTGCCATGATATTGGTGGGCAGAGATTGAAGGCTAAGTTTATTCCTCTCAACTATGTAAAGGATTTTGCAAATGATGTTTAGAAACATGTAACTGCTGGATTAATGAGTAAAACGGAAAGGAAAACAAATGCCCAGGCTTGGGTGTTGGAGGAGCTGATAATAATAATAATAATGATGATGATAACATCTAAACTGATAATAAATGTAAAATATTTTAAAATCCTTTTCTATGGAGCAATAGAAAAGTCTTCCACCAGGATGTCATGGCATTGAACAGCAATATAGAGTACAGTGAAATGAATGCAGCCTTTCACATATCAGAGGCTGTACTGACAACTAATGTTACAAAAGTCTTTTGAGCATCTTAAAGGTCCACCATGCTGTGCATCTCTGACAAGTCCTGCTTTCCACTGAAATCACTCCAGGCTAGAGCTTTCAGGCCTGTTTCTTGGAGGATCTTTCACATAGTAAAGTGAGAGAATCATTCCTCAGTCACTTCGTGGTTGCCTGTTGTGCTGATTATGCCCTTCTGTTTTAGCTTTCTTCTGCCAAAAATTGTCAGAGCTCTTATGGTACTGCTAGCTGCTGCACAGCTACATTTTAGCATTCTGCGTGAATAAACCTGGCGTAGAAATCTGTTTTTGAAAGCAAGAAAGCTTGTTCTGGTATAAACCATGGTTAGTTTTCTTGTTTAAACAACAAGATATGATGATGCTTGTGTCATTGTCATATTTTTTAATTCTTTTAAGTGAGAGGCAGGTATTGCAAGAAATGAGTGATACCTAATAAGGCCTTTTAAAAGGTGCTAGAATGAAGTCTAGTATTTTAGTGGACACGTGTGTGAACTCTGTATATACTATTAATTCTTCTATGCTACAGAGTACTGTGTATTGTAGAACTCTCTATAACTCCACCAGGGCAATGGAATGTGAGTGATGAGGAAAATACTGAAGGAAAGCAATTTCACATTGGCAGTCAAACTTCAATTCAGGGGTATATAGTTTTGTGGAAAGGTGTTTAAAAAAGTAAATAATATATATTCATATGCACGTGCATATACACACTCAAAGATTGTGACTTTTTAGCAGTTGAATGGAAGTATTACTATGTAGTAAAACACAATCTTGTCTTTCTAAACACACAATAGAATGTTTTATAGATGAATTTCGTTTGTTAAGGATGATGCATTTTACCTTTTCTCATGTTTTTAAAAATTGCATGCAAAGTGCAGACTTGCTCTGGAGCTCAGCTCACCTAAGCAAAAATGTAACCATTGTGCTGGGAGTCAGGCCCTCTGTGTGTCTCTTTCCCCAACTCCCTCATCTCCCCCAGCTTTATGTGCTTTTCTTAAAGTGCTTCAGCTTCAACAGGAGAAGTGGAAAGTCCTCCAGTAAGGAACAGCCCAGGTGTGGTGGTTGAAATCACGGTCTGAATCCTTTAAAGCCAGAGGAACTGAGCTATGGCTTCCCAATTCATCCACACAGGGGACGTAGCTGTGATGTCTCACTGGTTTCTGGATTGAATTAATTTAGTATGCTTTTACTTGTACTTACTCATAAATCTGAAACTAGGATCCTGCTGTTCAATTTGTTAAGGACTACCTTTAATTTTATTTTAAGTTAGTTGTTCAAGTAAGTTGATTTTCAGAGATAATTATTGAAAATAGCTTTCTTATGAAATAATGAATAAAGCCCCATCACTGTCTCTGCAAGTAATGGCATGCTGTCTTGGTGATTTTGTGTCATAGTTACTAAGATCTGTTATCAAGTGTAAAATAGATACTGTTAAGTGAAATGACTGTACAATTATATGATAAGGAAGTGTCCGTTCAGTCAATTTAAGTGTGGAGTAATCCTTTTTTGTTTGTTTTTATATTAGATAAGTCCAAAAAGTGATGTATGGTCATTGGGATGCATTTTGTACTGTATGACATATGGAAGGACTCCATTTCAACATATAACAAATCCAATTAATAAACTGCATGCCATTGTTGATCCCAGTTATGAAATAGAATTTCCAGATATTGCTGAGAAGGATCTTCAAGATGTGCTAAAGGTAATTGTCCCTTAAAATTAATTTTGATTCAAATAATGGCAACTTCTTAAACTGAATGAGTTGTGCTTGAGAAACATTTTTCACAAATAAATGCTCACTGCTACTTGTAGTAACAGCTTTGTTCCAAAAGAAGACTTAATGAAGCTAGAGCCACTTCAAATAGTTTCCAAAATAAAAGTCTGTTTTCAGCTCAGTGGCAAATAAACAAGTAAATACTTATAGCAATGTAGCTTAACTCCTTTGGCTGAACAACCCTAAGTAAATACTGTAGCTTCTGTACTCCTCATCCCTTTCCCTCACCCTGCATATTTGCCTGCTTTTGAAACTGGGCCTCTGCTTTTACTCAAGCCCAAATTGTGTTGCTCAGCAGGTAACAAACTGAAATCCAGAAACACTTATCCCGTTAACTTTCACATCTCAGTGTTATTTTGTGTTAGTTAGAATAAAAGAATATTGCAGGTTCTGGTCTTCACCTCTTCTGACACGATTGATGGAGCAAAACAGGATACCAAACTTTACTCTGAAGATAATTGCTAATGAAGGCGATCAGTTATTGTATTGCGAGTTGAGACTTTCTGAGTGTGTAGTTCTGCAGTAAGAAGTTCTGACATGCATCTACAGGGTCTTCTGAAGATCCTCACTGTTAATTCTTAAGGAAATTCTTAATTTACTTCAAATTAAATTATTTCTTAATTCACTTGCAGCGCTGTTTAGTAAGAAATCCTAAACAAAGAATATCTGTTTCGGAGTTGCTGGTACATCCGTACGTTCAAATTCAAAGTCACTGTCAAACAGGTGTGTTTATTTTAAAATACATTTATATTAAATAGTATTTATAATTCTGTTTAAGAAAACAAAATGCTTTACTCGTATTTGTGCTTTCCACTTGCTAGTGTAACAATTTATTTTATTTGGGGCTTACGTATGTTTCAGAAAAGACCTCAGTATTTTAAGTCTTAAACCCCTTACAAACTGCACTGGTAACTTATATGTATATAAATTAACTGCAGGTGTTCCAAATGCAAAAGGAACAACAGAGGAAATGAAACGTATCCTTGGCCAGCTGGTTGGCTTGAATTCTCCCAACTCTATTTCTAGAGCTGCTAGGGTAAGTACGCTTTCTTTTCCATTTTGTATGGTACTACATGTTCGTGGAAACAAAGGTTAGAATGTTTGGTAGTGAAAGCTGAAAAGGATACATCTATCAAAGCTTTAACCACAGCTGGAAAAGCATTACACATTGTAGTGCTTTTGTTTGCAAGCATGCAGAATCTTTCCACATCCTTCTGAATGGGAAGGGTTAAAAGGGTGATGGTAATCTTGATTTTTAGCTCTTTCTTTCCTTTCCACCTCCCAGTATATCTGTATTGCTTTACATCCAAATGCCCCACTATCCCAGCATTTTCTTTCTAAAACAGTCCTACTGTGCTGCTTAGCTTTTAAGCTGACCAAAAACTGTAGTAGGACTTCTAATTTAATAACCATCATTAGGGAGAAATTATCTAAATCTGTCAAGCATGCAGGCTCTTGGACTGCAACAGTTCTTACTTCCTGGAAGTTGCTGAACTGTTAATGCATTGCTATGTGTAAATTAGTCCCTGTACGTTCAGTTGTTATGATTCCAGCCTGTTGGTTTACTGCCTAAAAGAGAAGCTTGGTAACTCTTCACCAACTTGGTTCTTTACACCTGTTTCTTGGAAGAGGTGATGGTGGTCAGATATATAAAATGCAAAGCTGCTTTCATGGGGAGGGAAGCAAATTCAGTATGCATGAAGTAAATCTAAAGAAGCTTATTTACACTTACACTGCTAATCATACCTGATTCTTTTTTTAAATATGGGGGTGAACAAGAGGTTACCCTTTTGTGATGTGACTATGCGTCCACTGATTATTTTTTTTTCCCATCTCGTATAAAGCTTGGTCACCTCTCTCCTTCCATGCCGGTGTTTCCGCATCAGAAACAGTTAACAGAGTAAACTTGATTTTACATCTCAGTAATTACTTTGCTGTCTGCCAACTTGTGAAGCTCTGTACCTTTGCTCGTGCTGCTAAGTCAGAGTATGTGTTTTCTTTCAGGCACTACATTGCATTACAACTGCTACAACTAAGCTGTCTTAAATGTATCATTACTTTCTGATTTGAGAAAGAAGTTTTAGTGTGGCATTTGGAATATTTCAGTATGTGATGACTTATTAAAGTGGTAATCCCTGTTATAAAGATATTGTTTTGAGTCCACGTGTGATATAACTGTTCACCTAAATACTTGTGTTATTAACTTTCAGACTTTATATGAACAGTGCAACAGTGGTAAAAGTCTTGATGTGTCAGCATTTGCAAAACTTGGGAGCCAAAAATCATGGACAACAAAATGATGTACTACTGTTCAGGATGCAACGGAGATATCTGGTCTGTTAAAAAAATATTTTGTGCTGCTAGCTTTTAAAAGGACACTCAGCATAAAGTTCACATTTTTAAATGTTCTCTACGTCTTCCGATAATGCTTGCAGATCACTAAAAAGAATTCAATTTAATGTTTTTCATTGTGGGCTGTTTCCCAGTGCATGCTACTTGGATTGAACAATAAAAATTGCTATTTGGTGGTTATGGTCTTTGTTACTTACAAAGCACTACAGTCTTTGGAATATAAAAACTTGTATGAAAATCTTAAAGCTCTCTTACCTCTCTGAAGCTAAAACAAAAAAGTTCCTAAAATGCCAGTTGGTGCACATGAAAAACATGCAAATATCTCTTGAAATATCTCCTATGACATGAACACAGAGTATTATGCAGTTCTGTCCTTTGCCAACAAATACATCTTGTATCCAGTTTTCATCCTAACTAAGGAAATAAGCACTCTGTCTATATATGTGATCAATTACAATACTGGTAAATTAATGTAGATATTGCCTAGGTTTTAAGCTGTTCCTGTGATTAAGTGACATGATGGAAGCATCAGTACAGTTCTGAAGTTGTATGAGTAAAATGGCTTTTGTTCTATTAAAATGCTACTATAAATCCAATATAGTCTTCAAATTTCAAAATAATAGAAAACCCATTAAGGTTCATGATGGTCAGAAATCACTAATTTGGGATTTTTAAAAGCATTAATTAAGCAGTCTTTGAAATGCACTGAATGTAGCAGGACTTTTACATGGATTGTTAGTGGATTGGTCAGGTTTTGTTTTAACAGTTACATTTCTGGTGTAAGCGTATGAATTTAAAACGTACTTAAATTATTGAAAGATGTTAAAATAATATCTAATAACTTTGAATTGCCTTCAATTTCATGACAGCTGCCATGCTGTCCTTGGATACTTTCTGAAGCATGGAGCTTATCAGCTCTCTATCAAGCATTTTGAATTAGTCTGTTTTGCCTTTCCTTTGTAATAGCCCTGCATATAAAGAGCCCAACTTCATTATTAAAGTGGTTCTTTCCTCGTTTATCTGCATGAGTTAAGAGTATGACATACTCCTTCATCAGTGATGGAAGAAGTTGAAGGTCAGCACTAGGGAAGCTTTCCTGGATAATTTCTGCATGTTAGATTACTGAGTTCATGTTTTCTTAGCTTCAGAAGAGCACTGAAATATTTTAAAGTCTTTGTGATAGCTTTTGTATTTCGTGTTTAAGTTTGGATAACTCATTGGGAAAAGATGTCATAAAGTAATGCTTCACACAGGCCTAAGTTGAGAGATGTTTGTCTTTCACTGTAAGCATATACTTAAATATTCACTTTTTCCCCCTTCTAAGTATTTTTTTTTTTCAGATTGCCTGGATTCACAAGATTTAGGTTTTTATCTTCTTTGATCTTGGAATGTTAGGTTTCACTGATGTCTTCCTACCAGTTGATTTCTGTAGCTTTCATTTCCATGACTCTTGAAAGATTTAGAGGATCCAAAAATCTGAGTGGCACGGTGCTACTGGTTACCTGTTAACCTGAACCTGTAACAGTACTGAGAAATCTCCATAAAGCCTCTGAAGAAGGGAGGAAGTCTAGTTTAGACGGCCAGGCTTTACTACCTGACAGAAGTATGGTTATGTGTCCAAGCGCTGGAGTGCAAATCAAGTGCCTGGGAATTCTTTCTGCCTCTATGGCAGAGGTGTATGTTCGTGGCACTTGTCATCTGCATGCCATCTGGCAGGTCGATTAGGTCAGCTGTCTGTGTGTGTGGGGGAGAAATGACCATTCTTGCTGCTGGAGATTTACTTAAGCCAACTGCTGCCTTGGGAAGGTGCAGCTGGACTCCTGAGAAGGCTTACAAATGACTTTGAGCATCACAGAATACTGGGTGGTTGTGTTTGATGTTCTGAGGATGTGGATATTGTTCTTGAGAACTTTCAGTTTGACCCTATAAAAGGGGAATTCCCACCGCCTTTGACACGTGTATTAGCAGGGCTGAAGGGCTGAGATACCTTGATCTTTTCTTTGTCTAGCTAAGCTTATCTTATACCTATAGGAATAGGCATATTGTACTGCAGCCTCTATTCTACTTTCCCTCAGCGTTTATGGGGGATCATTCTTTACTGACAACTTCAGGTAAAGAAAATGTTACTGTTTATCCCTGGAAGACGTGGCTATTTCAGCAGTGATGCAGATGCAAAGTCGCAGCTGTACTTTGCATGATTCTTCAGCTCAAAATGTAACCTTTTTTACATGCTTGCACACTGTTGGTATCACTCATAGCGCTATTATGATGTCTTGATCTGAAGTTAATAGCAAAGAAAAGAGATAGCGAGTTGTAAATACCTATCTTAACAGCAATATTGGAGGAAAGACTTAAAGACTTTATTTCAATGTGTTCTTGCTATCTTTCCTGCTGTTGATTTATTGATTTTGATGACTTTATAACCCTATAAGAACTGAAGAATGAGAGCGAAGAATAGCACATGCTCTGATCTCAGATGACACAGGAAACTCAGAAGTATTGTATCTCTTTCCCAAACTTTAGTAGCTTTGATTTTAAAATGAGGTTTTCAGAGCTCATTAATATAATAAAAGCCCCCCTTAATAGATGGGAAACTTTATTCTTAATTCTCAAATATTCAAAGCAGCAAAACAATTCTTCAGATACTTAGTAAAAAAAAAAAAGGCCTTTAATGAAGAATACTATTTCTGTAATTTTATCAGGCCTCTGCTTAATGTCTGTGTTTCAAAATTCTAAGCCCTCACCACCTTCATGTACTTGTTAGGACTATCCTGCTGTGACAGAGCAAGTGCTTGTAAAAGAGCATTAATTACTCTGGGGTGTGGTGTCCCTGTGTCTGTTCAGCACCTGCCCTCCTTTGTTTCAGGTTAGCAGTGATTCTCGGGATTACACAGGGGGAGTGATTAGGAGTGGGAACTACTCCTGGTACCAGCCCTTCTCCCCCTCAGCCTGGTCTGGGAGCAGGGGACAGGGAACCTGTGCTCCCCCAATGACGGGGCACACGCAGGAACAGCACATCTGCCTTGTAAGGGCAAACTTGGAATTACAAACTTAACTTTGGTGTTGATCCCACTGTTACATGAAACCTTGTGGAGTCTCAATTAGTCATCTGTGGGGTCGGGGGGCAGCTATCCCATATTTCTAGGGGGGGGAAAAAAGTTAAAGACTTGTTCCCTGCAATGGTCCTGTTCTTTCTGGGGTTTTTGTTGGTTTGGTTTTTTTAATCAGACTTCAGTACTCCTGCAGAAGTTCAGTAATACTTCAGGCATAATGAGAGTATATGCTAATTGTACTCGTCTGTTATATAAATGTTAAAGTTACAAAGCTTGAAGCTACTGAAGGAAAAAAAAGTTAATGTTCTGCACCTTTCATATTCTAGACAGCTTGGGAGACTGGTTATGGTGTGGGAACTGAAACACCATTTCTGCCTTTCTCTGGAGAGAGGGGGGGAAAGAAGTATCAGCCTCTTCAGAGGAAAACTTATGAAGAAAATGCTTACTCTGCAGAAACATCTTTTCACAAAGTTATTATTGAAATGCCTCCCAACTACTTGTCTAGATTACAGATCTTGAAATATTTCTGCATAATTACTCTAATGTCATGATTGCTAACTTTCACTGTTTTGCTTCTCTTGTTAGTCCTGAATAGGCAGAGAAACTGTGCTACATGCCTGATTTTTCTGTTGTAGCGTGTGGTTGATCAATCCTTTCTCTCATTCCGTGACTGCTAAAGAACCCACAGGAAGTAGAGCTGGCATGAGAGGGAGCTTATGAAAGAGGACTGGGGCTGACGAGAGGTAGTGGGTAGGTATCAGTCATCCCTTCTAAATAAAAATCTTCTGTTGCAAATGGGTAAGTGATTTATACTCCTTCCCTGCCTCAATGATGTGCTACAAGATGTTTGCCTACCCTGGCAGCTGCAATCTACCGGCCCTCAGTCTATTCCTATTGGTTTTTTTGCTTTACAGCCAGACACTTCCCTTTTCGGATTCTGCTGGGATCTTAAAAGTCTGTGTAAAGTAAAGAATAAAAATAGCTATGCATGAGTAGTTTTAAAGGACAGAAAACACCAGTCTTAAATGTTGGGTAACAGAGGTTGCTGCCAGAAGCTTTCTCAAGATTACAAAATGCGTTGCTGTCACCCTCAAGGCCACAGTTCAGAACATTGTGTATGCATAAAATGGGGAGAGGTGTTGACTGACTAAACTGGAGTGTATCTCTTTGTAATTACTGATTCTGGATACATGTATAACACTATATCAGCTAATATTGAGATACCACAACTACATGAAGAGTAGAAAGTTAAATGAGAACACTTTAGTAAGGTCCCTTTAGTAATTCTTGTTTGGAAGCTTCCAATCTTTTTAAATCTAATACTGTGTTCCAAAAATCCTTTACTCAGCAGCTAACACTAAGAAAAGCCTAACTGCAGAAGGGTGACTTTCTTTTCTTATTCATGGACGGGTATAGCATTACTCAGCCTGAACAGCTGTATGTATAGCTGGAATTTGAAGACTAAATGGAGTTTAAGTTCTGAAGGCGCTGCTCTTTTAGTCTGTCTTGATGTGCCAACACCCAGAATTGTCCTTGACAAATATAAGAGAAGGAGGCTCTTCCCTTGCATAACTCCCTGCTCTCAGGGCGCTTGTCCAAGACAAGTCCTATCTCCATGGCCCTGGAGGAGTCAGGCTCCTGCTTCTTATCTGGCTTTGTTGAAGGCACTCTGAGCTCCTGCTGATGAACGCACAGCTGGGTGGGAAGGGAATGGTTAAATCCCGAACAGTAGAGAGTGCAGACCAGGGTGTGAATTAGTCTGAAGGTAAGTGGTCAAACTATCACTCTATTTGGTCCTTCCTGTGGGTTTCTGTTTCTTTTTCTTTAAGCACCCGATAGTGGTTTCATGCTACACAGATAACTGATTCCAGCAGTGGTGATTGTTAAGTATCAAATTAAAAATTAAACAGTTGAAGTAAACTTGAGTTCTAGCCCACCTCTGAAGCCTAGCTCCTGAGCTCCTCAGCAAGGATCACAGGCTAATCCTTGCAGGTGCCAGTTATGGCAAGTAAGAGCTGGAAACTATACGCTGCTTCTTTCCCACTGTCCACACTCTCTTATTGTCTTGCTGCTCCCTCAGCTTGCGTGAGTTCTCTGCAGCAAGCATAAAACAAATATTACTTTTCATCATATTTATAGCTTAGACACTCATGGCTAAGACACATCCTGCTTCAGCGAAGTATAAACCACCAATACAAAAGTATTCCCTTCCTGCTCAATGCATTTATCGCCTCCCAGCCCAGTTATCCGTGCCCACCTGCCAAGAGCACAAAGCCCGTCTGTCTGTCGGTGAGCTTGTAGAGTATGCCCTTGTTTGCTCACCGCTCCACATAAAGTAATGAAGAGATAAATCTTCTACCAAGATAAAGGCTATAAAGAATGGAGCAGGCCATGTAGTGTGATTACTTTGTAGGATATGGAGCTGTACGCCTGTATGGAAACGGGAGGAAGCTTTGCACAGCCTGCCCATACGCTTTCATGGGAGTTGCTGAAATGAAACCTGCGATAAAAATCTGACTCCTCACCTCAATTCCTCCCCTTGGCAGGTGGAATATCCACAGCTAAACGGTGATGCAATTCCAAGATGCCAGCTCTAATCAGATGAATTGCTAAAATCCTGGCAGCTTTTGCAACGAAAGAGATGAGTAATTTAATTGGGAATAGTGGTGCCACTGTTTTGAACCCTTAACAAACACAAGGAAAAGGTCAATGATTAAGCAGCATCAGCCCATTGGTCTTGAGCCGTACAGTATTGTAAGGATCTCTGGCCTGTCTGTGTACCCGCTTACTGTACATGTTATGTGGTTATAGGCAAGTAAACTTTGAAGTTTACTTTGAAGTTATAGGCAAGTAAACAAGCTTGTTACATGCTTTGTCTATCTGTCTCTCTCAAGTTTTTTTTTTCCCCTATTTTACATAGTTGTTGAAAAGCAATTAAAAATACAATGAAGTAACTATAAGGAAATATGGATTAGATTCTTGGCATTGATACTTGCTTGCTGTGTGGCCTTGGACAAAATATTTCTGTGAGTCTTTTCCCTTTACATTCCTTGTCTCGTCTGCTTATAGTTTGGCAGAAAGCTGGTTTGTACCGCGAGTCTGTACAACGCTGCTTGTGCTCGGTGACCCTGTGCGGGACAGAGCTCTTGATGCTGCTATTGCAGAGTGGCATCATACGTTGACATATTCTTAATGGGGGTAAAATTTGTCATCCGCACGGTGTCTGGATGTTCCTACAATGGGGATCTGATTTATGGATGCACAGTTCTGTGCAGCGGAGGCAGGGATGTCCCCTCTATGGTGCCTGAGGAGCTGCTGTGTGGTGGGGGCACTCCTGAGCCATCCACCAGGAAGAACAGACCAAAATCTGTCCCTTGGGCGGGGGAAGGCCTGCAGCCTATAAATGTCTCACTTCGCTGATGAATGTGCTAGCTATTGCACTGTGATGCAAAACAAAACTTCCGTGGCCGCCTCTGCTACGTGTGATTTGGACATATCTAGTGGCCTGGGCCCTTCAAGGAACTTAGCTGCTGAGGTAGGATTTCCAAATTCATGATGGCTTGGGTAAAAGGCAGCCGGATGCTTGTGTCCGACAAGCCCGTGATGCCTGTTGGCATGGGCAGTGGTGTTACTGTAGTGCTTCAGTGAGTTTTACAGGTGAAAGTACCCACAGACAGTAAGGTTCCTCAGTAATGAGACAAGCAGGAGTTTGGAGTCTTGAGCAGGACTTGGGTACCTGACTCAAAGGTCAGTGTCTACCTAAATCCCTTCCATCTTGGGACTTAGCAGAGGTCCAGCGCTACGAAGGTAAAGACACTTCCTAACTGCAGCAATGCATGCTGGGCAATGCAAATGTGAACAAAGAATTGGTTTTAGGGAGAGCAGGTGAAGATTCAAAGAAATCCTGGCTTTTGGCACATTGTTTGCCTTGAGTTAGAGAATGGCCCTGTTGCTGCTCTTGCTTCTTATCTCCTCTAGGAAGAGGAGGCTGTGACAGAAAAGCAAAGTAAGTTCCCTGCATCGGTGCTCAAAGCAGAGGAACTTGGAAGCTTTCATGTCAGAGCCTTGCTTTGTAAGAGGTTAGTTCAAGGAACTGTTTGAAATCGATGTGACAGTAACAGCTTTTTAGAGCAGTTGATAAAATGAGCAATAACAGCTCTCCAGGCTCCGGCCGTGTTGACTGAAGTTTGCAAGTTGTACTGAATATTAATTATTGGGAAAGGAAGAGAACAAAACAAAATATTGATGCGCTGCTATATAAACGCCTGTGTTTGAAAGCTGCCTGCAGTCCTTGAAAAGGATCTAGTAAAACTGGAGAATATGGAGAGAACCAGTGAAAGGTGTCCGAAGAGATGGAACAACTTCCATATGAGACTGCAAGCTGTATGACTCACGCAGGAAACTGTATCACGCTGGCAGGGAGCTGGAGGGGAGAAATCAGCATTGCACAGGGCTAGGAGCTGATGAAATGATCGGTCAGGATTTTCAAATGGATGAAAGGAAGGTACTGGGGGTTAGTATGTAAAATGTAACTGTGTTCAAAATGGGGCTAGTGGGGAATATTGTGGAAGCCAAAGGCAGAAGAGTGATCAAAAAGAGATTAGGTATGTTCAAGGAGGTTAGGATGATCCTTGGCACTGAATATACGTGGTGTTGATGTAATCTCTGGCTTGGGAATTCCCTCCAAACCTCTGATCCCAAGCATCTGGGATGTTTTGACAGAGGTGGAATCGCTCACCTTGTTGAAAGGGTTCCTGTTGGATATCAGACCGCACTGCCACTGTGGCAAAAGTTAAATTCCTTAATGGGAGCCCTGTGGTCGGGGAGCCCGGTGGTTGGGTTTCTTTGGGTACTAGATACTTGATTTAATTCTCCATGCCTGTCAACATGACAGTTTTCGCAAGCAGCATTCAAATGGATTTGATCAGATACCTCGGTGTCAACTGAAAAGCAACCTGTCTTGGCAGGTGTTTTGTGTACCAGCAATGGCTTGACTGTATCTGTACAACGTTATCTGGCATCCCACCTTCGCCTTCTACCCGAGCCACTGCCTCGGGTAGTCATGCGGGTTTTGTAACTCCGCTGTAACTTCCCTGCTGAGATCACACGCCGTCCCTCGGAAGGGCGCCTGGAAGCTGGGATCACGGCAAAGACTTTTGCCTGGATGCAAGCTGGCAGCAAGGCTACAGGAAAGCAAGCAGCAGAGTGGTCAACTGCGGCGCTCTGTGGTAGGAGAGCAGGGTTCAGGTCTGCTGGTTTGGTCTTAATGGGCTCACCTTTAGGTCCCGCGTATGCGCTCTGCCTTTCTCGGCTGGGCTTGTAACCAGGTACTGGCATAGTTGGCAGCAGGTCACACTTGGCACATTACCTGCTGATAACACCGGCAGCAATTCCTGCCGGCAGCTTAGGTCGGTGCAGGTGGCGATGTTCCAATAACCACTTTGGCACACTGGTGGGGTTGTGTGTGTTGGTGGGTTTTTTTGGGTGTTTTTTTTTTTTTCCCTACATGGGCAGGTCTATAACCAGTCCTGCAAAACTTGTTTAACTAGCCCTTCCTTTGCACGGTTCCCCGTGTGCTCAGCCTTCCCACAGCGCCTTGCCTCACACTTTGCTATATGCATGTCCTTATTCCCCGTTTTAGGGCAATAGCTGGAAGCTTTCCAGCGGTGTTTTCATGGGGAAATGGCAGTTCAAGGAGTTCACAGTGTTCCTTTCAAATTCTTCTGGGTTTCACTTTTGACAGGTGCCTGGTATCACTTGGGTGGACTCCTGCCATAGTTCCTAGCACAAGGCCTCCATGTCCTGGAGTTTAGGCCCTTTCAGGATCTGGAGTAAGCCTTCTGGAAAATATGGAGCCCCACAGCATTTGCTGTTTACTTTTGTGCTCTTTCATTATATCAGAGCATTAAATCTTGTCCTTTCAGCCACTGGTCGAGGATGTTTTTGAGTTCAGGGAGGTTCTGGTTCAGGGAAGACTAGTGAAAAAATAAACTTTCCTGGATATCGGACATCCTGCTTTTGACTACGTTTGGAATTGTATATGTTCCCAGAAGGGATGTGCATAAAGGCTGGTTGTGTAATGAGTTAATCCATCAACACTGCTGATGTATGAGTTGTGCATCCAAAGCTGGTGCATCCAAGCACATTTTCCATAACAGCTTCTTCATTTTACCTGCTTACAGTAAACAGGAGTCATTACAAGTGAAGACTTGCTCGTTCTTGCTAACCAAAATATCATATCTTTCTGTCTTAATTTTGCAATTATAATAATAACTTGAAATCTGTATTGAGATAAGATATCACAGAGCTTAATCTTAAGCATCTCTTAGAACATCATAGCCTAATAATGGAGAATTTCCTCTCTCTAAGACAGGCCAAGGATAAAAGAAAGATTAATATATTAGTGCAGGACTAGATGAAGCATCCACTTCCCTCTGCAGCAAAACCATACTGTAGTTCCTGCTGTGAATGGAATTTTTTTCTTATTTAAAAAAAAACAAACCCAACCAGAAACAGGGAGGTGCTGCATCTCCACTGTCCTGCCTTTGTGAGCTGTCAAGAGCCTCTCTGGGAGGGTGAGAAACTCTGGTGCTCTCCTGCTTTCTCTCAGCCTTCCTTCTGCTTGGCTAAGTGAGTCAGGGCTTTTCTGTGGAGCATCTTCTTGACCCACCTAGTAACCTGCCTTTGCCCTTTTGCCCATCCTGGTTAGCCGCGTTCAGAGAAGGTGAATTGAAAACCAAACTGTTTCAGAAGCCTTACCAGCTGCCTTTTAGAGGGAAATATTACCACTACTTTGTCTTTTCGGGGAATGCTTTTCTGACTACAATCCCTAGGCTGCATTCTGTTTGTTGGCTTAAGCAGTTGCGATTGATAGCTAATAAAAAATGACTAATGCTGCACTCTTTCCCCATTCCACCCCCTTCTTTCACCTCCAACCGAAGCTCGCACCATGCAGACGAAACGCTTTGGCTTGGGTTCTAGGTGCTTGACCTGCTCTTGGGCTGATTGAATTTACTGCAACTCATTTTTACCCCTACCCATGAAGATAACCACCTAGACCTGAATTACTGATCCTGAATTGAGGATGATAAAGGCGGAGGTAATGATAAATTTAATTAGAATGCTAGCTTTGTCATTAATGAAAATATTAGCTGTGATCCTTAAACTTCGAAGCAGCTCTGAGAGCCTCTCTTCAGCCTACTGAAACAGGTCTTGCTTTGCACTGAGCTCCTCAGGCTTCTGATTTCTTTGTGACCACCATGTGTGGGGTAGTTTTCTTTTCGTACTGTTGTCAGGTACTGTCCTGGGGTATGTTATCATCAGTGGTGATGCTCTAGAGCAACGCATCATTGTCCAGTCAATGTCAAATTGATACCAACATTGGTATAAGCCGGTATGCCAGTGTCACTGGTCCCTTCTCTTCTTTGCATGGGCCTGTATTTTTGGCATAAAACTGGCAGGTCTTGACAATGTCTCAGTCCCCCTATTCATTTCAAGATAAATGAAATGTCTTTTAGGTGCCTTAGATCTCTGTATCTATATACATAAAATAATTTTATTAGTCAGAGTCTAGGTGCCCTTAACGCATTTCTACCTGTACTGACACTTCCCTCATATGACAGTAAGAGGTTGTTCATAATCTTTTTGTATTCACAGCTCTACCTCTTTTTTTTTTTTTGTATGGTTTTAATTTTGAGTTCCAGCTCTTGTAATTGTTGTCTGAGCTGTACAATACCTTACTGACACACCACTGGCTCTGGACTATATTTTAGCTGACTTAGACGGATCCTCAGGGAAAAACTTCTGCACTCACCGGACCTCTCCCAGGTTGGCATTTGATTTGCAGGTTACACGTGTTGACTTCAAACCCACAGAGCCTTTTGGCAACGCCTGAACGGCGTTTCTTGAGGCCATTGATCGCAAATGTTTTTTTTTTGTCCAGAGTCAGACAACACTAGACTGCCAATGAACAGGTCTAAAATCTGTTATGACTTTACACTGTGACCAAACCAGCTGTTTCTGCTCAAACATGCTGGTTACTGGTGTCTAGTGGTGCCTGGTCCACGTACTACCAGCCCCTTTGACTGGACCACGTGCTGCTGGTGTTTTAAGAGTACAATGTCCATGTAGTCCTTTGATGCTTCGCACTTACTGTAATCAGGTTCTTTTTAACTCCTTCAAGAGTTAAATCTTTACCAGGATTTGTATCAGTGTGTTGGATACTTTTGCGTGGGAATGCTTCTAAAGCAGCTGATTCAGAGAGCTAAATTAGGTACCTGTTTCTGAACTTAGTTTACTCTTTTAAAGGAGTTTGTGTTCTTTCCTGCTCTGCTAGACAGCTCTTTCTGGTTGACTCCTATTGACCATGATTTCTCTATATACCTAAGGATGCTCCTTCTAGTAAATGCAGTTTGTCGT
Source organism: Larus michahellis (assembly GCF_964199755.1). NCBI lineage: Eukaryota > Metazoa > Chordata > Aves > Charadriiformes > Laridae > Larus > Larus michahellis. The sequence goes on along the minus strand of NC_133898.1, from coordinate 95,073,332 downwards.
AGCTCTAGTCTTATATTGCCAGTTCTTTCCACAGCTGCTCAGAAGATTAAGTCATGCTTGACCAACGTGATTGCCTTCTGCGATGAAATGACTGTATCTGGGGATGAGGGGGAGAGCAAGCGATGATGTTTACCTTGACTTTAGCAAGGCTTTTGATGCTGCCTCCCACAATATTCATATATCCGAGGCAGGATATTAGGGACTGGGTGGATGGACAGACAGCTAGAAGATGGGTGAAACGCTGGTTGGATGACTGGGCTCAGAGGGCAGTGGCTAACGGGTTGTGCTGTAGACCCCTGCAGTTCTCTGCTGCCATTTGTCCTATTCAACATCTTCATCAATGGCCTGGAGGAGGCGATGCAGCGCACCCTCATCAAATTTCCAGATGACAAACGCTTGAGGGCAGGGCTGCTTTTCCTGGGCAGGTGGGAGGAAATGGGCCAACAGGAACTTCATAAAATTCAGTAGGGACAAATGCTAAGCCCTACCCTGGGGAGGAAGAGCCCAACCCGGAGGGCTGGGACTGTCTGGCTGAGGAGCAGCTCTGAAGAAAAGGCCATGATGGGCAATGAGCTGTGAATGTACATCAATGCCTGCGTTGTTCTTCTAACAGACCTCTGCCTCATGCAGTGTTATCTCATGGAGTGTTAAGCTGAGGTAAATTAGATAAGCATAGCTGTTAAATGAAGCTTTACATCACCCACCACGATTCAAGTCCTCTCTAGTAGTAGTATGACTTGCCCTGTGCCCTCTGAGCAGTAAGCTCCACCAGGCTCGCTGGATAGTCTTAAACATGAGGGATTACTTTAAATTATGTGAACTGGGTGTCAGGGTTGTCTTATTTCCACTCCAGCCTCTCAAGATCTCTAAGGGTGGCTGTTGAAGCCTGTGCTGCCCCTATATCTTTCTGATATGACAAAGAGCATGGTACATTCATAACATAAACACGGGAAGGGGGAAGCCATAAATGGAGCCTGTGTCTTTTCTCATGTGCTGTTAACCTATATGTCCAGTTCACTGCTGATTATCTTTATGGTAGTGTATCTTTATTGTTTCTTTCTGTCCATCTTCTGCTGTGACAATGGTGTTACTGTGAAGAGCAGCGATTCTGGCATCTGTTTCCAGCTAAATGTTGCAGTCTCTCTTGATCACTAGCAGCACGCCTGGCTTGGGACTCGTGCTGGTTTCACAGATCTGCTTCATAGAATCATAGAATGGTTCGGGTTGGAAGGGACCTTCAAGATCATCTAGTTCCAACCCCCTGCCATGGGCAGGGACACCTCCCACTAGACCAGGCTGCTCAAAGCCCCATCCAGCCTGGTCTTGGTTTCATAGAGTGCCCTGATTGCACCTTCACCCTTATGTGACACAGACCTCCTGGAGGAGCATCTTTCCCTCTGCTTTGGTGGCTGTGGCTGTGTCTTCTCTGGTGGATAGAGCAGACACAGGCCCCTTCCCTGAGGGCCAGGGCACTGTGTGGCTCACGTCCATACACCTGAACTCGCTTCTGTCTCTGACCAGGGTCACCTCACCCAACCTACCTCTCCTGAGCTTGTGCTGTCCCTTGAATTTTCTGGGATGTAATTGGCTCAGGCAAACCTTCTGGTGGGTAGTTTGCCACCAGAGAAGCAGTAGTGGGCAAACTAGAGTATGTCACAGCTGCTGGCACAGCCAGGTGACTGGGTGGCACATCAGCAGGGGCTAGTGTCTGGCAATTCGGCATCAACTGGTCATTTCCAGAGGAAGGCAAACAATGCTGCTCCTGGGAAGGGAATCAAGATCAATGGCATTTAGGCCCAAAAGCCCCTTGATTTTCTGCTTCTTACCCCTTGGAAGCATCAGGAGGGTTATACTGCAACCAAGGCTTTCCCCCTTTACTCCCCCCAGATCAAACATATTGAGAATTTATTGAAAAATAAATTTCTCTTAACTAGGTGAGAAACTTTTGGTCTGGCCCTCTTTTAGTGTTGAAGCACGTTTATTCCTCTGGCCTTGCGAGGGGCTCTTAGGGCGGGTACACGCTGTGTTTGGGGGCTGGGGGTGCAAACCAGAGAGCACAGACCCCCGGCAGGAGGAGGACTGGGCTGTAGCCCGTTTCTGGGTGTTTTACATCCACTTGGGGGCACCATAGCATTGCCGACAGCAGAGTTTTTGCGAACTGTATGGTGCACTTTCCCCTGCATTTTAAAAGAATTTTTAGAAAAAAGCAATTACTTACTTTATTTAACTTCCTCACCATCTTTTGAGAAAAAACAGATCAGAACTAGGCAATCTTCCCCTGGATTACAGACATCTAGCACACAACACCCTCTATCATGGTAGACGTTTTACACCAACCCTTTCGGTAACTCCTAGCAGGGAGGTGAGCTTTGCGGATGAACAGACTCAAAGGGAGAGAAAATAAGAAGTGGTTTAGCTCTGAGCTCTTGTGAGATAGGAACATCGCTTGGAGAGCCAGGGTGGTGACAACTCATTGATCTGAGAAGGGCTTGAAAGCCGAAAGCGGCTGTGCCCAGCATCGGGGGGGGGGGCAGGGATGCGGCCACCTGCACCATTGCTCCATCAGGCACAGCCTCCTCTGCTGAGATGCTGAACCCCTTCTTCCTTCCCTTCTCCCTCCTGTGCCTGCTTCCCATCTTTCCTCTCCCCTCATGTGCTGCTTCAGTCTCAGCCTCGGACGTTTCCAGCCACACACATGCTAAAGCAGTCATGTTTTTTGTTACCCTCTGCAACATCCCCTGCAGGCAGGGGCAGGTCCAGATTTGAATGCAGCTGCATTCGCTCAGCAAAGACAGTCCCTTAAACAAGAAGGTCACCTTCGTGTGGCTGAGCGGGTCTGCCTGGTACCGCACAGCTCCCGAGAGCAGCAGGACACAAGCAGCCTCCGCTCAAAGATGCAGCATCTTGGCTTTGTCTCTTGAAGGAGGGTGATGCTGATGGATGCTTCCTTGCAGGTTTTAGCGGAGTTCTGAGTTTTGGCAGAGAGGGCTGCCTGAGGATCTGACTAAACTGGAAAGGACAAAAGGGTGGTCTGCTCCTGCTAGGGACAATTGCTAACCACACACGAGTCCTTCAAAGCACTGCGGAGAGCTGCCAGGGGAAGCTTCCTGAGGGGTGCTTTGAATTTAAGCTTATTACTTCAGAGGAATAAAAAGGAGGAGGTGTGTGCTTCTCTGGCAAGTGCTGAGAGCCTTGGAGTTGTGCCCTAAAAGTGTTTCTGTTTGTATTGCAGGGGCTGGGCCACTTCAGGCTTGTCAGCACAAGAACAGGCTCCCGAACGCATAAGGTTCTAGTAGGAGAGATCTGTCCTACAAAGCGAGGAAGAGGATGACTTGATTTAATTTGGGGCTCAGCCCGGGACTCCGAAGGGCCCTGGCTGGCAGGGCACCAGACGAAGAATCAGGAAAAATGGGTTTGGGTCTCAAATGTACCATCGGGTTGTGTGACAAACTGCATGGCCTCTCTGAGCCTCAGCTTCACGAGCTGCGCGCTGCGCTTAATTATGCTCAAACTCAATGGCCTAAAATGTAAGGGTGATATTGCTGTCTGGATTTGATTTTTTTATTTATGGCCTCATTGAGGACCTTATCTTTCTCAGTGACTCATCACTTCCACAGCTTCTCTGCAACAGATGAAATTTCACCAGGATAAAGGGCTTCAGGCAGGCTGGCGTTGGTCTAAGGGGTGGGAAAGACAAATGCCTCTTGTCATTGGGTCAGCTGCTTGCTCTCCGAATGTTTCTCTCTCTGAGATTTTAGCTTTGTTGAATGAAGCTGGTGATCAGGCTGTGAGATTTGGAACTACCAGTCGTTCTGGTGAGTTTGTGCCAGCCGGGGGTGAGGGACAGCCCGTGGTCTCCACAGAGGCTGCACATCAGACAACGGCTTATTTTTATGAATTGTTTGGAGAAGGAATATCGACAGAAATAATTCCTTGGATTTCCATGGCGAGAACCCAAATGTCTCCCCCTTGCAGAGCTGTTGCACTGGGAGAGCTGTATGAGGATCTCCTGCCGTGCTGGTCAGCTGATAGTACCTGGGCTGTCTCTTGCTTCACATACTCTGAGTCAACGTATGGTTTGAAAGGCCAGGGATCAGCACCACGAATTGTTTTGTCCGTTATCCCCTTCCTCTGTCAGGCCAACTAATCAACCGATTTTCTGTAAAACCATCAGAACTATGAACTGCGAACGTTGGTTCCAGAAGTGTTTCTGAGTCACCCTTTTAAAGCATCTTGGTGTAGGTGTGTGAAGAAAACGGTTCCTGTTCACCAGCATCGAAGAGATGACTATTTAAGAGGCACCTGCACAGTTCACAAAGGCATTGAGAAACAGGCTTGCTTTTGTGGGGTGTTTCTACCACCTCCAGAGGCCTGTAGGGTCTCCTCCAGTTGTCTGTGAACTTTGTACTCTCCCTTCGAGGCGCTGGGTAGCTCAGCTCTGCTTCTCAGTCTTCAGCTCCTTTCCCTTCCCGCCCAATTGCTCCATCCATGCCACGAGGAGTGGTTACCTGCAAATCCATCTTGCTCCTTGCGTTCTTTCACATAAACCCATTCGCTCGGCAGCCTCTAGTACGTTTGCACCTCATCTTCTCCAGTGCACGTTTTTCATAGAAGTTCTTACTTTACCACAGGTGGTCCTCCTGGCCACCATCTCTGATGCGGTGAGATACGGATTCCATCTGTGTCGCCGCGGAGCAGTCATTGCAAACCTCTTTTGTATTTCTACCTCTATCTTGTATGGCAGCAGCGCCCGAAATAACCTTTGCCCCTCCCCGTTTTCATTTCACATGGAAATCCTATTCATCCAAACTGCCTGAAATATCTACATGCAGTGGAACGCAGGGATGAAGGTGTGAAGGACTTTATCAATAAATTTAGGCAGGGATACACTGCTTGCCTTTTTTTTTTTTTTTTTTTTTCTGCTCTGTCTCTCATGAATATAAACTGGGAAATTAGTATTAGAATTACATCAGTGGAGAGAGGCGCAGCAAGAAGGGATCAGTCATGGGTAATGTTAGCTGGGGGAAGCTACTCGTGGGCTTTAAGAGCTGCTTTTAGAGCAGCTTTTTTGCGGCTCTAGAACACAGCAAAACATATGCAGAAACCTGATTAAAGAGGCCTGCTTGTGCTTAAATACATGCATGTGTAAATGATTTTATTTTCTATGAAAAAAATTATGTTTGTTGTCTTTGCAAAGTTGCCATTAAGGCACTGGTTTCACAGTGTGAAGTAAAGACAAAATCAAAGCAGTCCGACTTGAGGCTTGGTGTCAAATGGTGCTCACCACATTGTGGCTTTGTAACGTAAACGTGGTCGTGTTGGACCAGGATTAATGTTTTCCATTAATTTTACTTGTTGCATAAACAAGATGGGATTATGTGTATTTTTTGCTTTTGAAACAGCATATTTAGCAAGCACGTGCTGCTGCTGGATCTCAATTAAAGGTTAACTACAGTCAGCTGTCATATTGGTCTCTTATCAGTTGTTTTCTATCTGTGAAGTCAACCTGCATATAATTCCCTGTCCTTGGATTTTGCAATTACATCTGGGTAGTTTGGTTTACCTTTAAGACGGTTAGAGTCAAAATAAATAACAGAGTCACGCAGATGACTGTCAGATCAAAAGTCACTGGGTCCATGCATAGAAGTACCAGGTGTGTGGTCATCATGCTGTCTGTAGCTGATCCATCTGCACGTTCAGGGACTCGGATGCGTACCTGGATTTGTCAAGTGATGGAGTGAGAAAAAAGAAGTCTTGGAAATAGAGTGACAGAGAATATCTTCATCATACCCTATGAACAGGGAAGTATTTTTCCATCGCTGCTGCTCTTGCTATGTGTGTTACCATAAATAGCACCCGTGACATGTGATACACGTACATGAGGGTATATCCCAGCAAGTATCTTAGAAATAATGGTACGTGGTAATCAAAGTTAATCTGCCTTCCAGTTTTACTTTCAAATTTAGAAATTTTCTGGTTTTTTTGAGAGAAATGAGCTAGGATGCACTTATAAGCTGCTAGAGAATGTTTACTTCTTATATAAGAATATATTCTTATATTAATTTGTTTTGTGATGAATCCAAAGAAGGTCAAGGTCCAGTTGGTTTATCTGCTCTACAAACGCCCAGTGAGAGACAAGCACACAGAACAGAAGGCAGGAAAGAAAGGGCTGGCAGAAAACATTTGTTTATAGAGGAAGTTAATGCACGTTTTGATGTATCTTCACATGCCATTGTTTCTTTTATCATTTTTGAATCACAGTATCAGCTATGTGCAGCTAAGACACATCCAAACCCAACCACTTATTGTGTGGTTCCCTGTGGACATCACTGCTAGAAATGCTTTATTTGCGGGGAAAAATTATTTTGCTGTTAGAAAAAAAAATCAAACGGAAAAAAATATTCCTGCGTTCCTCTTTATCTTCTTTGTGATTAAAACTTATCTCCTAGCTCAAACAGTGAAGTGTTATTTTCTTAACAATCAATAACAATGAGCAACAATGAGCAGCAATACTATTTTTCCCCCCCAATAATTTTCTTTTATTTGCTTGCTTAGTTTGCTTCCTCGGTTGTTCTCTTCTTCTAAACGCCTCCTTCTGTTGAGATTTCGGTGTTGGGATTTAATATGTACCAGAATGCACAAAGACCTCACTCTTAATTTCACCCTTATCCTTTTCACCACCAAAGTGGTCGCATGGTGGTGACCGTGGGGCACCTGAATCATTCTCATGGGTTTACTGTAAATGGCAGAGGTGCAATAAAACAGGAACCGGAGCACTTCAGTGGTACTGCCCTGGTGAAGTCACTCCCTTTGATGACATCAATACTTGTGCACCTACTTGTTTGTCAAAATGTCCTCAAGAGTATTTTTCAGAAGAAAATTTGATCTTCCAGAGACCTTTTCCTCTCCTGTTAATGGGATTATTTAGCAGGGTGGGATTTTCTATGTTCTACGCATTTCTTCTTTTCTCTTGCCTCCTGAAATGACATTTTGGGTCTAGACGTGTTTTTTGATGCGCTATTAACAATCTCTTGATCCTCCGTGCACAGTGGAACACAAATTCATACAGAAGGCGAGGAAGGCTAGCTAATGAAACAGCCAAACCTCTGCTTGGTGTTTTTTTCAAACCATACAGCTTGCTGTGGACACATGAATTTAGAATGGAAAAGAAGTTCTTCCAAAAATAAATATTTTTGGCTAATCTGCACGGCACTTTTAATATATTCTATATTATTTATTTTAACTTTAGAAGTGTTTAAAGTGACATCTCGTTTTGACGTCTAAAATAAAAACAGCATTACTTTTTTCCCCATTTGTTTTGACTTCATTTTCGCTCCAGATTTTGGGGGTTTAAAGGTGATACTTGAAGTCACAATAAACTGAGCATTTCATGTTGATAGTTGCTGAAGAGAAAATGTGTGTGAAATTAAAATTTTCATGTTAGTTTTCTACTGGGTGTTCCGTCCTTATGTTTGATCTGAAAAACCTACCTATTCTTTGCCGTAGCTCATCGTTTATTAGTAAAGTAATGTTAGCACACACCATAGCAAACAGAGAAACGGGAATGCTGTCCTTCAAAACGCTGCTTTTGTTACCCAATGGGTCACAGCTCCTGGCTCCCCTGTTCAACACAACTGCATGGCAAACAAAACCGCTGGTGGACGCCCTGGGATGGGAAATGCTGCTGCTGCCTGTGAGTGAGACAGAGCAGGATTTTCCCTCCCAGCCACCTCCTGCAGGTCCTGACACATGTAAAGATACACAGGACCTTATTAGTCAGGTTGACGTGCAACAAAAATCATTATTACTGCCACGACTTTTTCTGTGGATCATAATTTCTCATGTCTAGAAAAAATGCAGTAAGAAGAGTTTTCCGTCTTTGCTGAAATACCCATGCTGGGTACAGTCATCATTTCCACCTCCTGCATAACTTGAAATCTTGGAGGGAGCCCTGGTAAAAGGCCTGGTAAAAGTCTCACTCGAGCTGGTGAGACTCTCCTGCTGCTGAACCAGAGACAAGGATTTTGCCCATCGCCCAGACCAGCTCTGCTGTCCTTTTCCACTGATGAACCAGCTCAAGGTCATTTTATTCTCTCTGGAGATGACTTTTCTCCTGCTTTCCAATGCAGATCCAAGTCTCTGAGGGGTCTGGTGGGTGCGGAAGCATGCAGGACCCAGCAGGAGCACAGAGGGTGGCCTCCTACCACAGAATGGGACCTGTTGGGTCAACTTAGCACTTGTCCCAGCAGCCTCTCCAAAGACAGAGCTGGGAACTGGGTTGAGGTACCCTCCAAAATACAGTCACCTCCGCATGTGTGGTTGCCATCAACTCTAGTCTCAAATGAGATCAAGTAACGAGCTGTGTCATTTTTTCACACTTAAGAGATTGGATAAAACATGATTAGCAGGGTACCTGGTGTGGGTACAGAATAGGAGATTTAATATGAAATATTTATGTCCTGGGATTTGGGCATTTCCCAGCTCAGCTCTACTTCACATTGAGCTGAGAGCTTGTGAAGGGTCTTGGCGAGTTATCGCAATAGCTGTGACCTGTCTGAGTGAGGACAAACCCTCCAGCCCTGTCCAAAGGAGATTCAAATCTTCTCAACAGATGGTATCGAGTACTGGCTTAACAGAAGGAAGTGCAAGAGCTTTTGCTGCTTGGCCTAAATAGCAATAAGTACGTGGGGCAGGAGGATGGAGGAAACAGGGGAGAGGTTTGGGGCAGAATGACCCCCGCTGCTGGATCTGATCTATAAAGGGAAGCAGGTCCTGAAGGTATGAACACTTCAGTCCATCGGAGTCTGGATGTACCCTCTTACAGGACTGACGCGAAACTCTTACCGTCTTGTCACAGGAATCAGGGAGGGTGAAAGGATCGTTGAGCACTAACCTAAACACCCTGCAGACGCGTGCTTCTCTTGGTCTTTTGCTTCTTTTTACGTGTTCACACCAGCCTTGCAGCTCTACTGACCCATCTGGATTCTCCAACACTCTCAGTTGCTTTTAGATGGAACTTGCCTTTCTGAACACGATTTCAAGTGAATGACTGGTCTCTAAGGCATCTGCTCCCTTCAGGGTGGTAGTTCTAGGTATCAGACAATCTCTCGAGGACGATGCTCCTCATACATGTATTTCCCAGGGCAGATAAAGGAAAAAAAGTTATGTCTCCGCTTAGTTTCAAAGGCCAGTTTGAGAGGTGACGATGCAGGAATCTCTGAAGGAAAAATACCTTATGGTAGCCACTGCAAGCTAGGAGCAGTCACTGGCATATAGCATGATAAAATCGCTCCCAAATTGTGTGGGTCCCGGAGAAGAATGTTACACTAAGACTAGAGAACACACTTGATTTCTTGCCCCCTGTTTTATAATGTGTTTGAAATCAGTACATTGCATACATTTCAATTTCCATTGCTCTAATGATCTGACGATTTCCTGAAACACTTTAATGGAGTTTCCACTGACCTTAAAATAATAGTATTTTTTTAAAAAGTGGTTAAGTGCAGACTTTTATGAGAGAAACAGAGCCAGACTTTTCTTTCAAAAATATGATTTTTGCAAATGCTCTTGCTTCTAAAAGTCTCAGAGCCATTTTTCAGTGACAAGAATAACATAAATGCCAGAGTAAGCAGCAGTTGATCTCACAACGCTGAAATCTCAATATTGAATGAGCAAAGCATTCATTTACTGCACATAGAAACAGGCCCAGAAGAAGGTCTGAATGTCTTTCAAACTATCAGTGAACGACATGGAAGTGCTTGTGTCTTGTGGCCACCTTTGGCTCCATGGGCAACTCACATCTCAATATGAATATTTGCAAATAACATTTATCCTGTCATAATCTGCTCTTATTAAATGTGCTCAGATTTATCTTTTCCTTTTCCTCCTTTCCCTCCCTTCAGTTTTTAACCTGTACTACTTCAAAGTTTCAGGATGTTCCACTGTCTCAGCATCCTGGTTCTTTCCACAGAGACACTGTGACTATCTTACTCTGGGTTTGAGCACTCAAAATTCATTTTCTTAGCCTTAGTTTCCTAATCCAGTTCGCTCAAAACCGTACTACTCTTTGGCAAGGTTTTCTCAGCCTTTTTTCTTCATTCCTGTTGAACTCCATGGTTATCAGAAAGCTGGCTCTTTCCCCAAAGTATCTTGACAATAAAGCCTCATACATGGCGATAGAAAGATTTCCTTTACAATTTCCACCATGTATATGACTCAACATCTTTTCTTCCTCCCTAGTTTTGTCAAATCAGCCTTATCCTAAAGGAATGATTGCCTAAAGGTTGGCAGACTCTTGCCCTTATTGGTCTTCAGTGGTGCCAGTTAGGTAAATGTTTAACAGATTGAGTATCAGTTGTATGTAATACCGGAGAGTCTCTAAAATATCAAGTAATTCAAGCTCATGCAATTGAAGATGTGCTTAGACTTGGACGTAAAGCGAATTGGGTTTTGTTACTCCTCTCAGTCCCAGGGATTCCCTGATGTCCTAGACCCTGGATGCGGTGGTTTTGTGAACTGCTCCGTCCCTACCCCTTTGGGAAATAGTAGGAAAATGGTAAGGAAATATTTCTGCAATAAGATCCTACCACAGCTGTGCCTGAACTCTTCCCAGCCTTACTTCAAATCAGATGGGAAACCAGCTGTGAGAGAACGGGGCAGGTATCTCCTTGGCACGGGTGCGGTAGAAGAAAGTCTCAGCAGTCAAGGTGGGGAGATGGTCAAAGACAGATAGAAGAAATGGGGCTCTTCTGGATAAACTGTGGTGAGGAAATATCTGGTGAAGAGTCTCTCTGGGGTTGGGTGAACACTTGGAGATTTGTACCTACAGGCTCCATGAGTCATAATCAGTAACCCATTGTGAAGAATCAAACGCAAATTATGTAGATTTTTCTATCAGTTTTTAAGTAGTCTGAGCTATAAGAAAATCCAAATTTTGAGATAGAACTGCTTTCTTCGTTTCACCCCCCCCAGTCCAAATAGATAAATATTTAATTTAAGATTTATTGATAGAGAAGTTATCCTATGGCAAACAGTGAGGGGAATTTGGGCATGTTAACATTGTCGCAGGGAAAACTCAACGCGTTAGGCCTATACCTCTGGCCCCTCACGTATTTCAAAATAAAACGGAAGTATTTGGGATTTAGTTTTTTGGACAACAGATTACTTGTTAAGACCTTGCTCATTTTATCATAAAGTTGTCTGAAGATATATACCACATATCTAATCTGTCATCTAACCTTCACTCGCTAATCTGTGGTATTTATAGAGTGCTAACCACTAGACTAGGCATTTATCTTCAATGATATAAAACAGACAAGTTTAATATGAGAGTGGGCTCCATACCACATTAAAATGTTTATCACCATCTCAACCTCTCTTCTCAGCAGGGGAGGGGGCTGAAGGGAGGAGTCACCTTTTCCATGCCACTCTGGAGATGACGTTGCTAGCCAGGAGCGTTTTCTAACTTTGCTTTTTCAAAACTGTGCCCTTTTTCTACTTTGCTTTCCAGCATTTTCCACTTGCTGAGCAATAATAAGTGGTGTATCTATCTGTATTTAAAATGACAGATGGTGCCTGTCCCAGTGCTGATAAGGGTGACTGTACAAACACCGTCTCCTTGGTGGGGGAGCCGTAGAAAAATGGCACAATCTGGTACGAGGTTGTTTCTGGTGTATTTGATAATTTCTACACCCCACTGCCCCCCCAGGTGTGCCCTTATAAAAATTTGCTGATTTACCCTTCACCAATTTTTCTAGTATGAAGAAAGCAAACAATTGGTGTTGGGCAGGTTAAAACCTACTCATGTCTCCAGATTCATGCCCCTTTCTATACACTGCTTAGAACAGAGCCTTACCTTTAACCAAGGGAGAGATGGCCCAGTAGCAGCACGTCTGCCACGGTGCGCGCAGCTCTGCCGCAACCGCAAAGTGATGACTGCTGGGAGTTTTAGATGAAGACGACTCTGACACCATGTTACTAAGAGGCAGGATAAAGCTGTTCAAAAATCATGGAAAGAGTTTACTCGTCCAGCTGGGGTTTGTCTGTTTGTTTTAAACAATCATGAAAGCCCTTTTGTGTTTATTTGTGCATTTGCCCACGTGGAAATCTGCCCACTGCTGCTTTAGATTCATAAGCAGCTGAAGAGTTAAGAAATATGTTCCTGTGTCACCCCATCTTCTGTCCAAGGAGCATCACTGAGATGATTATTTACTTTCTGTACTAATATTTTAGTCTTGGATTTGGCTATAGCTCCAGATAACACGTGTTTGCATTCACATCTGCAACAGCTAAAGTATGGTCGGGCAGCATAAAGTCTCTAACAAAGTGTCTTTGGTCTAAAATGAAGACAAACACCCTCCCTCCTTCAGCCAGTGACTGCCACCTGCCAAAAAGTCACTCCAGTGTGTTTGAAAACAAAGAAGAGCAGAACATGAGTGAACTGTAGATGCCCCGGGGTAGGTTTTTAGGAAGGGAGCTTCTCAGAGCTCCTTCTTCACGTCAAGATGTGAAGCAGAAGTTCAGAGACATTTGCCTTTTCCTTAACTCCGTCACCAGAGGCACATTTAAAACAGGCCTAGTTTCAGTGATAGACAACATTTCACTGCAAGGCCTCCTGGGGCAGCTGCCTCCCTATTAATTTGCTACTTCTATCCAAATGCCGGTCATCAAAAAGATACGGATTTTACCAGACCTAATCAAGCAAAGTGCTTAACTTCACATGCTTAACTTCAATCACTCGAGAAGTTCACCCACTAATCTTCAAGATTAGCTAAACATGCTTAAATTAACTGGATTTATAATTTACATACTCTTGCTTCAGATATAAGGGCCAAATCCTGGTTTGCCATGGCATTACCTGTTGGAACTTAAGCTAAAGACACCGTTTCAGAGCTTGTTTCCAAGCTGAGCAGGCTTTAACTTGGGGATGATACTTCCTACTATCTGCCTAGCCAAAGTGGGCAGTCTGAATGGTACCTCCCGGTTCCTCTAGTTGGGAAACTAGTATCTTTATTGCTCAAGAAAAACATCGTGCACTATGGGACAAGGGGGCTAAGGAACCCTTCTAGAAAGATACTGGTTTTATTACTGGCTCCTTTTGCCATCATTAAGGCTGTTAGTGAAGTCAGGTGTCCTCCAAAGCACCCATGACACAAGATTCACCCAGCTCCTCCCAGAAAACTAAATGTACAAAACTCCTGGAGAAAATCCTGTTCTGAAGTCATACAGATGTTTATAGGCCAATTAAATGTTTGTACGGGACACCAGAGAGATAAGAGATCACTGAATCAAGGAATACGTGCATGTATCAGGCTGGTGTGACAGGATGACCTCAAAAAGGCTGCTGTCAGCTTCCTAGGAGGGTGTTTCCTTCTCGTAGCCCATATGAAATAATTGTGGGAGATTCTTCTCCTCCAGAAACGCATCTGCCTCCAGTCTCACCTTTTAGGAAAGCAGGAGAGCTTGCCATCACTGCTTAGTAATAACTTAGTTACTATATATGTTGTGCACCAATAACAGCATACATATACTTGTATATACAGACATTCAACTGCAAGAACAATGTCAGATTTTCTGCCCTACATTTAAATTATGATAGTCTTTTAAATAACTCAGAGCGTTGAGCGAATTATTCTGGAGAGCAGTGCCTTCAAAATTTCAGAATAGGAATGTTTGCTGATGATACAAAATTATTCAGAGGAAGACTAGGGCCATCAGAAGAATTGCAAAGGGCTTTATGAAAATCATCAACTAGGTGTCAAATGACAATTCAGTGTATATATATATATAAAGCAAAAGATGCACATAAGGGAAAACACTTCTGACTCTGCTCCTGACTAAGATGAGAGCCCCTGAACTGATGACTATTACTCAGGAGTAAAACTTGGGGGCTGTGACACTTTCACGGCAACAACAGCTCAGTGTTCAGGAGCAACTTCTGGAAAAGACAAAACAGAGTGTTTAATTCTGTCTGTGTATAAATCCATGCTCTCCTAAGTCCTAGATACTGTGTCCTGTTCTGATACTTTCCCCACTTCCCCTTAAAGAATATCTTAGAAAAGATACAGGGCTAAGAAAGGTTCAAAGAAGGGTAACAAGATGATCAAAGGCACGGTACTGCTCTAAAGAAAGAGCAATTTTGGAAGTTATGTCTCTTTAGTTTGGACAAAGGATGACTCTAGGAGTCTTACCAAGATTTATAAAATAAAGGAAGGTATAGAGGGGGTGAATAGGGATTGACTGATTCCTTTTCTTCCCCCAGTACAAAAGCAAGAAGGCACTAAATCGAGCGAATGTCATATTTGATCAAGTTTTGTCTCACATTCACAGAGCTCGACATAGGCTAATGTGGATGTTTATGTGGCTTCAGGATCAGGCTGCATGAGATAATAGGGTAGAAATTAATTGAGAGTTATTAAATGCATAAAATCACTCTGGTTCAGGAATTCCCTCAGCTACAAAAGATTGAACGCAAGAGAAGTACTCATGAGAATAGTGCTATATATCTTACACTCTTCCTGAAGGACTTATGTTTGGCTACTGCCAAGGTAAGGGTGAGATGGCTACTTAAGCTCCTCTATTATCAGACAAGCCTCTTCAGCCTTCCAAGTATGCTATTAGGCAAATTAAGGCTATGGGCTAAGAGCCAAAAATGCTACATGCCTCATACTTTTGGACTCAATAGGATATTTAAGAATGTGCATAAGTCACTGGATATTTAATAGTAGCAACTATCCCTCAGCTCCTGCTGACTTCCTGACACTGGCCCTGCTGTGGCACACTGGTCAGAGAGGGTAGAAGCCTGGGGCCATCTATGCCTAGCAGGCAGTTTTTGCAAACCTGAGAAATCCAGGGATTTTAAGAAAAAAGTTGCAGTGTGCGTGAATCACCTAAACAACAAAGGCGATGAGTTGTATTAGCTATATATTACTTGTGACAGTAATATACAGGCGTGCAAAACAACATTAGTCATGGGAGAGATGCAGATGGCAGCCTTGCTTGGAGCAGGACAATTCCAAGCAATGGTGTGAATATCCGTGATCTGTCTGTAGCAATTCTGTGTGTGAACTTAGGATACATTTTTTTGTTGTCCGAATGGTGGCACTTGTGTCCGAGGAGCAATTCTGATGGTTGCAGAGAAAACGTGGTGGCAGCAAGTGTTTGCGGGGGTGTGTGCTTTGTTGATTGAGAAAGTATATGAATGCATAACAGAAAAAATAACACTGATGTGACTGTGTCTCACTGATGTTCTCAAAACGTCATGCTACAAACAGCTAAAATAGATAATGTCCATGGGGATTTCTCATGTCACAAAATTGGATTTTGTGTAATACACTTTCTGAACATTTGAAAGAAGCATTGCTACTGTAGTAAGAAGACTGTAGATGCTTGACATCTAAGTGCATGTGGCTTCGACCATTCTATAGGTAAGGTTTAGAAAGAAAAAACAACCGTTGTCTAATTTACGAGCACAGAGCTAAATTCAGCTGCTGGTCCTCTACATTTGAGAAAATTAGGTCAGGGGGGGAGCTCGTTTCAGGTAATTTTGAATCAGGACCGCCAGGATCATTTTCACCTGTGATTCAATATAGACTCATAATTGTAAGTAATCATTCTCTCAGAAAAAGCTGATGATGTGTCCTTAGCAGTTGTGCTGAGGCAGTTAACCTTTACTCTGTATTTTTGGTAAACAGTCATAAAGCTATTACAATATGCCAGGAATTCCTGTTAGAAAAATATCATCTCCTTCTGCCTCTTCGAACTATACACAATCAAAGGAAATCAATTATGATAAATAGAAATGGTATCCAATACCGTATGTTACTGACGTCAGGACTGTCTGCATGTGACTGATGCAGATCTCAGGAAAAAAAAAGTAGGAAGGGAACCAATTTAATCTGGAGTAGAACTTTAATAAGCACAATTAATAGGAACTGTGAAATGATGGTGAACTGTGAAATGGTGCTGATTTCAGCTGAAGCCAAAGATTTTTTTCCTTGGAGTAGAAGAGTTGTTTTTATCAGAGCTCACTCTCATACCCAGATGAATTTAGCAACCTTGGTCTCTTTTTCTAGTCCAGCCATTAGCCAATCTATGTAACTCACACAGAACCTCAGACAGCATCAGGCCTGCAACTGGAGTTCATTCCACTGAACCTCAGCCCAGCTAGAATTTTACAGTGAGAATAAGAAGAATGGGACTTTCTGGGAACTCCTCTGTTGCTGTGCCTTTTAACCTAAAAAAAGCTCTTTGATACCCCCAGCAATGAACGACAGTAAAAAGCTGTTGAATGGACGAAGAAGGGGACAAGGAAATCTCATCAGGTGTTCAGTGCTCTGGGCCCCCTTGACCTTCACTGCAGTTAGTGGTAGTTACTCCTCAGCAGCACTACACTTCGAGTTTGCTCAACTTTGGAGCAGTCATCTCTTCCTCCGCTTTTTATCTCCTCAGAAGGGCAAAAATTTGCAACATAAATATCATGGAGAGGTAAATAAATGGAAATTTTTAAAGGGCCCAACATGGAAAAAACAAGCAGTTGTAGCAAAGAACAAATTTGCAGCTCTGCATCTGGTGGGATGGCCTTTACACACCTAAGGCTCGGAGGTCTAATGGAAGTAGCTCTTGGAGTTGCTTTTTTTAAGACTTGCTAAGAGCCCAGATGGTAGGAATGCATAAACGCTATGCTTGGTGAAAAAATTTAGTACTTCTTCCCCTATATAAGAGCAAGAGAGTGTGAAGTAACAAAAACTTGAAGTATCAATTTCAATTGAGGCTGAGTTCCTTGCGTTCCTGCCACTTAATGTTGCCTGATGTTTACTGGCGACTCCTGACAATTGTATCAGTCAGCTCTTGTTCTGCCACAAAGGTTCACACGTACAACAGTACGAATCGCCATTTTACTCTGTTTCTTTATCAGTTTTATTTCAACAGCTTGTATGAAGAATATTTAATTACACAGCAAGTCTGGGAGAAGTCCGCATGTTCTGCATTTCAAATTATCGTATGTGAAATGCAGGAGATGATAGATAGATAGACAACGTTGTCATGAGCTGTAGCAGCTGACTTTCTCTGAAGTTTCTCTCAAATCTCCCAGGAATGGGAAATAATTCCTATACATGGGATTTCCATCCCTGGGACTTCCACCTGTGAGCTCCTCGATATAGGTGTCACATCCTGTTAGCTACAGTGTAAGGTATGAACACTGTTAAGTGCTCTGGGAAAAGGAATGGTAGACACCCATGGCATCTTCAGGTGGCTCCTTTTAACAAGAAATAAAAGCGTCTACTCAAGGGACTGCTACCACAGCATCATTCATAAGTACAAATGTATTTCTGTGCTCGTGCGCAAGGTCAGTGTATCAATAAAAACTCAGACAACTTGTTCCTTCTTCACTTGAGGCGTCATAGTTTTCACCGGGCTTCCTCTCAGGGGCAGACTGTACCTGTTTTATAGCTGGTCTTTGCAAAACTGCCACTGCTGGTGGCAGCAGCGCAGAGCCACTGTCATGGCGGCAGCAGGCCAGGCACAGCCTGCCTGCAGCGGGACACGGTGGCGAGCTGCTCGTCACAGTGAGCCCTCCTGCTCCCCCGGGGCTAGGGCAGCCCGGTGCGACACCGTCAGCCTGCAGCCCCGCCCCATTCGAAACAGACTGGTGCAAATAAAGTTCAAGGTAATTTTGCAGATCAGGGTCATATTACTTTTCAACCGCCCATGTATATAAAAAGCACACAATGCCTCTCTGTGTGGCAGAAATGCTCTCCCCTGCCGTTGACGCATAGCTCCACGTGCACTGTTTCCTGCCACAGGGAACTCTGGCTCTATGGCTACCGAGATCCCAGATGAGAAATCTGGGAAATGTCAGTGTGAGACACGCCACGCTAAGAGCATCCTGTACCAGATCCTTAACAGAGAGGATGGAAGTCAGGCCAAGTGGCACCAGCAGTACTGCGGTCCCCATCGCTCCATGGGAAGCAAGGGCTGCTCTTGTGTCCACAGGAGAAGAGTTGCCCTGAAAACACCAGAAGCGACGTGCAGAAGAGCCTCTGAAGTCCTCTTGAAGACTTTAACTTTTATTAGAAACTTGCCTTCTTTTTATCACTTGCCTTGGGAGGATCAGCTCGTCCTCATACAGCAGAACTGGGGCCCTCTTTTTGTCCTGGGCATGGCACAAGAAGGGGTGGATTTTGACCTGAGAGAGATTTCAGCCCCTAGTTTATTGAAGAAAATCCTCCTCAACCAGTCTCTGACAGCTAGCAATGAATTGGGCAGCTCGTCACTGGGAGCACCTTCAGCAGAAGTTCAGAAGATGAAGAATTTATTGTGGAAATTCTGGGACCTGGACATAAGTGCAAAAGAATATGCCTATCTTAAAGGAATTATTCTTTTTAATTCTGGTAAGTCCTCCTGGAAGCTACACAGATGATTATGTGCCTAGAATGACATTTGGCATTTTCATTTGCTTACAGACAAGTGTTTAGTTTTATTCTTTTCTATGAATATAGCTAAATGTTCTCAAAAATCTATATTCCAACAATTCAATGATTTTCTGCCTGAACTAGTTTATTTAGGTTCCTTAGTTGTGTGCAGTAGGTCACACAGTGTAAGCCGAAACAGCTTCTATTGGACAAATTTTAAGTCATAAAGAATTAACTGTGTCACTTCAAACTGATTTCCAGTTCCAAGGTAATACAGCAGCCTCACCCGTAGTACAGCAAAGGAGAGACGGTACGTAGGAACGCGATGTGAGTATTAGAAGTATTTTAACAAAGACTTCCTCTGTAGCAAGAACACTGGAGAAGATAAAATAATCTATATCATCTGATTTACAACAATGAGGCAAAAGGATGCTGCGTTGAGGTCACACAGCTTTTATTTATGTATTTATCCTTTAGTATCTCTACATTTAATGCCTGGGACAGCAGTCACGGAGCAAACTCAGACTAGTGATTGCATCCTCTCGCTTCTGGTGCCAAGTGCAGCCTCTTTAGGAAGGAAGGTTGCCTAGGTCAGCACCGCGGAGCGCGTGAGTCATTAAAAGCTGAGATCTAAGTCCACTAAAGTAAATGGAAAGACTTATTGACTCCAGTCTGCTCTGGCTCAGATCCCCGACTCCTTCCACAGCGATCACTGCTCTTGGCTGCACTGTCAGCAGTGTGCTATACTTGGGACTGCACCAAAAGGATACTGGAATGTTTCAGTTATTCCATGATTTTTCTTGCGGTGAATGGTTTATCAGCTGCTCAAAGGCTGCAGTGACTTTATATTTGTTTCCAGTAGGATTCAAATTCTGATTTTTGAGATTTAATGTCATCCAGATGTTTGGTATTTTCTCATGTTTGATGCCGCAGCATCAAACCAGTGGAGTTCGTTTCAGTGCAAGTTATTTTCTCAAATTTTCACAATAAAATCAGGCTGAAAGAAACCACCAGTTATATCTAGGGTGATGATAAGAGGAGAAATCCCTCATCTGCAGCAGCTTACACAGTTTAACTAGCAGGCATTTTTATTACCTCTGTGGATAAATGTGATTTTCACTTAATGAAGGAGGAAGCAGCAGCAGCAGCAGTGTTACATTCTGGATTTGTGCTAACTCCTGCTGCTTCCCCGGGGTGCCACCTGAGAGGCCCAGCAGCCCTTCATGCTGTCTGCAGACACTGTCCAGAGTTTCAGGGGGACTCCCTAGTCCTTAGGTGCGATGACCCTATTCTCTGGAGGTGCCTTTTTTCCACAGGCTGCAAAAGGTGGCTGGGGGGACCTCAGTTAAGTCTGGATTGACTCCAGATGAAACAAAGAGTCACAGTCTAACTCTGGGCTGAAACAGGTACTCAGGGATTACACACAGCCTGAACTGTCCTTTCTCTACCTGTTTTGTGGCAAACAAATCTGCACAACTGTCATTTCACCATTATTTTTTTTTTAATAGCTTTTGAACACTTTCCACCAAACTCAGAAAATGTTTTCTACATACATGCAGCACATTTTCAGATGCCTTCTTAGTTTTGGCTTGATGTTTGGCCAAATCCTAATATTTTACAGACCTCAGTTCTAAGCAGATTTCAGGCAGCCACCAGAAGCGACAACACTAAACTGTCTCCTGGATCATGGAGTACCTCCTGTGGGCTTCTACCCTGTATCTTCAATCCCTGTTAGGACCACCAAAACTGGCTGAGGCAAATGGGAAGCACCAGGCATGGAGCACTCCAGAGCTGGGTTACGAGTTGGAGTTCAACGAGGTGCCTAGAAATGCAGCTGTAGTAGCACAGCTAGGCCAGGGCTTGGGCAAGAAGCATGACAAATAAGGATGACAGAGCTTTGCTTGTGCCCTAAGTAATCTCTTGTGCTTACTATCATAAAAAAATGCCCTCTGGGGACAGGCTGGCAGGCAGCATGGAGTGTAGGTCCTCCCACTAAAGCACAATTTGTGTAGTACTTCTGTGTAGGAGGCTCTGGCTGGGCTACTGATTGACCACATCTGGGCCAGCAAGAACCTGTGAAGGAGAAAGCATGTGCCCAACCCCTGAGAGGTAACGGGCAGCCCTGCATCAACTGAATCCAGACTCTCCAGAACATATTGCCATCCCTGCTCTTCACAGGGGTGCTTTGGCTAGGTGGCTTCCCAGAGGTCGAAGTACGGGTGTACGGGTGAGGTACGGGTGAAGGGTACAGCTGCAAGGCCTTCTCTAGCATCTAGGCAATAAGTCAAAGGAAGGAGCAGGTAGGACTGTCACCACACATGAACAGCACAGAGTGAGGTGAAACTGCTCTTGCTGCTTTTGACAATTGCCTGCGAAGCAATGGGAACTGTGCAGTGAAGAGATGGGAATCATGAAAAACAGTGCTGCTATTGTATCAGTGCCATATATATATATTTATGGAGTTATATATAAAAATATATGTATATATTAACTCCATCAAGGCTGTGACAGGACTTCTGTTAAAAAATATGCTTTTAAGAGGTTTACAGTTCATCTGGAAACATGTGTTTGACTGCATATTATTACAACAGATTTCAGAACAAGAAGTTTCTCATTATTTGCAAATTAAACCCAGTACTTGATTACATATAAAAGAAGACCAAATGGGGAAACAAAGCAAATGTGAAGGGATATAAGCAATTGCCATTCCATCCTGAATACACAAAATCCTGACAACTTCCTTTCCATGAAAAATCTAACACTTGGAACCATCCTCACAGCTTGCAGCTGGTGGTAATCCTGGGGGAGAAGATGACTTTTCCATACCCTTCATTTCTGGCTAGCCTGGTTGCAGGCTTTGCTGTGGCTTCTATTCCTCTGGCAGTGACGCCTAGGGAGAAGAGAGCTGCTGAAGACTGACAAAGGGCAGGCAGCCACAAACTGGAAAAGCCCAACCATGTTGCTTTTGTCCTAGTACAGGGCACTAGGCAAGAAGGCAGAGCCTCCCACACTTGAATGGTCCTCTGTAAAATACTCCCTGGTCTAAGCTATTCAGATCCCATCCAAGGGAGGTATGAAGTCAGCCGCTGTAGAAGATACTAAACTGGAGTGTGTGCTGGGAGATAGGTTAAAATAAGACGTGGGAGGCAGGAGAGGCAGAAGTCAAAACTTGGGCTGCAATTCTAGGAAGAAAAGTTGGTGTTATCCTCAGGCGGTGAGGACAGGAGGCAACAGGTTGCTGAGAGCTACATGACAAGGCGACCCCAGCGGAGCCAAAGGATAAACATGGGGAGTCCTTTGAACTGAGCCCTGGCACCCACAAAAACCATCAGTGAACCAGCAGGTTTGAAGTCATGTGCTATGGGAGGTATGTGATTGAGGCTCAGGACCATGACTCCATAAGGCAGAGACCTCTCCCTCTTCAGAAATAGCTGAGGAAAGAGAGCACGAAAATGAGAAATACAATTATCTATCCTACACCTGTGGGTCATGATACATCTCACAGAGGACCTTTATGCTCTTTTTAGACTGTAAATGAAGATACCTAGATAGCATGGTGAACCATAGTGCCCCAGCTCAGTCTAGCAAGCAGAGGCAACAATAGGAGAGAGATGGGGCTGGGTAGACTGAAAATCTATGTCTTCAGACTGCCAGCCTGCTTGCTCCTCCAAACCACCACCTCCGTCTTCCTGATGTTACCTACCTATTTTAGATTAGAGCTGGAATGTTTCCACCTACTCAGACTACGGTCTCAGTATCATTTGGTGGGTAGTCAACACTAGAAAGCTTCTCCATCTGTACTGAGTCAAAGTTACCTCCTGTTACCATTTCAAAGCTGGATTTAATGTAATGGGCTAAATTCCAATGTGCTTACAATGCTGCTCAGTATTCCTTCAAATTATTCAACTATGCATATCTTGTCTTTTTTTTCCAAAAAGTAAATTTAGAAAGTTTTTTATCGTTTTCAGGAGAAAGTAGAACTATAAGCTAGAAAGCCAGACACCCATGATTATGAGAGGCACAGAACGGAAGTGTTTACTCAAGATTTATTATTTTACTTTTTGTTTTGACAGGATGCCATGTCCTAAAATGTCTCCCCTATGTACAAACACTGCAGCAGGAAGCTCAGCAAGCCTTGATGGAATTTATCTCAATGATGTTCAACAGAAACCTAGGCAGGTTTGCTTGGATTCTGCAACTAATCGCCTCTCTTCAGGACATTGATACAGATGCTATTGAAGAGCTCTTCTTCAGGCCCGTCCTAGGAGAGGCCACCCTGAATGTATTACTTCTAGAAACCCTATATATCAAGCCAGACTGGCTTTGAAAACAGATGACATCTGTGCTCTCAATTACCTATTTTTGAAGAGATGAGAGGATTTTATGAGCTAAACACATTTCAAGCAAATCATTGATGCATCTTTGTAAGCCATATATATTTTTGTATGATGATGTAATTTTGTAACATTTTAGAATTAAAAGCAGAGAAATCTAAGCATTTCATGATTCCGTGTGCTTTCAAAAACTTTTAGTCTAACGTATCCAAAGACTGTCTAGGAGCAGAGCATACTTTCCAGCTGAATTCAACCATATTATTTCTAGTGAACATTTGTATAGCTGTTTAAAACCCTACTATATACTTTTGGCTTTCCAGAAGTTTTTGCTTTCAGGAAAAGGGGCAGTAGTAAATTTTATTCAGTGCATGACCAGTTGAAGATGAATAGATACATAAAAGGCCGAACAATGGTAAAATCAGTATAAATCCATCCTTTTCCTGGGATGTCATTCCCTGATCCCAATCCCTTTTCTGTTCCACTGAGAACTCTATTCCGTGGCTGTAATTGCTTGATGGAGCTACCCCTTACTAACTGCTTTCTTATAGGTTCCTTTTCTAAGTGTTGCAGTAAACTGTGGGCATTAAATCCCTCTCCCATTATTCACATTATTCACAAAGTCCTTCCTTGACAAAGAAACTGAACAATATGATTCAAAAATTTGTTGACTAGACAAAAGCTGTTCAGGATTGTTCAGGATTGTTTCCAGGATGGGAATAACAAAGGCTGAAAGGTACTGTGTTATGCCATAAGCAGCAGAACTAACATAGCCCAGTTTCCTACATATTTAAGGCCTTTCTCCTTTAGCCCTCCCTGCACCTTTTTATAATTACCCTCTCTTCCATCTAAACAGGTGGCAGATATTCCTTGGACAGCAGAAATACTGAAATATGGTTTCCTACAGATGTGTACAATCTGTTCCTCCATCTCTCACTGCAAGGGTTCTGCGTCTCCACCTCCAAGTGTGCTATGGCATTCTCCACAAATCTTGCTGTCTCCTATCTGTCTGGCTGGAGAAGAGGCAGCACGTGTTGGGGTGGGTGCCATGCTATGTGTGTGCTGACTGTTCATCCGTCAGGATGAAAAAAACCATTCAGCTTACATTTTAGCTGCAGTAAGGGAAGCTACTTGTATCTTTTTCCTGTCCCACTCCTTTCCCAGCGGTTTCCATGAAACTTAAGAGGAATTAATTTCTGAGTTCTTTCAGTAGAGGGTCTAATCTCGTTTTCTTTGGCAAGGGGGCTCAAATTCACCAAATGGGGAGTGACAGGCAGGTAGATAGACAGGACGTCAAAGATTTTGATAGTATATTCCATGCTTCCTTAGAAAGTCAGGCTAAAATTGTAAAAAAAGAACTCACATATATATATACACATGTACATCAACACATATTTATATACAGAGATAGATGTTCAAAGGACTTTAAAACAAAGTCAATCAAGAAAAAAAGAGTTTAAATAATAAGAAGAGTTTAATATCTAGCAGTTTTGACTAAATACTACACATTTTTCTGCACTTTGATAACTGAGAAATAACTTGTAAAAATAAGGGGAAAAAAGCAAACCCCAAACAAGACAAACTAACCAAGCCCCCGGGTACTAATGATCATGGAAGTAACAGCCTCTACAGTAATCACAACTCACCTTCCTATGTTACAAGCTAACCAAACCTTTCTGAAATGAAGCTTTTGGGACTGATGTTTTCCATGGAAAGCCTTCAGGCTAGCGGTTTTCAGTAGATTTTTGTTAAAATGGTTCAATAGGACCACCACAGATCAAGTGGTGTGTAGTAACAGGATATTCCATGGTTAGTTGTTTGTGTTAGTGAATGGAAACATCAGTCCAGACATTTGCTTTTTGTCTGGTTTTTTTTTTTTTTTTTTTAAGATTCACCCAAGCACAGAATCATAGAATCGTCTAGGTTGGAAGAGACCTTTAAGACCATTGAGTCCAACCACCAACATAACACTGCCAAGTCCACCATTAAACCATGTCCCTAAGCACCACGTCTACCCATCTTTTAAATACCTCCAGAGATGGTGATTCAAACACTTCCCTGGGCAGCCTGTTCCAATGCTTGATAACACTTTCTGTGAAGAATTTTTTCCTAATATCCAGTCTAAACCTCCCCTGGCACAATTTGAGGCCATTTCCTCTTGTCCTATCACTTGTTACTTGGGAGAAGAGACTGACCCCCACCTCTCTACAACCTCCTTTCAGGTAGTTGTAGAGAGCGATAAGGTCTCCCCTCAACCTCCTTTTCTCCAGGCTAAACAACCCCAGCTCCCTCAGCTGCTCCTCATAAGACTTGCTCTCCAGACCCCACACCAGCTTTGTTGCCCTTCTCTGGACTCGCTCCAGCACCTCAGTGTCTTTCTTGTGGTGAGGGGTCCAAAACTGGACACAGTATTTGAGGTGGGGCCTCACCAGTGCTGAGTACAGAGGCACGATCACTTCCCTAGTCCTGCTGGACACACCATTCCTGATACAGGCCAGGACGCTGTTGGCCTCCTTGGCCACCTGGGCACACTGCTGCCTCATATTCAGCAGCTGTCGACCAACATCCCCAGGTCCTTTTCTGCCAGGCAGCTCTCCAGCCGCTCTTCCCCAAGTCTGTAGCGCTGCATGGGGTTGTTGTGACATGAGTGCAGGACCCGGCACTTGGCCTTGTTGATCCTCACACCATTGGCCTTGACCCATTAATCCAGCCTGTCCAGATCCCTCTGTAGAGCATTCCTACCCTCAAACAGATCAACACTCCTGGCCAACTTGGTGTTGTCTTCAAACTTACTGAGAGTGCACTTGATCCCTTCAGTCCAGGTCATTGATAAAGACATTAAAGAGAACCGGCCACAATACTGAGCCCTGGGGAACACCACTTGTGACCGGCTGCCAACTGGATTTAACTCCATTCAGCATAACTCTTTGGTCCTGGCCATCCAGACAGTTTTTCACCCAGTCAAGTGTACGCCCATCCAAGCCATGAGCAGCCAGCAGCAGTGTACATCCAAAAATTGTATTTGTACATTTGGTATCAACAATATCATATGGCAGTAGACATACGAGTTCCTCTCACAAACACCTCTCAGGTCCTAACAGCTTCTACGTCCTGGCTACTACAAATGCTCCACCGGCACAGGTGACAGCACAGTGCAGGCCAGGGCTGCAGATGTGGGACCCAGCTGGCCTTGCAAGTGCAGCTGCTTCTGCAATGAGAACAGGAAGAAGATCCCTGCTCTGATCTCAGTCCTCCCACTGCTGGTGTGAAGAGAGCAGAGAGAGGAAGAAACACTCTTGGCTCAGTGGGAACAGTGAGGAATTTTGGATAGAGGTAAAAAGTACAGAAAACATGTAAAATGACAAATAGTCGTTCACATTATTTAGAAACAGGAGCAAAAAGGGAGATAAAAAAGCAGGAGAGGGGGACATAAGCAGCTTATTAATAGAGCTAATTTCTATGTAGTGTCCAGCTTAGCTTACCCTCACAAGCCAAAGGCCTGCTCAGTGACTCACCAACAACCTGAACCAGGGACAGCGTTCATGATTCAGTAGCCTGAAATTCAGGCTACTGAGAGACATTAGTCTCAGTTCACAGCTTTACTTCTTATCGAAATCTGCTTCAAGGTCTTTGACTTTATCTTCAAGGTATACAATGGCTTCAATTCAACTTTCTTTGAATTGGAAGGCACAATGCCAACAAGTTCCCATAGCTTGGCTCACCTGGAAGACAATGCAACAGCTGCTGACTACTCTTTCAGCCTGATGGGTGTCTATGTAACGAGCTGTCTGAGAAGAATGCTTAGCACTCCACAGGGAAGCTCATGGTCAACATGTTGTGTTTTCAAGATGACAGCTGCCTTCTAACATGAAGGCAAATACTACCATGAACTCCCACAATACTCATGGACCTCATTTCATTGTGCTCTGAATACAAGACTCGGTCCTTCAACAGGTCTTTAACAAAACACATCTTCTTTAGTATGTGTGCAATTAAAAAACTCAACAACCTTGACTTAAAGCTCTATGTAATGAAACATTCCCTGTCTCACAGACCTGATCACAGAGAGCATGAATGTTAATAATCATTTTCTTGATATCCTGTTCAAAGGGGCTGAGATAATATTGTCTTGCTGAGGACAGAGCAAGAATCTGTATCTAATGCAATTGAGCTGCATATGAAGGTGGAGGCTGTGAAGGTACAAGAGCCAGGCAGGAACAGGACAGGTGAGGGATCATGAGCAGAGGTTAGGAGCAAACGCAGGAACTCTCTCTGGAAGGAGGAAAGGCACAGCACAAGACAGCCTTTAGCAGTCAAGGGAAATAATGCATTGGAATGGACAAGCAGAGACAGAAATGAACAGAAGGCAGGAGGAAGATAAGGGAAAACTCACCACTAATACCATCCCTGGAAAAACTAAAACCAAACCAAACAAAAAAAAAACAACCCAAAAATAAACAAACAAAAAAAACAAAAACAATGAGGAGAGGAAGGTTCGTTACCCCTTCCTTCAGCTTCTGGAATTGAAACCAGAAGCAGACGTACTATTTCTCCAGCTGTGAAATCCAACAGCTGTGTATCCATCCCCCTCTAGTGCCTAGAAGAAGACAGTATTGCCACCACTTAGAATGTGAGCTTAGCTGCTGGAGACCTACCAAATAAAGTACCTAGTCCTGTTGATGACCCATGCAGAGCTTTAACTCAGACACCTCTCCTTTCCCAGTTGCTGACTTTTTCAAAATACTGTATGACAATATTTTAAAATTGTTAGAAGAAACCTACATTTGCAAAATCAAGAATGAAAAAGTAAATTAATTTTGCTTGTGAAACCTTACTTCAGCCTCCTTCTGAATACTATCATAAGCTCTTTTAATGACCTGATTACAAACTCTTGTGGTTTCCCCTCAGGACTCCCTAGCTTATGTGGGGCAAAAAATGGCCTGTGCTGTGGGAATTTGTTACGACAGCTCAATGGAGGAGGCTGCTGTCTGCTAAGGCTCAGCTGCTTTCGTTGCAGCACCAACATTGCGGAATCTGGATTAAA
Organism: Larus michahellis; assembly: GCF_964199755.1. Classification (NCBI taxonomy): domain Eukaryota; kingdom Metazoa; phylum Chordata; class Aves; order Charadriiformes; family Laridae; genus Larus; species Larus michahellis. The sequence continues at coordinate 95,045,544 of NC_133898.1, read as the reverse complement.
ATGGGTCTACAGTGACAGAAACAATGCTCTTACAGTTAAATTGGATGAATGACACCTTGCAGACTGTGGAGCAACCACTTAAACTCAAGTGGCATTATTCCAGGCACTCCGGAGTGGTAAGTGTCCCAGAATAAAGCTGGTACTAACAGTCTTATCTGGAATAAAAGTTCTTCATTTTTCATAGTGGCAAACGTGGCGCCTGGGGAAGCGTAGTTTGCAGAAGTCAGTAGGCTCTCACAGGTGCAATCCAGGTAATGACAAACTGCATCTCACACTTCCAAAATAATGTATAGTGCTTTAAGCACTGAAAAATCAGTCTGTGCACACCCAAAGTGCAGGGAAGCTTTCAATAGCTCTAATCTTGCTGTTCTCATTCCTCCTAAGTAAAAAGAAGTCATAATAATATTGCCTCTTTTCCTGACAGATCTTTGAAGATACTAATCAGTGTTTGTAAAGAGCGAACAAATGTAATACCTGAGTACCTTAGAAAGTCCCACTGAAAATGAATAATTCTGTGTTCTATGCTATATTCAATAGCAGACTAACTTAATGCAGAGCCCTACAGATTACAGGGAAAGGACAAAAAGAGAAGATACTAAGAGTAAGATTTAGCAAGCACTGAATGATCCTGTGGCAAAAATAACATGCTATTTGCTATGGTGGGATTCACGTTGCAAGCGAGTCTCTTGCACTCTCTGGAGCACAGGCAGAGAGATGAGCATGTTCCAAGGGAGGTATTCCTCCCTTCTCTTAGACACCTGTCTTAGGTTTGGATGAATCACTCTATGAAGTGCTTTACCTCTGCCTACTGATACAGCTAAGGCGCCTACTTGACCATAGAAGATTCATTGCCTAACTTTTCAGATGGTAAAAGTGAGATTAATCCCACCTCTACAACATATACAGAAGTGATCTTGATCCAGTTTGCACATGCAATATTAACTTAAACATCTTCTAGTGTTAGCATGCTTGGCTTTGCAGTCCTGATCTTCTTTAAACAGCAGGTTTTAGACTTATGCTTCCAGCTAAACATGTACTTCTAATAAACAACAGATATCTGGTATAGGCTTGCAAACAAAGATAATTCAGTGGTTTTATTCACCTGCCCAGAAAGGACTAAGAAGACACACTATTCTCAGAGAAAGCATTCATCTATTTTGTTTAAGTAATACCAGATTTCAAAGTCACATGGGACATTACACTGTGTCCTTATCTGTATCAATATTTCTATGTTGTTTTTCTGTGGAATGCCTTTTTACCTCTTTTGTACAAACAAAAGTATTTAATTCAAAACCTAAAATTTGCACTTGCAAATCATAAACCTAGATATAATTTTACTTGCAGCTGAGCCAACTATTTTAGGGTACAGATATGTGAAAAATGTGGTGCTGTACTTCATATTAGTATAGTCACACAAGGAAACATATGTCATTTATTTCCATCACAGGTCCGCTGATAAAAGCAGCCTAATTCAGGGGAAAAAAACTGGAGACAAGTTTCTATAATACAGGTATAGGCTAAAGAAGCCCCAATTCTTTTAATGACAAAAAAGGATCTCACTGAAGCCAGTGTTACTAATTGTACAGAAATCCTCAATCTTTTCCAGTGGGCCAGAAAAGGGGAGGGTGAGTCAGTAGTTGTGTTTTGCTTGGGCTTGTTATCAACTGTTGTCCTAGGTGAGGTTGTGATTTTGAAAGTACAAGTTGTCATTCTTCCTGTGTGCTCTCTCGCTCTCTCTCTCTCTCCCTGCCTGCGGGGGGAGCAGAAGTGTTGCAAGATGAAGCACTCCACATCTCACCTAGATAAGATAAGAACTTCTTCATCAAAGGAAGACATGGCCACAGCTATCTGCTAGCAGGTAATCTCAGAAGCCAACAACGCAAAGCTTCAAGTAGCGTGGGAATGGTCCCATTTCAGTCACAGCGGAAAGAGTGTGAGCCACACACACTCACATCAGCATAGATGTTTACTAGGGAGGCAAAATGGAAATTTACTGTGGTTGACACAGCAGTCAGAATGGCAGGAGAGAAATTTGCAAAATACAGGTCTTGTTTGTGCAGCTGACCATGCAGTGAAGGGTCTAACAAGCTTTCCCCACCGGGATCTTATTAGCAATTGAAAATAATCTGTCATATGCCTATAACATACAAACATTTGCTTCCAGATATACAAATATCAGTCAGTGCAGTGGAACATAACTGGATGCAGTAGATGGCTGTGGTCACTGCATCATGAGCAGGGGGGTTGCACATTTGTTGAGGAGCAATACAGCTTCTGGGAGCATGACAAGAAGTATGATGACAGACAAAGAAAGGATTCTCTAACTAGGAGGAACAGCGGCATCACCTCCACTGCGCAGTGTTGTCTAGGAATCAGCACAACTGGGAGGGCAATCAAAGATTTAAGAGTAAGTCATTGTTACTGGTGACATGTCATACACAATGTTGGTGAATCAGACTTCTAGTCTGCCACCAAAAATCACACTGTCATACAGAAGTGACCAGAGAGGTGTTGCATGCAGCTCCTGAGCATGCTGCTGTGGTACCCTGGATTAGTAGATGCTGTCACTATGTTTCTTCTGGGATCTCAAGTCCCCTCAGCCCTGCTACATCAGCTGGTATGGTCCCTGCACTCCTAGTTTAAGTAGTTTTCACAGTCCTCTGAGGCACCGAACATGTGAGCCTTGCACACCCCTCTGAGGGTGTACGGATAGGTGTGGACTCCCTCGCCCACACTCCAAGTTAGGCAAAAGCAAGCCAGTTCAGATCTGAAAGTCATGTATTTGCACAGATTTGACAACTCGGGCACAGCCCTGGGCCACTCCAGCTACACAGATTCCAGAGGTGGGTGGCATCCAGTTGGCTTGGAAAGTGAGTGAGGCAAATATGTGTCTGTCTGCACCTGTCCTGGTCAATATATATGAGTCAACAGCATCATTATTGGGAAAATAAGATCAGGGCAGGGACTAGGAAGGTCCTCCTACAACATCCAATCTGGTCTCTCTCATCATGGATATCAGTCTTGCATATGATTACATCCCCAAACTTAACAAGTTCCACCTGAAGATAATCTGGGATGTGTTTGCATGCTCTATTCCTAATGGGACAGCACCTACAGCCTCCTGATCTGATAAGTTTAGGAACTTTCTAATTCCAACTCTAGATTATTAACAACTAATACATGCACATTCTTTCTTGTACCAATATTGCCATTTAATTCAAACAGCTTTTCTCACTCTAAGGTGTTCATCCAAGACATTTATAGACAACAGTTGTGTCCCCTGCCATCTGCCTCTGTCAGCCCCTCCTATCATCCCTTCTCTGATAGTTTTCAACTTCTGGTCCATACCTCATTCTCTTGTTTTTGACTGATGGCCTAACATTATGTTCACTGATCTGCCTGAATCAGATGATGAATCTCTCTGGTACAGAGGTGAATCTCAGATTTGCTCCCATCTGTTCTCTCCTTCACCTGGAGGTCATTTTGTTTCCTGTTCTAAGTCATAGTCTCACGTACGGCCTCATTGCTCTGTCTTAAGCTCCACCTCTTAGCTATCTCAATCATATCTTCCTCTCTGTTGCAACTGGCTTCCCTATTTTTCTCTTTTGCCATTCCGTCATCTGCCTGCTTTTTCACATCCCTTCCCATTACTGCAAATTCATTTCTTAGGTTATTCTTCTCTATCGGTTAGTCTTTTGTTTGTTTGTTTGTTTGTTTTGCAACTGCATCCTTCTTCCTCTTTTACCCTTCAGGTTCTTTTCCTAGATCCCAGCCTTAAAGAAAGGATGAAAATCCTCAGACCTCCTCCTACAAGTTGCTACACAAACCACCCTTGCTGTTGTTTGTTTTGGGCAGGTAGAGCATTGCTTGCAAGAGTAGTTTTTCCTTTGGTCTTGTCTGCAACAGTCTTTCACAAGAAGCTGAATGTGTGCAGTCGTAGGCAGTAGCTTTGACACTACATATGAAACCATCAGTAGGTCTTGTACCACCTCCTGGCACATTTGAAGGAAAACAACCCTAGGCATTCATCTACTGCAATGTAAATCATCCCCGTATCTTGCAGACCCGAATAAAACCACTCCTGTTTTTTATCTCCTCCTAGTTCTTGTTATCATCTTCTCAGCACGCTAAGAAAAGCGTACTAAGAAAGCATACTTCTTTCTTTGCACTAATCTAATTTCTGGGTGATGTGAGAAGCCTAGCAGAGAAGACAGAGCAAGATGGTATACAGCATGAGTCTTACTTTCTCATGCTGGTCTCCTGAATTTTTTGACTTCTCCAGCTAACCTGCTTCTACTGTCCCGCCTGAGATCCCCTTCAAAGGAAATTCTTTCATTCATTAATTTAAGTTAGTTTTCCTCCTATATTACAGTGAAACGTCATCCCTTCTTTGCATTCTGAAACATGTTTTAGTTTACTGGAGGCTCCTCAAAAGGAAGTACTGAAAAGTATAAAATTACAATTTAATATCTAGATAGTTCAAGAAAAAATAAACCAAACTGCTTGATGCTGTCCATAAAAGGAGGTGAGGCAGAATAGCAATAAAAATTAGTGATTTTTTTTTTGTGCTGAAGCATGTAATTTGTCATGTTCTTGTCTTTATTACATCCACCTCAGAAAGCAGATGGAAGATACAAAATTCTGCAAAGGGGGCTGAACTTTGACCTCTTGGACACAGCTCAGGGGAAATCAAAAAAGTGTTTGTGACCATTCTTGCACACAACTATAACTTCTAAGGAAGATGCAGTGAGACTGAATCTTGTTTGGGTCCTTGCATTCTCAAAATAAACAACATCTCTGAACATGTTTATCCTCTTCTGGGGCAGAACAATGAAAGAAACAATGAAAGGACCAAAGGCACAAATTGAAGTCTTCAGGATTTGGGCCCAGCTGAGTAAGCAGCTCTTGACATTTCTGATACACCTGTGAAGAACATCATATGGAAAACTCTGATAACAGATAAACAGTCTTCCCTAGCTTCAGGCATATGGCAACCCACATGTGAATCATGCAAAGACCTTTCTTTTCTGGAGATCCAAGTATTTCTTACTAGTTATCTGTGGTTTTAAAAACATAAGGCAGAGTGAGTGATCAGCTTGATCTTTATGATTGTTCCTCCCTTTTCCAAAAAGGTAAGAAAATTGCCTCTGCCCGAGACTCAGACAACAGCATTAACCAATGTTCTGTTAGGCACCAAGCTAGTGGGAGCATAGCAGCATCACTAGTATTTACAAGCAGAGATCACTTCATCTGAAATCCAAGCCAGGGGTTCACAGTGTGTTGCCGACTCCAGAGGCAAATTATAATGTGCACACAGCTTGCATTGCATACTGTGTTGCATGACATCGACCTGTTCCCAGCAGCCTGTCCTTCAGAGAGCCTGGACAGCCCCACTGAACACAATCCCCTCAGAGAAACACACTTGCTTAGTGACTCCCATTTTTCATCAAGTCTTTCAGAGACAGCAATTTTTGACTATTGAACAGCTCACGGTGCACCAGAAAAAATATCACTTGTTTGGTTTCACACAGGGTGCAAGTTCAGTCTCCTTACACACTGCAGCTCCTGTCCCATGATCTCCAGGGCTATGCTGCATCTTTCCTGGGATATCCTTAATCTACAGAGTTATGACATAGCAATAGGGTAGGGTGATCTATGGATTGACTGCAAGACTGATCCATTTGGAGTACCAAGACTGCTGTCAGATCTTCAGTCCAGTTTGACAGCTTTCTGAAATCTGTATCTGTGAGTTATTGTGAGGGAAACAAATGTCTGCTGAAGATGACCCACCTTTTATGCCGACAGCCATGGTGGCCATGGGACTGTGATGTGCACAGGCAGTAAGTGTTTCTATTCCAAAGGAATCTGATTTTCTGCAACCCAGGTTAATAGAATCTCTTGCTTAAGTCATCTTGTAGTACCATCATTATTATTGGGTTTGGGATTTTTAACTACTGAAGATTCCTGCTTGGACACACAGTTTCCCACAGGACTGGGCGGATACAACACAGTGACTGAAACTCAGGGACTAAGATGAAAAATACTGAATCCAAATCCAAGCAGACATGTAGACCTCCCATATACTGAGATTACGGCTTGTGTGCTCACTGGCAGTGTTCTCAGGCAACACAGGGCTGAACTGGGAGAACAAAGGGCTCCTTGCTTCCAGACACGGTTGCCTGGGACAAAAGAGACACACTGTAGGAGTTCTGTGAGTTGCTACCACACATTTTTCTGTGAATAATGGATTTCAGTCTCTCAACTGTCATTCACTTAGTCATGTTAAAACCAAGCTGAGTTTCTCTGCATATCAGACTAGTCAGTAACAAAAATGTCCCTCCTCTGCTTTTTCCTCCTTTCAAGGGTTAGCTTAACAAACAGGTATGGCAAACTGAAGCGGTATCATATTTTCTGGAATTGTTACTTCTTCTTTTGGCATGAGTTTATTACATAAACATGTGGAAAAATCTGCAGTGGGACTTTCCAGATAAGCACATGTGACAATATCTGTGATGCAGTTCCTACCAACGGGACTAGAAGAGTTTGAGGGAATAAGAATAAATCTCTTGGGGGCTACTCCTGCCAGGGACTTAATTCTGTCCCTGGCAAATGCTGTGCATAGGCTCCTACAGAGTCACTAGTAGCGGAATTAACTTCCCATACATCAATCATCGAGTGAGTTACCAAGCAGACAAGTGTCGTTCTATGATTCCTGCCACCTACCCTCTCACCCGTGACATCCGCTGCAATTCTAAAATCAGCAGTCATCTAGATTTAGAGAAACAAACGTTGCTGGCAGTATAAATTCCCTATCTTTTTATATGCGCGCATCTGTCTGTCAGCCTGGGTATCTAAACCACATCACTTCAATCTTCTTGTACCTATGCTATGTAAAAAGTCCTTTTTTATAGCTGGACCCACACAAAAGCCTAGCCCTTACAACCAATTTGGAATCAAGGCTCCCAAAAGAATAAAAAAGTTTCTTGCCTCCCACTAATTCCTGCTGGAATTAGCCTGGCCTAAGGGCTACTTCCAGCAGTCCAATTTAGCCTGACCGGAAGCAGAAGTAGAGGTTAGAAGTAGAGACACAACTGTGGTGAGATTTAATTTTTAGAGAACTCCCAGTAGAATGAATATGCCTTGTTTTTTTCTCATTTGACAAAAGGATTGCACAGAAATGAAATCTGAAACAGTCTTGATGAAAGCAGCGAGCCCTGTTGGTAAGTCATTTAATAATTAACTAGACAAAACTCTTGACAGTTCACAGTAGGAAAGAATTCTGATTCAAAAAGGGTGGAGAGAAAAATCTGACAGATCTGTATTTCAACATCTGTATGACGTTTCATCAACTAAATCTTTATTGTTCCCTGCCACCTAATGGTGTACGTGAAAAATTACAAATCAGTACTACAATTCTCAAGTTATGCTATTTCTAATTGACTGATATATTTATTTAAAGGAATATCAAGGTTATGGATAAAAATGTGAATTACTATTATCGCCTTTCAAGTGACATCCAGGCTGCCTAATCTAGTCTAAATTATGGGTGTTAAGGAAGCTGTATTTCTACATTAAATGCCTGTGCTGCCTATGGGTGCCTCTGAAAACCTGCTACAAGATATTCTGTTAATCTAAATTAAACTAAGGCAGAAGTTTGTCATTACCTACTTGAAACAATTTTTTATATAAAAATTAGAAGGAATCCATGTACAGCATTGCCAAAACCTAGTTGTTTTTTCAAACAAGGCACAAAAATGTTGAACCAATCTTAGATTTCCCCAGAGCCATACGAATTGCACAAGTGTTGAGCATTCCTGCTTTGAGTGGCAACCAACAGAATTTGCAGGAACTCTGTGGTGATGAAAATCTTGAGTCAAAAAAGCAAACAGAAAGATAACACTTTTTATGTTAAAATTAAAAATGCACCTACAGTTTTTTTTTTGCTGGGATGAAGCAAATGGATTGGGTGAAGGAAAAAAGAAATGATGATAAATACCATGACCAGCTACCTTATTTAAAGATGGCTGCAGGTGGCGACTGCATTGGTGCAGACACCAGTGCCACACTGACTGCAGCATTAGAACCTGAATATAATCCAATACCTGAAACTCTTGTAAATTAGCCTAGGAAAAAAATACCTAGAACATCCTCTAACTGCAAAGATGGTCAAACTAAAAGGGAGAGGTACATAGAAGGGAAAAAATATGCCATTTGGATTACATTTAGGAGAACTGACAGCTCAGTATGGGGTTTTGCTTTTGTAAAATTACTGGCATATGTGTCCCTAGAGTATGGGGGTGTGGCTGACATACCGGAAGGCTGTGCTGCCATACAGAGAGACCTGGACAGGTTGGAGATCTGGGATCTGGGCAAAGAGGAACCTTATGAAATTCAATAAGGGCAAGTGTAGGGTGCTGCACCTGGGGAGAAATAACCCCATGCACCAGTACAGGTTGGGGGCTGACCTGCTGGAGAGCAGCTTGGTGAAAAGAGACCTGGGAGTCCCGGTGGACAACAGGATGACCATGAGCCAGCAATGTGCCCTTGTGGCCAAAAAGGCCAATGGCATCCTGGGGTGCATCAAGAAGAGTGTGGCCAGCAGGTCGAGGGAGGTCATCCTCCCCCTCTACTCTGCCCTGGTGAGGCCACACCTGGAGTACTGTGTCCAGTTCTGGGCTCCCCGGTTCAAGAAGGGCAGGGAACTGCTGGAGAGGGTGCAGCAGAGAGCTACCAAGATGATTAGGGGACTGGAACACCTCTCTCATGAAGAAAGGCGGAGGGATTTGGGTCTCTTCAGTCTGGAAAAAAAGATGGCTGAGGGGGGACCTTATCAACACTTATAAATACTGAAATGGTGGGTGTCAGGAGGATGGGGCCAGGCTCTTTTCAGTGGTGCCCAGGGACAGGACAAGAGGTAACGGGCACAACCTTGAGCACAGGAAGTTCCACCTAAACATGAGGAGGAACTTCTTTACTTTGAGGATGGCAGAGCACTGGAACAGGCTGCCCAGAGAGGTGCTGGAATCTCCAACTCTGGAGACATTCAAAACCCGCCTGGATGGCTTCCTGTGCAACCTGCTCTAGGTGACCCCGCTCTGGCAGGGGGGTTGGACTAGATGATCTCCAGAGGTCCCTTCCAACCCTATGATTCTATGATTCTATAATCTATTTTTGGGTAGCTTTGACTATTCACACCCTGAATACAGTTCTTTTCAATCTTCTTGTGTTTGAGAGCAATGAATTGTGGGCCTGGATACTGCACTGACTTGCGCAATATTGCCTCTTTGGCTGTTGATACTACTTCAACAAATGGAAAACTGATGCATAGAAATTGATGTCTCCATACTTAAAAGTCTAAATTCTTTGGCAGGAGTATTACTTCTACTTGCTCACTTGCTGGTAGAGTACAAATTCAGTATGTTTAATTTACAGAAATTCCTATTAACATTACAGGGTGAGATTTACTATTTTTGTAACTGATCACAGCTCCCACTCTGATCAGCAGTGCAAGATCAGTCTTTGGCAAGGTGAACGGAATCTCAACCACTTATTTAAACCTGTGGGACATGTTGCTAGGTACACAGTTATCTCTAGAGCAGTACCTGCCAATGGCAGGCAGAACACTGTGGAAACCTGTAGGGAACTCATGTGATCCAAAGGTGACTTCTTTAGATAACATGACCATTACTTAAAGCCAACTAAACTGAATAAAACCATATCTTCTGACAAAAGATAATTCATGGACAGTGGATTTTCCTTTCTCTCTCCTTTTGTAACATGCTTCCACCTGTACACATGATGAGATAAGGTTTACAGTTTATTATTATTTAAATCAGAGCTAAAGTCATCATTCTGAAAAAAATAAAGAGATAGTCCTCTAATAAAAATAATAGCAGCAAAAATACAGAATTATGCTTCAGAGTTACCTATCAAGCACAAAATGCTTCATAAAGGTAGCTCATTTAAACAGACATGGGAACTGCACTGTGTTCTAGAGGAATGACTAACCATGGGGAAACAGCGAGGCTTTGGCTCAGTGTCTTCCTGGCATGAGTTGATCCATCATACCTTTTTATTCTCCCTTTTTTAACTTCCACTGAACACCACCATACTATAAGCAGGCATCAAAACTGACCAGTATACTGTAGTACATTATCAAAATATCAGAGAGGCATTCCAGAAAGTTTTATATATGATCTGCTGGATGGATATGTTTTATCCCAAGAATCCTGAATACAGGACTTCTGTATGTTTGCTTTCTGAACACTGCTAATAATGTCAGTTGTATATACATATGAAGAATCCATCTCTCCATTTGTTTCTGAATCTGATTGACTGAGATTTTTTGGCATACTTTCCTGATTGGTCAAATAACAATTCTCACTTATTAGTAAACAACAACAGATATTTTAGACTGGAAAGTATTAATATGATTATTTCAGTATGACCCAGTAATTTGGTATCAAGATCATAACTTTTGTTTGATCTATAGTACATCTTCTAGAAAGAAATCTAGTTATTATTTGAGAATGGGAGTGATAAGAATCCAGCATGTTCTCGGGTAAATTGTTCCTACATTTAATTATCCTCAAGATAAAAATGTGGTTCTTATTCCTTGCACAAATTAGATTTCATTATGACTTTTTTTTGCATTAGAACTATCAACTATCAAAAATCATTTCCCTGTATAGGTACTTCTAGATTGAGTCACAGTAGAAAATAGAGTTAAATATGCTCTGTGGTTTCAAAGCAATTGAAACTGATTGAATTAAACAGAGAAGAGTGGGATTCTCTTCCCGTAATTATGAATCATAGAATCATAGAATCATAGGGTTGGAAGGGACCTCTGGAGATCATCTAGTCCAACCCCCCTGCCAGAGCAGGGTCACGTAGAGCAGGTTGCACAGGAAGCCATCCAGGCGGGTTTTGAATGTCTCCAGAGTTGGAGATTCCAGCACCTCTCTGGGCAGCCTGTTCCAGTGCTCTGCCATCCTCAAAGTAAAGAAGTTCCTCCTCATGTTTAGGTGGAACTTCCTGTGCTCAAGGTTGTGCCCATTACCTCTTGTCCTGTCCCTGGGCACCACTGAAAAGAGCCTGGCCCCATCCTCCTGACACACATTTCAGTATTTATAAGTGTTGATAAGGTCCCCCCTCAGCCATCTTTTTTTCCAGACTGAAGAGACCCAAATCCCTCCGCCTTTCTTCATGAGAGAGGTGTTCCAGTCCCCTAATCATCTTGGTAGCTCTCTGCTGCACCCTCTCCAGCAGTTCCCTGTCCCTCTTGAACCGGGGAACCCAGAACTGGACACAGTACTCCAGGTGTGGCCTCACCAGGGCAGAGTAGAGGGGGAGGATGACCTCCCTCGACCTGCTGGCCACACTCTTCTTGATGCACCCCAGGATGCCATTGGCCTTTTTGGCCACAAGGGCACATTGCTGGCTCATGGTCATCCTGTTGTCCACCGGGACTCACAGGTCTCTTTTCACCAAGCTGCTCTCCAGCAGGTCAGCCCCCAACCTGTACTGGTGCATGGGGTTATTCCTCCCCAGGTGCAGCACCCTACACTTGCCCTTGTTGAATTTCATAAGGTTCCTCTCTGCCCAAATCTCCAACCTGTCCAGGTCTCTCTGTATGGCAGCACAGCCTTCTGGAGTGTCAGCCACCCCCCCAGCTTTGTGTCATCAGCAAACTTGCTGAGGGTGCACTCTATCCCCTCGTCCAGGTCATTGATGAATATATTGAAGAGGACTGGACCCAGTACTGACCCCTGGGGAACACCACTCGTCACTGACCTCCAACTAGACTCTGTGCCCCTAATCACAACCCTCTGAGCTCTGTCTTTCAACCAGTTATCTATCCACCTTACTGTCCATTCATCAAGCCCACTCTTCCTAAGCTTCCCTATGAGGATGCTGTGGGAGACTGTGTCAAACGCCTTGCTTAAGTCAAGGTAGACCACATCTACCGCCCTCTGCTCATCCATCCAGTCATGCTATCATAGCAGGCTATCAGATTAGTCAGACATGATTTCCCCTTGGTGAATCCATGTTGAGTACTTCTGATAGCCTTCTTTTCGTCTACATGCCTTGAGATGACACCCAGAACAAGCTGTTCCATCATCTTTCCAGGGATGGAGGTGAGGCTGAGCGGCCTGTAGCTCCCTGGCTCCTCCTTCTGCTGTTTTTGAAGACTGGAGTGACATCGGCTCTCCTCCAGTCCTCAGGCACCTCGCCTGTTCTCCAGGACCTTTCAAAGATGATGGAGAGCGGCCCAGCAATGACTTCCACCAGCTCCCTCAGCACTCTCGGGTGCATCCCATTGGGGCCCATGGACTTGTGAATATCTAATTGATCTAATTGATCCCTCACTCGATCCTCCTCAACCCAAGAGAAGTCATCTTCTTTCCCCATTACTTCCCCCAATGACTGGGACTCCTGAGGGCTGGGCCGAGCAGTAAAGACCGAAGCAAAGAAGGCATTCAGTAACTCCGCCTTCTCCGCATCCTCCGTCACCATGGCTCCTGTTTCGTTCAACAGTGGGCCCACAACTTCTCTGGTCTTCCTTTTGCTTCCAATATACTTGTAGAAGCCCTTCCTGTTGAGCTTGACATCCCTGGCCAGGTTTAATTCCAAGGCGGCCTTGGCTTTCCTTGTTTCATCCCTGCATGCTCTGGCAACATTCTTGTAATCCTCCCAAGGGGTCACTCCCTTCTTCCACTTATTATAAACTTCCTTCTTCCACTTGAGCTTTTTCAGAAGCTCCTTGCTCAACCATGCAGGTCTCCTGCGTCCCTTGGCCGATTTCTTTCTCTTAGGGATGCACCGATCCTGAGCTTGGAGGAAGTGGTCTTTGAATATCAACCAGCTTTCTTGAGCCCCTTTGCCTTCCAGAGCCCTAGCCCATGGGATCTCTCCAAGCAGTTTCTTGAAGAGGTCAAAGTTAGCCCTCCTGAAATCCAAGGTTGTAATTTTACTTCTTGATGTTTTGTGCGTGGTACCCATGATCCTGAACTCTATCATTTAATGATCACCACAACAACAATGAAACACCAAAATGACTTATAAAAAAAGCTGAATAATGTCTCTGTGGATAGACACCGCTGTTTCTAGCATTGCTTCACTTACTGTTAGGAATTACTCATATAATTTAAAAATAGGATTGTCTTTAACTCGAGTGTGATCATTCTGCTGAAGTGTTTAAAAATCTAAAATGGGGATGAAAGCCACAGTTACTATTCTAGACTGAGTGGGAAGCACTGTCTTAACACAGAATTGGGTAATATGGCAGAAGTAACTAGGTGATTTCTGACCCTACGTGCAAATGAGTACAAAACTATTCCATTAAAGCTTCTTTTTCTTTTTTTTTTCCTACTCTGTGCCAGACTACAACTTGGCTGGCACTTCTAAAACCCTTTGCTCAGAACCATTGCTGCTCTGCTCTTGTTCAGTTTGTCTTGTTCCTGGGGGTAAGACTACCCTTTCTGTTCACATGTCTAATCTGTACAGGACTGATAATAAAAACATCCAGGCCAAAAGCTACATCTTCTCCTTTCCATAGTACACTTCAGAAAACAGCTCCTCAGTTATACGTACCCAAGAAAGAGATGACTGTCCCTAACTAGCAAAATAACCCATTCGTGTGAGTGAGGAAGTAGGGACAGGGGAGAAAACAGCTCCAAAGTACCAATAAATTACAGAAAAAGGATGAAGCAGACCATAATTAGGGTAGGAGGAAGATAGAAGACAGCAAAGGAGGCAAGAAAACAGCTGTAGTGCCAAGACATAGTAGTAGCATGACAAGCATGCTTACTAGCAGCTCCTGTAAGAGGGTGTGAATCAGCTAATTAGCTGTTGGGATGGAGAGCATGCTACAAAATTCCTTCAACGAACCACAGAGCAGCAAAGAAAACTCACAGCAATCACACAGCACGACAGACAGAATTGAAGAGAAAACAACAGTGAAACTACACTCGAAGGAATGCAACAGAAATCACCTGGATGCCTCATCATCTACAGAGATGTAATTTAAAAAAAGCAACATCTACTGGGAAACGTGACAAGCTCAGAAGGAGTCGATGGTTCAGCTGCAAGCTATGTCCACATTTTGAGAGACTTTGGAGTAGAATAGTAGACATGGAGCACATGCTCATGTCACAGTCCAGTACTCACAATTTGCTCACAATTAGATCCATGTAATCAGAGGTAACACCATGGACTTCAAAGAGTGACATCTGATTAATGCTGGCACAAACATGGGCATAATCTTGTCCATTTCAGTACAGTCTGCAGTCATCATCAGATCCTCATTAATTGCTCTTCATCATTATTCAGAAATAATAGTAATGACTGCCAGAGTTTTTCTATGGTTGTCAACAACACTAAGGATGCACATAATGACTAATACACACAGATGGGAAATGTAGCTGATTTCAGCTCTTAAAAGTCTGGTGTATAGATTTAACAGAAGTGGCCCTAAGTGACTGAACAACTTTCAAATGAGAAAACTGTTTGCAAAAGGTAACTGAAGTTCTGGAATATTATAAGATATATCAGGAACAACATGGATATAATTATTACCCCATCAGAGCTGGAAAGATATGAATGCTAGGACTCATCTCTGCTAACATACTGGTGAGCCAAAGTACATTTGGATAAACCTCTTTGATTGCACATTTCCCTTTTTAGTACCAGCGCAAATTCCCAAGGCCATGTGGACAAACTGCCTTTGTACTCAAAAGGCACTAATAATTTAGGTGGCAAGCCTCATCTCAGACCCTTTTTTCTCTTTCACCTAGGTCTGAATAGTAGTGAACAGGTCTTACTGAAGGTATTACTTCTTTCCACCCTTTCATCATAAATGCCATACCTTCCTCTGTAAGACACTGGGCTGCACAACCATTATTGTCCTTTTCAAGTTCCATATATCATGAGATGTGGGAGACAATAGTCACTGAACTAAGACAGCAAGGAATATCCTTTATCTGCCTGTGTTGAAAACTGAAGCATGGAACTGCACAACTGCACAGCCCAAGACAGTGGGCTGCACAACCATTATTGTCCTTTTCAAGTTCCATATATCATGAGATGTGGGAGACAACAGTCACTGAACTAAGACAGCAAGGAATATCCTTTATCTGCCTGTGTTGAAAACTGAAGCATAGAACTGAAGCTCCTGGAATATCTGACCAAGGTTATTTCCACATTTTATAAATAATACAGCAAGATAAATAATAACTGTACATAAAGCAAATGTATCTCATAGTTTATAGTTTGGGTTTAGCAATTCACAGGTCCAACGACTGACATATTAATAATAGATGACAGACTTACAAGTAAAGTAATACCTTTCTATACTACCTGATCTCCATGTGTATGTTTTGCAGATCTGGCCACAACGATGTGCAATATAGCTGAATTCCTCCTACTCGAATACGTTGCTTACTGAAAGAAATACAATTATTTGAGTAATAAACTTGGACATTTGTCACCTCTTATACCTTTAGTCATACAAATAAATGGTAATATCATTTGATGGTTATAATGTTTGCTATGTACTAAACTTTTTCACACATTTACCTTTTGCCTTCCAGTGGAGTTGGAAGCAATCTCAACATTTGACATTTATACTCCTCTTTCATTGGGGAGATCGTTTTTCTATTGTTTATTAAAATTCTTGTCCCCTTTAGATACTCATCAGTATTTTGCTTCCATGGTATATACCAGGATATGTTAGAAGAACTTGTTTGATCCCATGATCTTGTGTGCTTTGTCATCAGTCTCTAAGGATAAAGGGCATGTTAAAGAGAAAGTGACTGGTCTCCCCAGTTAGCAGTAGGATTAAGCCTTTTATCTTGCATAAATCCCAATGATTAAGAAATTCAAAATCAACATGAAAAACTGTTTTTTCACACAATACATAATGAAACAATGGTCTTCACTGAAATGGTCCTGTGGTCATTAACTGGGGTATTCAGTAAATGGCTTGTAACTCAGACAGAAAAAAAGACTATCTAATCATAATAGTGATACATATTTCATATTACATATGAAATATCATATTCCAGTGTTTAAAACAAGGCCCTGTTCAGATGGGTTTAGAATCATAGAATAGTTTGGGTTGGAAGGGACCTTTAAAGGTCATCTAGTCCAACCCCCGTGCAATGAGCAGGGACATCTTCAACTCAATCAGGTTGCTCAGAGCCTCACCCAACCTGACCCTGAATGTTTCCAGGGATGGGGCATCTACCACCTCTCTGGGAAACCTGTGCCAGTGTTTCACCATCCTCACTGTAAAAAATTTCTTCTATCTAGTCTGAATCTATCCTCTTTTAGTTTGAAACCATTAGTTTGAAACCTTGTCCTATTGCAACAGGTCCTGCTAAAAAGTTTGTCCCCACCTTTCCTGCAGGCCCCTTCTAAGTACTGAAAGGCCACAATAAATCCTCCCCAGAGCCTTCTCTTCTCCAGGCTGAACAACCCCAACTCTCTCAGCCTGTTGTCATAGGAGATGTGCTCCAGCCCTCTGACCATTTTTGTGGCCCTCTGCTGGATCCACTCCAACAGGTCCATGTCTTTTCTGTGCTGAGGGCTCCAGAGCTGGACGCAGTACTCCAGGTGGGGTCTCACCAGAGCGGAGTAGAGGGGAAGAATTACCTCCCTCGACCTGCTGGCCATGCTTCTTTTGACATAGCCCAGGATACGCTTGGCCTTCTGGGCTGCAAGTGCACATTACTGGCTCTTGCCCAGGTTTTCATCCACCAGTACCCCCAAGTCCTTCTCGGCACGGCTGCTCTCAATCCCTTCATCCCCAGCCTGTATTGACACTGGGGGTTGCCCTGACCCAGGTGCAGGACCCTGCACTTGGCCTTGTTGAACGTCATGGGGTTCATACACGTCCATCCTTAAGCCCACCCAGGTCCCTCTGGATGGCATCCTGTCCTTCAGGTGTGTCAACTGCATCACTCAGCTCGGTGTTGTCTGTAAATTTGCTGAGGGTACACTTGATCCCACTATGTCTTTGATGAAGATATCAAACAGTACTGGTCCCAATATGGACCCCCGAGGGATACCACTTGTCACCGATCTCCATCTAGACATTGAGCCATTGACCACTACCCTCTGGATGCGACCATCCAACCAATCCCTCACCCACCGAACAGTTCGCCCATCAAATACTCCAATGCAGAGAGAAGGATGTTGTGGGAGACAGTGTCAAAGGCCTTACAGAAGTCCAGATAGATGACATCTGTAGCTCTTCACTTGTCCACTGATATAATCACTCCATTATAGAAAGCTGGTTACAAGTTACACATAAGCCTCCTCATTTCAAAGAAAAGATGCCATATATACACCATTCTAATTTCTAGTCTTTTTCTCTGAGGCAAGGTTTTGGAGTTGGAGTTCTTGGAGCAGAGTAAAAATGCTATCCAGTATGGTCAGACTTATAGATAATATCAACACAGTCAAAAGTAACTCAAAGGGACTTGTCACGTGTGGAGGTGTTGCGTGAAAAGGGGCAAAGCGGTTTTGGCAGAAGATAAACCCCCTTGCGTTCTAACACTCCTCACCGAGGTGGGAGGCTAGGTGCGGCTAGGTTTAAATTCTGAGTGATGCCCAATTCAGCACTATCAGTCCAATCGCGTTTAATATGTATTAAACTATTACGATTTGGATACACTAATAGTGGACTGCACCTTCAGTCTAGTCGTGCTCATGAACTAACACGGCCACTCTCGAGTCTTTGGTCGCGTTCAGTGAGAAACCAAAACGACTAGCTACTTAAAAAAGTGCAGTTTATTTAAACAACAGATATATAGGTTCTTAGGATTGCCGGTGATAAATACACTGTCTGCAAAGCACGTGCAAATGGAAGTATTGTTACATATACAAAACGCGCGACAAAGTTATAAACGATACAGCCTGGCTTTAAATGTAGAAAAAGAGAGTCTCTAGAGAAATTTCTAAGTTTCCCGAGGAAGCACTCGGTATAATCTAAGTCTTACCCAAAGGCGTCCCTATGGGGGGGAAGAGAGGCTCAGCCCGTCGACTGATCCCAGAAGTCAGTGATGTAATTCTTTATGATGGTGTCTTCCCTGGGTATCCCCCCTCTCTTGGGCTATTTTTATACTATTTGTTATCTTCAAGGTGGAGTTTGAGTGACTTTAGTCATACATACTTTTATCATGATTGGTGTAAATTTCTCTCGCTTCACAATTAAAGGTATAGTTTACGAGAAATTCAGGGTGCAGACTCAAGAAGGAGTGGTCGCACCTTGGAGGCGGGTAGCCTTCGGGATGGAAGTGTGTTTTGGTATTATAATGACATTATAATGAGCAAAGTTCGCACAAAGGACAGCATTTCATCAAAATTTGACAAAATGTTGGCTCTGAGCATCTAGCGGGCAGCTAATTGGCAGCTTATCTGTTTCATGGTATCATCCCATTCCTGTATCCGCTATACATCATAAGGTAAAGCCACGGAATAATTGCATCCCATCCCGTACCTCATGTAGCTTATCAGGGAACCACAGATGTTGTGTCCTTCATGCCAGCTGCGGCTATTTTCTACCTCAGAAGCCTCTTGATTTTATACTTTTCCTTAATGTGTGAACAATGCTGTACTTTTGTATTTTTTAGCCAATTTAGTATTTATTCCACAGGAGGCTGCATGAAAGGAGTTGATGGAGAAGCATATGTATAGACAAGATACGAAGTACTGGCAAAAGGGAAAGGTGGCAATGATGGACATAGGGAGGAAGAAGGGCTGTTAACAGTAGAGCGAGAAGTTTCACCTGGGTGATGGGAGCATCTGGAGAAGGATTGTGGTCACTTTGGTAAGAACATTAGAAAGAATATTTTATAAACCCTGACAAGTAAAACACATACATATGGAAGAACATAATCTCAATTTCTAAAAAAAATATGTAATGAAGGTATGAGCAAGAGTGTTAAGAAAAAACAGCTTGGACAAGCAAAAGGATTAAAAAGCAGACCAACTCAAAGAGGGGCTGGATGTGCAGTTGAGAGGTTTGAAAGACACATGCAGGCCTGCAATGCCTGCAGGCCTCTCTATTAATTCTTTTTATCCTTCTGGGCCATCTGCTGGGATAGAATTTGAAGATTTCAGGCTTTTGTTCATTGTTTCTCGATGCTGGGATGGCAATATGAAAATCCCCGTGGAAGAAAAGAAAAACGCTTAAGGGGAAACGTGAAGACTTTTGTTTCCGCTATAGCTGTGATGGAAGCGAGGGAGAGGTAAGGCCCTGCTCCACGTCTGGTCGCCGGCACACCGTTACCAGCAGCGCCGACGAGAGGGGAGAAAACGCCCAGTAACCCGGCTCGGGCACACAGCCGCAGAGCCACCCCGAATCCGGCCGCAGCCGCCCTGAGGGAACACCCGCCCTGAGGGAACACCCGCCCTGAGGGACCCGCCGCCCCTCACGGCCGAGGCCCGCGCCCAGCAGCCAGCCCCAACCGCCACGGCCCCCAAGGGCCTCAGCGCCGGCCGTTACCGCTATCGCGCACGCGCAGCAAACCCTCCCTTTCCCCTCCCACCCCTCCACCCACCGCAGGACGGCTTCTGATTGGCCCGCCCTCCACCCGCTGCTGGCCACTCAGGAAGCCCTCCCAGGACCCCGCCTCTTTAGAACACGCGCCGGCCGCGGCGGCCCCTGACAGCAGCGGTGATGGCGGCTGCGGCGGGCCTGGCGCTACGCCGGGTGCTGGCCTTCGGGACAGCGGCGGTCCCCCGCCGCGGCGCGGGGGGATTCTGGAGCCGCCTGGCACCAACGCTGCCGGCCGTGCCGCGCCGGTCCGCGGCTCACTTCGCTTTCCAACCGGACCCGGCGCCCAGCGCGTACGGTGAGAGCGGGGCCGGGCCGGGGTCCACCCCGCGGGCCGGGCTCGCCCTCGCTCTGCTGCCGTGTCCGCCCCGCTGCCGCCGCCTTCTTTAGGGAGGCCCCCGCCCGGCCGGGGTGGGAGGGAGGAAGGGAGAAGGGTGGGCACTTCCCGCCTTCGTCCCCTCGGGCCGCCCTGCCGCGCTGAGGCGCCGGCGGTGGCGGCGGGGCCGGGGCGTCCCCCCATCGCTGGGGGAGAGACCCCCGGTGGGGGTGGAGGCCTCCGGCTGGGCATGTTTCCTACGTTGTGTCCCCGTCGCTTCCACCCGCGGGTTTTCCGCGGAAGACTTGGGCTATGGGGGGATAAGGCCCCGCTGGGCCGCGGGTCGAGGCGCTTTACACCTCTTCGGCGCTTCGCCGGTACCGCTCTGGGCGAAAGGGGGGCTGATGAAGTGTTTTTTGGGGGGTCAGTGCAATAGTTGCAATAGGCCTACCTATCGTCTGCTCAGACCTGCAATCCCTCCCCCTGCCCCTCTCCTCTTTCAGCGGTAAAACTCGCAGTAACTTATAGCAGTAACTTAATGACTTACATCCATTCCTGTTTGTTTATTGCCTGCCTAAGTCATGAATGTGGTAATAAACCTGTGATTAATAAAGACTGCTCTCTAGTGAAAGGTTTGAGGTAGTCCCTATGATGACACGACTGAGGGTAAACACAGAGCAGTTGGAAATTAACAGCTCAGGATGAGAGTTGCTGTTTTGACTTTGTTTCTGGGATGCATCCCAGCAAATGACTAGTGTTGAGTTCTCCTGGAAGAAGCCTGCCAGCTGCAGAGTAGCTGTTTCTCTCACGTGAACCACACATGTCTTCTAGAAAGGTTTTACTTAGTTGGATACCTTGGTCATTAAATCAGAGAAAACTCTCATCCATTTCTGTTAGTCACGGGGAGACATAGGCATCCAGGATGTTGCGGAGTGAAGCCTGTGTGCTGCAGGTCTCTGCTTGAGATCACAGTGAAGAAGACGGAGTGGAGCAGGCCAGTTTTTGTTGCCATTTATTAATAGAAAACTATTTCCCTTTGGTTTAAAATACACTTTGAAATTCTGTGAAAAATAGTTAAAGTAAACATGTGCCAATTATGATCTTGATATTGTTAAGATAATGCTTCTCCAACCCCACAGTTCAAATCTGAAGGGCACAATTAGTTTCTCCTTTCCCGTGAGGGCTGATACAGAGGCCTTCATTATAACCAAGGGCAGCAGGTCAGAACAGCCAATGTGAGGAGTTTCTGATGGTTGCTTGAATAATTTATACTGAAAGAATTGTATCTTGTGGAAAAGATAACATAAATACTAGTGTGGATGACTTGGGAAAGAGAGAAGCAACTGCTGTTCCCTAGCTTGCTTTCCCTTGAATTTGTAAATGTTGATTATTTGTAGCTTTTGTGTAATTTGAACAGTTCCCATAACTGTGCTACCAAGCACAAGAATGTGTAGGAATGCCACAACTCAGCTCTGGACTGGCATGACATGAGTCTTTAATAAAAAATACTAATGTTAATTAATAATTTAGGAGGAAGGGAAGCTGAATGGTTATTGAGAGATACTGTAGCTACTGGAAACAATGTAGTTCTCATTCTGATTTCTAACACTTGTTCTCATGTTTGTCTGGGATCTTCACCTAAACATGGCACCATCACTTTTTTTTCCTTTACATGCTGTATAGGTAGGTAGTATTCTCCTGGGCTGTGGCTCCTAGTCATGACTTAGACAGAGGCTTTGCTGGTTAAAGAGCTACCAAATGTCACCCAGTCAGTTTCTTATTCACTCAGTTTCAGATAAGGCATTATTTTATTTGCTTGGGGAATCTGAGTTGGTCACAGTAGTGGGGAGTGGGCTGTTGTTCTGTTCCATCTTTGTTTTCAGGCCTGTTTGTTTTTCCTTGCAGTGTTGGAATGAATGAGGGCACTCAGGTAGCCTTTCTTGGTTTTAAAGGTTTTCTTTCAATCTGCGCTGCAGAAGATTTTAATACAGCAGTCTGGTGCATTTGTTTTACCCATTTTAAGTACAGCTGTTCAGCATCAAGTTTTCTTTCCTTGGAGTGTGGATTTGATGCTTCTGACACTAACTGCAGTTCATAAAGCAGGCCGGTGGTCTAGAAAACTTGTGATAATAATAGGTGTCTGTGAACAGAAAAGGCCGGAGCTTTAAGAAAAAAATAATCAAAGAATGATAAAGTAAGCTTAATGAGATCCGGTGAATCTTAGCAGAAAGGATCCCAATCCTCAAAACAATAATGCTTTACATCAGTTTTTCCTTTGAAAAACTGTTGTATTACTCATTGTTCCTAGTGTTTGACTAAGCGTTGCAAAGCTGCGTTTGCTCTAGCTAAGAGCATAGTTTTGGAAAAATGGTTGAATGTAGGGTAGTAGAATTGTAGTCCTTGGGACTGCAAAGTATACCATGCTCAGTCCCATCTTCCATAATTTAAGTTTACTCAGCAAATGAGTTGTGGGGACACCTAACAGGGATCTTGTTTATGACTGTTAACTGAGTTTTTAGTCATGTTTTGCACCAGTGTTTTCTAATGTACTTTGTGTTTTGAACCAAATCAGATGGCTAAACTACCACTTTCACACAGGGCAAACTCAGAAGATGAATCTCTTCCAATCCATAACAAGTGCCTTGGACAATGCTTTAGCCAAAGATCCGACTGCAGGTATACTATACTTGTTACTGTGCTTTGCTTTGTATAAATTGCATTTTGTTTTGCCTATTCGTGTACAATATTAAATGCCTTTCTCGTGGCCTTTTAAAATTTTCTAGTAAGTTATTTCTATGCTTTGATCTCAAACAAAAGTTAAAAATGTGTTGTATTAATAATTAATGGATTATGTGATCTAAGATGCAGTTGTGTCTTCTGTATTAGCTGTGTGTATTTTGCTTGAAAGTTGGGACAGAAAGATATATTGCTTGACATGCTTCTGGTATTACTGATGCGAACTGTACTTAAGGGCATCCTGAATCCCACCAGTAAGTAAAGGAGTTTTTAAAATGTAAATCTTAGTTTTTAATTCCTTTAACTCTCTGTGTTCAAAAAGTGGTATTTTTTAGAGACTATCTATTCCTTGCTCTGTCCATTCGCCCTTCTCTCCTTCTCTGCTTTCCAGCTTTACTGATATCTGTTCATTCTTGTGCATAGGCAATGTAAAATTTTCTGGGCTTTTGCGGTCTGGATAACCTATAACTTCGAAGAAGCTATTTCATCATAGCTTGATTTTAAATGGGTTATCCTAAATTCTTTTGCACAAAAGTATTTACTCCGCTTGTAATTCTTATACATGTCTGTTGCTTCTGTTGTCATAACAAAGGCATGATGATGACCAGATATCTGAAAGAGATGTTTAATGTCATTAGCACAGCTGCAAAAGCTGTATGACCTTGTGTAACTTTTGGGATTTTGTTTTTAGTGTGTTAGTAACTCTTTTTGGCACTTGTTGAACCACTGCTCGATTAGTCTGACTAATCGTCTAATCTATTAGGACAAATTCCATGTTGTCTGTCCAGTGCTATGCCTGTGTAAATTCCCTCTCCATCTACAGCTGTGTTATAATCACTTTTATTAAATTAAGCTTAGACAACTGAGGGTAAATTAGTGCCAAGAACAGATTTTAGTACCATTTCTGTAGAATCAGCCATATAAAAGTAAGCAGAATGTTAATCCAGCAGGAACTTAAACTCATAGATAATCTTCAGCCTTTTAGTTGCTCTAAGGTTGCAGTCTTGCTCCTCAGCTTTGCAGGGCTGGATCTTTGCAAAGCCTTTTGCAAGACCATGTTGGAGTTCTACAGTCCAGATATGTGAGTTGTCAGTGTCGCCCTGCTTACTGAATGAATTAGTACTTGCAGTAGAAAGCATGTCTTTTAGTTGTATGGGAATTGAGCATCTGTTGTTTAAGCAGTGGAAATCCTCATGCTTATGTTGATGAGAATTAGAGTCTGTCCAGGAAAATATTTTCAGTGGCTGAACAGAATGAGTAAATCCGTGCAAGTTTGCTGATACCAGCATTAAATGATATTTTTTTTATCCCAGATGGCTCAAAAGTGAGTAGCCATATGGTAATGGAAAGGCTGTATGAAGATTTTAAGTACATAAAAAAATAAAACAAATTAATACTAAAAATTAATTAGAGAGATGGTCTGGGGACATACTTCAGTCATAAACTCCGTGACTACATTGGTGTTACATCATTATACAAGTTATTTTTCTTTAAGTGGTGTCATTAATATGATTGGGAGAAGTGTGCTAACCCCTTTTAGTACTTCTGATCAGAAACATATTTCATTTAAATAAAAATAATATTTGAAAGGCAAAGAGGCTAACTCATTATTTTGTGTCCTTTAGATTATAGAGAGTATTGAGGAACTTGTGATTTCTCAGAACTGACCCCACTTCATGCAAGCTGCTATTGGTGATACTGCTGCACATCCCTTACATGCTTAAAAAAATTGAAGTGGGCAATACTTGTTTCTGTCAATTATATAACACAACTTTTAAGAAAAATTAGACATCATCATTCCATTAATTCGAAGAACCGCCCCCGCGGCACCCCCCTTCCCCCCAGTTAGCTGATATGAAGCTAAATGTTAAAGGCAATTACTTTTAGTGATAAAACTTTATTGGCCACATCACCCACACTGTAGGGATAGTAGTGTTAAATACTGAGAGTTGTCCCGGTTATTAGATATCCATCTTTTCTGTAGAGGAGTTCTCCTGAAGTCACTTTTCGGGGATCTGGCAAGTATGTTTGGAGAAGGTTTGGAACTTCATGTTCGATTGGTATTTCAAAGAAAACTTCAATTTGACATTTTTCAAAACACTGTGTTTACTGAAATCTGTGGATGAAGAATGCAAATGGTTACCAGTGGAAGTGGAATGGATAATTTCACTGACTCTGTAGTGATTGAATATAATTGTTTCTTGGAATTGCTTTTATTCATTTAGATTTAGTTCTTGTAATAATATAGCATATATAAGAAAAATAGATGATGTAATGAAAGCATAGCTGAATCAGTTTCATGAATTCTGTTTTGAGACATAGTTGTGTTGCTGTTCTGATTCCTTATTAACCTCGGTTCTTTATTTGTTATAGTTAGAGTGTGCATGAGAAATGCTTAGTAAAATGACATTTTAGGTGCTACTTATGTTAGTGTCTCATATAAAAACATTTGAATCCTATTGGAGCGGGTCCAGCGGAGAGCCACGAAGATGATCAGAGGGCTGGAGCACCTATGCTATGAGGACAGGCTGAGAGAATTGGGGTTGCTCAGCCTGGAGAAGAGAAGGCTCCAGGCAGACCTTATAGTACCTAAAAGGGGCCTGCAGGAGAGATGGGGAGGGAGCGTTTATCAGGGAGTCTAGCGATTGAACAAGGGGTAACGGTTTTAAACTGAAAGAGGGTCGATTTAGATTAGACGTTAGGAAGAAATTCTTTACTGTGAGGGTGGTGAGGCACTGAAACAGGTTGTCCAGAGAAGCTGTGGATGCCCCGTTCCTGGAAGTGTGAATGGATGTGGGGCTTTGAGCAACCTGGTCTAGTGGGAGGCATCCCTGCTTATGGCAGGGGAGTTGGAACTAGATGATCTTTAAAGTCCCTTCCAACCCAAACCATTCTGTGATCCTATGTTTATTGAAAAGAAGATGCATTGGAGTAACATTAGCCACCTCTACTGTTCTTATTTTTCAGTAGTGTTTGGTGAAGATGTGGCCTTTGGTGGAGTTTTCAGGTGTACAGTTGGCTTGCGAGACAAATATGGTAAGTTAAATTTTAACCCTGACATTATCTTCATATTAACATCTCTGTTCTTTTGTACCCCTCTATAGTTTGTGGGAGAAGAGAAGAACACACGGGAGAGTCCTTGTAAATGGACTCCTGTTTTCTTTTCTTTCCTTGGAAATAGAAAAAGTTTTCAACATGTTACCAGTTATGTAAGTTTTCAAAGCTTTCAAAACCTGTTGACATAATTTCACGAGTCTTCTATTTCTTCAGCTAACTTTGTCAATGTAACTACATTTTTTTTGAACTGCAATTGGACCAGATTCATCAGCTGGGTGTCCTGGTGGACAGTAAGTTGACCATGAGCCAGCAATGTGCCCTTGTGGCCAAGAAGGCCAATGGTCTCCCAGTGTGCATTAAAAGAATGTGGCCAGCAGGTCGAGGGAGGTCATCCTCTCCCTCTATTCTGCCCTGGTGAGGGCAGAGTACTGTGTCCAGTTCTGGGCTCACCAGTTCAAGAAAGACAGGGAACTACTGGAGAGGGTCCAGTGGAGGGCTACAAAGATGATCAAGGGACTGGAGCACCTCTCTTATGACGAAAGGCTGAGAGACCTGGGTCTGTTCAGCCTGGAGAAGAGACAACTGAGAGGGGATCTCATCAATGCTTATAAATATCTAAAGGGCAGGTGTCAAGAGGATGGCACCAGACTCTTTTCAGTGGTGCCCAGTGACAGGGCAAGGGGCAATAGGCACAAACTGGAACAGAGGAAATTCCATCTGAACGTGAGGAAAAACTTCTTTACTTTGAGGGTGACAGAGCACTGGAACAGGCTGCCCAGAGAGGTGGTGGAGTCTCCTTCTCTGGAGATATTCAGAGCCCCCCTGGATGCATTCCTGTCCAGCCTGCTCTAGGTGAACCTGCTCTGGCAGGGGGGTTGGACTGGATGATCTCTGAAGGTCCCTTCCAACGCCTATCATTCTGTGATCATTGGGGCTCCATTTAATTACTGTAATCAAATTAAAGCCTCTTAGCAACAATACATGGTGATGCTTTTTTGGTCCTATCTGTAAAGAACTGCAAAGGAATTACATTAAAATGGATTTAAACTGTTTGTTAAAGATAGTATTTTCTAGAGTGGACTTGAAAGCCAATATAGAAATGATGCATTATAGCTATGCTTGCGCTTCATCTAGAACATGATTGGTTTACTTGTTTGGGAGACTCATGTGAAGATATTCAGAGAAATGGTACAACCTTTGTCCCAAAAAATCTTGGAAGTAGCCTTTATCACTAGATAGGAAAAACAGGTTTGCAAAAGTATATGAAAAATAAGTTGGTACTTAATCATCTACCTCAGACCGTTGAGGTGAGTTTAGTGGAAGAAAAAAAATAGTTACTTGCAGAAACTTTTTAATTTTTGTTAAAAACTTTTTAAAGTAAGTTTTAAATAGGGAAGTTCTTTAAAACTTGCAGGAGCTTTTAAAAATTTCTTGTGTGATCTGTGATTTAAATTAATCCGTATATTGTGTTCATTTTGGAAGAAACTTAGTTCTGCTATTTTTGGGGGACAGCCTTCCTACAGCTGAGTATCAGCGGCTTCCAAGAAAGGTGAGGGGAAGGAAAAGACTTTCAGTCTGTATGTTGTTGCACAAGCATCTAAGTGTCACGTTCACAATTCTTGGTGGATACAGTTTAACCACCTAGTTGGTGATACCTGGTTGGCAAATCTAGAGGACTTTTCAAAGTCCTTCATTGTTTTTCCAGTTAACTTTCTTCTTTGGTTATCCATTTGGTGTGGTACCCATTTTGCTGCGAGAAGTATTGCTACTGGAATGCTAAAAAAGAGTCAGTGTTTCATGTATGACATGCTAGGTAGTACATAGCAGTTTACAGGTCTTGGAAACTGGTTGTGGATACAGTAATCTGATAGTTTTTAGTTTGGCAGTCACTGTCTGCCCCACTGGACTATTAAACAGAAGAAGACGTTATAAAATGTTAGGTTTCAGGAGCTTGCTTACTTCAAGGCACAAAGATGACTGGGATCACTTGCAGCCAGTGATTAAATCTATTCCATTTTCCTCATCTGTAGGAGATGAGTTACTGCCAATCTTGGAGACCACCAAGATCCACTTTTTTGAGCGAACCGAAAATGGAGAGAGGAAACTTTTAAGAAATTTTAGAAACATAACCATATTTTGTTGCCTTGTTTCTCTGCTTCAATTATTATATGGATGTTTTCTTGCTCTGTGGTTTGTACGTTAATGTTCAAATAGTTTGGATAGGACTTGTATTAGCAATGGTGCTGCCTGTTGAGATTGAGTCAGAGTTCTGTAACTCTGCTGTGATATGTTGATTCTATTTACTAGACTTCATGTGAAAATGAAGCCTCTGAGACAACAGTCAGTTGCTGGAAACATGGGCAACAGAAGACTTCATTTGGGAACTAAGCAACAGGAGCAGATGGCTCCATAAGCAACCTTCTTGTTTTTAGGGAATATCTCCAGTTTAAAAGACAAAAGGAAGAAACTTTATATTGTTAGGGTGTTGCTTTGAGGGTCACTTGTTGGTTTTCTTTGATGTGAGAAAGTCATATAATGGCATGAAGGAAAGATGACACAGGTAACTTGGCTTCTTTCTTCACTAATAGTGAAATACTTTAGAAAACAGGCAGTGGCTGAAGAAGGAAGGACAAAGATGAACTAGAGTACGTTCTGAAAAATATAAGGCTGAGGAGAACCAGGAAAGACTGAAAACACAAAAATTGAAGGAATCCAGAATTTTGAGAGAGGTGGCTGGCTGTCAGTGTTCTCTTAGAGATTAAATAAACTCTCGATGCAGTGCTTGTTTTATGCAAAGGCTAGAGTCCATGTAAAATAAGGAGGAATTCCAGACAGAATTGACGAACAAGCAATCTCATGGATCTTACCTCTACAAGGAAGATTACATATGTTTAATGACCCTTCTTTCTCCATGTTCCTCCTG
Source organism: Larus michahellis (assembly GCF_964199755.1). Classification (NCBI taxonomy): domain Eukaryota; kingdom Metazoa; phylum Chordata; class Aves; order Charadriiformes; family Laridae; genus Larus; species Larus michahellis. Next base: position 95,016,951 of record NC_133898.1, on the reverse strand, counting down.
AATTTAGCATAAAAATAATAATAGGAGATGCAAGTGATATAATATTAGGGGTTTTTTTGTATATGTTGATGTAAAATATGAAGGAATGAATATTGTTTTCCCCTCTCCTGGAAGAGAGAGGTCTTTTTTTTTTTTTTTTTTTTTCCACCCCCCTGTATATAATCAAAATCGCTAGGTGGCAGTCTATGCCTATAAGTAGTTATTTTGATACAAATTGATAGTTCCTTTTTAAGCATTTTTATAGGGGTCTAGGTCTAAATATCGCCCAACAGTAGAGTAAGGAGAATTTAGTATATTAATACTCAGTAGTAGTACTATACAGATGTTGGTTGCTATCCCGACTGTTACTGAAGTCTCTCTGGAGAGCAAAAGAGAAGAAATTTGCTTTTAGAATAAATCTGTCATAAAATCTAAAACCTTTTTTGCCAGGAAAGCCATTTAAGCCTGAGTGTAGAGTAATGTTGTGATATAAACACAGCTAGAGGCTTATGTAAAAGAAGTCAAGCTCATTGACTTTGTAAGGAAATAAATCCTAATTTTTGATCAGTTGAATTTTTTACATGCTACAAGGAATTTTGTTTGAAAATGTTTAACTGAGGAATCATATGTAAACAAGTCAGTATGTGGAAGTTTCTTTTCCACCATAACCATGATTTAGGATAGCATGTTTGTTCCTATTTATCTTATCTCAACATCTGAAATAGATGATTCCAGTTTTCTGGCATCGGGTTGCTGGCATCACCCTATTGGTTTTAGTATGTTTTGCATGAACTGAATGCTTAGAAATCTATTGCTGTATAATCCTCTGTCCTAAAAAGGAGTAGACTCCTTGTGATTTTTATGTGGAGAATTCTTTTCAGATAAGGGAAGGGCAATAAGTCTTATACATTTTTTTTTTTCCTTTGTCCCCTCCCTCTGGTCTTGCACACTGGAAGGCATATTCTTGTTTTATTTCTTGTTTCCTTCCCCATCACCTGCTACCAGGTTTTTGATTATCACAGTTTTTAATTATTTTTTTCTTATAAAAAGAGAAGTACATTATTTTGGTCTTTTGAAGAAAATGCTGTCTGAATGAAATAGCTGTACATTTGTCTTTAAGTCTGCAGATGGATTTGAAACAGTGATCTTGGAATGTGAATACATGTGTCCAATTGCTCTGCCTAAAGTGTGAAATAAAGTTGCAGCATGTAAAGATCGGTATCATCCACATGACAAAAATACAGAGGGGATCAGAGGTAGGGATTAGATGACAGGAGGTAAAGAAATGGGAGGAAAAAAGCAGAGGATAAGGTAAAAATGGAGAAAGTGGATAGAAGTAAAGACGAAGAAACAAGAATAGTAGAAAAGGTGATTGACAAGGAAGGCTGCTGAGAAGAATGCCAGAGCAAGGTGGGTTTTTTTTGATAACTCCAAAAAAATCCATCTAGCCTACTGTGGCCAAAAATGACAATTTTGAGATTATATAAATGGGGGAGTGAAGTATACATAATACTTGTCTTGCTGCTGACCTCCGAACACTTACAGCTTGAGGGCTTCCTTATCTAGAAGTGCCTCTGTGTAGTCATCAGCCTCAGTAGAGATTTGTCTTTAATACCATTCTGGTCTACACTTAAAGGTAGGCTCTAATGCGTACTTACTGCCATGTCAAAAGTCTGTCCTTAATGACGGTAAGGATAAAGTGCCTTCTGATTATTTCAAAGCTTGATATGCTGAGAATGTGGAATAGGATCAGTCCTTGCTCAGAACTCTGAGAATCCAAGAGAAGTAAGGTTGGCTTGGCAGTCTTTCCCTATAGCAGTGCTTTGGGGAGACTAAGATTTTCTTGGTTTATGCGTTCGCTTTTATAGATGAGATTTGGGTAGGTGTTAGAAAACAAATCTAGAAGAACTGGAAGAATTTAAAAAATTGGAATCTTAGATCGAGTTATTGTCTGTGTTTCTTGTCATCTCAAAAAGTACTATACATCTTTAGTAACTGATGTCTCTGTGCTAACAAATATTTATGTCCAGGCTTTCCAATACTACAGCTGATTGTAGGTCTTCTCAGTTACATGCAGATGTCTTGCACAGATGTGGGTATTTGTATGTATGCATTTGGATAATAAGTTTCAGTGAAGTTATGTTTCACTCAGAAGCCGGGAAGTTATTATGGTTGTCAAAAGGTTTACGCTGTAGAGAGGAAAGTTGACCTAGTAAGGAAACATGAAAGTCCAGACTTTAGTTTTTCTTGTTGCTAAGGTATCATGCAAGTTTGGATGGCCAGGGAACTAGCAGTTTCACTTTAGAACAGGAATGGTGTTTGAGCTTTATGTCTCTTTAACTAAGCAGATTGCACTTCATTTTAGAATCATAGAATTGCCTAGCTTGGAAGGGACTTTTCAGATCATGGAGTCCAACCATCAACCTAACTCTGACAAAACCCATCGCTAAACCATATCTCTAAGCACTAAGTCTACCCGTCTCTTAAATACGTCCAGGGATGGTGACTCAACCGCTTCCCTGGGAAGCCTGTTCTGGTGCTTAATAACCCTTTCAGCGTAAAAATTTTTCCTAATATCAAATCTAAACCTCACCTGGTGCCACTTCAGGGCACTTGCTCTCATCCTATCACTTGTTATTTGAGAGAAGAGAAGAGAACCTCCTTACCTCCTTTCAGGTAGTTGTAGAGAGTGATAAGGTCTCCCCTCAGTCGTCTTTTCTCCAGGCTGAACAAGCCCAATTCCCTCAGACGCTCCTCATAAGACTTGTTCTCCAGACTCCTCACCAGCTTTGTTGCCCTTCTCTGAACACACTCCAGCACCTCAGTGTCTTTCTTGTAGTGAGAGGCCCAAAACAGAACACAGTTTATTTTTTATTTGTTTTTTATTTGAGGTGCAGGCTCACCAGTGCTGAGTACAGGGGCACAATCGCTCCCCTAGTCCTGCTGGCCACACTATTCCTGATAACAGGCTGGGCATGCTGTTGGCCTTCTTGGCCACCTGGGCACACTGCTGGGTCATATTCAGCCGTCAGTTGACCAACACCCCCAGGTCCATTTCCACTGGGCAGCTCTCCAGCCACTCTTCCCCAGGCCTGTAGTGCTGCATGGGGTTGTTGTGATCCAAGTGCAGGACCTGGCACTTGCCCTTGTTGAATCTCATACCATTGTCCTTGGCCCATTGATCCAATGTGTTTTGATCCCTCTGTACGGCCTTCCTACCCTCAAGCAGATCAACACTCCTAGCCAACTTGGTGTTGTCTGCAAATTTACTGAGGGTGCACTTGATCCCCTGCAGCCTGAATTCACAGCAGCCTGAATTTCTCTTTCATGGCATGTCTTTCTGTTTGCCACCAAGGTAGTCTAGGTGACTGCTTCAGTTAGGTTCCTACTATTTGGATGCCGGATTAGATTACCTTCTAAGTGTTTGAACTTTTAGAAATTACTTTTGGACTGAAAGAGTAGTGTAAATGAGGTTTTTTACTTTTCAGTAGGGAATTCTCAAATAATGACATATTAGTTCCCTTGCAACTATTTGGAAATATGGGTATAATGTGAATACTTTGAATGGGAATTTTTATTTCAAAGATTCCCTCAGCTCCTGGAGGATGCCACTGTGGTGTCTCCCACCAGAAGTGAGTGCTTGCCCAGGGCAGAAGAGACTTGGCTTCAGTTCTGTCCCTCAGGAGTTCTGAAGTTACTCCCAAAAGAGCTGACTGTGATATCAAAGCTGTTATCTGTGGAGATGCAGCAGAAATGGTTTTGTCAGCAGTTGTTCTTTTGAACTGTTTAGGAATGAATTTGTCTCTTGCTCATGTGATTCATTTGTCGCTGTTTGTGACCCTCTGTGTGATAGTAGGGTGAACAAGAGGCAGATAGGTTTCCTCCTTTCTGGATTGATGTCCCATCACCGGTTGGAGGGTCTTTCACTCACGGCTTTTATTTTTGTCTGTTCTGGTTTCTTTTAGCTGTTTTGGTCTCTGTTATTGCTGTCGTCCTATTTTTGTTTGTCAGTGCTTACAGAGATGTACTGCCCCACAGCAGCTGATAGTACTCTCTACAAAGTCAGTTAGAACAAAATGCTTTTCATAAGGTTTCTGTGTAACATTTCTACTATGTTCTGGAGTGATGTTTGCTGCCTTTATTGGCAGTGTGGTGTTGACTGCCAGTTTGTGGTATGCTTTAGTGCCTAAGTCCTCACTGTCGTACTGCTGCGCAGCCAGTAATTGCTTCTTTTCCGGGTGGATGCTTCATAAAATGAAACTCAGTAAGAGCAACTGTGTGTCACTCATATGTAGGATAAAACAAAATCAATCTCAGATCACTTCTTTTCATGGTCATTCTGAATTACATAAATGACTAGAGACATTCATACATGCAGATAGTAGTAAATGAGGAATAAGCAGCTTCAATTTTTTTTCCTCCTTACTCATTTTTTGTAGCTAAAATAGATTTCCTCACACGGAATAGAAAGGGTGCAATAAGTACGCACATATAAGTTGAAATGTAATTATTTTCTTTCCCTATTGTGTTCAAACATATAGGCATATTTTATAAATAGTCCTTCCTATCTTTAATTATTTTGATGCAGCTAGAAGTCTAGATAAAGTTGGCAGGATTTTTTCATTCTTCCAAACCATATAAAAAAAAAAAGTGTGAAATGGATGGGGAACAGATTTCTAAACAGTAATTAGTGCCTGTTCAATCAGTCCAGGATGCTTTCTTGCAAATTGGAAGAAGAAAAGGAAAATCAAGAGAAGGAACAACACTTGTATTGAATCCCGTGAGAGTGGGGGGAGTTGAATCAAAGATTTCCCTTGTGTAAAGTTTCAAACACATCAAAAAGCAAGTGGCTGAACTGCATATGAAACCACAGTTATAGCAAGAAAATAACTTCCTTATGTAGGATGACCTAGCCTCACTAGCAATCAGCTGGATGCTTTAAAAATTATTTTATTTATCACTTCCATATTTATTTTCCCCTACTTTCTGCCTGCCTTACAGAATTAGATTTCTGAAACACAGGGTATGTTTTGGGACACATCAGCTGGCAAAGGCTGTTCTTAGCCTTCTTGCTTTCCTACACACATGGTCCCAGTACAGGATTATTCTTATGGTTTGCAGCTTTTTTTTATATTGATCTACTTTCTCTGGATTCTGATTGGGCTACTGAAGGATATGGGCCATCCAAAACTGGATACATTACTCTGATTCTTGCTCCGTAAAACCTGGTTTCTTACAGCTTTCTGTTGATATGTCTCATGATAATGCTAGCTTGTCTTGCAGCAGTAATGTTTATTTCCAGTGTCTGATCCACTATAATCCCTGGTTGTTATTCTGTAGACCTTGTGTCTAAGGTGTAAACACCTGTGTTGAGTTTTCAGAGAATGCTTCATTCTGAGTGAGTCATTTGTTTATAGTCCAGTAAAGTAATTCAGGAGACTTTGTTTATTTGGCCAGTAGATGACTGTACCTAGGCATGCCCAAGGGACATGAGGCTTTCTAAAATTGTGGTAGTCATTCTTTGAAGAAAAGTATCTACTTGAAAACAGTATTGTTTTATGAGCTTGAGCTGTAGAAATCTCCTGAAGACAAGTGCTGTGTTTAAATGAAATACCTATGGGGGAAAACATGGGTGAGAAGATAAGGTTGTCCCCAGGTTGTTGTGGTATTTGGTGCAGTTTCTTGGCTAAGATTTGGATATGCTTACAAAAATTGCTTCATGTCCTGACAGCTTTTAGTAGCATGAAATAATGAGAGAACGTTTTGAAGCTGAGCTAATAGAGGTAGACACAGTGTGTTTTTTAAAAAAAAAAACTAGTAATTTGTTTTCAAATTATTTTATGGATTTTGGAATATTTATGTTGAAATTTTTTTTGTTAGTGATTTCAGGAAACTGTTTATTGCAGAGTCTTCACAGCACGTCATTGGTGAGGGAGCAGAGATCTGTCAGTGGAGGTTCTGGGTGTGTTCTTATGGTGCCAAGCATTACAGTGCCAGGGCAAGAAGTACAGAAACACAATTTGGATGGACTGGTTGGGGCCTGTAATGCAGCGTATTAGGGTAGTGTGTTCTGCCTCCTAGAAATTACTAGTGGTTGGGTATTACTTCAACAGGTGGGGAGACACTCTGGGGTTTTTCTATGATTTTTTTAATCAGTAATCATGAGTTCTTTTGCATGCTTTAAGAACATAGCAGCATGCTGTTGTAGGGAGGAGAAAAACTCAGCCTAAAGTAGAATAAGAAATAAGTGTTAGGGATTTGTTATATAAACAGATAGAAAATGTTAGCTTGATGCTTCAGAAGCAGACTGTGAGCTTGTTGAAGCACTGTGCTTTCCCTTGCATGTAGGTGCTGGTTCTTCTGAACATAGCGCATGTGGTAGAATGAAGTAGTTCAGAATTTTTGACATGGCAGACTTAAGCTGAGAGTGGAGCAAATGACTAGTTTTTGTATATAGATTGAGTAAAATGTAAGTAGTCTGGAGTTTAGTTATCCTTGTTTCTTTGTGGATGGATTTAAGTAAGTGCAGAATTCTGCAGCTTGCTTGCATGATTCTTCCAGAGCAGTTTGGCAAGATCTGGATTTTGTTCTGATTTATATAAATGTCTTTGAACAGTAACATCTGGAGAACGTTTTCCAGGCTCATTACACAATAGTACATTTTGTTCATTTTCATCTTAAATAGTCATTTCTTTTCCTAACATTTACGGTTAGAAAAAAGGAAAAGTTATTTGAGAACTTGATAAAATGTAGTATGTCACTTTACACTGTGTCTGTGGGATATTTATATAAATCAGTCTGTGTCAGAGCTAAATAGAATTTATTTTAGTTTTGGCTTTATATTTTTTAATTGTTATGATAGTGTGCCTGGTGTAAAACCAATATTTTATTATGTTTCTTTTTATATGTTGTAAAACTGTTTGAGGGAAAGATAAGGCATATACTTAAGAAAGCTGTTCTAATGCATTTTTAAGATATTTCAAGATACGTTGTTGGCCAAAAAAGTATGCGGTGCTGAACTCCATAAAAATGGAATTTTACACTTCAGAAAATACTTGCAGTGAAACATTTAAAAGTAATATTTTAGTAATATAGTGTCAAGGAGGATGAAACTTCATGTATTAAAGACATGAGATGGAATCTGGGCATAACTAGTATTCACAGTTTGTATTAATACCAGGTCTGCAAGCACAGTTCATTTACCTTGTTTAAGATGTCACTCTTTATGCCTTTACTATTTCTTAGGTGGAATTTAGTGATTCTCAGTTTCCTTGGTTAGTCCTGTGATCAGTATGACCTCCGATTCATTTGTACTCGTCAGGTGGGACTTATTTAGTATGTCCGCTGTTTCTTCTGCCTCTGAGGCTGGTGATAAGAGTGTGGTAATTATCACCACTTCAGTTTAAGAAGGTGCTGCAGACTTTATTACAGGGAGTAGAACACTCAGAGTTTTCTTGGAAGTTAATTTGCTAGAAGCCTAGAAGGGCCCAAAGGGTCAAGACTACGACCCCAGTCCAGTCGATTGTCTAAGCAGCTTTGCAACAGAAGCACTTTGAGAAGCAAGTTAATTTTAATTTAACTTGATTCAGAGCCATCTTCCAGTGACCAGGCTGACATAACACGCTTGTCATTTATTATAAAAGATCTCCTTTCTTTCTAACTTGTAGAAACATTAAATCCTCAAAACCTGGCAAGGAGTTTTCATGCTTGTATGGAAGCACCACGTATAGATCAATTTTATTGATTTTTCTCATGCGCATGCTTTGCATTATCAAGGGACAGGCTTGGTTACAAGGGAGATTCATAAGATGATTTTCATTACTGCGGATTACTGGTCATTCAGCACTTTGTTCCCGAGTACTTCTTTAGCAGCATTAAATCCTTGTTGGGAATAGTTGCTTCACAATTTAGGGTAGATCCAGCATGCTTCAAATTAACTATAAACTATTTCTACACTACTGACACTGAGGAATGTGGGAGAGGGTGCCTTGTATTTGACACCGTTTTGCTTATTCCTGAGTTTGTCATCCAGATAGTGTACCCAGCCTATTACAGCAGAATTTTCATTAACATGTTGTAATACTTAGCTTTGGTAACTGTTATGTATTTTCCTGTTGGATCTCTTGTCATGTCATGTAATGTTTCAGATAGTTTGAAAATGCATGGAACTGACCTAAGTCTCTTAAATAAAGCTGATATATTGTCCCTTGGTTATACCCACATGTAAGTGCTTGATATATGTCAATTTTTGCAAATAAGCGTTCTGTCATCTGATACAGCTTCGCATGTTTAACTTTATAGTCAGTTATGCTTTTCTGCAAGTGTGCTTCTCACACAGCGAATTGTTTTTGTTGTTGAGCGAGGAATGTTATTAATCATAGCTGGAAGAACACTTGAAAGCCTTGGTGCAGTTAGGCATCATGCTTTTTTTTCTTTAGGCTGATACAACTGGGTGTAGGAGCCAGCTGATCAGAAGGAGTTCAGTGTGGAGTGGGCTACCTGCATAGTCATCAGTAAAAAGGAATTCTGGTGAGCAGATCTGCCACTGTGATGTGAGCTGCTTACTGAATATTTTTCTAACACTGTGGAGCTGAATCAGTACTATTTTATCAATGTCATGAAATGCTTCCATCAGCAGCGCAGGTACAGGCATAAAAAGTTTGGGCAGTCAGCATGTAACCCTGCTTGGGGCTGTTAATGAATCATAGAATAATAAGGGTTGGAAGGAAAAGACCTTGAAGGTCATCTGGTCCGAACCGGTACTCAACATAGAGCCAGTTTAGGTTGTTTGTGGTCTTGTCCAGGTCAGTTTTGAATATGTCCAAGGAAAGAGCTTGTACAACTTGGGCAGCTTGTTCCAGCGTTTGACTGCTGTCATAGTGAGGGTTTTTTTCCCTCTTGTGTAATTAGTTTCCCTTTTTGCGTCATTCTTTCACCTGTCGCTGTGTACCTGCAAAAAATCCAATCTTCCCCCTTGCTTGTGCTACTGCTTGGCTGCTTTTTCATCATGGAAGGATTAAATGCAAGTTTACTGTCATTCAAAGCTACACCATTATGCCATATGCATTAACCTCCCCTGACCCCTCCTGTTCCCGCTTCTTTGAGAAAGGGAGATAATTAGATAGTATATTTTCATAATTCTTGTTTATTCTTTAGCTTTTGGTGGGATGCTACTTTGTTACAAATGACAGGAAGTCTGAAGCTGGGGAGATGGCCAGAAAAGCAAGTTTTTCCTATTTGCTTTAGGAAGGTATAGCTGTTTATAAATAAATTTTCCTGGCTCCTCCCTCATTCAGAGGGCTGTAAGCCTGTCAATTGAATAAATGCTTAATGTTATGTTCGTGCTGTGAACAACTTCAAGAATTCACTAAGTTTTTCCTGGACAGTGCAGATTATGAGAATTCATAGATAATGGGGGGGTTACTCCCAGTCCACGGTAATGTTTTCTTTGTACTGCAGCAGTTTTTCTGCCTCTGATATTGTTACTGAGAGTGCGGGTTAAATGAAAATGCAATAAACGTGCTTTTCTCCTAAGGGAATCTTGGGGAAGAGGAGGTGAAAGTGCAGATTTAATTTATGGAGCTCTTGGAAGAAAAAATGCACCATCTTGAGTAAGAGAATGATGTGTTGAGAACACTTTGAGCTAGAACTGCTAGTTCAAATATTCATGTCTATTCAAATGTATGAATGCCTTGGCATTAGTAACTGGGAAAGACTTAAAAGGAAAACTTACCCTTCAGCTATTTTTAATTTCCAGTTTACTTGAATTACTCTTCAGAAGTGTTGGTTATGTCAATGGAATAAATGATAAACCTGTGAGGAATTCCTGTTCTTACCAGTTACCTGTCAGAACAGGTGTCCTTTTCTTTGGGCAATACTGCAGTGATTAGTGCTTCAGAAGGATCCATTTTTTGTGCAAGTGACTTTTTTTTTTTTTTTCCCCCTCCACTGGCCCCCAAATGAAGCTTAATTAAGACTCCTGTAAACAAGTGAAAGTGAGTAAGAAAGACTTGTCTATCATTTGACCTCTATAAAACTTCTGTCTAGAATAAGTCGGGTTCTTTGTTGCAGGGCAGAGTGGGATAGTGGATTTTGCAGCAGCAGGAGAGGAAGCAGCTAATTTAGTTTAGTGCATGCCAGTGTCCATTTTGGCCCTGTTCTCGGTCACTCACAGATTTCTGAAGTACTTTTTTTTTTTTTTTTTTTTTTTGACTGATACATGTGTCTTATTGCCATAATGTGACTTTTTGGAATATATAAGGAAAAAGTGTTGGCAATCTGCCATGGAATTAGTTGCTAATAAATCAAAATTTGAATGAATCTTTAATTCAGTGTGGCTAAATGTTGAACTTCTTTAGAAAGCATAGGCTGCATATACACAGTGATTGTTCTGTGTGTGAGGATATATTTGTTTCTCCTACAACAGACCTAACTCATTGCACTTGACTTGAGGCTTTAAATTGACTTAAGTGAGGGCTGAGACCTGGCTGCTGAGCCGTGTAGTTGGCTAAGGCAGGCCAGAGGTATGTCTGAGTCCTTGAAGCCTGCTGTGAATGTCTGGGCGCACACAAATAGTCTTGGCTCAGACTGTGCAACTCTTGTAGGATACAGAATTGGGGAAGAACAGGAGAGGAGTAAAGCTCAATTCTGTAAACTCCATTATTCTACACACAGTAGGTAAAATTCATCATAAGAAGTTAAAGCTATTTGCATGGGAAATCCTTTTCATGTCATGTAATTACTTTTTATCTGTTAGGTGTGTGAAATGATCTATTATTGGGCAACTCTGGAAAAAGCAGCTTTTCAAATGGCATGGAACGTTAGTGTGCAAAGATGCCAGAGGGAGAGGTAAATCATCTCTGTGTCTGTGAGACTGAAGCCTTGCTTTGGGCAAGTAGATTTGAAGTTTGCATATTCAGCTGGAAGCCTAATGTGTTTTTACTGGTATTCACTATAGAGGAACAGTGGCCATTGCACGCCCTTTTTTAAAGTTGAAGAACTGTGACTAGGATATCAACAGAAGAAGTGGTTGAACAAATTGATTAAAATTAATAAGAAATTACTAGAACTATTTCATGTTTACCCAGGAGCTCTAAAAGAGCTGAATATGAATTTACCAAACTGTGATGTGTGCCCGCTCTGACATGGAAATGGAAATGGCAAGTGTCACCAATTGTAGAACAGGGATTAAAAGGGATTGTGGGACCAAGAAAGTCTGAATGCTGGATAGATTGTGCTAAATTATGTTAAGGAATAGAATTAGTAGACTTATGTAGATGTACATCTACCGAAACTCCTAGATATTCTAGGATTAGAACAGGTCTTTAAAGGCAAGACCGATTTGAAATCGGTCATTTCTATTTGAATTTTCTACACAGTCCTGAGTAAGTAGCAAAGAGGCTAATCTCCTGGGACTTCCTTTTCTTGCTGGTCCTCTCTTTCTTCACATGCATTTGTGATTCAGTTGAGGACAGAACATATTTAGCTTGTTGGAGTCTTCTGTTTGGCTTCTAATGGAAGTTTTAAGTGGAAGCTAATGAGATGATGGGGACAAATAAAATGCTGCCCAGGTATATTGTTAATACCACTCAGTAGTGACAAGTTTTAAGATGCCTTTTTTTAACTCAAGTGATGTAGAAGTATCTTAAAAACAAACCCTCCTCTGACCAAGTCACCAGCACTACTCCTTAAATGACTCAAATTGTCCAAAGGCTTTTAGAGTGATGTGAAATTATTCAGAGTTAGAGCCTTGGGTGGTGTGTTAACATCATAGGAGATTTGATATTGTTTGACTGTTTCATTTTTTAAATTAAATTAAGACAGGAACATGTTTCATTGCAGATACTGAAATCTGAAATACTTTTTTCCTGATGGCTTGGAACAAATAAAGATGAAGCAGGCCAAAACATTAATGCAGAATAATCGGCTACATATGTCTGTAAACATGTTCTGTTAGGTTGCTATGAAACTTTTTATTGTTGGAGGATGGAAGATGACTGTAAGACTGCCTTAAAGCAGTTGCCCCTCAGACTTAGGGTTAGTGGTAATTTGAGCATTTGTGGGGTACTTAACTCTTTGTTCCGAAAATCACAAAGATCAATCTTTTTTTATTTAAGTGAAAATAGATCGGGGAGGATGAAGTAATTGTTTAAAAACTGCTTTTAATCAAATACTACTTTTTCCTTAATGCTTTTAATCTTTTCAGACTTACTTTGTTAGGCAGCACTTCTAGTGTATTTAGTTTCACTTGTTTAACGTGCATCTAATCTTCTTCCTGAGTTTTGGGGATGGAGAGATGAGAAGAATCACCCTTTTTTTCACATGGCCCCATTTGCCACATTGCTTCCTTTGCTACTTGGAAAAGGGCACCAACCTGTTCAGATGGCTGAGACAAGGGATGTTTATAAAGCGGGCAGGTTAATTGAAATGGACACCAGGGTAACGTCTTTCCTCAGAGGCTGACGCACCTGGTTTCAGATAACGTAGAGGTACTGCTTTCACCTGGAGTGACAAGTCAGCTTGCGGAGTTTGTGTTAGCTTGTTTGGAGCTGCATGGATGACGCAAGTAATAGGAGAAGAGGACATTTGAGGAAATATTTCTTTGCTGGTACGGAAATGAAATATGGAAAGACCAAGTATCTCTGGGTTATTTGTCCGCTTGAGTCAGATTTCAGCAGAGTGAATGGTTTGCAAAGGATGATGTGAATGACTGTTTATCAAAATTGACTTCCTTTTTCACATTTTGAAAAAAACGTGAAATAAAATAACTAAAAATACATAGAGTTAATGCCTTTAAATTTTCAGTGTTTAAATACTTATATTTGTTTTAGTAATGATTTTCATATTGTATAAATAAAGACAGGAGATTAAAGCCATGCCATAAAATTTTTAATGTTTGGGGAAATGAATAAATTTTGTTTTATCCTAGCGATGTGTGTATCTTTTTGTCTTAAAAGGCTAGATTTTATTAAAGAAAAAAACCAACAACCCAACCCTTGAAACTCTATCCAAGGCTTGTTTTCCTATCTAATGAACATTAAAGTGCTTTAGGTTTTGCTTTTAAGAATGGATCAGTATTATTATTGTACATGTAAAATCAAAACCATTCCTGAGTAATGAAGCTCATTCAGTGAAAATTACCTGTCTCTTTCTTTTATTGTTTTAAGCCATAGTGCTTCAGGATTATGCCTTTAATTCTCAAGGTCTAAATTAAGTGCTTAGAACTGATCATGTTATAGCTGTATTTTACACTTGCTTTTATTAATTCTCTTTTCACTTATGTCATTGTACTCCATTGATAGCAGCATGCTGCCTCTAATTTAATATCTCAATAGTATTTCGGTAGTTTTGTTAGGGTGTCTTATATTCTGAGTTATAGAGGGGCAAGCTAGTGTGGTGGATCTAACATGCTTTTAAAGTCATTCACTTATCACAAATTGATATTAAACAATTAATTTTCATATTTTTTATAAGTTGAAAGTTCATTTTACAGGATTGTTCAAATACATTTCAATTTTTGTGTGATGATATAAAATTACTTACAGAACTAATGTATAAGGTAACTTCAGTGTACTCTGAAAAACCTGTTAATAAAGAATAACATTAGATAAGCCTAGTATGATCTGACTTCTGGGCAATTCTTAATGACCTGTTTTTTTATTCTGCTTATATATATATTTATGTAGGCTATGTGGTAGAGTTTTAAGCCAGATTTGACTGCATTTCAGTAAATCATGTGTGCTAAAATAGAATAGAAATTCACATGAAGAAAAAGTGACCAATTGAATATTTTGATTTCAATATAAAAATGCTAGGTTTTTAAATTCAATGTGAATTTCTTTTTTTTTTTTTTTTTTTTTCCCTTCACCCTCCAGTCTCTGCTCTAGTCTTATTTTTCCAGTGTTTTCACATCTTATATCAAATTATCATGTGAGCAAATTAAGTGAAATGTGTTGGTCTGCCAATAGACTTCTGGGGCATTGACAGCTTCCCTGGGCAACCTGTTCCAGTGTCTCACCACCCTCACAGTAAAGAATTTCTTCCTGATATCTAATCTAAATCTCCCCTCTTTCAGTTTGGGGCTGTTACCCCGTGTCCTATCACTACACTCCCAGATAAAGAGTCCCTCCCCATCCTTCCTGTAGGAGCCCTTTAGGTACTGGAAGGCTGCTATAAGGTCTCCCTGGAGCCTTCTCTTCTCCAGGCTGAACAACCACAACTCTCTCAGCCTGTCCTCATAACATAGGTGCTCCAGCCCTCTGATCATCTCCTTATTATAAAAGTTCTTTCATCTTTCCATGGCATTATTTTCCTTCTCCATCCTATCGATTAGTTTACTGATCTATTTACTCTGTACAAATGTGACTAAATAGCCCTGACAGCCGAAGTTTCTTATTCTGCGTGGGAGAAGCATGGTACTGATGTGACTGGAATCTTCCCCTTCTGTCAGCTCTTCAGGGAAGAGGTGATATCTGCATGAAGCTTTTTGAACTGATTTTTGTTAATTCTTGGCAGTAAAGCCAAGACACAATTGGTGTCTGTCAGAAGGGAGTATAATTTTTAACTTGTTTTTATTGTCCTTGTAATTATCTTCTATAAATATCTTCCCCACTTCTGGGTTTCCTAGAGCATTCTGTCGTTCTGTTACTTGGAATGAAAACCTTCCAGGGCTGGGGCTGTTTTTATGTAGTGACATTGCCAGACACACTGGTGGTACTAGTGAGGAAATAATAGAAATATGCAGACTAGTACCGTTGCTGCAGCACGCTGGTAAAATAAATACTCAGCACGGATAAATGGCAGCGCTACCAAGTTACTGCCATTTTCACTTCCTGTACTATTTTTAGTCTGAATGACTTTTGAGCACAGTACCTGTAGAGTTTATTATTTTTCTTCTAGGAGTTATGAAACAAAGTACAGATGACCCATATCTGGAAATTACTGAGATCAGCTTGCTCATATACCTTGGAAACGAGAGCTAGCAGGTTTTTCTGCTTGTAAGATGTTCTCTGATCTGCAAGGTACTTTGCTGTGATTCAGAGTTGATCAGGGTGTGGATATGTTTGGATGCGTTTGACATCCAGACAATGAAACCCCACTTTCTTTCAAAAAGCTATGCGATGGTTTTGTTAATCTGGAATTCAGTTTTAATTACTGAGCTGGCTGCAGTGACAATGCTATGCTGGCTGATGTGTGGAGATGAAGGACACGTACTTAAAAGACTTGTAAAACGTACCTCCCTTTAGTATATCATAAATAACAGCTGTGGGTACTGGGCCTGCTCTTACACCTTTCAAAAACCTTTTGTTAGCTTCCCTTTCTCTAGTTCATGAACTTGCAGCTATTGAAATTAGGAGTCTTCGTAGTAATGACTTTCCTAATTATTAATTGATTAGTTTGGTCTTTCTTTTATTAGTTGTTTCTTTGGTGGTTATTTAGTTTTGCTTAATTGATTTCATAGCTGCTGATGTGCACTGTGCTCACTTTTTTCCATCCAATTTGAAGTCTTGGCATATTCGTTCATGATGTGCTCCTACAGAAGCCTACTGTCTATTTCCCAGTGCTCTAAAAGGAAAATTCAATAGCATAATTAGGTTCTCCTGTTGATGTGCTGAGGGAGTATTTTAAATAGGTCTTATGGAGGATATTGTAATGGTGTTTCATCTCCCTCCCTGTCCTCCTTGTTTTTAACTCCATGAACTGAACAATTTTGTCTTCAGCCATCTGTTAGAGTGATGCGTATTTGGAACCTGAAATTACCATGGCACAGAAATATGTCAGGGCTAAAACGACCTTTTTGCACTCCTACAGGGAAGACACAAAACCCAGAATATCTGATTTCCAGTCTTGTGCCTTCAACGGCAGGAACAGTTGTGTGGTTTTTTTTTTTTTTTTTTTTCTCTTGCCTTGGAAACACATCAAATTCTTTAGTAAGCACAGCCTTACCTTATGAAAGAAGGCTAGTAAGACTGGGCACTGTTTACAGGCAGCATGGGGGAAAAAGACAGTATACTTTCACATAGATGCTCTCGTAGATCTCAGCGTGGGGGAAAAAGACAGTATACTTTCACATAGATGCTCTCGTAGATCTATCTGCTTTTGAGTACGGACAGTTTTTAATGCTTGTAAGTATTCTTTACTTCTCCCACATTAAGCATGAGTGGTATGCATGCTTATCAGAACAAATTATTTTCCTTGAAGTGTTAATAAGAACACTGTAAGTTGCAGAAACTGTTCTTATTTTGCATTTTGTTTCTCCTTGTCTCCCTCTGAGCTGTTACAGGTTAAAGTGAAAGTATCTTTACCTGTAATGGATGTTTATTGTTGCTACACCTAAAAAATCCCATCTAAAGAGCTGTATGCTTCTTTGCAGGTGATTTGTTTATAACTTGAGTATTTCTGGGACGGAGTCCTCCACTTTGAGCTGGTGTGTTAAAGGAATTTTTGTTGTTGTTTGTTTGTTTGTTTTTTAATAGGTAAAGATAGAGTTTTCAACACCCCCTTATGTGAACAAGGAATTGTTGGCTTTGGTATTGGAGTTGCTGTTGCGGGTGCTACAGCCATTGCAGAAATTCAGTTTGCAGATTACATTTTTCCAGCATTTGATCAGGTTAGTACTAATAAATTTGAAAGAAGTAAAAAGAAATCTTATGACTGTTTAAATTACTCTACTATTAGCCTTAATACTTGGTTTGAGTATGTAATTTTTGCAAATATATCCACAGCTGTATTACTAATATTTATGCCTGCTTTAAGTAAACAGGAAGGTACCAAGGCCAGTTTCATGGCTCATTAAATAATGGAAATTAAAGATGTGTTTTGAAGCAAATGTCTCTTTGTTTGTTTTTATTTTTGGTTTTGTGGCTGTGTTGGCTTCAGCAGCCTTTAATTCCTCAGCTGTGTCTTCCCAACACCATCTCTCCCTTCTCTGTGCTGCTGCAGCCAGCCATGTGTCCACAGGACAAACTACAGATTTGAACTGGGCTGATTGACAGTATGGGAACGGGGAAGCAACTGGGTTATATGGGTACTCCTGAGGCCTGGGCATCTAATTTGAACACACTAAGTCATTGCCTCATTTGCCTTGGAAAATGTTTGCCTTTCCACTGGCTTATTCCTTTGCTTCTAATTTGGTCCTCTGAATCCCATGCGTGGATGATCTAGTTACATTTTATGTATTGTAGAGGCTTTATGGCAGATAATTAGAAGTATTGGACTGAATGTTACTTTTGTATATAAATCTTCCCAGATTGTTAACGAAGCAGCAAAGTATCGTTACCGCTCTGGAGATCTGTTTAATTGTGGAAACCTCACCATCAGAGCCCCCTGGGGATGTGTGGGTCATGGTGCACTATATCACTCTCAAAGTCCGGAAGCTTTCTTTGCTCACTGTCCAGGAATAAAGGTACAGTAACTCTTATTTTATGAAGATTAATATTTTTTTTAGATTTTTTTTGGTTTGTTTTTTAATGAACCTGACTAACAGTGAGTCTGGATGCAGCCAGGGAAAGAAGAATGGAAGTCAAAGTTCACAACAAGAAATATGAATATAGTAATGAAAAACTCTTTTAGAAGTTTTCAAGCTATAAAACTTGCACTGTGTTAAGAGTTGGAGAATTTATAGCCATTATTGCAGCAATATTTAGTAGATAAAGCATTTTGTATTTATGTGCTTTCTTGCACTAAAAGCATACATTTTACATCTGTTCTGTGTCCAGTATAATACAGAAACTAAAAATGAATGCTAATAAATAGTACTTTCTTTTTTCTTTTCTTTTCTGCATCTGTCTTAAGTGCATTACCAAATTCATTTATATGAATGATAGTGACAGGCAGTGAGCACAAACTGAAACACAAGAGATTCTGTCTGACCATAAGGAAGCACTTGGCACAGGTTGCTCAGAGAGATTGTGGAGCCTCCATCCTTGAAGGCATTCAGAAGTTGCCTGCATGTGGCCTTGGGCAACCGGCTCAAGGTGGCCCTGCTTGAGCAGGGGGTTGGGCCAAATGGCTTCTGGAGGTCCCTGCCACCTGAACTGTTGTGATTCTGTGAATGTTAACTTTAGGAAATTTTTCTGTGCGAGATGGTGGCATCCCTTGAAGCAGAGATTCCTAGCATTTAGATGGATAACTTCTTTCCTGCAGAAGAGGGAGGGGCGGGATCTAGCAATCTCAGGTTAATAAAGCCCTGTTTGTCAGCTCTCCATTGTTTTGTGAGTAAATTTTTGTCTATGGACATGTACTTCTGGTTTAACTGGCATCCAGTCCATTGAGAAATGACTCATAGATTGATTGATGTGGAGGACTGAAGCAAACCCAGTATTTGTTGCTGAAGACACATGTTCATTGTTTATCTGGTGTTTAAACTATTGTCTATACATGATTTTGGTGTTCTAAGACTTCAGATGTTACTCATTTGCGGGGAGGTCATAGCCATTTCTTCTACTTGTTTCTCTTTGCTTAAATAAAAAATCTTGTTATTCACATTTCCTCTCATAGTTGAGAAACAGAACACATTTTTGTCTTTGGGTGTTCTTTCTGATCTTTGAGGTGTTCCTATTCTGAACTTGAACATATTTCCTGATACAGACAAAAGCAATCTACAAAGTCTTTTGCCAGGTAATTGAATCAAATGGTTTATTGAGCTTGTTTAAAAACTAGAGTAGTTTATTATCATGTGGAAGCACAAGATAACTTATATGATTAAGATACTGATGCCAGGTCTAGCCAACCTATTCTGATCTTGTTGGCCAATCTTAAGTAACCAAGAGCTGAGATTTAGTGGTCCACTGATTAAAACTCTTTCTAATTCATAGCAACCTAGTACTACTATGCTTAGTCTCCTGAATAAGTTAGTAAGTCAGAACTTTGTTTTATCACTCCAGATAATTTAATTTCTTTTCTCTTATCTCTGATCTTTCTTTCGTCTGGTTTTTCACATTCTTTCAGTTTTCCTCAGTTAAAGTGCTAAAATAGGTTGCTACCACTAACAGCTGTCACCTTGATTAAGAGTATTGAGCACATAAAACTCTGTGGAACTGATGGAACAATATACTAGTTTTTGATCCACAGAGAAGTATTTTAGACTCTATCTTTTGAATCTTGTATCTTTGAGAAAACAATGTTGTTCCTTTAATGTTTTTTGCAAAGCTGTTCATTGATGCAGTTAATAGTGTTTAAGGCTTTATCTTCAAGGTTGCAGGTCTTTTTTTGAATGAACCCAAACCCAGCCCTTAACGTATGAATCCAGAAACAAAAACGAACTTGTGGTTAAAGTGCATTTGCAAAAGTCTCAAATCTACGCATATTTTCTCCAAATTACAGGAGGAAAGGCTGTGTGTTACAAGCTGGGAGGGGTAGGATTGATCTTTGGGGAGAATGGTTTTCAAAACTGCCCTCTCTTTAAACTCTGTGGCAGGTTCATGACTTAGAATTTCTATTTTGTGGGGTTTTTTTAAGTGAAAGGTGAGGTTTGGATTTCCCAAGCAAAAGGGAGTTGTGCAACTTTGGCTGTTTAAAGGAAGGACTGTAATCATTAGTGCTTAAGACAAGGCTTGTTGGAGTGACAAGGACATTGTCTACAGTTTTGATGATGCATGTCTTAGAAGATCAGGCTGTTTTCCAAAATTACTGTACTGACTCTCTCTATTCCATTGTAAGACTGCTACAGAATATTTGCCGTCATGGCTAGAAGCTTTCTTTTCATTTCCAGCCTAAATTTGTTCCTGACTAACTTGTATGTTTAACTTATCTGTCCTTCATCTTCCTTTTCATATGCTAAGAGTTTTCCCTTTAGTCTTTGTTGTGTTAGACTAAACAAATCATACTGACAGAGATGTTAACAATTTCTGAAGCTCTTTTGGCACCTGTTCCATTCATTGATATAGTTGATATAGTCATGAAGTATTCCAACTGAGTTTCTAGCATTGATTTTTGCAATAGCACTAACACTGCCTTGGCTATATTATGCTTTTTTAGGGCTATACTGTGAAGTGTCCTGGTTGTCCTTTGAGCAGATAATAAATTCAGATCTGAATTTCTACTGCTAAGTTCTAAATTTATAACAAAAATGTGTGGCTTAAATGCATGACTTTTCAGTATGTATTGTTCAGTTCGCTTTGGCTTTTGTCAATCGTGTTCTCAATGTGAACTAGGTCTTTCTGGTATCATCCTCTGTAGTGGTAGTGACTCTCAGCTTTTGAATCGGTTTCATTACCTTGTTCTGACTTAACATAGTAAATGAATAACATAAATAAAGCCTGTCCTAAAAATGGTCCCTAACGAACTGCACTAGTAACATCCATCAGTTGGGTAATTTCCCATGTGTCTGTTGCCAAATGCTTCGGTGAAATATTAATAGACTACATCTCCCTTGTTTAGAAAAATCACTTACCAGTGATTACATCTGGAGGCCTTGCTGAGTTTCTCTTTGCTTGATAATAGTTTCAGGTATTTTTTTGGTATTTGTTCATTTCATTTCAAAATGAACAAATTTCAGGCTTCCACTACAAGCAAAGGAAGTCAACTTTAAATAGCTGTTTCCTTTTTTAGTCTTCAAAACTTGCTGGACTAAGTCTGAATACCTTCCATGCCTGCTCTGGTGGATCTTTACCCAAGGAACTGAGGATCACTTAACTGAATTTTTTTGTCATATATAAACTATTTTGTCATATATAAACTAAACATATAAACTAACATTTAATTTTTTTTTTACCTGTCTGACTTCCTTCTGTTCCTTCTACCTCAAAATGTTATTAGGATATTAGTTCTACCTTATTGGAGAGGAGTCCATTAGTATTTAAGTCATGGTGTAGAGGGAAGTATTCAAGCGTTGTGAATGAACAAAATAAAATTCATTTGGAATGTGCGTTAGTAACTTAGCACTGATGTTAATTCCCTTTGTAAGAACTGCTCAACCTGTACGTAGTTTTATTTAAAGCAAATAATTGCTTGTTTTTTAATATTAGTTGAGGAAACTTGTAGCAGCATTGCGGTTTAAATGAACTGTTTTAAAAATATTTTTACAGATTGTTATTCCAAGGAGTCCTCTTCAGGCCAAAGGACTGCTGCTGTCATGCATAGAGGATAAAAATCCATGCATATTCTTTGAACCTAAAATACTTTACAGAGCTGCAGGTAAAGATTTATATGCTTTATTTTTCAATAAAGCAAAAGGTTTGGTTTTTTTTCCCCCACATATATTTTGACAGTCACAGCTAAATCGATACTGTAGCAGAAGTCTTGACTTGGACTTGTTTTGTCTCTAGCTATGTTTGGGGGTTATGCTTTTAGAGGAATTGTGAAAACTGAATAAGATCTCTAAATTTGGCTGCAAAGATAGATGAGCATTTACAGTCTGATTCATACTTAGTCAACTTTGGAAGTGCAATGCTTTGTACAGTTTTGGGTTAAAATAAAAAAGAAATAGAACTAAGAGGTGTTAGCCTTTATCAAATTGCAATATAAACTTGACAGAAGTTAAGCTGGTTTCTTTCTGGTAAGTCTAGGTATTAAAATAAGTTTCCAACTTGGTTTTTCCGAAAGAACTGAACATCACTATTTTCACAAAGTTAAAATGTCATTGAAGTGCCTAATTTCAAAAATCTTGAAAATCTACGCCTTTAGATTTTAATCTTCTCTGGAAGGAAGTGTGATTGTCATTACTTTTTTCATTTGTTTTGGTCATAGTGAACTTTTTTGGTTCAAAGAAGTTTTAACAGCTATCATTATGCATAACATATGAGAACAGAGTAATTTGAAGATGATTGTACTTGAGTTGGTTGTAAAAATTAGCTTATTACTTTTTTGGACTAGAGAAACTGGACTGAACAGGTAGTGGGTAAAAACAAATTTTGGATGTGGAGACAGGCAGAGTGATTGGGTGAGCGACTGATAAAAGAGAACTCAAGTCATCACTTCCTTTCAGTGTTTCTATGTCATATAGCTTTATCAGCTATGCTTGAATATGTCAATCCAATTTATAAGTTGACTCTGTATGTGGACTGAAGTTGAGTGAAGGACAAAATGTTTGCATTTTACTTTGGACCTTTTAACAGCACTTTTCCATCAGTGCATCCATTTTGTTGGTAAATTTATTGTCTTCCTAGAGAAGAAAACCAAAGAATAACAAGGAAAATATATAGAAAGTAGACATCAAAGCTACAAAAAAATAACAGAATAACTTAAGAAAAAACGGAATGTTTACTGGGGAAACAGCTTATTTGCAGTTTCAAAAAACCCCCAGAATTCCCGTTAGCAATGTAATTTTAAAAGTGCAACTATTTTTGGTGTGGTGTGATGTACCCAAAGGGTTTTGCATTCCTTAAATGCAATGTGGTTTGAGAGCTTACTGAAATTTAGCAACAAACACTTCTGACTCTTCATTTAGATGAAGTAGTTTGGAAAATGAACTTGAGTATTAGAGTCCTGTTACACAAAGAAAAAAAAAAGTTTAAAATTCCTATGTCTTTAAAACAACCCTTTCTTTCATTCCTGTCCAGTATTTACAAGTCAAAAATACAGACTGTAGAGTTAATAAAATACTTGCTTTCATAGTGGAATGAATGACCGCACATCAATATCACACAGCTTTTGAGAACATGGGGAGGTTTTTGTGTTTGAGGAAATGACTTGTAAAGCAATTGATCCATTGAACATAAAACAGCCTTGTGATTGAAATCTTGAGTAAAGATGTGCCGAAATAGTGGTTAATGTGGTTTATATGCTGGTCAATAGCCAACCACCGTGTTACTGCAAGATGATGTTGGTAGTTTCTGAAAGACTCTGGTTTCCTCCTATATTCTGATGGCCTGATTTTCAGAGACATTACTTAAATTTTTGTCTTAAAATTTCTAAGAACGTCAGTTCAGTGATCTAGGCTGAAATTTATAGTACATTGGTGTCAACATGTGACGGGGATGATTATGACAGGTAACTTCTTTCATTTTGAGACAATTTTGAGTGGACTTTTTATTATTCCTACAACATATTTTATTATGTGGAAGAGTTTTGATGTTCCTTTTATTTTCATTGAAAACCTTTCCCTCTGGCATAATTAGTTCATCATCTTAACTGTTTAGCTGTCCTTTGTAGCTTGGGTCAGCTTCAACTGGGAGAGCGGCGTCTGTGAATTTCTCCTAGAAAATTAATCTTGTAGAGTTCCTTCTTATGCTGCTGGCCACTGTCAGGGTTTCTTGAAATTCCACCACAGAAACTAAGTGGCCTGGTGAATTCATAAATGGAACCAGGGTCATCATGATTGTTTGGTCCAGAGGCAGCAGCAGTAAGACACAAGCCTGATAAATAAGAACAAGATAAATGGTGGAAAGAAGGATTTTTAAAATGCAACTGTCTTGTGTTTTGAGTAGAACAAATTTTTGTAATATCCCATATGAGTGTGTTGATTCTAGCAGGAGAAAGAAGATAGTACAGATTCAGAAAGTCATTTACATAGTAAGCTTGAACTATGTATGTATTTTTTGTTCCTTTCCATTAGTGTCTTAAAATGCTACAGGGTCTTCCCAAGGCTTCCTTCTTTTTTTTTCCTTTTTCCTTTTCTGGGAGGCACGGTGGGGGGAGTTAATGATTTCTACTGGAAACTTCCACTTTAACATTGATACATTTTTAGGGGAAAGACAGGATATTAAGAATATAATGTGGTATAAAACCCCACCCAAGATTTCAGATACTGTTTTTCGAGGCAAAAAATAATTTTCTTTATTACCCATGATGATGGCTAAGGCATTGAATAATGAAATGATATTGCCCCTACCATAAGATTTTTTTTTTTTTTTGTTCTAGCTTTATGTGAATAGACATGTTTATTGCAGAGAGCTCCATGACTGATGTTACAGTGGGTGTGTAGGGACTTCATTGAAAAATTAAGGTGTCAAAGACGATAATGGGAAGTAGTGTTTTCTCTCTGTAAAATTAATGTAGGCATTTGAGCTTCATCATTCTCCTCTGATGGAATTTTCTTTCTCCCTATGAGGGCTCTAAATAGCTATCCATGATACTTTGTTAAGAGTTGTTAGTATCTTTGAAATTTCAGCTGAAAATAAGCTATAGATGGGGTAGTCTTTAAAACATGGGATATCTGTCCTCGTTCACGTGGGTTGAAGCTACTAATGCTTTATTTAAAATAATCAAACCAAACAAAAAAACCCCACAAACCAAACAAGAAAAGACAAAAACCCCAACCAAACAAAAAACTATGCCCTCTGCTTCTGCCCCCGGGTCGTTGAAATGAGCTGTTGGGTGCTAGTGATGGATGACAATATATATCTAGCTTGGGGTTTATAACCTGAAGGTGATTTTTGAGAATGTTAAGCAGGGTGCCAGGTTATTGCTGTTTTATGGAGGCTCTTGTGCAGAACCAGCCTTGTGATTTTGCATCTGATACATACCTCCAAGGAGCCATATAGGCCAACCAATTGCTTTCAAGGATTATTTTTAATTTTTTTTTTTGCTCGTTAATGATGAGGCAGGCTTTTTGATATTCAAGCATAGATTTTTTTTCATAACAGTAAAGACATTGTAGAAAAAAAAAAAGAATCTTCATGTGTTTTGAAACATAAGTCTGGTCTCCAAGGTAAATCAGAACCGAAGCACAAAATATTTCAGTGTGACTATCACATGGGTATTGTCATTGCTTGCTATTTTTTTTTGGAATAATGAATTTAGCTGGATGTGTTCCCAAATGAATACAGACTTGCTTATTCAAATATGCTGTATACTTAATCAGATGTGAGGTTATTAAATGAACATTCATTTCTATGTGAATATTTGCTATCCAAACATGCCTTTGCTCACATAAGAAAGAAGAATAAAATTAGGTCTTAAATCTTCACCTTAGTCATCCCTGGGAAAAAGGTGGAAATTGAAGCAGCATTGCCTATGTTCACCACATTCACACTGTGATGAACTGAGGAGGAAAGGCAACTTCTGAAGTGAAGAACAGCTTTGCAAGAATGTTTTCAAGACATTTTCGAGTTTGTTCAAAAAGTAACTCACACCTTAGATATCCAAGAGCCCTAGCAATACCGAAAGGAGGGAGTGGACTTAAAGCTAAGATCATAAACTTTGCCTGGGTGTCTGTTAATACTGACTTTTAAAAATTACAGAACACAACTACCTGCTTTGCTTGAATGAAATACAGTTGATAAGCTTCATATTCTGCGTTACCTGCAAACAATTTGAAATAGTCCTTATATACAGATACATGTGTTTATGTATAGGTATATATAACATGTTATCTATGTGCGTATATAAGTTTATATAGATATATATGTACGTAAGACATATATCATTAAGCAGTAACTAGATTGGAAAGGAAAAAGCAGCATACTTAGCATGCATAGTTGTAGCTAGTAATCGCAGATTTCTTCTTCCCATCCTCTGAAGCAGGACTTCAGAGGCCTGTTTGAAGCCCAGAGGCAGGACTGCCTGTTTCTCTTGCATAGTCACCCCCTTTACTAACAGTTCATTTAGCAGAGGACTTACTGTTCCTCAGTGTGCCTGGGCTCTGTGGAGTGCTGACCTTTACTCTTTTCCTGCACTTGGGTCACAACAACCCCATGCAGCGCTACAGGCTTGGGGCAGAATGGCTCGAAAGCAGCTCGACAGAAAAGGACTTGGGAGTGTTGGTTGACAGCCGGCTGAATATGAGCCAGCAGTGTGCCCAGGTGGCCAAGAAGGCCAACAGCATCCTAGCCTGTATCAGGAATAGTGTGGTGAGCCGGACTAGGGAAGTGATCGTGCCTCTGTACTCGGCACTGGTGAGGCCCCACCTCGAGTACTGCGTTCAGTTTTGGGCCCCTCACTACAAGAGGGACATTGAGGTGTTGGAGCGTGTCCAGAGAAGGGCTACAAAGCTGGTGAGGGGTCTGGAGGACAAACCTTATGAGGAACGACTGAGGGAGCTGGGGTTGTTTAGCCTGGAGAAGAGGAGGCTGAGGGGAGACCTTATCACCCTCTACAACTACCTGAAAGGAGGCTGTAGAGAGATGGGGGCTGACCTCTTCTCCCTGGTGACAAGTGATAGGACGAGGGGAAACGGGTTCAAGTTACGTCAGGGGAGGTTTAGATTAGATATTAGGAGACATTTTTTCACTGAAAGGGTTATTAAACATTGGAATAGGCTGCCCAGGGAGGTGGTGGATTCACCATCTCTGGAGGTGTTTAAAAAAAGGGTAGATGGGGCACTGAGGGACACGGTTTAGAAGTGGCTCTTGTCAGGGTAGGCTAAAGGTTGGACTCGATGATCTTAAAGGTCCCTTTCAACCTCAACAATTCTATGATTCTATGATTCTTTGTTTATTTGTTTGGACAGTTACGGCAGTGCCACTAGCTGCGCATATGTGGAGTGGAGAATGACAGTGTTTCTCCCCCTCAACAGCTCTTTTCCTTTCAAAACTCTGGGGAGTGGAGGATCTTAGCCAGTCTAGCAGCCCTGTGTGGTTCCCACAGGGGACAGAACAGACTTTTACTTGCCTCACTCCAGTCCTTCCTGGTAGCTGGTGTTTGGGACACATGCTGTTCCCACCCCACCAGCTGCTGGCCAAGATCCCCACTTGTTCCTGTAGCTCACATCACAGGCCCAGGGTATCTGCAACCTGGTTTGACTCCTGTTGCTGGCCAAGCGTCTTGTCACCTCATCCTGGTCTCACCAGCAGCCGGCACTTAGTCGTTGGAGCACATACCCCTGCACAGGACAGGATTTCAAAAGAAGCTAGGGCAGACCACCATGATCAGGGCTCAGTCAGACCAACATGCTGACCGGCCCTGTTTTATGTGCAACTTGCCCCTTCTATACCCCTTTCTATTCCTCACCTTGTTCCTCCCCAACCCCCTTCACCTTCACATTCCCTCATCAGCTGGTGTAGTTCCACTCACTCCCCTCCAATACCCTGGACCCTCAGGTTTGCATGCTTATCAGTTGCAAGTCCTGGTTTGCCCATAGTGTCTTGATAGCCCTTCATTCAGTGTTCCCGATCAGGTTCATTTCTTATCTTTGTCTCTGTTATGTTTGTCTTCAGGTTTGTGTCTCTGTATGTTTTGTTTATAGCTTCTCCTTTATCATCCCATTTGACAAGGCTTTCCATCAGATAACCTTACTTAAAGAAACACTCCCACATTCCCCATACTCTTAGCAATAAGTGGGACTGGGCAGGTTTGGTTCTTGTTACTGCCTCCTTCATCATTTTTTGGTTAGGTTTGTTTCCCTGTGTGTTCTTCCTTATGGCTTCTCCCTCTTCCTATTATCCGCTTTTGCATTGAAAAGATCCTTGTCCAGACACCCTTAAGGGAGCAGATGCTCTCTCCTTCCACATAACCTTGCAGTGGTCATCAGAAGTTTTGTGTGTGTTAATTTGCCTTGTATAAAATTAGAAAGGAGTGAAGAAATGTAAGCCTTTCTGGGTACAAGTCCAGAGTTAAATATACAAGTACACACATACAGAGAGAATTCTGTTGCTGGTTAACTTATGAGATTATAATATTATTGAAAGTGCTGTGGTGACGTCCCCCTAAATGTCAGATATACTAAGAAAATATCTGAATTAAAAAGGAAAAGGAGGCTTTGATTTATAAAAAGGAGCTAACAGCCTGTGCGGTGTCAAGAGCACATAATGATTATGAATCAAAGGAGAAGATGAGTCACCTTGACATTATCAGGTTCAGACATCTTGTGGAGAACCTACTCTGATGTTTTTTGACCTTTTCAGTTTCATTTAATTGTAGTATATATGACATTGGTGGTGTAGAAATAAATACGACTTGCATCAGTGGTTGTTATAGAGACAAGCCAGGTAAAATGAGAAAACATGTGTTTTCTTTCTGCTGTTCAGACTGCTCTTTTAGGAAAAGCAACAGATGGTGCAGCCTCTTAAATGAACTTGTGATGGCCCTTTTACTCTGATAGTTACAAGTTTTTGTTAATTGCTTTATTTGAAATGTGTATTTGAAATATTTGATTTAAAATATTTTATTTATATCTTTAGTAATAGAGGTATGAGCTGCTTTGTATATAAACATTGTTGTCCTGGTTTGGTTAATTATTATGGAAGAATATGCATAGAATAATTTCATATGATGCTTTTAATCATTTTAGTGGAGGGAGGAGTTTTTGCAAAGGCATTTGAATAAAATCCTGCCAAATCTGGACTGCCCTATGAATTTTTGAGAAGCTGAATTTTGTATTTGAAAGTGTCAGGAATTTTAGATGAGCTCATCCAATGGGCATCTTGCTGCAGAATAGTTTAGCTATAATAAGAAATTAGTTAATTTGTGTAATTGTATGTTATATTTAATTTCCCTTAGTGGATAAAACCATAACACAGAGAAGGAGCTCTTTTTGTATCATGTACACCTTCCAGTTTTTCCTCTGGTGCATCCCCCTGTTGCTTCAAACCCTTCTGATTCATGTCAGTTCCCTAGGTTTCCACTCAAAGGTCCGGTGGCACCTTTATAAAGTTCTTGTTCTCCAGGTTTCATGTAGATGACAATCCCATGAAAAAGACAGTTATACGATGCCAATTAGTGTAGTTGTGGGTTTCATTATCTTTCACAATCTCTGCTTTCTTTTGCCTGAGGGTTTTCACAATGTCCAACGTCCATAGAAGCCTGGTCTGCTTTACTGTGAGCCAGTAAAGTGCAGTGGGCAGGGGCTGGACATGCCTTTCCCCTGTTTCTTTCCCCACCCTGTATTCCTTTAGCCAGTTCTTATTCAAATAAATTATTACAGGAAGACACTGATATTTTGATACATTAAAAATAATAGTTTGTAAAGAGATCTGATTTTGTGCTATATTTAAAAGCACTTAGTGTTTAAAATTCAATTTACTTTTTCTCTTTTTCCTTGATTGAATGGACATGTGTTCTTGAATTATGCTGAAAAGAAGTTCCCGTTCTGGTTTTAGGAAGAATGATTTAGTTAATATGTATGTCTCCTTTGTGCCTGTTCAGGTGAAATGAGATATCCCTAATGTAAGCATAGGCAAAAACTTTTTTACCGTAAGGGTGATCAAACACAGGAACAGGTTGCCCAGAGAGATCGTGGAGTCTCTGAGCGTGGAAATACTCAAAATCCAACTGGACGTCACCCTGAACAACCAGCTCTGGGTGACCTTGCTCTGAGCAGCGGGCGTGGACTAGGTGATCTCCAGAGGTCACTTCCTAACTCATCCGTTCTGTGAAATTTGTGGTATTTATATATCGTTACTGGCAAAAATAATCTGCTCTAATGTAAAAAAATACTCACTACCTGATTTATTGAAAAATAATGTTTATAACTTGTAAGCCAGGAAAAAACCTAGGTCATTCTACTTGTATTTGGTCTGCCATACCAATGAAGGAAAAATACGAAACATTTAATTACTCCTGCTGGTATCACTCAGTAGGATTCTTTATCATAACTTCAGGAAGCAGTTTTGCTCAGCAGGAACTCAGTAACTACTTTATAGTTTATAAATTTAGCAAGAGTTGAGTAAGATAACTCCCCCCCCCCCCCCCCCCCCCCCCCCCATCACTAGAATTTCTTTTAAGAAGTATTATTTGACTTGCTGGTGCATAGACAAGTTCCCCTTTAGATCAAAACAATATTTCTTTTGAAATATGAGATATGGATTTCATCAGTTTTAATCATTAAATCAGTCAATGTATTGAATCATTGGAGCATTGGTTCAAAACTAGCACAACTGACCTAATGTGTTTCCATCTGTAAACTAGTAAATGGGTCTTAAGTTGAGACAAACCACCTCAAATGTTTTAGAGAAGACAAGATGTTTAATTTTTGTCTACTTTCTCTAATTGTGATGTATTTTTGGTGAATAGATAACATTTTTTTTTTTTTTTCAAAGCAAAAATATTTAGAGTAATTTAGAACTCCTGTAATCACAATTTCTTAGTTGGCACTTCCTGTGTAGGTTCTGGAAACTGTTTTCCCTTCTGTTTAGACATAAAACAGTGGTGTGTGATTCCTGGCAGATACCAGGAGGGCGCTGGCACTGCTTTTCCCTCTCACCTGAGTATTGAACTACAATTTCAAGGTTCTCTTGCTACTTATTAGAATTAACTGCAGTGTTTACTTGAGATTTTTTTTTAATCAATTGTAGCAGTGTCCATCTCCAAATCGGATGCTGATATTTTGACTCGGGGTACACCAGGACTTTCTGCTGTCATTGTTGTGTATATGTGTATCTTATTGCTGTGGTATATAATGTAAATTAAACACTACACTGAATGTGTTTTTAATAGTATAATTAAAAATATTTTTAATTACGGATAAATCTTTAAAATAAGGGCTAATATTGAATGTGATTTTGGTCTATTGTTTTAGATGGTGTTAATGTTGAAAATTTTTAGTGTATATTTTTATGGGATAATACTGAGTAGTAAAGGAATCTAATGCTTATTTTTCCCTTTGTTTTTATGTATTCAGTGGAACAAGTTCCTGTGGAGCCCTATACCATTCCACTATCTCAAGCTGAGGTGCTGCAGACGGGCAGTGATGTGACACTGGTTGCTTGGGGCACTCAGGTCAGCTCTTACAAGCTATTTGTCATGCAGCAAAGCCTAAGCTAAGGGTTAGAATAAAATCGAATAGTGTTAGATGATGCTTGAAGAGTGCTGCATTCAGGCTCAAGAGCCGGACAATAAAGCGTGTGCATCTTCCATCACTATATGCTTGAATAAATGATTGCCAGTGTTTATATATTTTTTAATTTTTTTATAATTTTATTATATTTTTAGCATATAATAAATATTTCATATTCATTATATGAAACCTGCTTTTTATTGTGTAAGATTTTACTCATTTTCCATTGAAGCTGGCTCCGTAAATGTGGAAGAGGTACATGTGTAAGAGGTTAGCGATTTATCTGTGATGATGAAAGTGACATATTTAAGAATGGGGCAGTGAGATGTGCCTCTGAGGAAGGCAATGGGAAAAGAGAGTTCCAAGTGGTATGCTGAGAGAAAAAAATTTTGATTTTTACTGCACGATTTTAAAAATTGCAGTCTGGGGTTCCCTTTATACAGAGAGTTAAAAATCCACTGAACATTTAATACAACTAGTTTTCTATAGTTTTGATTCTAACAATTGTATTTCAAAGTTCAAGAATATGATTGGATGGCCCCCCCCCCCCAAATTAAGATGTGCAAATATTGAAAAATCTAGTAAAAAACCAAACAAACACAAATCCAAAACCAAACAACCCACATTTGTTTTGAAGAACTATAGAAAAGCAATATGAATCTAGTTTGAGATAATCAGAAATATTTTTTTATTGCCTTTAACCTATAATTAAGAAATTGCTGTTTTCCTGGCCTAATTATATCTGAGGAGCTTTTAGAGGAGAGAGTGTTGTGACTTTTATCACAAGAGTATTGAATTGATCTCTGGGGTTGTGCCTTTTTTTTTTTTTTTTTTTTTTTTTTTTTTTTTAAACTGTGACCTTCAGTGCTTTTCTATGATAGTTTCTTTGTCCTCAGACTGCTTGATCTCCTTTAAATCTATGGTTATTTCTACTCGTCTCTGATACTTTGCACTGGTATTACATCATGGACTCCTTCAATATCTTGTACTCATTTCTCCAGCAGAAAACGGTTTCTATAGATCTCCATGTTCCCTTTTGGAAGTGCAAATTTTTGCTCCATTTGGATGAAATCTTAGTGTTCATCATATTCCCCAAAATTGAATTGATAAAGTAATGGCTTGAAAGCTGGCCATGGTGATTTAATAGTATCCTGAGTTTACCCAGTAGGCAGTAGTACAGAGGGGAGTTGGAGTGACATCCTTCAAGAAAACTATGTGCTTTGGAGCTTGGAAAATGTAAGCCAAGTGTTAAGACAGGCAGTTCTTTTGATGTGAATAATAATAGGACAGATGTGCAGTCCTAATCCAAATTTAGGAGCTGCCCAAACCATGGGAGTTGACTGTGTAGAACAGCGTGGGGACAGATGCTTAGTGCATATGCAGTAAATCCAGCGTGTTCTGGATGTGTCAGGCTTCTGCAGATCAAATAGGTTCAGTGAGTTTGTGCTGAGGGTGTTTGCAGGCTGTGTAAATAAACTTGGAACTTGACTGCTAAATGTGCAACCAATCCAGATTTTATTGTCAATAGGCAGAGTGATTTCACGTGCTCACTGCTTGCTTCTCATATGATTTCGGATGTTAGGTAGTTGCTTGGCAGCTGCTGCTCTGGTGGGGTTGCCTGATGCATGCTTTCCTGGGTGGTACTAATGAGAGGCAGTAACGGCTTTTAGTTCCTCTCCAGTTGTGCTCGGTGTTTTATGGTCATTAACTAATCCTTATCCCCTGTGAACTGGGTAAACATTCTCACTTATACATCAGAGAAATGGCAAAAACATCCATCCCGTGTCACATGTTGAAAATTCTCAAACCCTCTTATTACAGCCAGAGATGTATTGGAAGTTTAAACAAAAACACTGCAAGCTATTTTTTTTTGTTTTTATTGTTACAATACTTTTATTGATTTACCTTTTATAATAGTCCTTTGGTGTTTAGCTGTTTTGTATTTGCATTTAATAGATGCATGTTTAAATCCTTAATCATCTTGTTTCAGCATAGATTTTTGTTCTATGTAGAATTTAATACTGGTCTCTGACCCTCAGGCAACTGACACTGCCTGACTGTGTCCATGTTGTTAAATTCTGTTGCCTTCCAGACCAAGACGACCTCATCCAAATTGCTTATTGGGGATGGTCCTTGGCCTCCAACCCCTTACCTGTGCCTAGATGTTGCTTGATGGAGGTCATCATCTGCCTCAGTCCAAACCTGTATTACGAAACATTCTAGCAATAAGGAAAACATCAGAGTTTATTGACATCATATCAAGAAATTCTTTTTTATCCTCATATCTCATGAGCAAATATTTTTTGCTGAGGTATTTCTGGAGGATAACCTGAGTTGTTGTCATAACAATTGTTATTTTCTGTGTTGGAGCATTTACTTGCCAATGTTTGTTTTAGGGAAGCCAATGCTTACACTCTGTTTTGCTTAAAAGTGTTGTATAACATATTGTTTTCTTTTCTGTTCATATCATAAAATACCTTATGAAAAGGATGCTAATAGGTGTGGATTGTTTTACCTCCACTTTATCGCACTTACATATGCTGCTAAATATATTCCTTGACTGGTGTATTCTAATTCAGTACACGTCTCTTGCTAGAGGGGAATACTTTTTGTTTTAGTAAAATGTTAATTATAATAATGAGATAATGCAACATTTGTAATGTTGGTATTAAACTGTGTTGGTCATATTGTCATATTAGTGCCAATATGCTTAATTGTGGGGGTCAGGACTGGATGTTTACAGGTAATTTTTTATGTGATACTTACTGTCTCTCCTGACCGTTCATAAGATAATGCTTTGAAGATGATCACTTGGTAATCTATTGTACTTTCTGTAAACTGTAGTAAGTGTAGTTACTAGGGCTGTTTTTGAATGTATGTAATGCTTCTTGCAGAATTTCATGTAACTGCTACATCAAAATACATTACTTGGATATATTTGGATCTTAGCTTAGTTACAGTCCTAAAAAAACTTATCCTAAACCCCAAACTGACTAAAAATATGAAATAGTGAGGTCTAATACGGTTCACTGAAAGATACATTTCTAGAAAGCAACAGTTTTGTTTTTAGCAATTCTTCAATCTAGTTACTTTTTTGAAGTGGTGCTCGAAATGCTAGGAATAACGTATGTGGTAAATAAGAAGAATGAACTGAGTAATAAATGCTTATTAGATTACTGAGTAAAAGGTTTCTCCTAAACATGCCAGAAATATATTAAATCACTGCTCTTATTCAGTATGCATAATTTAGAACATTTTAAACAGAAATGTTTACTTGGTGCCTTTTCAGGTACACGTGATCAAAGAGGTGGCAGCAATGGCTCAAGAAAAGCTTGGTGTGTCCTGTGAAGTTATTGATCTGAGGACCATCTTACCCTGGGATACAGAGACCATTTGCAAGGTAAGGAAATGATGCATGTTAATTTAAAAACACACCAAACCAAAAAAAACCCCGCTAATAACAACAGTTGAAATGCAAATAATGACGACTTTGTACTTTAAGTTTTTTTTAAAGGCGTACATTTTTGCACTATATTGTATATATTGTTTTATATTTTTTGTTCTGTATCATATATGAAGAGTAAATGTGTGTTACATGGACCAAACATTTGCTTTAGCATTGAAAGAGAATTCTGGTTCAGGATTCAAAATAGTGTTAAATATATGGTTTTTGTATCAAAGCAGAGGGCAGTATTTACTCAGACTTGTGCTTGAAAACTGCTTTTCCGTGATTACTGGCTCTTTCTGTCATCTTTCTGTCTTTGGGTCTGAAAAGATCAGGTGAAATCTCTTTTTTTTTTTTTTTTTTTTTTTTCTTTTTTTTCCCCTGCTGTTTTACACCAAAACCTTTATCTAGTTTTAGGTCTGCAATAATGTGCCTTAGTTTTGTTTATCCATATTTCTAGAAATAAATATTTTTGATTCTATGACTTAAGGTATATGAATTCTTGGGCTGGGGAGAAAGGGCAGCATTTATATTCTCGACTATCTGGTTTGAAATTCATGGGTATTGTGAAGTCCTTGTCTGCAGTATGGGAGTCTTTGATTTTGCAAAGAATTTTTTTTTCAAAGCACAAGGCAGCTGAAACTGGAATTTGAATTGCTGTATGCTGAGAAACCATGGGAAGTGGTTATTGTACTTACATATACGTTGGTCTGTAGTTGCTCGGTAAGGGGTTTGCTCTTGATCAGGTGGAGTATAAACAGATTAAATGTGACAAAGGGAAAGACGAACCATTGCTCTGCTACTCTATGGCAAAGCTCGTATGTCTCCGCAGTATGAATTTTACTGTTATGTTTTTCTGGGGGACTGCTGATGGCTCTGGATGGAGCAGACTATGGGAGGAAAGATACATGCTGGGCATCTGCTATTGGCAGTGTCCTATTGTCTGGTTGTGGATGTGTAACATGTTGTGTACTTACATGTATAGCCATGTGTTGCATTGTATAAATTTGATTTTTCTCAGCTGAAGTGTTTTCAGCGTTTGTTTGCGGTGTATTTCATGTTACTTGGATGTACTTTCTATCTGTCAAAAATGAACGTGTTGAGTTGTCATCAATCTGAAGAGAAACTTTGGCAGCAGTAAATCCTTTACAATCCCTTCAGGACAACTGAAATTATTCCTTTTTTTTTTTTTAGCTAAATTTTTTGCCTTCTTTGAGCCATCATTCTGTGAAAACAAAGCATCTCTTTGAATAGCGTAGTTATGTCTGTTTCGTTGGATTGGACCTGCACTGAAATGCCATTGGGAAAAAATGCAGCTGTAATATGAAGTGCAGAGCTTTAATTGTACCATGTTTTGTAAATTTGTGCTTTAAAAATAGATATTCCATGAAGATTTTAATCTTATCTTCTATCCTGAACATCTTGTAAGGCAAGTGTGGCATAAATAAAAAGATGGAACAGTTAGACCTGTTGCTTTAAATCTGTTAATGAGTTCATTACTAAGAATTAAAAGTGAGTTATTTTGAGAGAGATATGGTGCACATTGGCTAGGCAGTTCAGCATTTTATTACAAATACCAAATAGTAAATGTTTTTAGCATTGCTCTTGTATTAGTACGGTTGCAGGCTGGCCAGCCTGATGGGAGAAATGTTAAATTATCTTCTTTTCTAATGTTGTCTGGTTTGCTCTGCTGAAAATAATTAGTGGTTTTGCATTGGGTACTATGCAATACTGGAACTTTTAAACTTAATTTGCATCCTGGACAGCTTTTAAGGTAATCACCATCATAAATAGAAAGTTGGAAGGGATAGTTGTAGCTGTTTGCTGTAGCCTTCCCCAAGAGGAGCTGGGTGGTGCAGTTGTTGCAGATGACAGTGGCTTTCAGAGTCTGTTCTGGTGATGGGACTTGCCATACATCAGTTATTCCCTTCCCGAGATGCCAGTGTCAAGGACCAAGAGAGAGTGGTAGGAAAGTTGGCCATGCCAGAGAAAGTCCTCAGTCGGCCATTCATCTGCTGAAGTCCTTTTTGTAGGCTCTTAATAGGTGATGGGATTGATTTTTACTCCAGTCCGGCCAATAAGCAAATCACCAGCTGTTACGGGGCTGCCCTTTGCCTCAGATTATTATTTATGTCAGCCTCCATAAACCTCAGCCCAAGTTTTTCTTTTCCCTTGTCTTACATATATATTTGAATTGTACGTCCATCATCTTGTCCTGTTGGACTCAGAGGAAAAGGACGGTGTATGTGATGTGC
This sequence comes from Larus michahellis, assembly GCF_964199755.1. Classification (NCBI taxonomy): domain Eukaryota; kingdom Metazoa; phylum Chordata; class Aves; order Charadriiformes; family Laridae; genus Larus; species Larus michahellis. Next base: position 94,980,680 of record NC_133898.1, on the reverse strand, counting down.
TACAACCTTATTGCCATTCTGCCGGTGTTGGGATGCAGAATTCTCTGCTGATGGGATTCTGTGCTGCGATCTTATTGGAGAGCAGGACTTTGGGTTTTGACATAAAAACACATCCCTTGGTTTTACTGCTGGGAGTGGTGTTCCTTTGTGATCAGTACAGGCTGCTATTTCAGTCCTTGGCCTGCTGCTGCTTTCAGTCCCTGCATGCACACGTCTCCGTTCTCATGTCTTTCATACCATCCTTAACATACCTGTTATGATTCTCCGCGGTATTATTATTCTCCTGTCTACTGGCTCTTTCTAGAAGGCAGGGAGCCTTTTCTAGCTTCTTGTAGGCTGTGTGATTGTTCCTAATCGTGTCCCTAACATTTGGGTTCCCTATCTTCCATATGGGTCAGTGTCATGAAGCTTTAATATGGGAATTGAATTTTACAAAAGTCGTATGCATTTGCCGGTCTAATATGTTTTACTCTGCAGGCTTATTATATTTTTATGCTTACCCTAGAAATGCTGCATTTTTATATGGAAATATTTCTGTGAATTTTCCTTGTCAGTCTATGTAATTTTAAAGCGAATTCAAGGAGCTTTCATGATTGGTGTTGGGGAATGAGCAGGCCTCATAATCTTAATTTAATTGTTACTATCTTTAGAAAGGAAATAACTTCAACATTGAAGTTTTCAATGCAGCCATTTAAAAATGAGATACTTTACTTTACTTAACTGGAAATATATGCAACTTAATTTGACAACTGTGGTGTAGGCATGAAGAAGGATGGGCTGAAATGGTTAATGCTTTGGAGATGAGCAGTAGTATGTCAAAATTTTCGTTGCAGCTCTTACTGCTTAGTCTGCTTTCTGTAGCTGTTTCTATATAGAAAATTATGTTATCAAAATACGTATTTCGTAGAACTATGAGAAGTTATACTTCACAACTGCCACCAGAGGCCTCTTTTTAGCCAAGTTAAGCAGCTGCTTTGACTTTGCATTGCTCCTATGAGCATATTTATGAATATATAACTGAATGAAACATAAATAATAAATATAGTGAACATAAATAAAAATTGCTGCCTAATTTTACTGATATTTCTTTGCATTTTAAAAATGTTGAAATCATGTTCAGTTTTGAAATAGGTTAGCATTTGTCATCTGTATGAGATGAGGGTGCACCTGCCTGGAGCAGACTGCCATGGGCTTTGAATGGATCCCAGCAGTAATTGAAACCTTTGCTTTAGTACAGTTCCTGGGGTGGGTAAATGTGCAAACGGGCACTAGATTTTTCTTTTGTCAATCCTCAGATGTTTAAGAATGAGTATTGAAGCTTGAGCTAGTTACAGTAGCTCACAGAGCTATTCTAGAGAAAGGATATCTCCTGAGGGTCATTCATGCCAGCTGTTCCATCAGCCTATTTTGGAATGAGATAAATTGGCCTCTGGAAATGTCTTGGTTTAAAAGTTTTGGGTGTTTTTTTTTTTTTTTTTTAAAGAAAAAAGTTAAGGGACCCCTGATTGAGTGCAGTGTAAAGTCAGGTGAGATAAATAGCACCCTTATTGTATAGCTGAGATGGCATCTACTGCTGACAGAAAGGACATAATTAGTTGGCCTGTTTAAAAAAATATCCAACATCTCTTTTCTAGAATAAAAGCAAAGAATCTGTGTGTGTTTATATAAATATATATTTTTTTATGTAAGGCCTCATTACTTTTTAACTTGGGAAAGCTTGTTGTGCAAGAAAGATGTCCTTCCTTACTTAAAAGCAATAGATACAAACAGTTCCTTGCTCCTGAAAATTGATCTAGCCTGTTTCAAGATTCTCTAGCATTCCTAAAAAAACAGCATTCTGCTCTGGATCAAGAGAAATCATTGACAACTTAAAAAGACATGCAAGAAATACTTTAGGTCACTTAAGTTAGTTTAGACCCGTATTTCATACTTTGCTTTTTACAGAAATTCAGACATGTTAAAATGTTAAACTAAATACAATGTATATTCCTTAGTTGTCTGTATTCAATCAGAATTTGTCATTTTGAACATATTTCAGGCTGCTGGCATTGTGCCTTCTGTGCATACGTTGTTTGATAGGCTCAATGCTGTGAAAGCTTGATGTGATGTCTCTTCTGAGCTTTATATCTAAGTTTTCATGTGCTTAGAAAATTAACTTCTGAAGTGATTATTTTCTGAATTTTATGAAGTGTTTGTACCGGAGACTTTTTTAAAAAAACCCAAACCCTTGACTTTTTGTTTTCCTTTGATGATGGCAAGAACTGTTTTTAATGTATCACTTATTTTCCGGTTGTATACTTAGGTTTGAGACAGTGTGCTTGTATGTCATGATCGCTGAAACTTGAGCTGTTCCTCTCAAAAGATTCAGATCACGCTGAAAGTGTCACTAGTTGAATCTGTCAGATTTTGATGCCTTTTGCGCTGTAGAGCATTTTAATAAAACACAGCATTTGGAGAGTGCCCTCTTTACAGGAATGATCACATTCCCTTTTTGTTTTCTCTGTTACTGGTGCCTGGTGCTTATTCTGTGCAATTTAGGTTAGTAACAGCAATAGAATATGAGCAGGCTGATCTCCCAGTTTATCCTAAAATTTGACAGCAAGGTCACAGCCCCAGGAGACAAAAGATTGGATTGGAGAACCCGTGTGCTGACAAGGCATTGAATCCAGGTCGTGCTCCTCTTAAACATGTACCCTTACCACCATCTAATTGAAGAGCTGAGTAGCTCATAAGCTTTTGTTCCCAGGGCCATGATACTTTGCTATCAGTTCGGTGTTAGCAGATTATCAGTGTGCTCAAACCACACTTCAGTCTCTGAAGGATATAATGTGTTGTGGTTGCCTAGGCAGTGAATCCTAAAGGGCAGTATGTCTAAACTGTGTGTTTAGGTTCTTAAGCCTTTCACCATGACTTAGTTGGGAAGCCTGGATCCACTGCAGACTTGACACGAGTGTTCTGGCTTCCTGTCCTTGTGTTCTGCTTTTGTTCCCATGCCAGGTTGCTTTTTGCTCTCTCTACATAACCATAACATTGCGGTGTGATGCGATGTACTGTGAGATACTTGCGTGGTTACATGTAGTTATTTTAGGTTGTTGACTTGAGCAAGTTTTTTTAAACTTTTTTCTTTTAGGACATTTTTGCTCAGTCACCACAGCCACTTACTTCAGCCATATGGAAGAAATGCAAGATCTCAGTAGTGTCATACAGATGTCCTTATTTATACATCTGTTCCTAAAAGACAGAAAAATTGTTTTATTTAGAATTCATTTTTCATGATAAAAGTTGTAGATTTCCCTTACAGAGGTGTAAGCAAGCCTTTTGCAAGACAAGTCTGTCAGCAGTTTGCTTTTATTGAGCACAGAAAGAATTTTACATGCATTAAAGCACACACTGATCTGTAATCTTTCTAAAGCTTCTCGCAAAAAAAAAAACTGAATAGATTGTATAGCTTGTACTTGCATAGAGCTCCGGTATAGTGCTTGGTAATGACACACAATGCAATTCTTCGTACTTTACCTCTAGAGGATTGAAAGCCAACCTGACATCAACTCTTAATATATAGCTGAATAGATCAGCATAAAAAGTTGTGGTGTTATGTGTTAGAAAAGTGACACAAGCTTGTTTAAAGAGTATGTGCTGCCTTTGCTGCTTCCTTAGGAAATGTAGCAGTGAAGGTTGTCTTTACATTACTGAGCCTCTTGTCTATATGTACATTCTCAAAGCACTATGTTATTTCATGGACAGTGAAAAATTCGGTAAGATGTGTTTACTTTGATAATCTTCCCTGATTTCTGATTAAAGCCATTGCTTTATTCCCTAGGGCTGGAGTATGAGTGATAGAGTGGCTCTGATTCAGAGAGGGTAGTTATCTGTCCATAGAGTGGATTACTTTTTTTTTTTTTTTTAAGGGAGAGAATGTATTCCCTGTGCTTATTCTAATGTCAGCATCCTACTTCTGTGTGTTCAGCTGGGATCGGGAGTCATCTCTCCTCTTTATACTTTCACCTGTAAACACGAAGACATGAAACTAATGTGCTTCTCAGCATACATTTCTGATAACAAACCCTCTGTCTCGACCATGTTCTGCTGACTCCCCAGCTGTTGGGTGTGCGTGCAGACATCTGTGTTTACTGCAGCCACAGCAAAGAAGTCAGTTCCGATCAGGGAAGGTAACACTTTCCTACTACTGGATTGATCAGCTGTGTTATTATTGTAAGGCTAAACTACCATTAAGGGTGCTGCTCAAGAAACTGAAAAATGAGATGTATTTGAAATATCTATAAAATTTGTTACTTTATAACCTGCAAAACTGTTTCTCCCTTTCAGAAATTAAATTTGTAGACAAAACTTTTTTCCCCTTCCTTATGCTTAGCAGATTTACTTGGAAGCTTTGGAGAGATTAGGCTGTGTGCATTTTTCTGTCTGTGAACTGTTGGGTGCTGTGGTATTGATTTAAAAAGCCAATGGCACACTTCCCAGTGCTTCACTGGTCACATTCAGTGTAAAATTCTGTGGTTGTAGCATTTTTTATATTGAAATGCATGTATTACTGGAAGTGGGAAATCTAGCTTGGGTTGAAGTGTTCTTAAGGGATTGTGGAAATTACTGTATTTTATTCACCCTGATTTGAGCTGAGTATGTTATTTAAACTTTAAATTGATTAATATCAATCTGCCATTTTCACTTCTGCAAGTCAAAATTTGCCCATTTTTGTGCTTTTGTATTATTTAGAAGGCAAGTATTTGCGATGCATAATGATGATGATTTGCATTTATTATCTAATCAGTCATCCTAACTTTCTCTAAACTGTTGCTACTGTTGTGCAAAGAAATGCTGTGAGCCTGGATAACTGTGAATTTTGAAAAAACATAGTGTTGTCTTTGCATAAATGTAGTTTATGGGCTGACATTATGAATAATAGTAATGCTGAAGTTGCTTCTTTAGGACACTGTACTACAGACAAGTAAAGGAGTGTATGATATTCTGGGTGCTTGGTGTTGCTTTGCTCTTCTGTAGAAAAGGTTCTGCAGACCTCCCCATGGACATCAACGTAAATGCTCACCAGGCTGAAAAAACATCTGCTCTCACTGGAAAGAGCAAATTTGAGCAAAAGAGGAGGCAGCCACAGTGGGTAATACAGCACTGGGGAGCAGGTTAGGGCAAACTGTGTGCTTGTTTTCCATCAAAGCTATTTGGGAGCCTTTACTACAGTGTGTTTTAGAGCTTTCTCCTTAATGCACAGGTGGCGTTTTTGTCAACTGTTGTCATCAGAGTGACTGAATAATTGTCAGTAGTAGATCCTTGGTGTCCTATATTTAATAGGCAGCATGTCCTGGCAGACCTATGGGACTATCAGCTTGTTCTTCCCATTACTTTAAGTTTACTTCATCTAATTGGACTGTGAATAAAGGAAAATCAAGATCAGCGAGCCTGATGTGGGTTTTTTCTTCATTAACTGCACTCACTAGGCATTGAACTGTACAATTGTAATGCAGGTATCCTGGGAACAGATTTATATTTCTTGGCTATCTGTTCTTGATCTTTTGCCATTTTACATGTTGCTCCTTGGATTTCTTGTTGAATGGATCTCGTACCTATAAAATCTGATTAAAGTTGTACTGCTTGCATGATGACAGTTAACTTTGTCAATGTTTCCATAAGAAACTTGTGTCTTTTGTTCTTGCAGTTTCAGGTTGCTAGAGCATGCCGCGGGCTGTTGCTTGGCTTCCAGAAGCAGAACACTGGAACCATGCTTGCAGGCAGTCATTTTAAAGTTATGAGAATATATAACCACTTTAGAAACCAGTTATTCACATCTTTTTGCTCTTCTATGTTTCAAGAAAGCTTTGAATGGAAGCCTTGTTTTTTGTTCTGATGCATCTTGTTGTTTCAGGAAAGTAGCTCAAAGCTGAGGCGTTTGTGTATATATAGGTCAGTTTTCTCCTTTCTCCCTCCCAGTATAGAAATAGTTCTCAATCTTTGAATTCCTGTGTCTGCTTTTATGTATGTATTGGTAGGTGGTACTTGAGAAAGAGTCTAATTATTGAAAACCCTGATTAAACAGAGACAAGGCATTTGCCTGTAGTTTCTGTTAACGTTGAGGAGCATAGTGCTGATGATACGGTTCATGAATTCCTCATAAAACCTTTTCCCTTTTGCCCACATCCCGTATTACAAGCTTCACATTTAAAAGCACTTACCCAAATAAATAGTGGTGTGTAGTCTATAGTTAGCAGCTATTTTACAGCTCCAATATGTGTGTTTATTTTTTTTCCATTACAACTGGTACTGATTGAATTCTGATGGAAGTTGGGATGAAGTTCCACAATGGTAATCATATATGAATCATTGTTCCATAGAGATAATTATTACTTCTCTACAGTATTGCCTTTCTTTAAATGTCTGCAGTTATTTATCCTGCTATTATCACTTAGTTGAGCCAGCTACATTTTTTAACTACTTATTTAGGATTCAGATGCTATAGATTTTTATTATTTGCGCATTATTAACCTTTACCTTGTGAGAATGTAGTTTTAAGTATTTCTGCAATACTTCTGTAATTTTTAAGATAATGTTGAAATTTGTGATGCTAAGATTTAAGCTGCCTTTTACTGAATTATTGTATAATAGCATATGCATTTGTTAATAGCATAATGCATTGTATTTGGCTTATTGTAAGTATTTTTCTTTTCACAGTGGGCTTTGAAGGCAGTCTGAAATTCTTGTAATACAAACATAGGGTGCATAGACTACATAGACTGCAGAGTTTTCCAAATGTAAATGTTTGATTTTTTTTTTTTTTTTTAAAAAGAAGATCTTTGTGTTTCATTAAGATATTTAATCATTAAGATATTTACCAAAGGTCTTAGAGCTGTACCTAGTAGGATGACAGGCTAAACCCTGACCTGATACATATATTGATTACTTAATTTTCATTATGTTGCTACCTTTTTGAATGCTACTAGTGTAGGTCTGGGCAAACCATTCATCTTCCCTCCTGTCTTTGTTTTGCGTTAAAGAGCCTGTTTCTATGGACTGCTTTCACTTTTGGTCTGCCACACAACAATGCTCACCAAAATCGAAGGGTTTCTTCTAAATAAGCTCATAATATTCTACAGTAACTTTTTCTGCTAAGCTACTATGAAGTACTCCTAAAATCCCCCAAGTGTCTCGAAATTTCTTAGCCTGTTTGACTATTTCCTCCTGCATATCTGGTGAGCTGAATTAATGCATAAAATTCTGAATATTTGGTTACCTAATTGACTCATTATCATAGAAAACAATAATTTTCTTGTGTATTATCCTGTTTTATATTGTCTTGTTATGCACCTTTTGAAGGCTGTGACACATATTAAGACCTTTATCGTGTTGAAATGCTTGATTTTCTGGATGTATCTTAATAAGTTCTTTATTACTATTTTTATAAGATGGAGACTGAACTGATCTGAAAAACCTTGCAATTTCATTATTTGTTCTTTGTATATAACTTGCACTGTCCTGAAATTTATGATAATATTTCACTTAATAATATGATAGGACAGAATTTGCATTTTGCTGTTGCATGTAGATATAGAAAAACAAAAAAATTACTGTCCTGTCATGTCATCAGAATATCCTAGAATAAGATGCATGGTCTTTAATTATTGCATGATTATATAGTGGTTTAACACATGGAAAAAGCAGGTCTGGAAATTGTGGTGTTTTTTTTTCCCCAGAAACAAATCAGATGATTTTTTTTTTCCTAGCTCTTTATTTTTGCAAAATATGCTTTTGACTTTTAAAACTGGTCCTACTAGTATTCAGAAATTGTTCCATTTGATGTGCACTTTCGAGAATCTTAAGCTGATGTGGATATTTCAGAACTTCTTGAAGACTTTTGTTTAACATAAAAACAAATAATAAAATTCAAAAAACGAATTACACATTTCTTTATGCTACTGCATAATTCCAGCAGAGTATTTTAGCAATTTTTTCCCCATTGGCTCTGATTGCATTTCAATTGTTATATAGAACTAACCCTAAAGAACCAAGAAGCTGCCTATTGTGCAGAATATACTTTTGCAGATAATACAGGACAGAATTTCAAGGGACAAATCTCACCTTTTGCTCTTAGTGTGTTTTGCTTGAAATTTTGCTCCCAGCTCAATTGCATACAGATTTTTTTTTTTTAATTAAAAGGGAATGTACTAGCTCTGTATCTACTTAAAACTGTCTAAAAGACCTATGAAAAATTTAGTTCCTTATAAATTTGCCAGGCTTTAATTACTCTGGCTTTCCCATATTGAGTGTCAACCTAAAACTGGTGGGTTTTTTTTGTTCTTTGTGGGGATTGTTTTTTGTTCTTTGGGGGGGGGGGTACATTTGCTAAAATTATTCATCCATATCTCAAACAATGGTTTAATCTTGTGGCTGAGCTGTTTTTTATCTTGTCTCTATCCATCATAATGAGTTATGTATTGGTTTGCAAGACTGTATTGTTTCTCTTAACTACGTTAGCGGGTGCTCATGGATTATTGATACCACTTGCACAGGTTTGATTTACTAGGTGGAGAATTGTTAACTTCATGGGTGGGAGACCTCTGACTGCATTATATTATTTTTTTGGTGGGGTACAATGACTGTGACTGGCATTGCTGGAACCTGCAATTATAATAAAATACCTGTATAGTCCTCTGCATTTATTTAGGGCATTTGTACCTACGCTGAAAAAAGTGAAGCTAAAGCAAGGTTGGGAGTGTATTGAAGTAAAGCTGTGTAAAAAGTGAAATTAAGGATGGAGAAGAAAGAAAAAGATGTCATCCAACACCTGGAGGAAAATCTCATGTGGAAGGAATTTAGGGATATGGAAAAAAAAAATGGTTCCGAAACAGAGAAGAATGTGTGTTCTAGGCTTGTGCTACATTTTTTCATGTAATGAAATTGTAGTTGAAAGTTACAGTACTACTACATTTTATGCAGACATCTATCTGTAGACAAATTTTATGACATTGTATAGCAAATGTAGGCTTGTATTATTTAAATGGTTTAATAGACTTTTCAGTAGCTACAGCAAGAGAACTGTTGCACTAGCGTTTTCATGTATAGCAGCACATTGAACAGCATATCAGTCACCTTGCTCCCCTTTTCACTTTGAATGATTTACCTCGTGACTTTCATTAAGCCCAGGTCAACTTTACCTGTGTGACAGTGTAGCTTTGATGGGTGTCATTGCTGTGTAATGCCTGCACTCGCCTGTTACGGCTCTTACATTCACCTTAAACTCAGTGTTGTAATAGTTCTCTACAATGACTGAGAGTATGGAATGTCTTAGGGCTACTCTTCATATTCCTTCACAAATTTTGTGATCAACTGTAGTATTTAAGTTTAGTTTTTAGGTTTTGGTTTCCTGGGCAAGTTACAGAGAAATATTACCTGAAGGGGCCCATTAGTTTCTGTGATGTTGTTGTAAACAACAAGGTTTTGTATAATTTACTTTATTGTTAATTGTAACTTGGGGTAGGAAAGTCGTAAATTAGTATTTTATTCTTGTATAAAAGAGTACTTGAAAATATTTTTTTAAAAAATAACAAATATTTTATTTTTCTGTGTAATGTTTTAAAATATTCTGGGCTAAGTTTCAAGTTGCAATTGCTTTAAATTGAAGAAAACGGATAGAGCACCTGGTTAGTGATGCTGTGGCACCCATGTGGCTTCATATTTGGGAAGATGCCCAGCTAATTTACCTTTAGTACGAGCCCCTTAATATCTCTGGAGATCTGTGTACCTGTTCATTATTGGCACCTGAACATATTCTTTTTCCTGTGCTGAAAAAAAGGAAAGCTTTGCTGTTGTTCCCTTTGATTCTTCTCCCAGGTGCTAGGGAGAAAAAAAAATAGTAAAAAATAAGTCTTTGATTCCAGTGGTTGCTTTTGTCTCTCCAAACACAAAGAGCAGGAGGAATTGCTGTTCAACATTTGCTACTGCTCTTGTTGCTCTTTTCTTTTAGGCATCCATTTTCAGGGATGTGCTATTTTAACTTCTATCCCTTGTACTTGAAGTACAATATAGTTAAATCCATAAATGCTGGACAAGAAAGAGCCAATGAAGGGAAATATTCTGAGCTATGGCATATGATATTGTTACCTTGAGAAGAAGGGAAGTCGTGGGGCCGTAGCGGTAGAATAAGCAGGATGGACCAGTGGCATCTGAGGGAAAAGCAGGAGGTTCAATTGGCAGTGCTGGACTGTCGTCATAGTTTTCATTCATGTCCCCTTCTTCTGCCCACGACTTTACTGAGAAGTCTCCAGCTGTATCGTTTTGGAAGTGTTGTGATTTTACTTATCACATAGTGTATCTCAGTACAGTGCTAAGCATGCAGGGCATTCAGGTGCTCTTTGTGTTTTTTAAATACCGGTATAAAATATGTTTCCTCTATTCTCTTGCTGAGACTGTTTTTTCCTCCCCTGCTTTTCTCCCAGTGTGATTACCCTGCAAATACTTTTGCCATTAATCAAGTTTGTGGCTTGTGAACTAGAGGAGCGAGTATTATGTGGTTGTTTAGCAAGTTTATTTAATTAAAAAAAAGGTAAGATTTTTGTTTATGAAATTTAGTTGCAAAAAAGTTTTTAGGAGGAATTAGTTCAGGCCATTTTCTCTTTGAACATGATGGAATATGAAAGATAACATGTAAGAAGAAAAGCATCCAGAAATTCAATTAGTAAAGCACTGGAAGTTCTTAATCTGAAGCAATCTAAAATAACCATGTTGAGTATTAGAATAATCTTTATCGCTTTTTAAAATCGGGTGATGTGAGGAGAATTGTTCATTTGGCCTAAATTTCATGAAGAGAAGAGACTGCCAGCATCATAAATGCTTACAATATCATTTTAAGATCATGCAATTCATTCATTCTTCCATTTGAACCCTATGTGAGGTATTTATCCGCTTGCCTCAGCAATATTTTTTTTTAAACTGTAGTCACATTACCTAGATCAGCAGTGCAGCGTACTGGAAGTTGGAACTGTACTTTGTCTTGTAGCTTAAGACTTGCAATTGTTTACAGAGAATGTTAATCAGACTTTCCAGATGAGAAAAACAATAAGTGGTAATTTATAACCACTTGGTTACAGTATAATGCTGGTGCTGTAAGTGTGCTTTATGACTTCTTCATCCAGCTAGGAAAAAACCCTAATATTGCCAGTTTTATGAAGTTACTTGGCCTGCAAATGACAAAACTAAAACTGCTCTTTTGGCATGTGGTCAAACATTACCACTAAGTACTAATCTATACTATATTATCATCTCTGGCATTTGTGGTGCATTTACTGACATGTTACCTAGACTTTGAAGTTCACAATAGCGCTCTGTTTGGAAGATTACAAATTTCTTAAGGAAAAGGGCTTAAATGGTTTCACTGCAAAAGTGGAATCTATTTTGAATGTAAAGAGTAAGCGGCATCTATATATCATTTGCCAGCAAACTGGTTCATTATTTTAGCACTAAAAGAAAAAGATAAATTATTAATTTTTTCAAAGTTTTAAAAGATTTCTCTTAGAAATTTCAATTTCTTTAATAAATTTAGAAGGTATGATTCTTTTCTGTCTACAGGGAAAATGGAGTTAGAGTTGAAGAGAAAAAAAGAAATTTGGATAATTAAGCACAGCAACGTGACTTCTAGTTTTCCATTTCTTAGTGTTGAACTATTTGCAATATGATGGCAACAAATGTTGCACTTTAAAAAGCCTGTGGAAACAATTAATTTCTAATTACCAGCTACAGTGTTTTGTTGACATTAGGGAAATCTCTTTATGCTGTCATTTTTTTTTTTTTGGCTTAGAGTTTAACAATGTTTTAAATAATGGATTGAATAGAGGAAAATGTGATTTTTAGATCTTAAAAACCGTCAGCAGCTTGTGTTAATATATTTTTATAGTTTTATTTTCCTGTGAAAGAAAATGAATCTATCAAAATAATCTGTCTACCTAGTCACGTGTAAATTGTCCCTTCTACTGGACAATCAAAATGTGTATGAAGTAGTTAATGCATATGTTACTGGGTATGTATGCATCTAAATTTAAAAAGTATCATCGTGATTGACGTAGCTGTTTTGAAGTTAAACCTTAAAGATCTTGGTTACTCTACCTAATTACATTTGCTTGTACTAATGAAATGTTGCAAAATGTAGAGATTTTCTTGGGGCAATTACTTGAAGTAATTGAAAAGCTAATATATGGAACTATTCTTATTTCAGAAATGACTTAGTATCACGTTGGAATTGCTTATTACAAAAGATAAATTTAACTATATTTTTTTCCTGTGACTTCAATAGTTGTCAAATATTTTATAAAGTTGTAGCTTGTTTTGCTTAAAGCATCATAGTGTTAAGTAGTTCTCTGACCTGTAATACACTATAATAAAATACCAATTTTTTTTTCCATATTGGGAAAAGATCAAAATAAAGGTCACTGTAGAGTAGAAATCAAGACTCATATTCCCCCTCCCTCCCGTATTCTTTATTTCATCTTTATTTCATTATCACCTAAATTAATATCAGAACCAACGTGACTGAGCAAGCTGATGATTCAGCAAAGTACTGAGGAAATTGTTGTTGTGATGCAGTTTTAAGCTTTCACCATAGGCATTCTTAAAATATTGTGTACATCTGCAAACTTATAAAGAAATAAAATATTTAGTGGTAATGCAGAAATACTGATCTTTAAGCAAATAAAAGACACTGAGCAATCTAAAGTTATATAATTGAGAGGCTCAATACTTTTATAACTAAACAACATTAGAAATGTAGGAGAATATAGAGGAAGAGCTTGTGATTTGCGTTAGTCAAGTGCTTTAGTTACAAGTCCTTTCTGCCACAAATATCTTTGGATATTTGGCAAGTTACTTAGTTTTTGTGCCATGGTCTTACCATTTATAAAATATGCATTTATCTGTCCTTTTTCCTGTGTTGTCTAATGTAAATACAAGTTCATAGTTCTGGGCTTCCAGTAGCATTTCAAAATTTAGATTTTCTGGTTTGTTTGTATGATTTTTCTTCAAGGCACTACAGTACAACCACTTAGTCCCTTTTTCCACTTTTCTGAATTCTGCATGCTAGCTCTTTAATATCCGCTTTATCAATTCCTTTTTGTAGAAAATAAGTGACAGCAAAGGCTAAGCAACAGTCTTCCTCTAAAACGATTATGTTTTACTGTGGAAGATTTTTACCTGGGAAATCTAGGAACTCTGATAAACTCTGCAAGGCTTTCTGCGAAAACAGAGCTCCAAAGAATATCAGAGAAGACAGATTTTGTTATTGAGTAGTAACTTGATAAGCTTCTGTGAAAGGGAGTCTACAGGGCTTTTCTTATTACTCTGTAAGAAAATGAAAATGTTGCTCAGAATAGGATAATGGAGAGAACTAGTAAACAACCACATTTTGTTTGCCACCTATAATGCTGGATAATTGGTCTTCCCTTTGGCCCTTCCACTATCAAACCAAATTTTATAACGATCCATAACACATCTACAGCTCTGCTAATTACTGCTCTCCAAGAATGAATTGACATTCTGGTCAATATGGTTTTGCTCAGTTGACGGGTTTGGTTATGCTTCTTTCATTGACATGCTCTGAGATGTACAAAGTTCCTTGGTATTTCTAGGGATCCGTGTTTAATATCTTCTTTCTCTGTTCCTTGCATGTACAGAGCGTGTAAATGAGTTCTCTCCAGGCATTTTGATGATTACAGTGATGCAGAATTAATTTATGACTTGGAATGAGTGTTATTCAACATGGTTACATTCGGAATTCAAAGCTTCAGACAAGAAAGACTCATTTGCACCTTGTGTGGTTCCTAAGCCAACTTCGTGGTTTTCTGTCTCCATCGTATCTACTGTTAAACATAACTGCCTCAGTGATTTGGGAGAAAAATCTTTTTGTTACAATTAGACTGAGACTATCACACTTCAAAGCATTTAAACACTGTGTCTCAGATATGTTAATAGTAAGTAATAAGCAGAAAGTGGCTCTGAAGTGAATGGTTTAGAGGCTTTGATTAGTTATTCTGTCATTTACAAAAATAACTGCTGTCTTTTAGTTGATAAGCATTTAAAGGGTTTAACATGTCTTTTAAGCTGTTGATCTAAGAGAAAAATGCTAATGTCTGTGTGTCGTGTTGAATTTAGATACCCGAAACCACAGAGTTAGTTCTTTGAGGAGTATACACTTGATAAATAGAGAATACTTATAAACTCTTAATGCTCATAACTTGCTCATGCTGCTGACTCATTTTGATGCTATGGTGATCAGTACAATGGAAAATTTCATATCAGTTAATGGAAGCAGGCTGTTTTTCCCAGGTTACTTTCATGACTTTTCAGCTCATCAGGAGAGGCTATTTAAAAGCAAAATATATTTCTTGGTCTATACGTAGATTGTCTTTTGTGTACATTTTAAAATCATTACGAGCAGTGATTCTTGGGCTAACACTTGTGTTAAAAGATTGAATGTAGCAATTATATGTAGTTCCATTGTGTGTCAAGAAGTGACTGTCTCAAATGTGAGGCTTGATTGGGTGTCTGTCATTGGGGAGAATTCCATTGACGTCAATGAAAAATGCATAAATTTCGTGACAGTTTCTAGATCACTTTGTATGTTGCTGCTTTATTGTACTATGCTAACCCATCAAATGTCTTTGGCTTACTATAGCTCTAAGCAGCATGTCACTTGTGCCCAAAGACCATTAAACTTAATGGAAACGGAGAATGAATTTGGTTGAGTACAAATAGAACTAAAAGGCATATGATTAACCTTTTTAATGTCTTTGAGCATTGGTATAATTTCTTATTTTAGTGTAATCTAATATTTTTATTAGTCTTACCCTGAATATGCAAGACAGATGTTGATGGAACATGCTGGAAGATTTTAATAGCGGCATTTGCCAGAAAATAGAGTAATAGATTGTAAAACTCAAGTTTATCTATAAAGGAAAGGCTGCTGAATCTTAACCTCTGCTTATTTGATGACTCAGTCAATATAATTTTGCAGTTTTTTCCTGTTTTCTGGACTAATTGTATGTGACAAAAACTCTGAAGCTTTATGATATAATCACTTGATACTGAGAGGAAATATTTTACCATTATCGCAAGCGTTGACACTGCAGTCACTCTTCTGAGCAGAAAGAAGTTAAATTGAAATTAATGCATTGAGTGAGATGCATCAAAAAGATCAAACTAAGGCTATTGTAGTAGAAGCAACAGAGTTGTTATCTAAATAGAAAATAACTCTTTCACACTTCAGGATATTTTAATGGAAATCTAAATTAAAAAGTTACAGGCAAATTGCTGAGTGATAATTCTGTGAAAATGATTTTAAAAAAGCCACAACATAGTAGAAATATTTCATGAAATGGAAGCCTGAAAAAAAATTGGAGAATACTCAGATGCAGGCTCCATGGATTTTGGATTTGGCCTTACTGTCTCTTCTTTTCCCATGCAATGATATGAAGGCATAGAAATGATTTTATTTTCTTACTTTGGGTAACACCATTATGATAAAGAATGAAAAATAATTGCTGCGTGAGTAATGAAGACTGGTTTTCTATGGATTTATGTTGCAATATTTCCTACCTTCCGCCATTCCATATTCCCATTTAGCTACATTAGGATGATCAGCTCCTTTCTAAATGGCTTGCTAGACAAAAAGTAGCAATTAAGACAGTTTATTGGTGTTTACTAGTTGCTGAAAGAGCTGTGGGAAAGTTAGTGTTAAGTGCAGCATGTGTTTAATTGGGGTACTGAATTAGTAGGAGTCCTAATCTCTCTTACCCAGAGAGACTGATTTTTACCAGGCTTGCTGGAACTTAATATCTTTAAGACTTGCATTTGGCTGCAAAGTGGCTATCAGGAGACTGGCAAATGGACAGAAAAATAAGATCAGGTCACAGAACCCTCATTTCCTCATCTAACAGGCTGAAAATGAATATATACCTTGAAAACGACTATTCATTCCTCTGTAAGTTGAAGTAGGTCAGATACGGAGAGCGTGTAACTGATAGAAAAGAACGGAGATCAAAGAAGAAATAAGGTGAGGATTGGTTAGATAGTTTTAATGAAGAGGGCACAAAAAATAGAAGGGAGAATAGGACAAAATACGGCACTGAAAGAATGAAAAAAAAAAAAGAGGAATTGGTTGTTGTTTTAGAAAAATTAATTTAAATGGAAAAGGAAAAAAGTATTCAGAAGAACACAAACAAGAGATACAGTAATTTTTAAAACATAGGTTTGCAGATATTTGACACAAAATTCTGTAAACAATGTGTCATTCAACTAGTTATCATATCCATTAAACCCCTGTTAATGCTTATTTTCGAAAGGGGTCAAAGGTGGCACATGTCTCATTTTCAGGCATCTATTTGACCATCTTTGTCTACTTCAAGTTTTTCTTAAATTATTTAGTGATTATTTTGCATAGATCTTTCCACTGTATTGCCTCATGCTTTCCCATATAATCCAATGAATCCTAGACGTAAATGGGTTTAACAGCTGCAGTGAAACGGATTCATCTGTCTTGTGATAAGCTGTATGAATTTGTGCTATCAGAATAGGAGTTAGGTTCAGGAAGCAGGGATGAAGCAGCTGATGGATGCACTGGTGCTGAAGTGCCCGTTTATGGAGTTTTAGTGAAAAAATGTTTTAGAAGTGTAGTGTAGCTTTTCAGAATAGTTATGCAGATTATAAAATGCACTGTCTTTCAGATTTCGCATACATGCTCTTGTCTTCCTTGATGTGATTTTTTTCAGTATTACTTGAAAAAGACAGTTGTTGATATGAAGAATGTCAATAAAGTGGTTCCTTTGAAAGTCATCCTCACTGCTGTTTATTGGTGGTTAGAAACTTACTGACATTCCCTTCTGTGTCTAAAATGTTTTGTGAACATGTGGCAACTAGAGAACACCGAGTGAGGGGCAGAGTTCATTATTTTAGCCAAACGCTGGATCTGTGAAAGTTTGAAGATCTAAACCAACCTTTTTAAACACCTTTGTCTCTTTTTAGAAGGCTGCGTATTAGTCTTGGGTTGAGAAATCTCCTTTTAACTTTCACTGGCTGTTTGTGTACATCATAAAGGTGGGTAATTGGTAAGATGTGTGGGTTATTTGTGAGAACCTCAAGAGCACCAGCCATCTGTACTTAGATAAATAGATGCAGGGAACAGGAATCAATTTAGGAATGTTTTTTCCTGCTGAGAGATTTAGATGACTTCTGACTCAGGACAAAAGTGTTTTCAAGCGTAGAATGTCTTCCTTGATCGAGGAGACTTATTTTTCGTGTGACGCCAACATCTTGGTTTGGAGTAGAACAGAATTCCCCTGTTCTTTTTCTTGGTCAAAAAACCAAACCCCAGTTCTGAATCCTTACACTGGATTAGTTGTGTTATCAGTTTTTCTGGCTGGCATGATTAGCTTACAGATAGGTGATGATTTTTTTATTAGATTTCATGTGCTGTTCACACTAGTCTTACAACTTGCCTTTCAGTTTCCTTTTTCTGTTGAAAGCTTGGTGAGGTGCTTGGTCAGATCAGTTCAACATAGTAGCTAGAGGATGCTTTACATCTTAGAAGGGATTCTTTGAGTGTTGTGGGTGTTTGGTTGGTTTGTTTGTTCCCCCTCCCCCCCCCCCCCCCCCCCCCCCGAAAGAGAAAGGTGTAAACAATCACATTTGTGGTTTGGAAGACTCTTATGGGGCTTAAAGCTTAGAACGGAGCAGAAGCAGATGGAAGGGAATCATTGAAGCCACTGTATAGGGATAAAGAGCAAATTGCATAGATCAGGCCAATGGTGGACTTTGATGGCCTGAACAAAGTCTTGCTGCTGTCCTGGTCGTGCTGGAACTCCAATACGAACCGGAGTAAAACCTGGACGAGTGGTATTCCACAGCTGGTATTGCCAGCCTTTCCTCAGTTCCTTTCTCCATACGTTCCAGAATCCAGGTCTTTCCTTTCTTCAACTTGGCATATCTCTTGCCTCGGCCTTTTCCTTTTTCTTGCTGTTGTTTTCTTCATCTACATTTCTGCACTTCTTATTTTCCAGAGTTCATGTTTTTCTTCTGTCTGTTCTACCTTCAACTTACTGTATTATTCTTCCACAGTCTTTCTCTTCATTTACAGCTTTAAGAAACATATTTCCTTTTAATCTTTCTATTTGGAAAATAGGAAGGGTGCTGAGGTAGTAAATGACAATTACAGGCCATCTTGCCATCTGTCTCTGTTGTTCTGCCTACTGGCTTTCAGCCACATGCTGCACCTTCTTATTGACTGATAGCCTTTGTTATTAGGAGGTGTGTAACTTGCCATATTTTTTTTTTTAGGTTATTCATTACAGTTTTAATGTAATTGTAAAGATAGTTTCTGTACATATTTTATTGTTGTGTCATGGGTGGATCAAAGCAGGATTTTTTCTGGGACACTCCTAATGATTGTCTGTCCTACATGGTTAATTTGAATCATATTAGAAGCTACTGAGTAATATTATGGGGGGAAATGAAATTGTTATCATGGGTTCAGCAATAAAATTTCAGACTATTTTACTTATTTTCTTGGTGACCTGATGCTCTCTTCAGAACTATAGTTAGCTTCAGTAGACTTTTCTAAGGAGGCCTGTTATGTGGATCATATCTGGCAGCAGAGTGTTTTACTTGTGGATGAATACTGCTAAAATTTGTTACAGACAGTGTTTTTGTGTATGTATTGGGGTCTGGGTACGGCAGTGAATTAGTTGGCTCATTCTCGGATCCTCTGAAATACCTGGTGAGGTTGTTTATCTAGTGTTCTGCACAGAAAGTATAGTACACCATTTGAAGATTAAGATAACAGAAGATTAATGAATCTTAAAAATAACTGGATAGTCCATGGAAGCTCTTTCAAAACTGGCCAGCGTCCCATCTGTTTTTCAAAAATAAAAGAATAAATTGCGTGTAGGAATCTAGCTGAGCCACTGTTCATCCTCATAATGTTTTGTGACTCAGCAGAGGAATTAACAACTGCTCTGTCTGAATTTGCCATATGACTCTAAATGAGAGTTAAAGCACCTGAAAGAGCTAGGGTGCAGAAAAGCAAAAGGTGTTGGTTATGAGGAAGGGGATAAATGAAGCTAGCTAGATCCTCTTAATGTCTCAGGAGTTTAGGTAGTCCTGAGGTACGTGCCTCGAAGAGTTTGGGACTTGCATCTTATGCAATGTGGGTTTTTTCCCTGCTGTTTTGGGTGTAGAAGGCTGGAGTCTTTCCTTAAAAGTTGGCTTGGGGGAACCTCAAAAGCCACTCAAACTTAAAACGTGTGTTTTGGTTTTTTTTTTAATAAAAAAGTTTTATGGTGAAAAGGATATGTACTATTACAGCCTGATTATTTCAGGAGTTTATGGGACAGCTGACATTTTCAAAACCCATGACTATTAATAAACAATATGCACATAATTTCTGAAAGGCAAAAGGAGGGCTAAGTAATCTCAGGTTTAAATATTAATTTATTAGTAGACTTGTAACTTCTGAGACCTAAAATAAATGTTAGTTTTGAGCATGAGTATAGAAACACTGAAGAAGCAAGTTAATTTATGAAGACTGTATTTTGTATGTTTAATGGTATGATTAAAATGGTAAGGGAATAAAAAACCTTAGAAAAACTTCTCTCCATGAAATGTCAACTGAATGTAGTGATGCCACACAAACTCGAAGGGAGTCTTATAATGAAGATTTCTGGGATGAAAAGGACCTCTTTAGTGAAAAGGATCTCTTTGGTAGAGCATTGTCTGTCTGTATTTGCCGAGACATTCTGATTTTTGCTTCCATAAACAGGGAATTTAAAATTAGTATAGTAGGGGAGGGAAGGACAAATTTGTCCACGGTGCGTTATTAATAATTGGTCAAAGACTGGCAAAGTTTGGAGGCTGCCACTGAAGTTCTTGTTTTATGAAACCTTTACCATTAGTTTTATGTTTTAGGCTACATGCTCATAAAGATTGTTTGAATAGATGTATTTAATTGTGGTTAAGTAGGCAGATGCAGCTCAGAGTATTGAGGAATTATGAGTTACCAGTCCAGTGGATTCATGAATATTTTCCATGAGTTCACTTGCCTTTATACTTAAAAGGATTCTGTTCATAGTTATTACCAGAAGACAGTCGCTGAGCGATTTAGAGACATTTTGTCAAAAGAAGCTTTTTTTACAGTTTGTGTTATTTATTTCAGTAGTGTTATCCAGGTAACATGTAGGATCCTCAGAAGTAAACAGGGACTCCATGCACTAACTGTGAATTAAAAGTATTGTAACTGTTAAGGAGAGCTTCCAGTATCAAAAAAACAAATGAGACATGAAGAGGTGGAGGACAAGAATGCAGTAAAATCAATATAGTATATGTGAAGTGATAAGAATGAGCCAGGTGGGTTATATTTTCAAATTTGTTTTTGACTTCTGAATCAGTTTTCTTTCCTAAATAATTGACTCCAGTGTGTATGTAGCAATTTATCTTAAGGGTATCAAGAAGTCATGCTACGGACTTCCAGAAGTAATTTTTATTTGCCTATCTGTTACTGAAGTTAGATGTTCCTAAATCTTTTTAGGTTAAGCAGGAGTATCCATCTGCACAAAACATAACTTTTCTCTATTGTCTCCGCACCCTGTGACCATTATTAGCAGCTACTGTTTTCTTGGCAATTAACTGCTTTAGAGTACATAGAATGGTGTTATAAAAGTATTAAAGAGCGTTTGTAGCATTGTTTTACAAGAGCAAATTTACTGAAAGGCGTTAGAAAGTTATTCACTGGTTGATAGAATATCAGTCCTTTTAAATTAGTTTAGCACTCTTCTATTAAAAAATAAATCAAGCAGCCCAAACTGTGCTGAGATGTGTTCTGCTGTGTGTCGTATCTCTTTTCTCTTTTCACAGTGTCAGCTATTTAAATCAAAAGTTGTTTTGGAGAGAAAATCTCTACTACTAACACATTGGGAATCTGTCCTGAGTTCTTGACTTTTCAGGAAGCTTATAAATCTCTCCATTGAACATCTCAGCCATACCCTGACAATGTTGTGCAAGATGTAAAGGCCATAACTGTTTTATTATCCACTCTCTTCATTGCTGTTTGGGGTGTTCTATCTAGCCGTCTGTCAACCCCTTTGGTTTTGATTGTAATTTTTTAAATTTTCCAGGTTACTTTGCATTACTTCTGTGCCTGTTTTCATTTCTCATTATCTCCGCACCATTATCTTCACACTACAGCATTATGTTTTCAGTGCTATGCAGGAAGAAGCCACGTTAGTCTTTCAGAATTATTTTTGGCATTTGTAGTGTAAAATGATACACATTGGAATAATAAAATCCTGGTGTGTCAAGGCAGTAAGTTTTATGGTTGCGCTAACATTTCTCTGCAAGATGTTTCATATGTGCATCCCAGCTGTGGTCACATTAGTTCTTTATGAACTGTTCCTGCCATGCATACATTTTAAACTGGGGAAAAGATCCATCCTGATGTGGATTTTGAAGTGGTGAGCTTAACCAGTGCGTTATGCAACATCAGCATAATAGCATAAACTGTACAGTCCTGTCCCTGGGCACCACTGAAAAGAGCCTGGTTCTGTCTTGTTTGCACCCTCCCCTTGGGTATGTACGTACATGGATGAGATCCCTTAATCCCAGTCCGTTAATTATCTTTGTGGCCCTCTGTTGGACTCTCTCCAATATGTCCATGTCTCTTGTACTGAGAAGCCCAGAACAGGACACAGCACTCCAGGTGTGGCCTCATCAATGCTGAATAGAAGGGAAGGGTCACCTCCCTTGACTGGCTGACAACACTCCTCCTAATGCAACCCAGGATACCATCAGCCACCTTTGCTGCAGGGGTACATTTCTGGCTCATGGTCAACGTGGTGTCCACCAGGATGCCCATGTCCCTTTGCTGACAAGCCACTTCCCAGCTGTGTGGCCCCCAGCATATACTGGTGCCTCGGGTTGTTCCTCCTCAGGTGCAGGACTTTACACTCCCTTTTTGAGCTTCATGAGGTTCCTGTCAGCACATTTCTCCAGCCCATCCAAGTTTCTCCAACTGGCATCACAACCTTCTGGCCTATCAGCCTCTTCCCAGTTTTGTGTCATCTGCAGCTTTGCTGGGGGTGCACTCTACACCATCACCCAGATGCAACTGAAGAGCTGTCTTTAAAAAAACCCTGCAATATTTTCTAAATAATGATTTAGAATACAGTACTGCAAACGTGTATTGAGATTGCCGGGGTGCTCCCTACTGTGGGTCATCTCACTGACAGCGCACAGACTGCTTACAGATGCATGTCTCCTGCTTCAGTGAGCACTCTTGCCTTTCTGTGATCAAATGTAGAAAAATGTTGTGTATTTCATAAAAAGAATTCTCAGTAAATGCTTTGATGCTGTTTTAATTACTAAAACTAGTGTTCTTCACCCAGACTGAGTTTCCCATAATTTCTGAACATATTAAATAGAAGATGAGGAAAAGTAAGCATGGCCTTGCTAAGGCTAACAACTCATACTCAACCAAAGTGATTGCCTTCTGTGGTAGAAGTCTCTGGATCTGTGGACAAGGGGTGAGCAACGGATGACGCTTACCTTGACTTCAGCAAAGCTTTTTAAGCTTTCTCAAAGCTGTCTCTCAGAATACTTCTCTATCCAAGTTAGGATGTTACGCTCTGATCAGAGGGACAGCAGGATAGGTAAAATGTTGTTTGCGTGATTGGGCTTAGAGGGTCATGGTTAATGGGTACGATATTCTACTTGGGGGCCAGCAACAAGCAAGTACCGCAGGGGTCTGTACTAGGACCTGTCCTGTTCAAACATTGACATGTCCTGCTCAAATCATTATCAATCATGTGGAGGAGGTGATGGAGTGCACCCTCATGAAGGTTATCAGATGAGACTAAACTCTGGGGAGGGGGAAACAAGTGATATGCTTGAGGGCAAGGCTGCCATCTGGTGAAACATAGACAAGCTGGAGGAATGGGCTGACAGTGACTTTATGAAATTCAGCAAGGTCAAATGCAGGTCTTTCACCTGAGAAGGAAGAGCTTATGATGGCAGGGACTGGGAGTACCTGGCTGGGGAGCAGCTCAGTGGGCAAAGCCCTTGGGGGGTCCTGGTGGGCAGCAGGGTGAATGTAAGCCAGCAGTGGTCCTGGCAGCAACAAGGGCCAACAGCATCCTGGACTGTGTCAGCAGGAGCATGGTCTGGTAATCGAAGTCAGAAATTGTAACTTTCCACTCAATACGCAAGTCTTGGTTCCCCAATAAAAGATAAATATTGATAAGGTGGAGCAAGGGCCATCGGGACGGTTGAGGGCTGGAGCCCTTGCCCTTAGGTGGGATGCACACGGTCTAAAGGGTTATGTAAATAAATGGCGCAAGCTGACTGGTACACCAATGCTGATTTATTTATAATCTTTTTTATTAAGAAGAGATGCTTAGTCATATCTGTTGCTTGGAAAATGTACTTCCATATAGGAAGAAGTTGGGATGAGAACCTAATATGTTGCAGGAACCTCACTTGAGATTAGAGACAGTAAAGCCTCAACTATTCAATGCAGTGCTATTTGAGGTGTAAGGGTCATACTTCCTCCTGGGAACTGTTTTTATCTGCCCTAAAAGGCTGTGTAGGTTTGAACAGGAGCACAGTAGTAAATTGTTTAAGTGGAGCTGAAAAGAAAACTGGGAATTAGTTGTTGAATATCATTTATATTTAGAAAACTCAGACGTTACTTATACTGAGTGGCAGAACAAGTTGTGAATGATGACTTGTGAGCAAAATATTTTTGTTGCTTTGACTTGCTAAGTTTGAGCCATTCATCTCAGTCTTCAGAGAGATTTTTATTTGTTTTGGTCTTGATCTTCTGAGAGACCAATGTAATATTTGCATTTCATTGATAACAAAGAAAATAAATATATAGACATATGCATCTGCATGCAGATAGCTAGATATGCCTATTAAAACTGACAAAGTGCAGAGAAGTCTTCAAGTAACTTCTCTGAAAGCTTGGTTGGCTCCTTAATTTATCAACAGGAACACTTTGGATGCACTCCCTGTTCGTTGTTCACTGTAAAGTATTAAAAATAATAATCAGAATTCTACCTATATGTTATTGTTATCTCTTTCCTGCATGGCCAAAGTTCTCAGAGAATTGTCTGAAAATAGGTTTTGAGAATTTTTGCAAGCCTATTACCTTGTTTCCTCACTCCAACTCATCTAGTAGAAATACAAAATTCCTCTACAGGATGTACAGGTTGATTTCTTGATAACCAGCTCAGCTGTAGCTGGAAACTTTGGAAGTGATTTTATTCGTAACCTTTCTGACAATGGGAACAGGGCTCACCAACTCCAGCATTCATTACTATGATACTTGGAGTTGTAGTGCATTCACATTCTACTTTTAGATCTTTGTTTTCTCTAATAGCTGGTCTTTGATTTGAAATTAATTGGAAAGGATGTTAGATTAAAAACCTCTGTGTTTTGTTTTTTGGGGATTTTGTTTGTTTTTGTCTTTTGCTCCAGAGAAGGCAGGTGAGGGTATAGACACAGTGTCAGAGGAGGGTTGCGCAGCAGGACAGCCTCTCTTACCACCCTAATGTGCTAAGGTCACATGCTGCGTTAAACGCTAGTGGAGGGCTGTTCTCAGTTCTTTCCTGTGTCCCTGTTTCCTCTTGTGTTCTGTCCTTCTACGGACTGTGTTTTGCTCCTCTTCGTTAGAAACCAGAATCAATGCCTCTTCATCTCTGTGCTCTTTGCAGTCTGTGAGCCCTAGTGGATCTGCTCATCCTTGACATGTAAATTGGGTATCACAGATCCTTTTGCTTTGGGGAAACTCATTCTGCACTTCCGAAGCTGGCAGTAGGTCTGAGCTCTGTCTCGCCAGCCTCGGCTGTGCCATCTGCAGGCAATGGATTCCAGGCTTGTAGGTCAGAAAGCACAAACTTCGGCTGCATCAGCTGACAGTAATGGATTAAAAGCCTCTGTTTTGGTTAGCTGCTAGCAGGAAGATTTGTGCGCTGCTAATGGGGATCAGTGAAAATGACTGGCAACTTTTTTCATTATTTGTGTCAAGTTAAAAAGAAATTGGATTCTTTTTTCATTCCCTGCTGTTAATCAGCATACTTCTCTATTACAGAACTGCCTGTGCTTTTTCATTTTATTGTTTGAGAAGTTTTTGTTAAAGATTTTTTCTCCAATGGCCTTCCGAAGTGATGGAATAAGAATGACATGTTTTCCTTCCCAAATAGTTTTATCTTTTATCTACATAGGTTGCTGCCAGTGCTCAGTTAGGATTCTCTGCTATTTTATTGCAGTACTGTGATATGTCTGTTATACTTACAGTAGCCTTATGAATCTCAACAGAATTAGTGTAAGGCTGACTGTCTTATTAACAGAAGTTTAGAAATCTTACTCATACTTTGAGCTGTTGAGCTGTGTGTGACGAAATAATGGTTTTTCATGTCATTTATTTGTCTTTGCATCTTGACTTTACTAATAAATGAGTTTCAGTGAACTTCTGGGAGTGTAGCGTAGACATCATGATATAGTAGTAGATTTGAATGCTCTCTTTCATTTTCCTTCTCTGGGAATTTAGTACTATTGAAAACCACAGCAAATTATGTTATTTTCTTTTAATTCAGATAAATTATTGAATTTTTTTTTCTTCAATGTTAAGAATTATTTTTGCTGCTGGGTTAGACTTTTAAAGAGTGCATACTGTTCCTAGCTTTTACAGCTTCTGGGAGAAAGTAGTTCTTCTGGGCAACTGATAGTTATGATTTGCAAACTACATCATTATCATTAAGAAGTTACAGGGCTTTTTCATGTCCAGGCTGTTGGGAGACATCCTTTTCCTCTTCTATTCTTTCTCTTGGCACCCTAGTAAAAAGAAGTTGAGGATCTACTTGTTTTTCCAGAGAATCTCACAACTCCGAAAAGGCCCTGGGATGTCTGAAAATTGGGGACATAATAACTGTATTTGTTAAGATTGTCAGTATATGACACGCACAAACAATTCACTGTACTTGGGATGTGTCATCCTATGGATTTGCATGTACTAAGTAAACGTAATCCTCAGTGATTCATCTGGCAGGTTATCTTATGTATTTCTCTGTGGGAAATGCTGAATAGAAATCTGTGATCTTATTTCTATTCCTGTGTTTATGATGTTCGGTACCAAGAATGCTTCTATGCAACGTCATTTGCTATTGAAACATTAAAAGGAAAGTTGAACTAATGGGTTGGGGAAAGTAGCCTCCCTCAGGTTCTACAGTTTCCAAGAATCAAATTCATTAAAGCTGATCTAAAAATGAAAAAATATTTTTTCAAAGCATTTACTGAAACTTGACCAAGTTTGGGGTTTATTTTGGTGGATTTTTTGTTTGTTTTTAAGCTTCCATATTCTGATTGATTTTCAGTAAAGGTACATATCTATTAATGTTAATTTTTATAAAATTTATAATTGTTTCATTCATACTTACTGCAAAGTGGGATATAATACAAATACTATTTCCGTACTTTTGCCAACTTCTTTAAAATTATTTTGGAAAGCTAGTTTTTCAATTATGCAGCAAGTTTTTAGAGTCTTTAAAGAACATCATCACAAGTATGCAAAAATTTTAATGTGAAAATGAACATCAAAATAATTCCTTTTCTGTAAGAGATGGAAAATCTTTTTATTCTGAGAACAAGATTTTTCTTCTTTAAGAAAATAGGCAACTTGCTATTGTGACACGATAACAGCTATTTATAATAAAATTCTGACTTTTATAATTTCTTTAAAGGCAGTTGTTGTGTTAGTGAAGCAGCTGGTTACACTGGAAGTAGCAGTGTTGCTATGTGTGGAGACTAATAGTGTAAAAAGGAGTTTACCATCAGACTAATTTTGGTTTAATTCTGCTTTCCCCTAAGTAAGAGCATAGTACGTCATTGGTAGTGTCAGCATTTAAATTTCAAGGCTCTTGGAAGTGCCAGACTTGCGTTGTTTTCTTCTGTTGTCAGTGCCTGTAGGAGGGGAGAAAGCGGACAACATGACGAATTGAGAGTTGAACAGAAAAGTGATTATAGAAACTCTTGAGCAAAGATTGCGGCCAGGGAAGCTGAAAATAATTCGCTCAGCTGCTTCATTGCAAAAATGCTGGGCTGCATTTCAGAAAACCTTCAGAATACGATCTGAAAGCATTTGTCTTGCAAAGGCATTAGGGATTTTTTTTACATTTCATTATCAGGGTGATCATGCCATTAGCCTCTGGCTCTGGTGCAACGTCAGTTGTCGTCGCTGTGGATGACACAGGTGTAAAACAGTCCCGTCAATGAAAATGAGGTGGAAAAGTATAGTCAGTATTGGTTTCTGGTTTTGTTTTGGGGTTAATTTAGTAGTTGGAAGCCCTAGAGTCTTTTCTCTAATGACTGGATATAGCACAAGTGACAGTGTTGTGCCATAACCTGGGTCTCAGCTGCCTTCCAGAGAAATGTGGCACTGCTGAAGCTTTCTGTGAGCAAATCCTGATCTACTTCTGATGTCTGAATCTCTCTCTGGTGTGGTGTTTGCTCCTTTGTGCTAGCTGTACACTGCTGCAGGATAAACTGGATTATCTCCTTCAGCTGGTTTACACTGTGGTCCCTCCAGTGCTTGAGGAGATGCCAGGGATGGTCTGGGAACAGGAGGTTCTGGGTCGGGTAGGACCTCTCCCTTTTGGGAACAACCGGGGTTGCATCATCAGCTGAACTCTGCTGTGAAAGGGCAGAGTGACTGTGACACAAAGAGAAGCCATGCTCTCTAAATGCCCACATGCTACTTCTGACTTTCCTCTGTGGTCTGTTACTAAAGATGGCAAAAAAAAGTTTCCGGTTTCATTTAATTTGAGATAGGAGATACCTACAGAATCTCTTAGCTGGCCAGTTTGTTACACTGTGGTGATTTAACCACTGTCTAATCCAGTTTTACACCAGTGGGATTTCCCATTAAGTTTGAAGGATAAGGACCCCGTTACTGGATTTTACTGTGCTGCATTTATTTGGACTGTAAATGCTCTTCTGGATGTTGGGCTTTGGTTATCCTGAAAGCTGAATGCTTGCCTCATTTGATTTGACAGAGACAATGTTTTACAGTATATTTTAAAAATGAAGTTAATGTTTTATAGAAGAGCACTGATATCTGAAAATAAACATCAACAATGTCCACTCTGCCCTAGAGATTTTAGAGCAGTTACTTTTGAAATTTTCCTTTTAAACTGATTAACCGTTTTACTTCCAGAAAATAAGATTGAATCTCCACATGAAGATACAGAAATTAAGTTAGTTAGCCATTCTAGAACACTACCAATGTAGGAAGAGGTTGGACTTTTTCATCATGGGCTATGACTTTCTTCTAAGCCATATAGTCTGAACCATTTTTACATGGTAATATATATTTTAAAAAATTGTTTGAGAAAATCACATTGGTTGCTATTGGCTGCTGTTATTACTATATAGTACTGTCATCTGTAAGACAGAGAAAACAATATAATAATTAAAACGAAGAGGGCACAGAGACCAAGTATGTCTGATGAACCAAAGTATCTTTCTACCTGTAATTTATTAATCTGAGTGGGTTTTTTTCCCCCCCAAAAAAACCCCAAAAAGCTCGAAAAATGTGTTCCAAATCAGTTAAAAGGAATAATCTATAGATTTATGAAAAAATTAGCAAGGAAGAAGCAAGTAGGGAGAAATAACTTAGAAATATACCATCAGCAATTCATAATTAGATGCTCAAAAAACAAATTAACATAGTTCAGAAGTAGGGCACTAGTGCTACATTGACTTTAACTGTATGTCAAGTAAAGGCAGTGCTAGTGAAAGGAAACAGTAAAGTCACTGAGGTTCTTCAGAGTCTGATTTTTAACTTGTTTTTTAATATTTCTATCGAAGATACGGAAAGCATTTAAAACCATTCTTGATAAATTAGAGGTAATAAACAGCTGGAGAAACAGATAAAATAGACAGTCACTGATAAAGAGAAGATAGGTTCATTAACTGAGCTGGGTTCAGGCACGCAATACATTTTTCAGCATATCTAAATAAAGTCTGTATCTTGAAATAACAAGTACACACTATATTTCTATCTTTATTTCAAGAAGCAGTTATCCTTTAATGACAAACCACTCTTTCCTGAGAACAGGGAAACACAGTCATCAGTTGAAACTGGACTAATGTCGTTATGCTTTGGCCAAAAGGCCTCATATATCCAAGAGCTGCTGTATTGAGGTTATATTATCTCCCTGTCTGGTGGTGTTCTGAAAAAGGCCGGAATGCTGGTTCCAGATGGGTGTACTTCAAGAAGGACATTTTTAACTGGAGATGATTCAGGGTAGGGTCGTAAGAATGATGAAGAAATTGGAAGTGTGCTGGATGGTGAAAGACTTAGAGCTCAGTCTGCTTAGTTTAGCGAAGTGTGGTTAAGAGGTCACTTGATCCCAATCTTAACATATTCAATGTGGGGAGCGGAAATGTGATAATAAATAGCTTCTCTATCTAGCAAACAGAAGTAAAATAAGAACAAACAGCTTGAAGTTGAAGTCAGCCAAATTAGTTTGGCAATAGGGTGCAAAATTTTAACAGGGAAGGCAATTAAACACTGGAACAACTCAACCAATAGCTGTGATGCATTTGCAAACACTGGAAATACCATAATTAAGATTGCATGGCTTTCTGAAAGACTCACTGTAGGTTAGGAACAAGCGTTAAATGTGAAGTAGAAATTGCTGCAGGGGAACCTGTAATGTTCAGGAATTGCAATACTCGCATCCTTTCTAAAAGTCCAGGACTCTATTTGCAGTGCAATATAGCAGTTAATTTCTGGACATTTTGACTCTGGTTTAACCATTAGGAGAATTTTTAAGGTATTATTTTTACATGGCACAATGTGGTGCAGGTATGCATGCTGGCCCTGAACAAGCTAGGAGGGACGCTAAAAGCACCAAAGCTATGCTAGCATGGTTTCCCACCAGGGGTGATACATAGTGCTTTTTAGCAGAGCTTGTATGTGGTGCTTGGTGATCACAGCTGCTTGCTCACTCTTAACAAGCTCCTACCTGCAAGGAATCCTTGAAGCCCTTAGGAATCATATGCAAAGATAAGGTTTTCTCATATAGGAGAAGCAGGTTTCCAAAATGATAGTTTTTTCACCCCTTTTTCTTTATTGTTTACGTGGGTTCAATTTGAGGAGAGATAAATTAATACAAGAAAAGTTATCAATTACTTAGAGCAAGAAACTGTATTTGACTTAGGAAACCTGTGATGTGAAAATAGTTGGAGGCTGAGAAATAGTGAAGGGAACACACTGAAGGCCTTATTCTTACTCTTTCCTAAACACCAAATTATCTCTATTGCGGAGAAAGGATACTGGACTGGTGGATTACTGATCTCATCCCATGTGAATATTCTTATATGCATTCTAATAGTGTCTGTTTCATACTATTAAATTCTGAGAAACCAAATCTGTAACTTTAATGATAGCTTGTAATGTTTCAAAGTGTGAACCCCTCAGAACAAAAGAATCTGTGTCTAAAACAGAATTCTCAAAAACACCTTTAAAGTCTATTAATTGTATCAGTTTTACCATAGCAACTTGAAACTGATTGTATCAGTTTTATCATATCAACTTAAAACTGGAGTGCACATTTTGTTCGTTGAACCGTCATGTTGATGCATTGGACAGATTTATAGTGCAGTTAATGCCTCAGGTCTTTAGAGATGAGTTTCCAGTGCTGGCAGAAGAAATACAAGAAATCAGCCTACATAACTGTGGATTACTTTCCAACTGTTGAAATGCTTTTTCCGGTCTTGTTTAGCTCTGAATGTTGTCAAACCACTTCATAGTACAGTATATGGATCATCTTGTTTATAGGCCTGTGACTTGCCAGTCCATCTGTGGATGAGCTACTTAAGAGCCGTTGATCGAGTCATTCCTAGAAAAGCAAAAGAATTAGAGAAGTACTTGAATCAGAAAGAAAACTGTATAATTAAGGCATTGCCTTTATCTATTCTATTACGTAGACAACATGGAGCTGCCCAACTGGAGAAAGTGCTGGTGTAGACATTAAATGGAAGATCAAAGCATTATGAAAGTTTGACCTGATCGCTAGCACTGTCTTTGGCTTTTCCACTTGATGACTAATGGTACACCAGCAGTATGCCATGTGCTTATCTTAAAAATCAGGCTGTAACTGTTCTTGAAAGATTAACATACACATTATTCTCATTATTTTTTTCTGATGTGCATCTCTAGAAGTTCATGAAACTTTTTTATGCACCTTATGAAATTATAAAATGTGTATGATGAAAAGTGAGACTTTGCTGCCATATTTCTGAACAAATATATCTGATGTTGTTTGATTCTAGGCAATTTAGTATTTAGTTTCAATAAACTTCAAGATATTTGGGTGTGGTGAAGCTTTGTACTCCCATCAGATTAAAAATATTTTTCTTTCATTTTTATGTCTCATGATGAACCTGGTTTGTTTTTTGATTAAAAGGTGCTTATATCACTTTCTGTATATATTGGGCTATATAATTATTTATGAATTGGATCACATAAAAACTGCACAGACATTGAGATTTAAAATTAGAAAATGTTGCTTGTAATTGCCATGTAAAACTTAAATAAGCAGCATTAATCCACATGATTATTTTCTTGCTAAAATTTTTACTTAACAGTTTTACTTTCTGAGTAGCTATGATTCGTGACTTTATCTAGGATCTGGTTGTGCAGAGGTACGTATCAGTGAAGGATTTCTTTCTATGTGTGTCTTTCAGTATTTTCAGGATCCAAATTTTTACTGACTTCTTGTTAAAATCCTTATTCTCATTCAGAAATGTTACAGTTTGCATTGATAGGGTAAATTCATGTTCAGTGGAATACATTTTTATTCTTGATGTTTCCTTAAAATGGTGTAGAAGGTGTAAACAGCTTTACAGTAAACATAAAAATATCCTATTAATTAGTTTAGACTTTTAGGATGGTTTATCTTTCTGTGAAAATGCAAGAGGGGAAAAGTAGCTACATTCTAACCCTGCTAATGATGTCACGTTTCATATATTCCACAAGTAATACAAGTAAGAAATCACAAGAGCCATAATTTAATTACATTTTTGGGGTTTGTTTTTCCTTTTCAGTCAGTGGTGAAGACCGGGCGATTGCTGATTAGCCACGAGGCTCCCTTGACAGGAGGATTTGCATCTGAAATCAGTTCCACAGTTCAGGTACACGTTATTTGTATTTAAGTGTTCTGCATGGCAGAATATGTTTACCTATTGAAAGAATATTTATTGCTACATTAAAAGTTGAGGTTTTCGTATTTGTCAAGTTATTCTTTATTACATTTTTATTAAATTTCAGTTTTGTGGATGCTTGTGTTGCTTTATCTGAACAGCTGATAAACCATTTACCTACGAGGCACTGTGCATAGCATCAGCTAAGCTAGAAAATCTAACTTTCACTGAAAAGCAGGGAGGATGTGCTGTCAGATGCAAAGGAAAAATATTTAAGTATAATTGATTTTTAATATACTTTTTTACCTTTCTCATATTTTTTTTTTATCCCCAAGACTTCTTAAAAATACATTCTAGGAATGTTGAAATCAGACACGTAAAAAGTACCCAGGTCCAATATGGTATAATGTGGTGTTAGACCTAGTGTTCAGAGACCTCATTAGGAAAGCAGTCTGGGAAAGTGGTTCGTGTATAGTTGTGGTGATGCTCACGCATCTGTAGAGCTTGTCTGCACAGAACAGCTTTGGAAGGTTGAGATGTACATCAGTATCAGTTGTCTGGAGCATTAGGCTTTAACTTTTTTGGACATCCTTTTGAGCTTTCTGACGTTCTTTATCTATGCTTGCATGCATATTTTCCCCTTAACTTGATTTCTTTCCTATGCACATCAGTGATACTGTTTTATAGAAACATTTAAATGAATTATGTCCACCACTGTCTGATTGCCATTTTCTGATTATTCTGTTTTTAGAGTAGTTAAATTACAGGACTAGAGAGAAATGGGATTTTAAAATTCCAAAATGTAAGCCGTAAAGGCAGTAGTTAAAGCTTGTGAATTAGCCTTTTTGTAGGAAAGAATAGACTTAATTGTCCTGGCAATTTAATTTGGAGTTAAATATGCATAAGGAGTCAGAAAACTATGTTTCTTGATCGTTGTGACACAATTTCTTTGAAATAGTAATAGTGTTAATTTTAGTATTATTATGTGAAGAGAATTCTTTTTTCCTATGAAAATTTAGTCTCTATTAAGAACCAAATGTTTATCATCCTTCTAAGAAATTAGTATTTGACCTCTAGCCTCCAACTGTTTTCATATCACAAGTTTCCTCAGTCGGATATGGTTTCTCGCTCTAAGTAGCTGATAACTTTTCTTGCAGGAATTTATCTATTCTCAAATTGAACCCATGTGAAAAATAAAGGGGTGGGGCGGAGAAAAAGAAAAAAAAATTCCACCTCCCCTATTTATAGGTAGGCTCTGATTAATTTAGGTCTAGTAAAGTCATAAGGTACTGCCAGTCGTGTTGAAAGGGTTGGTTTTTCTTAATTTTTTACAACAATGTGAAATAAACTCAACCAGAAGAGCCTGTCTTTTAGCATCTTGTGCTATTATTAAGACTTGAGGAGAAAACTATTCTAAGCCATGCAGCAATCTCATAAGTTGCCGGCGTAACAAAGGAAAGTGTGTATGTCGGAGAGAAAAGGGAGTTGAAAAGAAAAAAAAAAGCTTATCAGTAAATATTATTGGAAGATTCATTGCATGGGGTGTTCAACATGTTGCTGAAACTACAAAATGAGTTTGTAATCTCCTCAGACTTCCAATAAGAAAGGTACTTACCTGATTGATCAACTTGGGGGTGTTTTTCATATCAGAGATGTATCTTGACAAATATCACTTATTTAGAAAAGAAAGTATGAAATGCTTTAATAAGGGGCTATTAATTTCTGTCGATATGGAAAGGAAATATTTGTTTTGTGATAGTAGCTCATAATTATAATAACTATGTGTGTTAATTATATTAATTTTTTTAAAAGAAACTAGGATTTGTATATCGAGAAATATTAGTTAATTTATCACACATACTACCTCAGAATAAATTGGAATATAAGTCTTTGGCATTGAATTTATCCATAGCCAGTTTCTTTCATATTAATTGGTTGACTTGAATCTGTGTTGTAACGGTGTTGTTATAACTCTTTATATCCATTCTGGAAGATTTTATCATCCATACTAAAATTTTGATACCAGTTATTTTTAAGAATATTCATGCTGCAAAAGAGATTAGAATAATATTTACAAAGCATTACAACTTTTTAAGGAACAGTATTGCTTTAGGCATAATAAAGACCTTGCTTTTTTTTATTCAGTTAAAACACTTGATCTCTAAATGATGAAGTTAAGTCCATATGTCTAATATCACTGTGCCGTAAAAATAAAAATGAAAAGTGAAATTCACTTTTGCTGGATACAATGCATACTGAGAATGCCAAAAATTGGGGATTGCAGTTGGCTTTAGTTTCCTGTTACACATGGAAGTAATAAGAGTTCAATAAAGTGTGTTCAGTTGGATTAGGTGGTAAGTTTCCATATTGTTATTCCATCCTTGCTGTGAGGTCTCTCGTCATAGAAATAAGGTGAATAAAAGTACATGAATTATTTTAAAAGTTAACTGTCACAAACGCTTCATGGTAAAGTACACTTCAAGGAAAAGAGTACGAATGGAAATGATGGCGTTCACTCATGAACTATAGGAGTACATTGACCAGTTTTCTTTTTGCATACGAGAGATTAAAAACAGCGTTTTGAGAGCATATTAAATAAGAATTATTTTGTGTTAAATACAGGAGGTGTAAATAAAAAAAGAAGTAGAAAAAAGAAACAGGATGTTTTCAAAGAGAGATGGGGAGTGGAGGAGAGGGAAATGGGAGTAAATTATGTTAAGTTGCGTGATAGAAGGCTCAACTCCACACACACATGCGAAAGGAGCCCAGAGGCACAGTGGCAGTGAGGGGAACCCCAATAACCCAGATTGGGAAATGCAGCCCCCAGCCCAGCTCCTGCCAGGTCTGTCCCCAGCCTCAGCCCCGTGGGCCAGGACAGGGACACCCAGCACTGAGTGACATTATGGATCACCCTGAAGACTGAGGGGGCTTGCTGCCTGCCAGTGTTTGGAACTTCTTATGGGATGCAGGGAGGAACATTTTGGAATCATACAAGACTTATGGGATGTTTAGAGGAGGTCACGTGGGCCCGTGCGCCTGGGGTGCTGGACTGACAGCAGGTGAGTGTGGCAGGGCTAGCTGGGGGTAGGTTAAGTGAGCCAGGTATATATATATCTCTATATCTGTGCGTGTCTCTGAGAAGTTGGCTACTGGAGGAGTCAGGACGTCCAGCTACTGGAGAGACTATGGAATCTGGGGTCAAGTGAGAGACCTATTGGTGTGTGTCTGGCAGTGAGTGAGACAGCTGGGGAGATCAAGGATCCAGGGCAAACTACTGGACAGAATGCAGTGTCGAGGCCCAGTTACTGCAGGGACCTGCAGCATGTGTGTCTCTGCGGTGGTGTGTAAGTTGGGGTGGGTTTCTGTCCCGGCAGCTGTGGTGGGTGTCTGTTCCCCACCGCCCCCCTCCCAGACATGGGACTGTGTGTGCAAGTGCCAGCAACTGGAGAGACAAAGGATCTTGGTTTTAGGAATTTATATTGGGGTAATGCAAGTGCATATTGTATTATTCTACCTTTCACTTTTGTTAATCTTGTAATCACTTTATTTTAATTTGCAATGTTTCACCTTTTTAAGTGTCTGCTGTTACAGAGCTCCTTATAGGTGAAGCTGACCAACCTATATGCACACTGTTTCTCTAATTAAAGCAATGTTTCTGAAATTAGATTAAGCTCTAACACATGGCTGTCTTTTGGTAGCACTCCTGTGGTAAAAAGCTTACGGAGCAGCAGCTTGCAATCCCACTTCCTCCTTATCGTACTTGTCATATCAACAATATGAAGATAGTGGTAGAATTGTAGAGTACACCCATGGTGTGACACAATTTCGCAAAGTGCAAGACTTAGTAGGGGACTATGAAACAATAGATTCTACACGGGAAAATGAACTCAGTTGTGTGATCCTTAATTTTAGAAGTCTTTCATGCTTGCAACGGTTGATAACAATAATATCAGATCTCTTTATTTGTAGCTACTACTTTGTCATCAGCATTCCTATTTAAGTTGCATGTGTTGCTTTTTTCTTGCAAATTAAGGGACTGTTGTTCTACTGGGATGAGCCTTTGAGTGTAGCTGAATTGATGTCTTCGTAGTAAGATGAGTTCCTTCTAAATGGAGCACTCCTACTGAGTTTGGAGTGAAACGGGGATAAGGGATCCAAACATAAAACTGTAATCCTGCAGTAACCCACCGTCATCATTTGAGAGAGTGCTGTAGGTGATAAAGGTTTTGGTTTCAGCAACGAGTCGTTATTGAAAAGCTCATCTAGAACTAACTCAAAGGTGCTCTGTTTTTCTTTAAGTCATTACCATCATCTCTTTGTATTATTTTGAAGTTACTTACATTTTACTCTGGGATGTATTATATTAGAAAGCTAAACTTACACTGAAGGTCTTTGGAATTTTATTGCGGTCTAAGCAACATATCAGATTAGAAGAGAATTCTCAGATTCTGTTTTAGGAAGGACTTAAATGAAACTTTTTTTCTTTCCTCTAAAAGCAGGTGGCCTTTCAATATGAAATCTCAAACACTTATATTTTGTTTGTACATAATGTATTAGAAGAGAGTTTTTGAAAGGGTAGGGCTGAAAATTTCATGGTAACCTGAAGAATGCTGTCAGGTATTTCATTGAAAACATTTTGAATTACGCAATTTTGAGAGAGATTTCATGTAAGCCTGAAACAAATAGCTTATGTTCTTAAAAACTGAATTTTTAGTAGTCACTAATAACATATCCAGTTCTTGCCACTTGTTGGTTTTATGTACCTTCTGGTATGATAGAATGAACACTTACTTTGAACATTAGAGGATATTCTGCTTAATGTCTGGTACATTTGAGTCCAATAAATAGCAACTGCTTGACTGCAAAACTTTGTCGGCACTGAACTGGCATCTGGCTATGCCTTGTGGGGATCTGGGGAACAGGGGATGTTGGGTCAGCTGCCAAAGAAATGTAGAGGTGAACAGAGCTCAGCCCTCAGAAGTCCATCCAGAGGACTCTGTGTTTCTCAGAGTTGCAGAGGGGTTTCAGTCTTCCAAAAGGTTAATCAGAGGATAGGTCCCAGCAAATTCAGTGAAATAACCTCTTTCTGAGGATTGAATTACATGATTTTTTTTTTTCCCAATTCTTCAGTTCTGTATCTAAAAATTGGCTATAATTATCTTTGTCTATTTGGATTGGTGCTGCTTTAGATTTCCTCCTGCTGCTGCAAAATAAGCCTAATCTCCAGTAAGTGGTGTAATTTCCTGCTAGTGCGTGACATTAGGAGAAACTATTAGATGAGCTATTTTTGTGAGAAGCATTTCAGGAAAAGGAAAAGTGGATATGTCTAGGAATGACTTTCAAAGATGTAAGAGTTTCACAGCAATTTTATTCTAAAGCAGGTTACCATAGAAAGAATTTGCCAAAACAACAATAAAAAGCATGAACAACAACAAAAAAATAATTCAATGATTTTAGCAGGATGAAGACTTAAAGTGAAATAGCCCTAAGGCTGATACTGAACAGGAACTATCTTAAATAACTATTATTTTAGAGTACCGATAAAAAAAATTTCATCTTTCCAACATAATGCTTTCAGGATATTTGAACTGAATCATTTTTCATACCATTACATTATGTGTCTTTTGAATTTTCTAATGAGCTGAAGTCATTCCCAGTGGAGCTGTGACCATCCTCCATGGCTCTTTGTGGTGCTTTGAGGAAGTGATTGCAATGCCATACTCCAAAATATTTGCGAGACCAGGTTTGAGTTTCAGGTTATGCATCTGCATCTGTACTTAGTGCCATAGGAACCAGTTAATAACTTGAAGTGGTCTGTGGGGTTTATTTTGAAATTATGGTGAATGACATAAAATCTTGTGCTGGTGCCACTTATAATCTAATTTTAATGAACAGGCTGTAAATCTGTATTAAAGTCTGTCTTTATTGAAAGCAAGACTTCCAGTGTAATTGTTATTCATATATATTTAAATGATTTAATTCTCACAATATGTGTTGAGGCAAATTGCCTTTTGAACAGACCACTGAGGTATAATGGAATGTATATGTCTTAAGAAGTTGGAAGAGTTTGAGGTACAAATTGTTAGAATTACTTAATTGTACAAAAGAAGGAAATTTGAAATAATTCTCTATTCCATTGGAGAAATGATAGTAGAAGACTCAAACACGGTTTTCCAAGCTAATTAGAAAGATGATCGAACACAGGCCAGCCTTGACAGCTTTTTGTAGGACACAGACTTCTTTTGCTATTGAGTGCCATTTCATAGAATGGCTAAACAAAGAAGCTCTCGACTAAATGTAGCATGGATACCTGAAAAAAAGGCACGCTAAAACATGCCGGTACAGGAGTGCGGTCATTCGGCTGACATAAGAAAATGATTAAATCTGAATTGATGATTTTTAACTTTACTTTGACACAGTCACAATATAGGAGTCACAATAGGAGGTAAAATTGGAAGAGGCGAAATATTGACACAATGTAGTCCTTCATTTACTCTCCCATTTAACTTTGTTTGCCACTTTCACTCTTTTAGCTCATCTAGCAGGAATCACAAGCTGTAAAAGCCTGGTTTCTATCACTATCGGTTTCTATCACTAGGAGTATGATGTAGGAAATGTTGGTATAGAATATAAAGAAAAGCTGAAATAAATGCACCAAAGTAAATTCAAGGTGGGCATAAAATGTATAATAAAAAAAGAGCAATAATTTGAAGGAAAAGAAAATCAAAGCATATAGAAACAAGCCAGAATAATGGAAAACAGTAATGTTATTTCCTAAGTAAGTAGTTGGGAGTAGTAAGGGAAATATCATCAACATAAAGTTGCCATTCAGTGACTTGAGTCAAAGGTGTATGTGAAAGGTGCATGAAGATGTTCCCTGTGTTTATAAAATACGAATATAGGCAGTTCGGCAAACTCCCAATTTACGATGCAGCATGAACTAGAAGCAATTTTTGCAAGTCTGAAAACTTGCATAGTATTAAAAGGCCATCAGCATATTTTGATAAGCAATGTAGAAAATAAAAGTGAATAGATAAAATGTTGCAAACCCAAGACTTTTCAAAGGAAGTAAAGCTGTGCTATTTA
Source organism: Larus michahellis (assembly GCF_964199755.1). Classification (NCBI taxonomy): domain Eukaryota; kingdom Metazoa; phylum Chordata; class Aves; order Charadriiformes; family Laridae; genus Larus; species Larus michahellis. Next base: position 94,941,341 of record NC_133898.1, on the reverse strand, counting down.
TCAATAAAAATGAAAGTTTATATACAATGAAAAATGTTAAAAAAGTAAGATTCATTAGCGATACCAATATTTCAGTAAAATCAATATAAAAAAAGTGATCTTTCATATTAGGAATTTGACTTACGAATTTAATGTGAATCTTTTATATTCATGATCAGACTAAGAGTTATTCTGGATCTTAAAGAGCTTTCTAAAGAGCATAAAGATTGGAATTTTTCTGTTTTCTTTGGTAAATAGAAGAACAAGTTTTGTGCCATGTACTCCACTGTGTGCCCCCTTCTAGACCTTTGCCCCTCATTGCTACAGTGCCTGCACAGTGCCTGGGGCTTCTGTGCCCGGCTGTGGGGATTTGGTGGTTGTGTTTGCCTGGCAGAGTTGGTATTTTTCTGAACCTGTATTGCTTTCAAAAGGAACCCAAAATCTAACAAGCAATGCCTGTTCACGGGGTAGTGCCTGTACTTTCTCCGTATGAACTTTTTAAGGCCAAAATTCTTCTGGGTGTTACACCGAAGTCTCTTATTATACAATTTGACTCATTGTGTGGAAGTATCTTAACTTTCATCTTGTCTTATGTTCTGATACCTATGACCAATAAGAAAGTCTTGTTTTATAGCTGTAAAAAATGTAGCACAAGATGAATGGACTTTAAGGAGTTTTGTTTGATGTTATGTCATAAAGTCCAGTTTACTTAAGAGACTTCATGCATGCTTATTTTAGTTTTGATAGACACAGGGAGGAAAAAATTTCTCTAAAATGCAAACAGAAAAATCATTATAATAGTAGTATGTGTTATCAGTTCAGGCTACAAGGGAGCGTTATGTTCCTCTAGGTTGGAATAAATTCAATATTGAGAAAAGAAAAATGGTTTAGTGAATTGAATATAGCCAAATATCAAACAGGACACACAGTGATCTGTCTGTACTGTGTAAAACTCCTAAATACATTTCTTAAAACGAGCAAACAACCCCCAAATCCTAAAATAACATTGAAGTTGGAAAAATGAAGTGCTCAAAGATTGTGGCAGATTTTTATAAAATCCGTGCCAAAATGCACTCTCTAAAGCTGTAAACACAGAGTGTTTACCTGTGCAATTAGTCCAGTCTCTAGACACAACAAAAATCAAAATGTCTTATTCATCTGCAGCTCAGCTTGAAGTCTCTTTAGCTTCTGTGAAACACTTCATGAAAAGGTCCACGCAGGAGTGGGCATGTGTGCTAAGAGATGTCCCAGCCGTGGGGCTGCTTAAGCACACTTGCTCCTCTTTTTTTGGGGACAGTCTCATTCCCTGCATGAGAGGGGACACAAACCGAAGCCCCGGCTGCCCTCCCTGCAGGCAGTGCTTCAGCCAGCCACTTATGGCACATCCTTCTGATGGCAAATTATTAACCCAAGCTTAAATCCCACCGGTGCTGATTTGCACGTGGGTTTCTACACAGTGAGAGCATGCCCTGCCTACTCGGCTTTTGGTCTGTCCTGTCTAAAAATTATGGTTTGGAGTAAGCTTTTCCCATGCACCATGGGAGTATCCTCACTGCTGTCAGGAGCTAAAGCTCTTTCTTTTTTTCTCTAGAGAGGTAGAAGCAAGAATGAGATGGGAGCTTGGCAGTTTCCATAGGCGCTGAGAGGGACAGTAAGCGCTGCCTCATTAAAACTCTTTAACAACTGAGAGAACAAGGCCACCAGTAAGATTTTGAGGGGCCGTTTCCAGTGTATGAGAATAAATGCCTGCCCTCTCGGACTATGCTACACACGCCAGCTTTGCTGCTATGGGATCAGAGCTCACAGACGGAAAGGGTGAGGAAGATGACAGACATGCGCCAGTAAATGGCTCGCAGTGGATGGAGCAGATGGTGCTCAAGACAGTGGGCAACTGGAGACTGGCTGTCTCTCTAGGCAGACACTGGTGGCAGGCAGTACTCGGCAAGATCAGGCACTTTTTAGGAAAGCATTCAACTGAGAAAAGAGTCTTTTTAAAGCTTGTCACTAATTTGTAAGCTTTCTATAGAGTTACTTATTTTCAAGTAACATACTGAATAAATGCTTTTGGCACTGAAGCATTTTGGACACTGAAGCTCCTGTCCATTTTCAGCTACGCTGTCTGTTCGGCAGCGTGCAGCGTTTCTTCCAGATGCATAAAACCCTATTTGCCTTCTCATGTCTGAACTGGTTTTCCTGTATTGGTAGGACTTTTTGTTTCTTATGCAAATTCTTGAAGAGGCACAAGAAGTTTATCCCAGAACAATACAAAGTGTTAAAGTGGCAGAATACACAGAGAGTCATTGTGGTTCAGTGAAATCAAAAGTTTTGGCTACTGAACAAGTTCAGTGTTGGATTCATGTTAATCAGTCTAGTGTTAGGTATGCTCTTGGTATATTTACTGAGGACATTTTTTCCACGTTCTGATATTTAATTTGGCATGCAAATGTTCATATGCCTGAGGCTGAGCTCCAGCATCATTGTCCTGCTGATGCATCTGTGTTCATTCATTGTGATTTATAACTTTGAACAATGTGTTTGGCCTTCCATACACTAATTCTGCAAAAGACCAAAAATATGGGCACTGAGGCAGAAGCAAAATTTTCTCTTTGCTGTGCATTCCCCCTGTGTTTGTGTGGTCATCTTTCTAGCTATTAGAAATTGTTCTTCTAGGGGAAGGATATGTTTTGTGTTTATACTTACTCTAAGGTACAGTTTACACTTACAGTTTTAATTAAAACTGCTTCGATTGGAACCATGTTGTGATTCCTACATTACATTTCTGATAGCCCATGGAGCTGATAGAAATTAGAAGGTTTTACTCCAAATAGTGAGGGCAGCAAAAAACCTTCCGTGGACTGCATATCCTATGTTTTCTGGTTTGTGATGTGGTGATAGTTTTCCATTTTTATCTCTAATACCATATTAGAATTTGGTAACATCAGCATTTTTAACTAGTATATAAACATAACTAATGATGATTTAGGAGGACATCAAAACTATGAACTTTCCTATAGCAATTTTGGGTAAATGTTAAAGCTGTTACTGAGCAGGCCTTTATATTATACCATGTCAAACTGCCAACTTGTTGCTTAATTCAAATTAATATGAAAAAATCCTTTCCATTTTAATAGGCTTTACAGTGCTTTGAAACGCTGACTCCAGTCTGATAAAGATGATCTGTGGCAGGACTCTCTAGAATAAGGCAACTCTGAAAAGTAGTTACTAACTCAAGGATATTTATCATCTCTTCTGCTTGAAAAACCTAACAATAGCGTGTTTAAATTGCATTATTTTGTTTGGCATTATCTTTTCTTCCGAATGAGTTATGAGTCGCTTTAGAACTCCAAGTAAGTGGAGCTTTGAACAGCAATTTGCGATGGCGTGCCCAGGAGTCCCCATAAAAGAGTGGTAATGACCTTTCTTCCAATTTCCAATGCCTTAGAGCTATAAAAAACTTCTTGGGTGGTTGAAGTCTCTTGACCTTTGGCATCATTTCTCAAAACACTTCAATGAGATGCTAGAATCCTTTATTAGCCACGAGTATAGCAACTTAATATGTACTAAGGCACCCTGGCAAGCCAAGCTGAAAAATAGTGCTTTTCAGTTGCACTGTATGTCAGGTTTACTTCTTTGGAGCAGGCACTCAGTAGCTTCTCTTATTTACTTAAAAAATGTCTTTAGTGAGTTGGCTTGGAATTATAAAGAGTTGATTTGTGAAAGCATATTGTTCTTTTTTTTCCTGGCCTTTCATATTTTGATATGGCCAACAGAAATCGTCTGGTCAGACCAGCAGTTTAGAGCAACAGTCATAGTTCAGAGTACCATGACTGGAGAAAAGTGGTCTGTGGCATATAAAAATCTATGCAGAATAGAGGAAAAAATATAGTACACAACAGAAAAAACTATGCTTGCTTGTTAATGGCTCACTGAAGTTTTTAAAATACTATATATAAGGAATATTGCTTTTTTTTTTTCTTTTCTTACAGGTAAGAATTACTTAAAGTAATACATAAAAGGCCTGTAAAACAGCATGTATTTATTGATGTTTTATGTATGCGCACAAGATCAAATTATTTCAGTTCCATGATGAATGTATTCATAGGAGAGGATGTAGAAAGAGCCTCTTGAACTCTTCTGCGCGTCTGTGCCCTTCTAGAGTGCTGTGAATTTTATACTGTTGCTGTTGGCTACGTTAAGATCTTTAATATAGAAGAGAAAATGGAGGCTGCAGTTTTTCTGCCTAAAAAACCTAGTCTAGTAACTTCTGCTGCATCCTTGAGAAGGGAACTGCCTGCTCTCCCTGGGGACAGAGGCAGCTTGGGCAGAGTCAGTGCCCAAGTGTCACCTTGGCTTAAAGTCTCAAATCTAGACATATGATCGTAGGATAAGTTATGACAGTGTAGAGTTTCTGTATGGTAGCTTAGACAGGCACAGAGGAAGAACTTTTGGAATAGTCGTCTTTGTCTAATAGTCCTCTTGAATGTAAGTGGGCACGTGTTCATCGCTATCATGTAAGGATGTAGCAGTTAAAAAGCTACAATTAAAAAGCTACAAAAGCAATTAAAACCAATTAAGAATTCCTGAGTAGCAGATGTAAACCCATATTTAGTTCCTGAGAAAAAGAAAATTGCTAACTTCAGTGAGTTAGATGAGAGGAATAAGACTGGGAGAGAGCCCTGCATGTCCCTCTGTTCCTATGGCCTTATCTGTGATGATGCTTTAGGCTGCTAGAGAAAGGTCTATTACATACTTTAACACCAGCATAAGAGAATGGACATGCATTACTCTCCTAGTTGTAGATATGATTCATATGCTGTATATAGGCAGTGCCTGTGATACTTTATGCGGTTGTGCCGTGGTTGCTATCACAGCGGGATTTTGAAAGGCAGCTTTATTTGAAAGAGCAATAGCAGTACAGGCATCTCTCTACATCCCACTGGAAATGTTTGTCGCTGTTGCCACGCTTAACAGTGAACATCTAAGCAGGAAAAAAAAGTTATAGGCACACATAGCGCAAATCATTCTACTGACAGTTCTTTCACAAGGAGCAAAAATCGATGAGGATTTCATGCTAGACGTGACTGAGTCAGGAAGGAAGGTCTGCTTCCACTGTACCAAACACTGAAGCGGTCATTCTATAAAACACCCTTCAAAACTGAAAAAGTTTCTCTATAAAGAGCCAAAACCATCTTTTATTAATCTATATATGGAAGTTTCTCACTCTGGAAAAGTTGATCTGTGTAGCGGGAATTGTTCCTAAGATACATTGGCTTGGAAATAATATTTTGCTCCCTGTCATCACTGAATAAGTGCCTTTTATCCATGTTATGGCAAGTGGAGCTCTGATCACCCAACTGCATTTTGCTGAAGCACTAAGCATAAACAAATGACTAGCAGTGCAGTAGCTTTGATGTCTGAGAAGTATAAGTATCTTCGTGGATGGAAGTCAGAAGCAAGGGGCAGAAGCGTTTTGCTCTCTCACGTTATTTGGTGAAAAGATAACATTTCTACTGTACATTTTAAAGAAACTGCTCTCCTACATTTGAGGTAATGCAAGTTAGGAAGAAATGTAAACAAAACGAGTCTTTCTACTCAAGGTAACATTAAAAAAAACACCTGACACTTTGGCAGGGAGGCGGTAGGAAATGCAAGCTCCTGAGGTTTCAGAGCCATTGTCTGGATATTGTATCTTCTCCCTCCCCAGGTGTCTCTGGCACCTCTATCATCTTGGCTCTAAGTCACCCAGGGTGAAAATGTCGGCCCAGGCAATGAAGTCAGTGGAATTAAGGTTTCATTCTGAATACTTTTTAGTATTCTTTTTTTAGTATTCCACTTCTTTTACAAGTTGGCACATGGAAGGGATGGTTGGCCCTAAGAGTCACCTGCTATTTTTTTTCTTTAACTGATTGCACATATGTAGAATTGGAAAGCTCGAATTCTTTACAGCAAAAACTACAGTGCTTTGCTTTTTCGACCTTATTTTGTTCAATGACTTTAGTTGTACTGTGCATCAGTGAATAACCTTGCAATAAGTAAATCCCTGAAAAGCGCAGTCTTTGAGCAAAGAAAATGCCAAGAATGTACTCTAATATTACAGTATTATGAATAATATTATTGATGTATTATTAAAAACCTGAATGTCACCAGTTCTTCTAGAAAGGAAATGTCCCATGTTTTTGCTCTCTCTAGTTTTGGCGATTTCAGCAATATTATATCAGAATCTTATATGGCTTTGTACTTTATATTACATGAATAACCAGAGCTTATTTTATATTAAGAGAGATAAGTGAACCTATTTAGCATCCAGCTTATTTTAAGCTATATTAGTCAAAATGTTGTGTGTTTTTTCTGAGGACTCAAGTTTCCTCGACACTTGCACCTATGCCACATCAAAGGGTAAAAGCAGCAGTAAGTAAAGAATCCTCATTATACATTAGTCCTTCAGAAGTGCAGGTTAACTGTTAGAAGTATGTCTTGCCTTGATGGAAGTTATGCCAGCCTCTGAAAAATAGGCCACAGTTACAGTGGGTCTGTCGTGGAGAAGTAGAAACGGTAGTTTTATTTTTTTTAACCTTTGATCTTAAAAGCCGTTTGTGAGATTATGCGGTTTTGTTTTTTTTTTTTTTTTTTCCAGCCCTTCTCCCACATAGCTTTCTTTTCAAAGGGGCCTGTTTTTTTTCTTCATATGGTACATGTAGTTAGACTAAGAAGTCCGTATTTCGTTACCTAAATACATGGCCTGACTTTAAAAAATCTAGTTTAAAAAAATCGTAGTTCCTCCTTTAAAGTTGATATTACATAAGTCATCTGCTTAAGAAATAAGAGGAAAAGGACATAATCACAGTGATACTTTTTCATAGCAAAGAGCTGAAAGAAAAAGGAAAGAAGCATCATGCCTTAATGCCAGTGACATTAGTAACCGCTATTGATCTATCCGTACTGAAGTTTTCTGTTCAAGGGTAATTGAATCACTGAGATCAACAAGTCATTAGTTAACTTTGTTAGAGCCAGCATTTCGAAACTCTGTAAAGAAGCTTTTGTAGTCTAACTGAAATCTTTAGCAACGTACTTTTTGAGAGATACCAGGTTTTATGCAGAGGCTTTGCACTCATAACTGCGTGACTGAAAAGGAGTTAGATTTTGTGTCCCGTATATGCCCATTTATTTACTGGTTTGAGAACACCTTTTAAATTTACAGTGCTTTAAAAATAAGGAAATAGGAAAATGTGTTGCTTAAAATGTTATTTTTAACATGGATTGTAGTTTTGGAAGTATCTTATTTCTTCTGAGAGAGCAGCACTTTCATGGTTAATGGTGATGTGATCCATGATTTACAAATTAAATGATCAAATTCAGCTCCCCAGGGACAGAGATCAATACTTGGCTTACATAAATATTATGCTAATAGGCACAGAAATCTATTATGCTAATATATCAAGAATTTCTTTTGAAATGAGAATAAAATTAACGTTTGGAATAAAAATTTCTTTGAATTTCCTTTTCTCTGATTTATTTCCTCATCTGTGGGCTGTATTTGCCCCAGAGCAAGCATTATTTATAGGTGGGATGGCTTGCGAAAAAGGATAGCCGAGAATTATTGCAAACTATGTTTCAGGTGTATTTCCATACTAAATTCAGTTTTCCTATGTCAGGGATGTGCACTTTTAATGACTTAACTTTTAGAAAGTTGTCTGACTTATGTGATTATGTGAGTATGTAATTTGGGCCTCCTGTGGTTAAAAACATTGCTTTTTCAAGAATGATTTAGTTAAAAGGTGCAGACGTAATAATCTTTGCTATGCACATAACATTTGTTCGACAGTGGAATATCCACTATGGTAAAACAATGTTTTTTCTGTTAAACTGATCACGTATTTTGTATTTAATATGTGTGAACAGTCTAATAAAAAGTAAGCAGAAATAATTGAAGCTCCACTCTGATCCCATGGTGAGGCTATTACTCATTATTGCTTCTTCTGAACACCACAGCTAAATATACTCTAGATGGCATAATAAAATTAGCTGCTAGTAATTTAAAGGAAAATACGACATATCAGTTTTAAAGTGGGATACAGAATTATAGTGATACATTCTAGAGTTGTACTATGAAAACTGTTGAAAGTTTTACACCCAAGTGACTTCATGTTGCAAAAGTGAATTTCTGGTTGGAGTTGTGGTAGTAAATGCTGCTATTTGAATTAAAGAAGAAAGAAAAATCTGCTATTGAAACTTACGTTCCAGTGATAATAACTGACACTATGATCAGAATAAAATGTATTTCTAAGCATACAAATATGTATTGCAAAAGAAAATCTCTTCACTAATCTGACTGCAGCCCCGTAGTTAATAAAATTGCAGAATATCTTAAATAAAACAGTTTTACGGTGTTACATGAAGTGGAGTTTTGGTTTGTTATTGAAGTTTACAGGCTACAGAGTTTCATAATTATGTGGGTGCTTTTTCTTTAATCAGCCCTTAAAATGTTAATTATGCCTATATATTATACTATTAAAAATAAGTCCTCCTTACTGACACTTAAAAATATTTTCAGGGAAAAAAAAAAAGAAAAAAAGCTGTTTGGTTGCATATGTACCAAAGTTTTACTGCGGGATGTGGTTCTGCGGAATGTTAGTCCTGCTCTGAGTCATTGTCCCGGAGTTCTGCTAAAAATACGATGAAGATCACTTACACCTTTGGAAGCAATTCAGCTTTATCAGACTTGAAAAGCCCTTTGCAATATTAAAAATTTATTGCAAGTGTGAGATCCCAGTCCTCTCTCTGCGTGCAAACAGGTATTGTGCCAGCTTCAGTCAGGAGCGCAGCGCTCACTGCCTTATGAGTTATCTGGCACTTCAAAATCGAGAGGTATGAGCGTTAATTATCAGACCTTGTGTAATACGAATCTTAATCCAGTCCTGCTTCTGCAATGGTTAAGGTTGGGTAGCACTGAGACATATAAATAGTGCTGGTGATTGCAGTGTTTCAAAACAAGGCTGAAGTAAATTGTGAAATATGTAAGGGCTGATGTATATGTTACTTCTCTCTCCATGACTGAATGTGACAACACTAATGCCACAGCCAGGATCGCAGTGAAAGTAAGCACTTAAAATGCTGCTCTGAAACGATCAGGAAGAAAGACTGAAAAGCTCTAAAAGTGTGGGATAACATTAGGAAAGGCTGTTGTTTCATGGTTTACTGTATGTACACATCCTTCTGCTGGTGGCAAGCTATTCAGTTGTGGTGACTGAGTTAAACACACATACATTTCCTTTTTACTTTCCCTGTCATTGCAAGCAAAGGCAGGAAAGCCTCTTCAAACAGCCGTACGTTTATTCAATGCATGTGTAATATATCTGTAGGGAATGGTATGAAGCATTTGCTTCCTGAGAGGGAAAGCACAAATTAAACAGCTGCAAGTGACAGGACAAAAAAGGTTGGTCACAGTATCAAAACACCCCAAGTCCTTCTTCTATCAGAACTAAAGTCTCCTCCGGTGAAAATGCATTGTCTAGAATGGAGTCACACTGGATATTAAGCTTACAGATGTGTTAACATGAATAGAGCATAACAGCATCATTTTGAACAAAACCCAAAGGTGATACCTTCTCCCTCGCCCGCCTTGATATCCATTGAGGGCTTAAGGAAAAACCCCTGGTTTTCTTTAAGAACTGTCATTTGCGCACACTTCAAATAATGAGGCCTTAACAATTTGCTTGGAAATAGCTGCATTGTGGAATAGCTTTATTCCTTGTAACTGACAGTATATGCAAAAGCGTAAAGGCAAATTCCTGGCTGTATTCCAGGCAGCCCCACCGCTTTGGATTCTTACACATTCATCATTGCTTTCCACAGTCAGTTGCAAAATTTTCTGATCTGTATTCACTTTTAATTTTGCCATAATTTATTAGTGGTAAGCATATTAAAAACACAGAGCAGTTGAGGAAGATGGCTGGTAATAAAGAGTTTTCAAATTACCATTAATTTTGGCTTTACAGCTGAAGCGATTAAAAGCAATCATATTGCAACATGCCTCTTTTTCCTCCTCTGAATGAAGTGGCAATGTTTGTGCTTTCTGGAAACTTAGAGTGCGCAAATCAGAAGCAAAAAGAATAGAGAAATGGCTGCAGATTTTACTGGCAATTTTCAAGTTCGAAAATGAACAGTGCAATAAATACTGTTTTGATGTGTTTCTAAAATGGAAGAATTCCTCTTTATTTTTTTAACTGTAAAAAAGATTCCTCAATTTTCTGGGTAGGTTTTGCTCTTCCCAAGATTTCAACTGGATGCAGTTACATGAACGATGATGAACTGCTGGTGTGCATCGATCATGGAAAATCACACCAGTTGTTGCATTAAGCTTCTTAATATAGGTGACTTTTTCTTCCTGTACATTTTCTCAAAACATATTTTTTTTATTTTTTTTTTTAGATAACAAGAAATAATAGGGAAAAGCTAATTTTTGGAAGATGTATGCAAGCATGCTGCCTTCATACTCTTCTCTTACTATCATGCTGGCAAACCCCCAGGTTTGGGGTAGCCATTCTGCTACGGAGTTGTGTCTGTGTTTGGTGCTAAAGATCATATTGAATTATTCCTATATAGTTTCTTTGGGGATGAATAGGATGTGTTCGTGCTGCTGTTCTTCTGGGCCGTTTTCCTCGCGTTCTTGTCAATGTGAGCTGTAGCTCTCTAGGAGATGATTAACAGATCTCCAGGGTATTTTCACAGCCATGGCCACTCTTCCTACCGTTTTTGCATGCCTTGGGGATGGGCATAGGAGGCAAATAATGGCTCTTTATTAACAGAGAAATAAATCATCTTGTACTCTGTGTTTATGGATTTTTAAATTATCATATATTGAAATTCAAAGGTGTTAATGTTAGCAGGGGGCATGAACATTTGCTACCTCTGTCGTGAGACGCCTGGAACTGTGCCCACCATAGCAAAGAGTGTTAATTAGGGAAAGCAGGGCAACGAGGGCTTAGAACTATCACAGTTCTCACAGTAAATCCACATCTGTTATTTTAGAAAGATTTCAAATCGTAAAAGCTTTTTGCAAAAGGTTGTCCAGTGTCTAATAACCCTACAATACTGATGTCAGCAACTACGCAAGCAGGCTTTCTAGTTTACTTTGCACTTCCCCATATACAATGCAAACAGATAGCTAATGACTGGGTAAATACAATGGGAATGTACTTTGTGCACTGTGTGTTCTGAGCTTGAGTGTTTTGGTCTTTATTTTGTTTGCCTATTTTTATATTCTTTCACAAGCACATTTTGTAATGATGGAATATTACAGAGTTCCTAGTACAGTACAGAGGAATAACACAAGGATTGTATTGTGCTCACTCTTTTTAAATCTGAAATCCTTGCTGATGCCAATTATTTTTGGCTTTTCTTCTTTTGAACTAATATAGTATGAGCGGGGGTTATGTGTTATGATTCTTTAGCACAAGAGTGTTCATTCAAAGCAAAAAAAAAAAATCAGACAAAAATGTATCTGTCAGAGTTTGGCATATCAATTTTCTTTGCCTACCTCTTTAACTTATTTTTTTAAATGAAAATCCAGGAGAAGTTTGAATATGTGAAAGAAATGACAGTGAGAGCTGAGGAAAAAGTCGTTACCTGAAAACTACTACCAGTTACAGTATTAATCCACAAGGACTAAATCTGAGTCACGTAAGGAATATGGTTTACAAAACCACAAAAGAAAGACATCGAAAGCACAGTCTTTAAAACCAGGCTGATCTTGGTCTTGCTAACACAGACCTGCATGACATTCCCTGCCTTTGCTGGAAGTGCCTCCTGCTCCCTGACCTGCAGCTCATTGTCCAGCAGGATTCCCAGCTTCTTTTCCACAGAGCTGCTTTCCAGGTGGCTGCACCCAGCTTGCACTGGTGACCAGGGTGCTTGGAGCCTGGGTGCGGGACTTGTGCTTCATGAGGTGCTTGTCAATCCATTTCTGTGACTGCTGAGGTCCCGCTGCTCCAGTTTGTCACCCCTTTCCTCCCAGTTTGGTGTGACCTGCAATATTGCTGAAAGTGCACTCCATCCCATCATCAAGATTATTAACAGAGATGTTGATGAATGTTGGTCCCTGGTGAACATGTCTAGTAACCGATTGGATTTTGTCCTGCTGATCACCACCCTTTTGTTGGACTGATCCAACCAATTTTTCACTCGTGCTCACTTTCAACCTGTGTTTCAGAAGCTTGGCGAAAGGGAGACTATGGGAGGCTGTTGATAGCCTTGCTGAAGTCCTGGTAAAACAGCGTCTGCTGTTCTCCCCTTTTCCATTAAGTGTAACGTCTCATCTTAAAAGGCAATCAGGTTGATAAGGCAAGATTTGCCTTTCTTAAATTCATGTTTGGTCATTCCCAAGCAAGGTGTAGTCTTTGGTGTTCTTGGATATGACATCAAGGATGGCTTGCTCCACCTTTCTAGGAGCTTGAGGTTAGGCTGGCTGGCTTACAGTTGCAGAATCACATTTCTGTGGATCCTCCTTCTTGCCTTGCCTAAAAACGTGCATGAATTATGTTGCCATGCAGATCACTTCCCTACTGTGTCTTGTTCCTGCAATCATACTGGGTTTGAGGAAGAAATCGGCTACTATAAATCTTTCTCTGGTAAAAAAAGCAAGAAAATCAACCCTGTATCAGCCATCTGATTTAGTTTAAAGGTCGTGCTGGGTTTTGTTTATGCAGTACCCAGTGGCCTGAATGGAAGGGATTGGCAGAAGTGTATTGGCTAGTCTAATCTTATGTAACTAATTTTCCTAATTAATTTAGAATATTATAGTGGAAAGGAAAACTAATGATAGCATTTCTGCAAAAAAACCCCTAGTGCCTAGCAGTTATTGTGTCAATATGAAAAGCTGCAGTGACCATGTGAGACTGGAATGCTTTTGCTACATATTGTGTTAACATCTCTCACTGCCTAAATAACCTCTCATCTGGTCTGTCAAGCCCAGTCATCATCAAACAGGTCCATTTGGGTTTTGTTTGTTAATTCTCCTGATGTACTTATCTTTAAGGTTCAAGTGGTGATGGTTTGAGATATTTGGAAAAGATAAGCTAAATGAATATTTTATTGTTTTTGAGAGAAGGAAGGTATTTATTTTGGAAGCCTGGTAGCCTTTGTATCCTGAAGGGGTGCATGGTCTTCAGCATCAGATTTCTCTGAAGGTTTTTTTGTGTTGCATTCCTTCGCAACAGCTGGAATTGGCCTCAGAAAGTGGACAAACGGAACAATTCTCTGAAAAAAATTTGGAAAACTTTCTCTCCTAGATTCCTGTTACGTATATTGTTGGCTGATTTAGATAGAACTGAACTTTACTTTGAAAAGTTTGGAAGCCTGTGATGTGTTTGTGTGGAATAATTAGCATCAAATGCGTGATGTTGCAGCCTGGGTGTTCATCTGTTATCTGGGATCACTTGTACGTATTTCTCCTGATCAGTTCCTTGCTACTGTTGGCAAACAGCTTTGTCTTTGTCCCTTGCTTTTTGGTGTCAAATGGTTTCTGTGGAGTTTTATTGTTTGAATCCACTTTATATTTGGGATTACTGGAGGCTATCCAGGTGAAACATAAATGCTTGCTCTTTATGGAGCAACAGACTAGATGTTCTGAAGAACGCTTTGGATCTCCACACTATCAAGTTATATGGCCATGTTACATAATTAAAAAATTTAACTTTTATTTTGTTTTCTTACTCTTTGTTTTTAATGTACCTTTCTTATTTTCATTTTTGCCTTTTCTCAAATTCAGCACTATTCACTTGTTTTAGCAGCTCTTTCGAATGTTCTTGGAAGGGAAACAATCATATGGTCTCATTTACAAGAAAATATTTTAAAATGATCTAAGGAAAACTTACAAGGGTTAACTGATTTGTTTTTAACTCAGGCTGTAAAAAATAATTAGAAAAGCATTTTGAAGTTGCAAGTAAACCTGTGCTGTCTTAAGACGAATTGCAGAGTAGGCAAGTGCGCTCCATAAGGGATTTTGCAGAATGCAGCACAAAATGTTTCTGGAAGTCACAGAGGTGCTGTGACTTAGAATGCGGGATACGTCCCTTAAACCTTGGCAGCATCGGCAAGCAGCTAATTGGTCTTGCTGAGGCTGACGCTTTAGGTGGGTGCTCATCAATAATTACTGCGTAGTTAGTATTGAATTACTGCATAATTGAGCTCCACCGCTGATGTAATTTACCTCCACTCGGCATCAATGTGATCAATAAAAATGTCAACAATTGAAAATAAATTCTTTAAACTTTCAGTTGTTGTACAAATCTTTACAGTTCAGCTCAGAGATGTGTTGGTGTGATTGGTGCATTTGCTCATTTTGCATTACTTAAAAAATGGAAATAAAATTGTTTTATAACATTCAGAGCAAACATTGCATCGATTACATTTGTGAATATTTTATGTTGCTACGCTACATATATATATGCTTGAATGTTAATGTTTTCCAAAGGCAAATGTGCTGCTTCTGTAATTGAATATTAGCCGATAGTTTAAAGTTCTATTGCGGATAGTCAGCTTCTTCATACAAACTACTTTATCAGAGTTTTAATTCATTGTCAGATTTCTCTCATGTAATTTTTTTTATATCAGATGAAACAGACTTTTATGGAGAATAGACGACCCTTTTCTAAAATAGATTGATGTATGCAGAAGGTGTATAATCTCTGCGGTGTTTTATATTTCGCGTCTAAAGAACTTTGATACTAGATTAGATAAGCTGCCTGATTTAAGATGAAGTTAGGGAGAAGTTCCACCTTTAGAGGTGAGAAATAACAAACAGCTGAAGCAAACAAACAGCACAGAACAAACCACATCATTCACAAAAGGTGATTTACAAATTTTGTGTCTGGTGCCGAAAATCTCTCATTTTGAGTAAGAAGTGCAGACAATTCATGCACATTGTTTTCAGAAGTATTTTGCTCAGTTTTATTGTTGAAAGGAGACATAGTAATAGTAAATTATTTGTAATTAGCATTCGGAGACACTCAGATTTGTCAATTTAGAGTCAAACAATTTATCTCCAGAGTAGACATTCATTGCCAAATAAAGAAGGACTATTGCGCTATTTCAAAGGACAGCTGTATACTTGGGATATTCTCAATATGTTTAATAAGGTAAAGAATGCATTTAGAACTGAGATTAACATGCTTATCTCTGAAGGCCAGGTGTGGAGGAGATTAGCTTTAAAATGTAGAGGTGATTAAGAATTTCACACTGAGGGCAACATCTAATGGTAGTATGACATGAGCTGTAACGTGAGGAATGTATTAATGAAATGCAGATGAAGCAGAAGGAGCAGCTACCTTTGAATATATATACACACCTTTGAATATCTATGCACCTCTCGACTGCTATAAAAGAAGGACTCACAGTTATAAATCTCAGTGAGAGAAAATGTTCTCACATATGATTAGTGTGTGAATAGGTATTTATGGGACCAAAACACAATCAAAATTACTATTTAATCTACCATAGTGTCTTCAACAAGGTGACAGCCTGCATGATCTAGCAATATAGAGTTTCCTAAGTATCTAGAAGCCTTAGTTTTATGTGCTTACAGCTTGCTGGCTTGTAGGAGAACCTTGCAATGGTGTCTGTGAAAAGAAGAAATTAAAGGCTAAAGATAAACTTATTTTCTGAAGATGACTGTAAACCATCCCCTTGCCCTATATTAGCAAATATTCAGTGGGAAGTTTGTAAGTGAAATCAAATTAAGTTTTCAAATCCCAACCTTAAATTATTCTCACAGAAGGTATAGCATACCCTTTCAAACATTTACTTGCTTGATGAATGACAGTTTTTAAATCGTTCGTGAAGAATAAGCTGTAGTGTTTTACACAGTGCAGCCGAGAAATGTGGGGATTAAAAGTTTTTGAAAATGATTTAAATAATAATTCTCTCAGAAATTATAATACAAGAAGCTGAAATAGGTCTTTCAAAAATCTGTTTTAGTGTAACGCTATAAATAAAATGACTCTTCACCAAATGAAAGAAAGCAGCTACTTCTTGAAAACTTTAAATATTAGTAAGAAATACATTAACAACATGAGCTTGATCAGTTTGGTGCATTTGCCAGGTGCCTGAGTTTTCGGATATCTTGAAGCAGTGACTTAGAAATCTGAGTTACTTACTACTTTAATTCTAATTCTCTCTCTAATGTTACTGGAAAAAAGTAGTATTGGAGTTGCGAATGGAGTCCAAAAGGAGCACTGAGTTCAGGGGAACTCAGGAGTATTTGCAAAGTTCAGAAATCATAAAGAGAAAAGGAGGAGACACACGATCAAGATGATAGTCTTGAAAAGAACAGATGACATTAATTCTGGAGGACAAGCATATATGAAGCACAACAAAATAAATAAGTGTGATTGAAGCTATGATTTAAAACTGGCTCTGCCCTTGATTTACTGGCTTTGGTAATTGTGTAGATTGAGAGGATTGCATACATAAAAATATTCACAGATTGGATTTTAAAATGGAAGAGGATTATATCAGGAAAATGTATTCTATTGTTGAGAGGTATTTTTTCACATCAGACAGGCTTTTTACAAATATTTTGCTATGGAGAGTTGTTTCATATGCTTATAATTGTTTAATTATATGACACTTTTCTGGACTTTCAAATTTTTTTTTCTTCATTGAGAAACACATTTTCTGGAGAATAAGATTAAGAATAAAACATACTTGATTAAAACTGAAAAGGCAGTTCTTAATTTTTTGCTCAGGTTCATAAGGTCCAAATTGCTATGTGTGTGCCAGATTTTACAAGTGAGCAGTATTCAGCAGACTTAAGAATAATCTTTTATATCTGAATTTTTGAAAATCAAAATATATGTAATAATTTTCCCTGCAAATGCTGTTGGTGCTTTGATTTGATCATATACTGTAGCCTCTAACTACTCAGTTCGCTGGAAAAGCTGATGCAGGCTTAGCGGAGAAAAGTGTTCAAGCTGGTTGGAACCGCTGATGGTTTCGATTCCATAGCTGGGAAATGGTGAGCGACCCATTACTCATGTTTCTCCTGCGAGCCTTCACCCGTGACTATTAAGGAGAGGAAATTTCTTCTCAGCTCAGGAGTACTAAATACGTATAGCAAGAGAATTGAAAACTAGGATTTTCAGCTGCAAAATGTGTGTCTTTATGTTTTAAACTGAGTGAGGCCAGAGCTGTTAATCCGAGGTCGATTCACTTCTTTCACCTAGGCACTGAGCGATGCCATGGAATGGTGAAGTGCTGGCGCCTGGCTCTAGGGAAGCGGGAAAAGATTAGATCTTCGATATAAACCAAATAAGTTAACAACACTGTTGTGCTGATAAGCATGATGATATTCAACTGTGTTACAGTGGTATAAACTGTGGAACATTTCAATACCACAAAGTATGTTTATACTTTCCTTTTACAGTGTAACGCTTTCTGGCATGTGGGAGTTTTTAGTACTGGTTCTTTGCAGTTCTTTGGCTGGCCAGTTTTTAGCTATTCCTCAGTGGCTCTCTTGATTTAAGACATGCTCTCCAGTGACATCTACCAGCATGTATTGATTTATTGCACTGTATGAAAAATAAAGATATCACTTCACTTATGTAAGCAACCGTTGGGATGACCAGGACTCATGGTAGTTGTGTACACTCTGTATGTAGTTCAGTATGTTCTTTATGGCTTGAAGAACTTAAATTTGGTGTTGATAATTTTTTATAAAAATGAGACTTAATTTTTGATTTTATTATTGTTTGGCTGGACAGTTGCCTAGGCCAGATGAACTGGAGGGGACGGGTCATTTTGCTGCCATAAGCTCCCCCTGCAGAGTCTTGGTCACGCCGAGCTCCCCGGGACTGCCTTGCCCCTGGCCCGGGGCGGGAACTATCTTCTCCCTCAAATTGGAAGGAGGTTTCAGACAACTAGCTCAAACCAGATGCTGGCTCTAAAATAACCAACTGAGGTTAGAAACTGCCCACTCTAATGGACCGATTTCAGACATTTTGTTGACGAAACAGTTTTAAATTAAATATTTTACTGTCCAAAATGCATTTTGAAATTCTTTCAGGTAATACTCAGCTGCGGTTGCTGCCATTTCCCTCTGGGTAATACAGTAACACAAATGTATTCAGAGGCTTCTCAGTAACAAAAACTGCTTTTAGGTGTCTTAAACCTGCCAAACTGGGGCTGCAGTTCTTGCTTTGCGACTGCGGGGACTGCATTGTGCCGCCGACGGTTGGAGGGTGTTCGCTGTGCCTGCTCGGTGGAAAGGAAGGGTCCGTACCCTGGCAGAGGTGGGAGATGTCCCCTCAGCAAGGGGGGATCCCCACTGGGGACCTTTGCCAATCACCACGCATGGCGGTGTGCTTTCTTCATCAAACGCCTCCTGAGTGAGGTGGAAGTTTTGGGTTGGGAAATCGCTTGCCTAGAGAATTCGTAGAAGATGTTTGCCTTCAGAATTTGCCTTTTGAACTCAAAATGATTTTGAATGCAGAAATAAACATGGAATAGGGCACACAAAACTGAAGCCAACTTGTGATGAGTGGTACACGCTACCATCGCTTTTCTCAGGGGCTGACTTCAAGACCAGCGGTCAAAGCAGATCGGTCACTACATTCGAATCAATTGAATTACAAGAAGTATAAAGCAAAATCAGTTGTGTTAGCTTTTATGGTTTTTGACCAGATATCACAGAAATATGAGCATTTGACAGCATGGATGCCTATCTTCTTGTATGGCCAAAGTACCCATGAAGCTGAACTGGAGTTCTGCCTGAGAACACAAAAAACAAACCAGAAAGTTGTTTTACAAGTGAAATGTTTCTTGCTTTAAATACACAGTTTAGTGGACTGTAACATCTTCGATCACTAAGTAAAAATAAGGCAGTGGAGTACATTGACCTGTTTTGTACTGTTTCTTTAAAAAAAAAAAAAAAATCAGACCCAACCCTTTGTGTTGTTTATTGCTGTCATCTCTCACTGAGGTGTGAGAGTTTCATTCGAAAGCATTTCACAGCTCACAGGGCTGGAGTTGTTAATCTTTATGCAATGTTAACCTTTTTTTGACAATTTTGAGCCAGTCCTTTTGTTTACATAGTAGAAAGAATTCAGAATGGTAATTAGGAATGATGAAAGTAAAAATGAAAGAATTTAAGGTGTCTTTCTGTATAAATATTAATAAGAATTCTGAAATATATTTCAGACAAAATGTATGTTTTTATTACCTCAGCTAGTGTATTTCTTTGCATAGCTTGACCGTAAAAAGATAATAAATTACCTCTAATTCTCTTTACGTATAAAACAAGCATATTTGCAAAATATTACTATTTCAAATAAGTATTTTTAAAGCTTTATTTTCTATAAACACAGCGTAAGATGATTGCAATTTGAGTTAATTGCTTCCATGTGCTCTGGTTTGTAGTAGCACTACAGCTTTAAAAGCTGAAAGCCATTCTCATGTCTATTTCATAGCATGAGATTTTACTGCAGATTATGGAACATAAATACAGAACGTAAATACAGGAATGTAATTTTAAATATATTCTTCCTATACTAAGATGATCTGTTTATCACTTTTTAACAGATTATTAAATTTAATTGTCAAGATCAGAAAAATGTTGAATATGTTGAACATATTATTAGTATTAGCTGTTCAGAAAAACCCCACTGATCAGTACATTGTAAACCTGAAAACTAACTTTTCCATATGTAAACATTATTATATTAATTATGGTATTGTATCTGTAACTTTATAAGTTTAATTTTTAATTTTTTTTTTAAAAAAACTAAAGTAAAATTTTTCCAGCTGTTCATAGGTTTTACAGTCAAGAACAGTTTTGAGTAATACAATGGAAACTTCATGGGGCTACATTTGTACTGTTGCCAAATAATGTAATTAATTCAGTGCAAAAAATACATTAGGGTATAATATTATAATTATGAAAATACACAAACTGTAAAATGAAGTGCAGTCAACCTATTTTGAAACAATTTACTGAATGTGAATCGTCTGTTAGCTGAAGCTGAAACACAAGTCTAGTTCCACATGCTGTATAATCTGATCTCAGTATATAAAGTCTTTGGAGCAATATAAACATATGTGTAAATGAGTTGTTTTAACATTCAATTTTTATAATATAATTGCCTTGAATCATGAAACCTCAGACCTAAGATGTTCCGTCAGGGAGGCAGAAATACTGTTAACAGTGAAATCCAAAAAGCATACAAGAAACAGCTTTTGGGCTTATGAGTCCAAAGACAACTCACGTGGTGTTCCTGCAAAAACTTAAGGGGGAAAAAAAAAAACAACAGAAAAACCCGCTCCTTAAATCCTGCATTATAATGTGAAAGCTCCATGCTTTTGTTGGACAGCTGAGATGGATGAATCCTAAAGTATTTTAAGATTGGCTGCTGCTCTGAATACAGTCAAACTTATACTGTTCAGCATTGTCACAGAAAAGAAGTTATCTGCAAGCCCAAGTTTTGCTAATTAAATCCTGGAAGGCCCCTTGGGTGGCTAGCATTGACTGGTGTTATTCGAGAGAAACAAGCATCGCATTTGATTTACGAAATACTCGAGTAGAAATATAATGTATCTGTCTCTTTGCCTAACATATTTTCTATATTTTTCTTTAAGATGAACTGTAAAAGATGTGCAGACTCTTAAAGTTGAACGTGTCTGTAAGTCATGGCTGGATCCAAGGTAGGGTCACCACGAATTATATAGGGATAATGGTAGGGAAAGAAGATGACAGATGAAAATCGCTGGGGACCTGAAGGAAGAATGACCATCCAATTTCACTCTTTTGGGGCTGCTAGTATTTAGTCCCTGCAAACCTATGATTTCAATCAGGCAGGAAGCTAATTATGTGCAACGCTTTCATCCTGTAGCAAAAAAGACAAAGTGCCTCTATTTTAGGACTGGCTGTGGATTTTTTGACAAAATATTGTTCTGTCAGAAAATGCCAGGGCCAAATTTTTTGCAGTTTTACCAGGCAGTTTGTCAGGGAGTAGTTTTGCCTTTCCAGGTGGAATATCTGACAAACTAGATATTCATGATTGAAGATTTCAGTTTCTTCCCTGGGCTCTTTCTGTGTTGTGTTCACACCCATTGGATAAAATGTATATGTGAGGAGGAACAGGGATTCGGGAGCTGCCATGCTCATAAGGAGCACCCTGGCCACAGGGCAGAAGTGCTATATTTGTGCTCCCTTTGCTGTTTGGTGGCACAAGGCTCCCTTTGCTTTTGGGGTACCACAAGGAGAATGCTTCTCGCTCCAATTTTTCCCCTCTCTGTAGCTAGTTATTGGGGCGGTTCTGTATTCATGCGAGTGCTTCAAATATTAGTCTTTCTGTAATGAACCGGGTGATCTTGGAGCTGGGATTGTTTAGCCTGCAGAAAAGCAGGCTGAGGGAACACCTTATCGCACTCTACAACTACCTGAAAGGAGGTTGTAGAGAGGTGGGGGTTGATCTCTTCTCCCAAGTAACAGGTGGTAGGACAAGAGGAAATGGCCTCAAGTTGTGCCAGGGGGGTTTAGACTGGATATTAGGAAAAATTTTTACACTGAAAGGGTGACGAAGCATTGGAACAGGCTGCCCGGGGAAGTAGTTGAGTCACCATCCCTGGAGGCATTTAAAAGAGGGGTAGACAAGGTGCTTAGAGATATGGTTTAGTGACGGTTTTTGTCAGAGTTAGGTTGGACTCGATGATCTGAAAGGTCCCTTCCAACCTAGGCAATTCTATGATTCTATTTGTTGCAGAATAGCTGTAGCTACTCTACCTGGGGATTAGGTTCCAAGCATCAGATTCTCTCTGTCTTGGCCACCACCAAGCAACCTTGAACAAAGGTGACTGCGAGCTCCTTTATGGTGCTAATGCAATGCCATTCACTGTTCTTGGGCACAGCTCCTGGTCAGATCTGGGCCGCAGAGGCTTTAGGTTGTGGATTCAGAGCAGGATCAGGCGTGGAACAGGGAGACAGCTGCAAAAATGGGAATGTTTTCTTTGAGCTCAGAGGAGCAGAGCTTTCAGTCACTGCCTGTTACGCAGGCATCTCAGACAGGCCAGGTGCTCTGGAGATGGGGAGTCTGTGTGATATTTCCCTAAGGTCCCTGAGACCTTTTTGAACATGAGTTTTCAGAATTCAAGACTTTGGTTTTACTCTTCGTCTCGTTTGTTCTTCTCTTTGTACCTGAGGCTTGTGTTTCTGAATCAGAAATTAAGAGGCTTGTCACCTTACAGATTGAAAGAAAAGCTTCTTTGGAGCACTCTGATAGTAAAACTGAGCATAGCTTGAATGTGTGTTTAATTTTACATTATCTACCATTACAATGCTGGTTTAAAACTCACTGTGGAAGTATGAGGATGAGGTTAACTTTCAGGAGGTCCCTCACTCGTGTGCTTCTCTGACTCACTGTGCTTCTGCTGCAGGAAGGAAAGGAAAAATCCATAAGGGGGTGGCCAGAGTCAACAACCACTCCTAGCAGGTCTGGGTACTGGGGTTTGTATAAGAAGGAAGGAGATTTGAGCTTTTCCCCTACTCGAATATCTCACGCATTGCTTGCTTGTTCCCCCGCGGTGCTGCGTTCACTTGCTCTGAATTCTCCTCCTCAGCTGGGAGGTCTCTGCTAGCCAGGGACCCTCAGACCAAAGTCAGGCTCCCTTCTGCTGTCCCACTGCTCCCAGTTGCTGGACTTCAGTGCTAGCGTCCACAGTCCCTGCCATTCATCACTGTCGTGTCTTGGAGTTAGGAGCATTTCCAACTTATGTATAAAACTTGGTGGTACTATATTTAAGTCTTTATGTAGGTTAAGAAAACCATGAGTTGTGTTTCTTTTATTGCATTGAGAGACGTATCCCTTACACAGCAAAACACAGTTGTTGTCTACAAACCCATACTGATCATGGATTTTTCCCTGCAGCAGACTGACAAACAAAACATTGAGTAATATAAGTCACCGAGTCTATATGTTACTACTAATGGGAAGTTAAAAGTAAACAAAAATCTTTACAAAGGAGACGTTTCAGAAGGATACTCCTTTTATTAGCATAGTGATGCAAGACTTCAGTGTCATCTTAGCAAGAATCCTGACAAATGTGCCTCAGGATGTCCTGTGCAGTTGCTGTATCTTGTTATGACCTAATTTCTTCCTCTGTTCTGCCTTGATCATGTGGGTGAACCTTACATTTAGGAGTGCTATTTGCCTGAGAATAAGAAATATTGACTATAAAAAGCTAACATTGAATATTCTTGTGCATACTGTAGGTGTCAAGGTAAAGTATACGCACATGTCTGAGTCAACCGCAATATATATTGATGTTGATGGAATTCACACAATTATATGCTAATAAATATATTGATGGGGTTATGCTGTACTCAGTCTCAAAGGACAGAAGTGAAAGGAGAGAAAATGTCTCTGAAAATAGCAGTTGTAACACCATATATTGCTAGCTGTTGAGTCAGCAAATTGTTCCTGTTTATTCAGAATGCTTCGGATAAGCAATTTATCTTCAGAGTGTATTGAGAATGCTTCAGATGAGCAAGGAACCTGATAAGTAATACAGAATAAGCAATCCAATGTTATTCAAAACTGAAGTTACACCATCAGTGTTGCATTTCCAAGACCGTTTTAACAACTTCCCTACAGAGGAATCCTCCTTTGTTAAACTAAAATTTCCTTTGAGGCAAACTCCTCTAATCTTTATGTATTTAATCACTGCCTAATTCAGAATACTAAGAAAAGGATTTCTCATATAAATAAGCTTGTCAGGATTAAGTGATTAAATGTGGGTGTTATCATCTTTGCAGAAGTTATATGGAATCTCCTGCAATTATTTATATGAGAGAAGTTCTCTGATTTAGCTTTGAGTAGGAAGGTCTGAACTTCTCCCATTTTGATATGGAGTTTTGAGCTACTAGAGAGAAACATCTGTTTCTAAATAACTACATGTAACACTACACACAGGTTTAGAAGTGCAGTGTTACGAGTGTGGATCGGTGTAGTCTGTCAGACATCCTTATCAGTTTATATATTTGCATATATTCATTAGTCGCAGAAGGTTAAGAAATATTGTCTAACTGGATTCTGTTCTTAGGAAATGGTAATTTCCATTAATAGCCTCATTTGAGAAGCCAATGGGTTAACCTAAAACGTACTGAAAAGAATTTATAGGAGCAGCTTCAGAAGTTATCAAATCACCTAATGAATGGCATTTTGTTTTCTTTTATAATGTGTTTTTGATTACCTGCAATCTTCATTCATCTTTAAAGCTGGATATTATACCGACTTTGAATTCTAGCAGGTAGTCAAGAAACTTGGAAAATCTGAAGACCTTTCACTATCTATGTACTGGCAACATATGTTGTCCTGTATATTACATCCACAAAGATTTTACCACCTTTGGGAGTTGATAAAGACTGAAAAGAGAGGGAAACTTGGATGGATTTTTAAAGTAAAATTTTCTCTTTTACTGTTATCGGTGAACACTCTCACTAAGTACTACAGATTTTGTATTGGTCCTGTTTGGTATTAAATGTCTTCCACGATAATTCCCTTTAACTATGAGCATTTGTCTAATCTCTGCAACTACCTGTGTAAAGACAACCACTGCAATGAGTTGACATGAATTTGAATTTTTCTTCATAATTTCTCAGGTGGGATTAATGTAAAAATTATATCTCTAATCCATTCACTCCAGCTCTCCTTCCTAGTCAATAGGAGTACAAGTCTTCAGAGTGGCACATTTCATTTTAGGGTAAATCTCCCTGTGGAAAGATTTGAAACTTTTTTAGTAGCGACTGAGAATTAAAGACCCTGTTGAATGTCTCCTAAAATAACTATTTCCCTTACAAGAACATTAATAGCATTGGACATCTGGCCTCTAGTCTGTCAATGCAGAGATACGGCAATTGAGATTTCCCCCCGTAAAGCAGCTCAGCTGTTTTGCAGTGTCTGCAGTCCGTCTGCAAGGTAGATTGCAATTGTCTTGCAAACTGTAATCTAAACCACGTAGCTTTTATGCATTTTTTTGAAGAATAGTATTAAAGTTTTGATTAGCTTTTGTTATTAGTATGAAATATTTTGAGGTTTTTCAGTTAAGTCGATTCACTCCCAAAAGCATTTGCTTTTTAAATTTTAAACAGCTTATAGCTTTATTCTCTTGTTGTTCAGACTTATTAGTTGTCCATTACCATAGTAATATTCTGCATTTTACTTAATTAAAACCATTTACACCCTCTGAAATGACCTATCCCGAAGGAAAATCCCAGAGTAAAGGAAAAAAACCCTGTCTTAATAGTTTTGTTTCTGTTCTCAGAGAAGCTGACAAACTTAACATGACATGTAGCAGCACAGAGAGGAATATTTAAACACTGGTTAGAGCTCAGGAATTCAGATACAGATTTCATATTCCCATTTTTGTGGGGAAAAATCGGGAAGAAAGACGTCTTGAAAGCAGCTGTTTTAAGATGCAAACCGTAATCATTTAGAAAAGTTATATCAAGTAAGTAAGAAAAAACTTCAAAAAAATGTTTGGCTATTGGAAACCATTGTATGCAATAAGAAAACTGCAAAGCAGCAACTTGAGTTTCCGCATGCTTTGCTCATCGTGCTACAGTAAACCTCAGCCATTGCTTTGTTTGTTCAGAGGGTCTTCTAGCCTGAAGTTGTTTATTAACCACTAAAGGCTAAGCTTTTCTTTCTCTATATAATTTGTGGTGACCACAAAAATAAGTAGAAATATCTTGAAAAATTATACACTGTTCGGAGAAAGCTACTTAAACCACTATTTTTGTGAGCATTCAGAATAATATTGATTTTACGATGGATAGGAAACTATGCAGCCAACAAACCCCATAATTTCTGATGTATTCCTGAATTCATAGCAGATACAAACCATGAACATAATGTGTTACATGTGAGCTTTATTTCTGTGGCTTTTTTTTTTTTTAACCAACCACAAAAGAAGACATTTGAGAGCATGTTTCTTGTCTTGATCAAGACAATGCCAAACAGTTACAGCTGAATCTTCAGTGATATAAACCCATGCCTACAGTGTCTGCAGGATTCTTTCTTACAGTTGTTAGCAGAATTGGTTGACAGTATTTCTACCAATTGACATGTGAAAAATCCAGAATTAATGTAGTCACCAAATACAGTGAGAAAAGCCCCCTAACAACTTCTGTTACCAGCTGGGTTTTTCTCAACACTGGTTTTCCATCTTCATAGCTCTGAATTCCCTCCTAAAGCATAAAGAACTCATTTTCCTCAGTTATTGTGTTCTGATAAAAAATTTTGTCAGGCTGATATTTTGTGAAACTTAGTTTGTTACTGAATTTGCTGGGCTTTATATAGCAAGTGTATGTTGTGCCAGGTTAACCTGACAGGTTAGATCCTGGCATTACAAAATCTTGACATTACAAGAACTGCAAGGTAGGTGATGAGGAGATTGTAGTATGTTGGGCTCTCAAAAAAATGGTACGAAGTTGTAAGAGGCTAAATTCTCTTTAGTTTCTTAGTTACAAAAAATAGAATTCATGAGTCATAAAGGCAATCTATTGTTAATATAGTAAAAATTGGAATCCTTATGGATGATGTTGAGGGTCTCAGAGCCAGAAACAGAGTACAGTCTAATTGGGTAAAGTACAAGGTTACATAGCTAGGAACTAATAATTTTTTTTTTTTAAAATAAGCTTATAGCTTATTAGTTGGGCAAAAGAGGAAGAACTAGTGTATCAGTTACCTTCTGCTCCATTGTGTGCCACCAACATCATGCAGTAGGATAGAAAGACAAGTGCATTTGGAGAGGCCCTTACCATAGAAATAGTGAGTACTTATTTTCTTGTAGAAGATTGTGGTAGGATGTGTTGTGGAATATTGTATATAAGTGTGGTTAACTAGTTTTAAGAAAAAGACATTGAAACCAGAAAACATGAGTGAGGAGCTGCAACGATAATTGAGAAGCTGTGGAGAGCCTGCTGTAGGAAAATAGCTTTTCAGTGCCTGTCTTCTTCCTAATATCAAAACGAAGGCTACAGGGACATAAGTCCTGTTAATAAATTTACTGGGGAAATGAACAAGGGTAACCAGCAGGAAAGGACCTATTTTACTAAAGTAATGCTGGGGAAAAATAATTTATAAATGAATTTGAAATTGATGACTTGAAATTAGAAAAAGGTTTTTCAGATCACCTGTCACACAGAAGGAGTGGGGATAAAAACCCTCCTGTAACTGCAGTATCACCACACTACAGTCAATACAGTCAAATATGATCAATTTATGGTAGAAACTGTGGCTTTCTGTGATGGCAGAGACTGGACTTCAATTCTGAGACCTCGTCAAGTCTTGCATTCTTACGCTTTCTCAGAGGTTCAGGAAAAAACTTCGCCTGGGTATGGCCCAGTGGTCTCATTTATTGAGAGGAAATCAGACGCCTGGGCTGATGGGAACAGGAATTCCCCTGACTGGGTAACCGTCATTTAAAAATGTGGTTTGGTTTTGTGGTTGCACAGCTGGGAGGGCACATCAGTGTCAGTGCACCTAATCCCTGACGTCTCCTATCAGGAGTGACTTTATGGGACGGGAAATCTGATCTGAACAATGGTGGGTTTGGCCACCAGCAAAGGAAAGGGACCTAAATAAAAGCTCAGACTTCCACCGAATTCTGTTTTTTTGTTTCTCTCTTTATGCTTCCTCTTGTGTATCGTATATCGCAGTCTCTGTGATTGCAAGTGGCTAGAGTTTATGCTACTATTTAATTACGGTACTGGATACAGGCCTGATGTGCTTCAAAAAATCTGTTAAATATTGAAAAAATCAGTTCACATAGAGACCTTTAATTCTTAAATGATCCTGCTTTAATATAATAGCTGTGGATTTTTTTTCAGGGGAGAGAGGTTAGGATTGCTGTTATGAATTAGCTTCACAGAATCAGATTTTGTAAATCGTAAAATAATCTCCATTCGTACTGTAGTTCTATTTTATATTTGTGCTATTGAATACTACTTGTTAGTGATCCCACTCCTGTAGAATGCAGCTTGTGTTGACAGATTAATCTCCGGAAAAATTTCACTTACTGAATGAACTGAGAAGGAAAGTCTTAACGTACTTACATGAGGGAAACATTTTGATTTTTGCTGTTTAGCAGTCATATAGGGGGAAAAGAAAATCTCAGCTTGAACGGGGTTGCAATTTCCCTTTTGCAATGTTAGCAATAGCATATTTTTACATTTCACTCATAGCAGCTGTACTTTGCTAACTGTGTGTAACTGAAAAGGAAAAAAATTATGCCGGGTGCTTCATGCTAACTAAGGCGGCTATGTAGGTATTTTACTTTTTACTCTGTTTCTTCATTAGGAACTTCACTATACAATTGATAGTTGGTGGAAGAGATAGATTAGGTCATGTAAAAGATTTATAGCTCTGGCTGTAAAGCAGAAAGTTCATTAGTGAAATGAAAATTAAAATTTCATAATTGATTTAGTGTAAAAGTGAAGTTCACTTAATAATTTTAAGTATGAAATTCATTTAAACAGTCAGTTCTAAAACATAGACCGAGTTAAATACTTGGACTTAATCCAATGAAAACTTCATCGAGACTCCTAGAATATACAGTTAACCTCTACTATTATGTTTCTCTATTGTATAAAAATAATTAATTCAGTTATCTGTATTTCTGTTCTTAAATGTTGCTGGATATTTCAGAGGTTCCATGCAGTTTGTTGAGACTTCAAAATCAGGTCAATAATTTTGAACTGTTAATTCTGGGATAAAGCTAAACTGAAATTTCGTAGCCTCTGAAAGATATTATTCGTGGCTTTCATTTTTAGACCAGTTTTTAAATTAACAGATGTAATGCTAACTGTTTTAATAGTTTTATTAAACATTTTTAAATGGAAGTGTTTAATTTGCAATGCATTTATTGCTCTTTTGTAACAGAGCTGGATAAACTTTTTATAGCTGGAAAAATTAATAAAGTATTCATTTTTTCTTTTATTAGAGTTTTTGGATTGGTTTTTTTTGTTGTTTTTGTTTTGTTGACTGAACCAAGGAGAGTAACACCAACTTTTCTTTATAGTAGAATAGCTGTAGCCTGTTTATGTGAAGAACAATTTAGGAAATGTAGTGAAAAATGATCAAAACAAAACAAAAAAACAGTACATATTTTTAGAAAAGAAGAAAAGCTAATTATTATTAGAAAGTTGGGCATAACTTGGTATGCAAATTTTAAGTTTGTATGATAAAATAATTCTTCCATGCTTTTTAAGTCAGCCTGTACCCAAAAGCTCAGTCTCCATTATGGTTCATTCAGTGTTTCTGAGTATTTTTCTGCATAAACCTTTATATTTTTCTGTAAAACCTCATTGAATTTCTCTCCATTCAATTTTTTACGTTTTTTCTGTAGAATAAAAATTATGTCTCTATACTTACCTGTATGCTTTCCTAACAGTTACTTTTGCTGTTATATGAGAAGATATTTAATACATGAGTTGAAGCTTTGTACTATAATACCTGTGGGTATTATTCAACCTGTGGGTTGGAATCATCAAGCAGCTTCCTATAAATTAAACACATAAGCAAAATGGCAGCTCAGTTTAAAGAATACACTATAAAATTTCTTATACATCTGTTTCAAGTAATCTAATATTTCCTTCCTGCTCCGAGTCCATTTTACAAAGATGGTAATGTTAAAAAATGCTGTGGAAAAATACTAGGTAAGCCCCAAGCTTTTCATGGGTGGATGAGATATTTCCTTTGTACTTGCCTGTCCCCGGCTGCATGGCCAGGCTGCAGGTTTGCACTGGAGAAGTGTTCGGTGATGGTCAGTCAAAGTGACAGCATCCTTCTCACTGTGCTGTCCCAAAACACAAATGCTTCAGTCTAAAATGGGAAATACGCCGGTTTAATTTGTTTAATAACAGCAGTTGAAATTGCATTTCCTTTGGATTTCATTAGTGTGTGTTGAGTGAAGGACTTCTATGAGGATTTTACTGTGCCAGACACGTAGATTGACAGGGCTGTCTTTGCAAGAATCTCTCAGCTGCCTAAACAGCTGTAAAAATAAAAATACCACTCACTGGCTATTAAAACTCTTAGCAGCAAATCCTTCCAGTCACTTCTGGCATGCTGAGCTTAACCCAGAAATGTTTTTGCAAAATACTTAAATAAGTAATTAGAATGATAGGTGAT
Source organism: Larus michahellis (assembly GCF_964199755.1). Classification (NCBI taxonomy): domain Eukaryota; kingdom Metazoa; phylum Chordata; class Aves; order Charadriiformes; family Laridae; genus Larus; species Larus michahellis. The sequence continues at coordinate 94,911,183 of NC_133898.1, read as the reverse complement.
AAGTGATAATCTAGAAGTATAAAATCTGGTTATACTGGTAGGATATTTCTAGCTTTGCGATTAAAAGGTGTAGGATGTAATTAGAAGGAGGATGATCCTCACTTTAAAAGCTTAACAAATGTTTATTATGTTGCTCATTCATGCAGAAAAATGACTTGCGATCTGCAAACGTTTTCACATAAGGGTAATTTTATGCAGGCGCTTTAGCTCCATTGATTTAACTTGGCTTATTCACCTGTGTTAACATACGTGTAACAGTTTGCAGGATCATTGACTGAACAGATGAGTTAATAATGCCAAGTATCTTCAGATACTTGTGGTCCTGGGCAGTCATTCTAACTGTCGGTGGGTCTTAGGGCATGTTTTTAGAAGATATGTGGGTCCCGGTGCAAATATTCGTAATTGCCACTTCAAGAAAGTGCACAGTATACTGTAGAATAACATAATTTTTAGTGAACATGCTGTAAGGTTGTTTGGTACTCTGCAGAATAAATAACGTCTATTTGAAGAATTTTGTCCTATTTTGGGTATATAATGTATAATGTGTAATTTGTAGTTAAGACCTTAGATTGTGTCAGATACAATGTAGCAATAAGTGCCCAGGAAAAAATAGTATTTCTAGTACTTGTAGCAAAAAGATGGGAAGTGATCGTCTCGTGGATTACATTTAAATATCAAAAACCCCTACTTGCCAAAGAGCATTGTTATGGTTCAGTTAAGGCAGTAGTGTATTCTAGCAACCTGGAAGTCCAGTTATATCTTCTCAAGCGTATCCATCTTGTGCCATTTATTTTGTGGAGAAGAATCATGCTGGCTGCTGCACCTCATGCCCTAAACAATGCAAATTATAAATTTACTGGGAAGAACTTAATTCCTTTGAGTGTGTCATTCTGAATCGAATATATTTCAATTCTAGTCCTAGACTCCACCAGGTTGGATTTAAATGGTGTAAAACTTTCAAGGAAAGTCTTAGCCTTTTTGCATAAAACATAGGATGGAAAGAAATGAAAAGTACTTTTTATTCATTTACCTCCTCCTGTGGGAAGGATAAGCTGTTTGACGTAAACAAAAGGAGGTTTTTGTTTGGCTTTTGGGTTATTTTTTTTCTGTAAATACCTTGAGAATGTGATGCTGATTTTTTTTTTGTGCAGTTCTACCACCAAGATAACTAAACCACTGACCAAGGCTCTAATCCCAAGAGCTTCAAGTTGATGCTGTTGCCATGAATGTTTGTTGGAGTGGTTGTGTTGTAAACTTGATAAAGAGAATGTAACAAACAATATCAATCTTGCATTGGGTTATTAAAGATTGTTCTGTTCATTTGTGAAGCTAGCTGAAATGAAATTTGAAGGCAATCTTCAAACCCGTGTATGAATGAGAATTCAACTGCATCAGGCAGCCATTGCTAAGGTAGCTGGTGGTGTCTTAAACAATGCAACTAATGAAGCTCAAGAGAGATGTGAAATAAGTAAGAAATAAAATATTCTTGAGTCCATATAAAAGTCTTTGAAGTATAACAGGATTATGTTATATAAATGAAAAGTGATGAGACCCCCTGTAAAATCTAAGATAGATAAACATGTCACTTGGTGTCACCTGTCAGCCACAAAATATCGCAGCTGGAGAAGTTAGTTTCAGTTCTCCCTCTTGGAAATCGTAGAACCTTTTAAATTCACAGTGAATATTTCATAAACAGTAATGTTATTCTGCCTGTGAGCAGTGTGTTGCAGTGTAAGTGAGGTACAAAAGGTATGACTCCCCAAAAATAATGGATTTTAAAACCAAAATCCAGCTCATAGTGAGGAGTCTGTCCTGAATTTCTGGTCAAATCCTCTTTCAGAGTGTTTACAACTCCCAGAGGTACAAGTGACGACGAAGACATTATCCTCATTTGTTTTCCTTGTCTAATTATGCACATTCCTTTCTGTGAAATGGAAGTAATGAGCTTAACAGAGTAAATTGGTTATTTTTTAATATAAAGAAATGGCAAGTGGTCTGGAAAAATATGCAACATAAACGTTTTTCAGTGACTTGAATTAAAATATCCTTTCAGCGTCATTAGTTTCATCAGCTAATGATGTGCCAGGAGCAAAACATGCAAATATGTATCTGCAACAAAAGTAAACGGAGTATCCAGGATTACAGAAAAATAACATATGGGATGCTCTAGATACTGATTTTTCAGAAAACGTTCGTTTAATATTTCAATCAACTTGTGGATTCTGTACTTCCACGTAGCAGAAAAAGAGCCCATATTAACAGCATTGGCTTGCAAGGCTGGGCTGGTGTGTAGCCACCCCATAGTTGCTATAGTGACCTAACATCATTTTACAGGATTGCAGTTATGGCCATGGCACCAAAAATTCTGTCCTGCCTGAAGAGAGCAGTTTCGAAAATACTTTAGTTAATACATACGAATGTTTGTATTCTTACAGTCTGGGTTACTTCCACTAGTATTATTTTCATTTTACATTGCTTGCAATTTAAACATCTTTTTGCTCAAATTCCTTGAACATTTATTGGGAAACCTTTCAGATATACGGTATTTAGTAGAAATATATTTTCTAAAAGTGTGTGTGTGTATGGTATAGAACAAATTTATAGTTACTGTCACCTTCCTTCCCACCCAATCCCATGTGTTTCTTTTGATGAAGCAAACATCTATAGCACGCATGCACTCCCTTTCTTTTCTAGTACAGGTATTAATACAGAGAATTCATATATCAAACTTTTTTTGAGATGATTATCATAATGCAGCATCTCATAGTTTAAAAAAGGTTTAAGCATTAAAGTATTTAATTATTAAAACAGGATTAAGTATTACTCTTAAAATGTTGCATTATGTGGTATATATCTGGATTCTAAAAGTGCCGTGGTCAGAAATATATTCACTGCTAATAGATTCAATGCTCGTGATTAAAAATAGCTGAAGTAAATTCTTATTTTAGCATGATGGTTTTAAGAGGGGTGTGAATTATTTATAAATTTTTTTTTCATTTTATGTTACAATACTTTATCTTTTATATAGTAAATTTGACTTCATCTATAAATATTGTTTTATGTGATTCAGTTCTATAAAGATGGTATTTACCATTAATTGCTTTCTAATGATAGCAAGCCAATGAATCACACAGAACAGAGATTTTTCCCCCTAAGTGCTTCTTTATTTTTTAATTGCTGATGTATTTTGTAAGTAAAAATATTATTTATTTGGCAATCATAAGATAAATAATTTTAGCAGTGCAATATTTCTCTGTATTTGACAAGATATTAATTATGTAAATTCAAAGAATTGGTAACAAATAAAATGAATCATTACAAGCTGTGCTGAGTTATAAAAGGATTGTTTTAAAGTGATCTCAAGAAGGAAGAAATTCTGATAGAAGTTAAACGTTTACAACATGTAACTGGAGAGTTCTCTGAGGAAAAAATGTATCACTATTGTAACTATGAGGAAGAGATTTATAAAAGTACTTTAAGATGAAAATGGCTAAGCTGTTGGAAAAAATGTTTCCTCTAAAAAAAGATATATATATAGAGAGAGAGAGAGGGAGAGAGAGAGAGATAACTGTATATATAGAGAGATATATATCAACTTGAAAATATCTCATGGGTTTATAGTACTTATGTTGCTCATAGAAGTGACTTCATAAGAACGTAACACATATGTTGTCAAAGCAGATTATGTTTAAAATTTGCAGCGTTTGGTACTTTCAGCTGTCAAGGAAAGTACTCTACTACAATTGTGAGACATATGAAAACTGCAGATGCTTGATTTTTCTGTTATTGAAAGTAAACTGTTCAAATTAGACATTTCTTCAAAGCAGAAACCAAAAAAAAGACCTTTAATCTGTATTTAGTGTCAGCTTTATTGCATGAAATCCACCTTTTATAAAATGGGATTTGATCGCCTACCTCTTTGGAAAGCTTTTGAAAATCTTTATCTAGGCTTTGTCTTAAAAAGTAGCTTTTGTTGTAAATGAGATCACCGTGCTTATTATTAACCTATAGTAGGATTCATCTAATTCTTACAATAGTAGGTAATTTACAGTTGAAAATCCATATGGGGAAGTAATAGATAGTATAAATGTAACTATCATCTACAAAGCAATATGGAATAAGTTCTCTTAACTGTTTGAGCCCCACACTTTAATTTATGACAACAGCATGAATAAATCAGAACAAATTTATCAGGACAGAAAGTGAAACTCTAATGTGATAAGAGTTTTCTCTCTGAAAAAATCTTTGAATATATATGTGGTTTTTTAAATTTTATAATCTATAGGTGAGATGGAAAAATACAGAGTTCTAATTGACAGAAACCACAACTGAATTAAACCTTGCAACTAGCCACTGCATTCTTGGGTCTAAATTTTGTAGTTATTGTCAGAAGAAAAATAAGTAGTCTTGCATGAAAAATATTCCTACAGTTTGCCTTGTGTAATGGACCTTAACCTTATGTTTGGTCTTCTTTTTATTATAATAGCTATAATAGCAAAAGAAATATTAAAGTTTCAATCAAACTCTGCCTATGCATATTAGTCTTTAAAATCGACTTTTTGTTTGTCATCCTACAGAAAGTAAATTGCTGTGCTGAAAAAAGGAATTGTAAAATCAGTGTTTGCATGTAGTCACATGATATTCTTGTAGCTCTTAATTTTTTTGGGTACCGGTAGTGTTGCAAAATAACAATAGCATGGGAGACACCCCTGGCACATAAAATGTTGCAGAAATAATTTATTTTTGAAGGAATGTTTTCTCACCTTAGGGAGTATTCTACATAGTAGTAGAATTTAAAAATAAAAACATATTTCCTTTCTACTTATTTTAGTCCATGTTAGTCAGAGGGGAAAAATGAAATAGAACCAAAAGATACGGAAGTAAAGAGAATAAGACCAAATGAGGATAATTAAGGGGAAAAGTATCAGTTCGGAATTGCCTGTCTTGCTAGCTACACATTAAATAGTCTCATTTACTGGTACTTGTCACAGTGTTCGCATATGGAGGTTTGTTTACTATGAATATAGAATGATAGAGATTCCCTCCAGAGGAAGGAAGGTCTGGAGCAATAAACTCTTTAATTATTTTCTTATTGGCCAAATGCCTGAAAGCGCTTCCCCTAAACTGCGAACCACATTGCTCTGTTTTTCTATACATTGCAGAAGGATGAGTAATGTTTTCTTTCAGTAATGCCCAATAATGGATTTGTTTTCTTACTTTATCCTTTTTGTACAATTGTGTATCTCTGTAAATGCCTGCAGTTCTCAGTTGCACATACATGTTTTTAAGAGGTTTACACTCAGAACCCTAATTTAGCAGAGTACCTGAATCTCTGGTAAAAGTAAAATATACACTTAAATAAAGCTGAAATAAACTTGGATAAAGTTTCCCATATTAGCATACTAGAATATTACAATTTGGGGAAATAGAGGGAGTGTATTCAGTACTAGAGGGTGCATTTCAAATACAATCATGCAACGTTTAGCAAGTCCTTGGTTTTAGCATCTATTCAAAAAATCGAGGCATAAGATTGTTTTGAAGTGGTGTCTGTGCTACATTTGAGTGATTGCTACGAATTTCAAGAACAGATTTTTAGTGGGACCTGTGCTCTTAAGTCATTTTGAAAAGTCTTCCTAAATTTGCATTAAACATCAAAATTTGAGATTAAATAATGTGACCAATTAAAATGCCTTTATAGAATATAATAATGTATTTTCCAGGAGGCTTTGCATGAAATTCAGGCAAATTAAGGTAACTGGCAAAAGTCATATTGAATAACTGAGACCAGAATTTGACATCCGCAGTTAGGAAGCAGGAAGAGTAACAATTTAATGTTTTGTCCGATTTTTTTTAAATTAAGACAATTTGGATATATTGGACTAATAACTACATCTGTTCCCTTAGAAGTATTTTTTTTCCTAACAAAACAATAATTTTTTACTTCAGTTGAATTTTGGAAGTTAATGGATGTTCTGCTAAATAAGTATGACTTTTTCATACTGATTTTCAAAACTGATTTTAAAACATTTTATACTGAATCAGAAATCCCATGCCTACCACTTGACTTCCAAAACCATTTGAATTTTAAGGTTTTTCCTAAGGTCCTTCCTTGAAAGATGTCAGAGTGTTTAAACAGTCTCTCTGAAATATGCAGGGATTTATTGAAGGCTGTAAGCTTGCATTCCCCTATTGTGCAAGAGCACTTTGGGCCAATATCAGCTCTTATATGCCCAAGCAGTATGGGGTAAATCCATTTAATTTAAAATTCTGATCTTCTATCACTCTTTTAAATACTGCAGCAGACTTCTTCTGATAGGCTTGTACAATGGACATCTGCTAATTTGTCTTAAAAAGAGCTGGATGTTGTGTATTTAATATTCTCAGTCGTGTTTCTCTATAACGTGCAAAAAATCTGGCACAGCAATATGTATAGCAGATGTGGCAGTACCATATTCGGGATGAGGTGAACTCTTGTTTCTCCTACAGTCTAACTTTTAGCAGCAGGTTTGAACAAGAATACGCGTAAGGTAGGCTTTTTGATGGGCTGATCACTTGAGTTAAGTGCTTTTCAAGCTCAAAAGGGAAGATGAGTTAGAAATATGTCCATAGACTATATATTTTTTTTTTATATTAGGATACAGATCTTGCTAATACTATGATTTTTCAAAGTGTAATGCCATCTAATGAAGAATTTAATCCCATTTGCTCAGATTACAGTTACTAAATTAACGCTGTCAAGCAGGCAGCTTCATATTCTGTAGCTTTGTGAAAGTTTACTTTGATTTGGATTTAAAGGACACAACTGAATATATTGTCTCATAAATTAGAACTGATCCCAACGATAAATCAAAACCCCATGAACTGGTAAATTTATTAGTTTTATTTTAAACAAAATTGGCTGAGAACTGGCTCTGTCCGTTATAAGTGAAGACCTCAGTCCTACTAAAGACTTGCTGCATACCTAAATGTATCCAAAGCATGTCTGGTAAAGTAGTAGTATCTTCTATCAAACGACCTTAAATGTTTGTAAAAAAAAAAAAAAGACACGGTTTCCCTCTAAATCATCCTATTAAGATATTACCTTAAGCTTGTTTTCTATGACTGCTTATCTGTAAAATGTGTGGATTTGTGAATTTTTTTTTTTTTTGAGGACCAAATGCTTAGCATATGGCAGGAGTATCAGTGTGATTCTGTGAGTGAATCTAGCTGTCCTCCTCTGAGTGTGGTGAAAGTCATAAAAACATTAGCTTTATTACGGTTTGAATCAGAACTGTGATGCCAAGGTTAAGTATGTGCCCGGCTTTTAGCAAGATCAAGACTCTTGTCTCTTTACAGTCTACAGTCTAAAGTAAAAGTGCGTTTTCTTGGTTGTTTTCAAATACATTATTCTGATGATAACTTTATACTCCACCTTCTGGATTATGATTTTATTTCCACTCTATTAAAAAAAAATCTTAAAAGCTTTTATCCTTTGCAATTTGCTGTTATCCCAATTTGCTGTTAACCCAAACCATTCTATGATGCTACCCTAAAAACTGTAAGCAGTTTATTCATTGCATTGTTACACAAATGTTATCAGTTTGCTAGGCAAATTACTTTCTCCATGATAAACTATTACAACGTGAAATTCTATGCATGACCCTATGACAGTCAGAGCCACTCGGGTGTGAATCTTTGTGAAACTGTGTTGAATTCAGTCAGATAATGTGTAAGTACCTTGGGTCTGTTTTATCTGCCTCTGAAGTAGTTTATTCCTACAGTGCAATAACTTTGTTAAAAATCTGCAAACGCACCCCCTTACCCCCAGAAAAATAATAGTAAGAGAGCTATGTTTGTACACATACAGAGAGTAGCTCGGACTTAAGAGTTCTTCCACCTTTATTGGGTTGTCATTCTTGGATGGTGTCTGGCAATGCAATGCTGCTCATCCCAGCTTCACTCTCTGACTTCCTCACTCATGTGAGGGGGAATCCACATGGCTCTCTGAAGCGGTACAAGTTTCAAAGCAATAAGGGTGTGCTCAGACTGAAGGCACTTGCTGAGTTTTAAAACCCCGGAAGGGTCGCTTGTGACAGCTATTTTGGGTTCTCCCTGAGGAAAAAAAATAATTAAGTGGAGTTTTGGAAAGTCTTATGACTTAATTTTTATTCTGAATTAAGTATAATAGCAATAACATTAATGAATATGCGTGCTTGCAACTATTCTGTATGGCTTGGGTTACCAGCTGAGATTTGTATTTACGGCCAAGCCTGGGGGCTCGTTCAGGGCAGCGTAGCACCCCGCCTGCCAGTCACAGACAGCGTTTCTCTCTCTGCTGCTTCGGGTAATGAAGGTGCAGTGCTGCTCTGTGCAGGGGTGCCCAACGTATGGAGAATATTGCAATAAATATTTTCAATGAAACTAACGAACTTTCTCTACAAGCTTTGTTTGGGACGAGCCGATGTCACAGAGCTGGATGTGACGTAAACCAAAGGTCTCTCCTAGGTAGTGGGCCTGTGACGGGTACTCTGAAACAGCAATGCAGGACTGGAAGGCTGTGGGTCCAGAATACACTTACATGTTTTGGTGTAATGCAGTCTCACAGGTGGTCAGGGCAGGCCAGTTTTGGAATAGTCTGAAAGCTACTGCTTCATCTTGTTGGTCAGTCATAGCATGGGAGCCAAGGACTGATGGGTATCAAAAATATCCTTGCCAGCAGGTTGGGGTAGGACATCATGATCTACCTCATGGACAGGTAAAGGATTTAATACACTCTACTTCCCAGCATTTTGTACTAATGTGAATTTTTTGCTTTACAAAGAAAAGCAAAGGAGTGCCTAAAATGGAGCTCAAAAAATCTTTATATTGCTTGCATATATTTTTACCTCAGACCTATTCAGGCTCTGCAGTTTTCTGGGTGAACTAGTTCATTATAAATGTAATAACACTGTACGCAATCACACAACGCCTTTGACCTTTTACTTCCATCTATTTTTCAGAAATATGCCACTTCGCAATGCACTGAAGTGGCAGCCAGAGCAAAAGGTTATAATCTCAGCGTGTTATGAGTACCTTTATGCTGCCAAATATCGTGATGTATAGAAAGCACCGTAAGTTAGAGTTAGGCTGCCATGGACTGCAAGGCAACGTGCATTCAAAACAGTTCATCAGTCTGAAAAAACACTTAGCACTTTGCTGCAGAAAAGTGTAGCTCTATGACTGTTTTCCTTGTGGACCTGGTGGAAAAGGGCTGGTAGATAATCCTTCACCTTCCATTTTGTTGAGCCAAGTACAGGGGAAGTTGGCCAGGATGTCTCAGTTGCAGCAAGTCCATTAAAGGGAGGCTAGGAGGAGACATATTTCGTCTCTTCATTTGTCTGCTCTGGCAAGCAAACACATATGCTAAAGATATAGGGAGAAACGGGGCTGATAATTAGCATCAACATCAGTTTGATCTGGCCAAGTTATTTCTGCATGTACTCCTTGCAGATTTTCATGGTCTGTGCCATCACTCTGGTACTTCAGAGTAGGAAGGTTGAAACCCCGTTGTTTATCTGGTTATTAAAACTGGTAACGCTGCACATATTTCCACAGGTTACTTTCAGATTAATGTGGTGTATTTGTAATATTTTGTACCCTACTAGATCGAATAATGAAACTCTCACAGTTGTTGCCAAATCTGATCTCTGAATAGTGCGCAAGCTGTGGGCTTTTGTGTAGAGCATGGATTTCTCTCAAGGGTTGGTGATATGCAAATCCACTTGAGTTCAAATTCATAATTTCCATAACTGTTTAATGTTTCTCAGACAGACTCTTAATAATCTAAGGGGACAAACAAGTTTGAATATGATGTTCGTGTATCCAACGAATAATACATACTCTTAAATTATGTAATTTTTCTATACGTTTAAAAGTGGTACAGGGAAGAAACTCTTACTCCTTTGTTTCTAAAATATTTGTTTCTTGGCAGCCCTGGTCTGGATGTATAGCAGATGTACTAAATATAACCTGTCTATGATTTAATGCAACACACATGTAGAAAATGAAAATAACATTAATACAAGTTGTTATTTTAATATGGACCTTTGGGCAAAAGGAAGCACTGTTCTGGTCTGGACTGCTTATGCTGTGATATAAATAGAACGTTTGAGTTTCCAGGACTGTCAGTCTGGCAAAGTTCATTCGACCTCAATTTGTGATGCAAGACTCCTGAAAATAATGGCCTCACTAACATTTATTCTGTATTTCTGTTAATAGGAGGAATGCTTTTTGAATTTAGAAGCTCCTATTTCAAGAGTATGTGGCTATGACACTCCTTTCCCTCACATCTTTGAGCCTTTCTACATCCCAGACAAATGGAAATGCTATGATGCTCTTCGAAAAATGATTAACTACTGAGCAGTAATACAGGTGAGAAATAATGTCATATACTGACAGTTTGTCTGTAAGGATTCTGACAGAGCGATTGCAAGGTTTAGGGCTAAAGTGCCACTCCTTTTAGTTATTTATTTATAACAAGAATTGCCTCTTACGGCATTGGGCCTTCAGTCTTAAAGGTGTCTGAATATATTTAAGTGGTGCCATTGAAGTCAATGTTTAAAATTAATTACCTTGCTTAATCAATCTGAAAATTAAATGTCTTTTATCCTGAGAAGTGAAAAGAACATAAAGTGAAAGGTGAAAGGAATAGTAATGCACAGAATATATTTTCACCTATGTTGAACGACTTACAACTATTTCATAGGCAAACCATAGTGTTAAATTTTAGAATTTTTCACTCTTCCGGGTGGCCTGTAATCCTGTGAGGCACTATAATAAAGCACAATTTACATCGAATATAGGCACTGCATTGCAAACATACACAGTGCATTGAAAACACATGAAGTATCTGTAGTATCTTACGGTTCTGTTCAAATACAATTACAAGGCTTATATTTAATGTGTGTTCTAAAAATAAATTTTCTTTAATTTGGTCATGCTTGAAGATTGCTGTTTGCAAAGCCCTTCAGGGACCAAGCAAGTCTGTGAAGCAGTATCTATTGCTATTACAGGTCTATTAATCAGTCTGTAACATCTTTTGTCTTTGTTTCATTGTAATATAATACTAAGTAGCATTAGACTGTGCAGTGGCCAACTGGGACTTCATACTGTGCGTTGCTGTGGGAGAACTTCTCTTTAATGGCCAAAATTTGATAGGAATTTGTCGACACATTGTATGCTCTACTTCCTTTAATTAAGTGAATCAAGAAGCCTGGTTCTTGAGATTGAGTCTTGATGACTCTTGTACATCTGAACTAAAAAGAAAAGAAGAAAACAACATTCCTGTGGGAGAAGAAGGTCCTGTGATAGGTGGTCAGGGGGTTCTAGCTGTGGACACAGAAGCCGGGAGGGCCGAGGTGGGCCCTAAATTAGGGGCGCCCTCTTGTGTCCATTTTATCTATACGTTAAGCTGTGAATTATATTTAGGGCCAGGGTAGAAGGCTGTCGAAACCTTAATGTTAATCTCGTTTATATGCATGCTTACTTTCAGGACAAATTTTTGCATTTCACTCTCTTTCTTACCCTCAATAGCTGATAGTGGAGCTCCTGCATGTGAAATGGGAACTCTACCAGTAAGGCAGTGTCTCCAAAAAATAGTGTAGTGCAATATTTTTTGCAATATTTCTTGCGATGTTTCTTGCAATATTTCTCCAAGATCACCCACTATTCACCTACTAGAGCATTTCCTTTGGCTTAAAATTGAAGAGTGTTCTGATCTGTTTTGCAGAGTGTGTGGTGAATGCTATCCTTTTCACGGCAGTTGTTCTTGCCTTTTATCTGAGTTAAACTTATTAAAGCCTTATTTTCTTTTTTGTTTGGCATGTCTGTAATACAGTCAGTGAAGCTCTCCTAAAGAGATGTTCCTTTCCAAAGGATACCAAAGGACCAGATAATCTTACCCATGTGTAAGCAAGGGGAGACAAACCAAGGGCATTTGGTGGTTCAGAGACTTAGTTTAAGCCCCATTCCTCCACAGGATGGTAAACTGAGAGAGGTATGAGGAGAAAGAAGTGAGTTCTGAGATTGCAGTAAATTTGCATGCAGTCCAGTTTCCACACTGAAAGTCCACACTAAACCTTTCTGGTGGGGTAATATGGACTAAAACTTGGAAAAGTCATCTGCATTCATATTTACATTTCTCCTGTGGGCTGCACCACACACCAATATCAGAGGAGGTTGTTGGCCAGCTGAAAACGTGGATTTAGCATATCTAGGAGCTAGTTTATTAGTGACTGTCTAGAAACCAGTGAGAGTAAAGACACAGAAAACTACTTTCTGATTTGTCTATGGAAACATCCTGATGGTGTGGCCCATAACACCACGTCATTTTGTTGGTGTGACTAGATCTTAGTGTTATAGAATGAGCTGCTCGTAGGTTTTTCCAAGAAAGAACCTTTATTGCCTTATTTTTCTGTGTGCTGTATTAGGTAATTGGTCTTACGTGCTTGACGCAGCAGTTAGAGTAGATCTCCATCCTGCTATCCACTGCACAGAGTTTGCTTATGTTTCTGAGAAACAGAAGGATTGCTTTCCATTTGCTTCTTTTTTTACTCAGTGTAATATTTAATAGTGATGTTACTTGCCCTCAGTCTGGACTGATGAGGTTAATGTGTTCCAAACCACCTCACATGTAGGAAGACAGGGATATCTTTTCTAAGAAATGGTGCTACAGTTTGTGTGGATTTGAGCACAGCCATAGTCTTCTGGATGTTAGAAAAGTTGGGCCCCTTCTTGTGCTACTGCTGGAGAGCCAGAGGAGCTAGCAGGTCCCCATGGTGAAGAGGGATGTAGGGTTGGCTTTTAAGTTACAGAAATGGCTAAGCTGAGTAAATTGTTGCTTGGTTTATGTTTCAAGTAATTTCTGTTAGATACAACCTGGTGGCATGGCTGGCTACCTTCTTCTTTTCCCCTCATAATCGACAACTTACTAGAAATTGCTTCATCTATTGCTTTCAGTCAGGCTGTGGGGAAAAAAACCAAGTGGTAATTTTCAAATATATCAATGGTATTTATCAGATTGTCCTTTCTAACATGGCCTGAAATCTCCGTAGTTTGAGTGAGAAGTTAACCCGCAACTTCATTTAATGAAGTCTGCAGTGATACCATACACTCCCCTTGTTACTGGGTAACACGAAGTTGTATAATGTTTCCTGATCTATCAGTGTTTGAAAGTCCTCTTCAGACCTGGAAACAGGTTCTATATTAAAGCATGGGCATGCTTACTCCAAACTTATTTTTACCAGTTACAGTATGCTTTTCTTTAAGTTACTGGTGTGTCAAAATCTTTCTGTCCTTATTCAGACAAGTAAGTATGTCTCATTAACAAAGAATAAATCTGCATCTTCTTTAAAAACCAAAACTCTCCCCGAAATACATTTGGCTGTGCGTACAAACGTACCTCATACCCAGAAAGGTTCCTCTCAGGCACCTGAATTAACTTACTGCTTTGTGTCTGAGGCTAATACAGGCTCTCAAGCCGGATGCTACAGTCAATCATTTCTAAACTTAGCCTTATTATCTTCAGGTACATTGGGTTTGATTCAGCCTGTGTTGACAGTGTCTCACACATGCATAGTTGCTTATCTTGAGGTTGACAGTACAGATGGTTTTTCCTGCTCAAAGGCAGCGTTAAACAATGCATACTGTATACCTCACCGATGAGACGGGCAAGAGCAAAATCTGTATCTTTCAGCAGCATCTTAGTTATTAAAATTTATAGCTATGCTAGCTATAAGAGAAATAGCTTCCAGGTAGGCAGCTGTGTTCCAGATAACTCTTTGCAGTTGGAAAAAAAGATAAAAGAGAAAAGAAGCAGCGAGATGGATGTGCATTTTCTGGGTAGGTGTAACAGTGTCTGGCTGTTCATTTGAGGAGAGGGTGCGGGGGAAAGATAATAGAAGAAACAGAAGAAAACAGTCACAAATTTTATAAACCATATCATAAAATAAAATATTGAGGGGTGGCTGTAGCACAGACATGGCAAATAGCCAAGTGCTTTTCTGTTACCTTTCGCAGCTTTTTCTACCACGTTTGCGTATTCTGTTTTCTTGTCAAATTCTGAATTTTAAAGCTGTCCCTGCCAGGTGACATGAGAGTGTATGTGTGTGTGTGTGTGTGTGTGTATGTAGAGACACCATTACTATTACAAATTTAGTCTCTAAAAATACAAAGTGATCACTCCGAACTTCATTATGGAACTATTTTATGGAAAGTTTAATCTTGGTGCTTAAAGGTTAGACGATAGTGGGGGGATGATTTAAATTTCTTTTTCTTTCCGTCCATGTGTTTGAAGTTGTGTTTCAACATTCAATACAGTTTGGTCAGAACCAGTGCTCCAGTTGGGAGAGACTTGCAAATGACATTAATGCTTTCCCTTTATCAACCAGTAAGTTGTGCTGGGCAACAGGAGGGGACCCGGTAGATACTTTGGTTAGTAATTGTTCTTTGCACCCCTGGTTATTAGGCAGGGCTTCGTAGAGGTTAACTCAAGGCACAAGAAAAATATAATTCCTCTCCCTGTTTGGTAAATAAAATATGAGAGACTGTGCAAGATCATTTCTTTTTAACCTGAGACCAACAACCAGGTTTTTTTCAACACGGAATCCCAAATGTGGCAGGGTAGACTGCCTGCCTTTTATAATGCACTGTCTGTAACCCACTAAAATAAACAACCTCCAGAGGCTTGACTAGGACGCAACATTCCTGGTTTGTGATGTTTTCCTGCTGGATGGCAAAAATCATGCAAATGGCCAGTGAATCACGGCTTATTCACAGCCGGTGAGTACTCCAAATATGAGATGCGAGTGCTACGAGCCTGTTAGTATGGCTGTTGCAAGTCTATACTTGCATTCAAACCTTGCTGAGAATTCATGCAAGATCAGAAATAATGAAATTATCTTTAAAAAAACCCGATAAATAGGAAAGGTATTGGCTATAGGTTTTTTACAAGAGCCCTCTTCACTGTAATAGTTGATAGTGTATCTAGTAGAGCTTTAAAAAAACAACACATAACACTTTGCTTAACATGCTACAGTGGGATGGAAGACACTTCATCATAAAGCTTTTGCATAAATGGTGGTAATTAGTGTTGTCTTGACACTAGAGATCAGTTGCAGCATTTCTAATTTCTGCATGTCTACCTTGGCAGCTTTAAAAATTTAATATAGTTTTTAATACATAATAAGTATTTTGTTATAGTTCACACACCTTGAGGTTAAGATGACATAAATTTAAAAAGTAAGGTTACCATGGAGGGCGCTGTGTGTTTAAGTTGTGGATATTACTTTCAGCCTTAAGATTTGTAATTTATTTTATCATCTTCTTTTGCAGAGATGAGAAGAACAAGGGGGAAATGCAGAAGCCACCTTCAAAACTCTTGACATTTTACTTAGATCTTTTGGGTTTGGAAATCACATAGGAGACTGTTTTCTCTGAACTCAACTACCCTTAATATTCATCTTGGCTGTTCTTCAGACAGTTGAAATCTTCCTTAATTATGAAATCAGTGATGGGCAGGTGATTGCTATAATAAGTAGTTTCAGATGTATTTAAAGATATTCCAGATGTTGTATGAATGTTACACATTGCCATGCTTCACTAGGTTACATCTCTAAACTTCATTGTGTAAATATTAGAAGCAGGATTTTGTTCAATAAAACATACTATGCACATGTTGTCTCTTGGTTTTGTTATTGTTTTGGGAAAACCCAAATAATTTATTTGAATTTGACTCTGTTTTCAACAAAATACAGTCTATGTGTCTGGTCTGGCTGACACCTCCTTTAACCAGTGTCATTCGCTGTCTTTCAGTTGAGTGGCTTAATGTAAAACAGTCCCAAACACTCGTTTCCTTTCTGCAAGGGAATTGAAAACACCATTTTTCTCGAGAAGGGAGGAGATATTTTTTTGTTGCTATAGGTGAGAGGCTCCATTGGCACATCTTTGCTGCAATGTCTTTGTTTAGTTATTTTTCCTCTAGAAATGGAATGTGTCTGCTGCTAAACGGTTGTGCAAAATGTGCCAATTTGTCGAAAAAAGGTAACAGTACCCTGACATATTCATGCCAGTGGTGGGAGAAGAGGCAGAGCACATACCATTTTCTGTTGGTGAGGACACAGAAATACAAAATTACCCAAAAGTCTCTACTATAAAATTAAACCTGAATGTTTATTTTTCCTGTGCCAACAATAAAGGGCACTGAACATCCTGAAGTGCAAAAAGCAGTCCAGCCTTTCAGACCGAGAGCTTCTGCGCGCAGTGGAGGTTTGCTAAATTTTTAATAATGCCCTTCTTTTCCATATGACAAGCCAAGGACACAGCAAAGATGCTGTGAAAATTATCCTCTCTTGTCCTACATTCCAGGACTCTGCTGCTCAAAGGGCAGCAGATCTTCTTCCAGCACAGTAGTTTCAAAGCTTATTACTGAATTCCTTTGGTACCAGCTCTGCTCATTTTTCCACCACCTAAATTAAGTGTGAATTCAGCAGTTCCTAGTCTTTTTGGTTGCTTTCCTCTCTGTACAAATCAATCTCATGCTGCGTTGCTTCTTATTATGTGGGGGAAGGCAGGGAGGGGATGGGAAGATGTATGCCGGTAGCCAGATAACCGCATTTCCATTATTATTCAGGGGGATCTTTCAGGGAGGAAGAAGAATGTCCTTGTACACAAACCTGCTCAGAGCAGTCCTCAAGGTGACTGCTGAAGCACCCCAGGGAGGAAGCTCAGGAGGATAACTTCACTCCGAATGTCAGGGCATATTGCCCATCCCTCCCTATGTTCCTCTGTCACCCATTCTGATGATGTGGGGGGTTGTTAATTGGGCAGATCCACTGAAATCCAAGGGAAACCTGGCTTTTGGGACAACACCCTTGATTATGGGTGACGAGGTGCCCGCGCCCGCATCTCAGTGATGTACTTCTCAGGGCTTCTAGGTAACTCGCATCTCACTCTCCCAAACCTCAGGAGCAATCTCTGTAGTGTGGTTCGTTGTTTGTAACTGGGGGCGATGATTGCCCTCCAGCAGAACTCGATTCAAAAAGCCACGTTCAAAGGACTTGTACAGATGGAAGGTGCTAAATAATAGTCTTTTCAGGTCCTACTACCATTGTGTGTATGATCCCGCGTCCATCATTCACACATTCCCCACAGAATCCCACAACTGAAAATGGAGCTATTTGTTAATGTTTCTAATCAAAATGACGTCATTAGTCAAGTCTTCTGTCTGTAAGTCTCCTTTAAATGCCGTGTAGAGCATTTTTTTATTGTTTTAAATAAGATAGATGCATTATGTATTTTATATTTGTTGTGCTGGATGGAAACTATTTTGGTTTTATGAAGAAAAATGGTTTTAAAAATTATTTCTCTCTTTGTAGAAAATCAATAGATATTTTAGCAACTGTCGTCTTAAAATGTACTGTTACTATTCCAAAGCATATGAAATAGGTAGAATTTTAGTACTGCCATAATGAAATGTGCTTTGGTAATTAATAGCCTTAATACTGCATACTTTGTATTTGTGGTTTGCGTAGATAAAAACAGTTTGTCATTTAGTGCAGAGCTTAAGTTCAAGTTGTGTGTATGGAAATATAGAATAATACATTTCTTAATAAACACGTAGAAAGTATTTGTTCTTAGCGTGGACTACTGCAATCCTGTTGAGGGGCAGGTTTTGTATTTTCAGTGAGTGGTGATGTGTCATTTTTTAACAGTATTAAAAATGTTCTTTTCTCCTGTGTTTTGGATAATAGAATATTTTTTCCCCCTGGCAAAGACAATTAATGTTCTATAATAGGTGCTGCTCCCCAAAGCCTGCCTAGATGGCAGTATCCACTCACGTAACCTGTGCTCAAGGATGGCGGCTGCTTCAAGTGCGTGTTATGGAAAAATGACTTATAGTTCTAAATTGGGCAGGAAGGTGTATGCTGTTACATACAAATAACTGTGTCTCATTAAATTCCGTAATAATATAATCCAAAGACAAGTCATATTTTCTGTTTTTTAACTGCTTAGATCTCTTAATTAGATTAATTAGAGTATGCAAAAAAAGTGTAGAGGAATATTCTCAGATTTAACCTGGGCAGTGGTTGTTTCACTCTAAGTAACTCCTTCTAAAGCAAAAATCATGTCAGTACTTCTTGCTGATAGTCCAGAAAATTAGTAATTTATCTAGTCATGCTCATTTAACACTAATTGCTGGAAATACTTATGGTACACAGTTTAATTCTGCATCCTGAGATTGGAATTCAAGACATACACAGCCTTCATGGGATCCCAGATTTATTAACTGCAGATGAAAGACTTGTATACTCTTCTTCTGTCGTCTAGCTCAGTTAAGGCTGTAGTGCTGTACCAACCTTGCTGTAATAAGCAGTGCACAATTAATAAAATTATATAAAAATTGGATTTAAATCATTAGAGGTATTTTCCCTCGTGGAAGTGCACGTGTTTGTAAGAGGCTTAGCCAGTAGTACGTTCTCACTGCTGTAGCCAGGAGCCTTGACACAATGACCTTCAGCTCCTACGGTCTGATAATCAATTCTGAGCTCATGAATCTTTTCAGACGGCTCTCTCGCTCCCGTAGCTGAAAAAGCGGTGTTCCCGGTGCACTGGTATATTGCAGAAGCTCTGTTCTAGCCACATAACTTCAGAGGCAGCAACTGAAAGGAATCCATTCAGCAAGCTGGCAGAGATTGTTATCACAGCAGCTCACGGGGTTCAGTGAGCATTATATGTTCATAACAGAATAAGCTGACGCAGTCTGTAAGCTCTGCCAGATTTCAGTAGACCCGAAAGAAGGAGGCAATTCTTTTGTAGCTCTTTTGCTGCCTAGCTGCTCTGCGAGATACGTGTTCGCTAGATATGGGAGACGTACATCTGACTTCAGTATAAACAAGATTTTCAGAACTTAATTCGGTTGCTTGTGCTTTGGCATCGAGTACCATTTGAGACACCCTGGGGTGCCCTGCGTGGTCTCCACATCTCCAGCTTCTGCTTCCACAGGTCCTATGTGACATCTACCAACCCCGTGTGTACCTTGGGTGCCTTAGGGCATCTCAAATGGCACTAGATGCCTGCGTTCAGGCATCTAAATGGAGCCCTTTGTTTTCTGGGGCTTGGATAGCTGATGTCTGACTATTTTTCTGTGACCTTGCATAAAATGCTAGCACTGAGATTGGTGCGTGCCTCAATTTTCAAAATAAATTGCTCAAATCCTCAGTAAGTACATAAAGTGGGCTACATTGACATGTTGTGTGTGTGAGTGTGAAAGAAAGGATTGACTCCTGGGTGATGGGCTGATGCTGAAGTGGGCAGTTAGTTCCTTGAGGGGAATAATTTAGAGCAAAACCCCAGCCTTATAAACGTCCCCTGGCCGGAGTTCGTTGCTGCAGCTCACAGGGTTTCTGATGAATATCTGAAGATAGCGTGTGGGCAGGACCTGGTTCAAGTTCAGCAAAGCCATGAGCAACGGCGGTGAGTTAATGGGAGTTGAGGGAGCTGCGGTCCCCTTGCTTCCCACAGGATCTGTGTGTGGGATTCACCTCAAGATTAAGCCACCTACATTTAGGTGTCGAGATATAGGTGTGTAGGGCCGAGCAGAGCAGTGGAGCTAGCTGGTAAGTGCCTTTGCTGTAATCTGACTCATTCTGTAGGCTGAGCTGACTCTACTGACTGCCTCAGGTAAGTTGTCCATGCACAGTGCCACATGAGATGCTGTAAGGTCTCCTGCCTGGCCTTCGGCTGCTAGTTTAGAAGGGTTCAGATCTCCCATCAGTCCTCAGTCATATCTGCTAGGTCAGGTCTATCTCACACGGCCCAAGACACCTCAGGCATCGTTGCTAGATGCTTGTGTGGGCAACAGGATCTGATTCTCCAGTGGCTGTGACTATCATGGGATCACAGCCCAAATGCAGACCTCAGATGCTTAACTTCAGACGAAATTGCCCAATCTGTGCTTTTGACAGAAGTGAGAGCGGAGAAGCGGCACATGAAATGTTCGGTGGATGCTGGGACCACGCACTGACTGGTGCAAGAAGCTGGGAGAAGACGGTCTGTCCCTCAGCCCAACTGCTACAACCAGCGGTGGCCCAGCCTGTTCTTAACATCACGTTAATCAGCCCCAGCCCTCTAACAAAAAGGACCGAGCCTCCCGATTAACAGTGCTGATTAAATTGATCATCAGCCGAATTTTATATGACAAGAGTAACACTGAATCAGTCCCAGCTTTGGGTTTATGTTACTTGCTTTGAAATTGTTTTGTGGTCTTTGGTTGTATTTTTAAACCTTATTTTTGCCTATCTTGGAGGAAAAGAAATAAGCCAAAATAGTTGCACGACATTATGAGTAGAAACTAGCGTCTGCTCTTGCTCATGTAGGTCTGCGGATAAGTATTCTAGAACTGACAGTAATGTGCCACCAGTGCTTGAGAAGGACTCCCTGTTGATTCCTGTGTCTAATGAATTACTTTTATATGATAATTAAATCATTCCTGTTTACTTGCACTCTGTTTGCTTGCAGCTGAGTACTTGCTGAAAACAGAAATTGCCTGAATTTATGATGCCTGTGGCTGCACTCTTCCTGCAGCGTTTGTGAGCTCTCCCGTGCCTGAGCCACTGCTCATTCCAGCTCCGTGCTGTCTCGGGCAGTTTTGAGGGAAGCGACCTGGGCTGCAGGTAGATGCTTTCTTTCCAGTCTTTCCACCACAGCCCTTGCCGGCACCCCCCTTAGCCTGGGCGATGAAGCAGCGCAGATGAGCAAGGTTGTTCTCCCTGTGGGCAAAGCCTCTCCGGTTAGCTCTTGCTACGGGTTTGTTCCTCTCCTGCCTGACCTGGACTTGTCCTGCCTTTTCCAGGGGAAAACCTGGAGGACAAGGGAGATGGTGGAGGTGTGGGGCTGCTCTGGTGGGGCAACGAAGCTGGTGAGGGGTCTGGAGAACAAGTCTTATGAGGAGCGGCTGAGGGAGCTGGGGTTGTTTAGTCCAGAGAAAAGGAGGCTGAGGGGAGACCTTATCGATCTCTACAACTGCCTGAAAGGAGGTGGGGGTCGGTCTCTTCTCCCAAGTAACAGGTGATCAGACAAGAGGAAACGGCCTCAAGCTGCACCAGGGGAGGTTTAGACTGGATATTAGGAAAAATTTTTACACTGAAAGGGTTATGAAGCATTGGAACAGGCTGCCCAGGGAAGTGGTTGAGTCACCATCCCTGGAGGCATTTAAAAGATGGGTAGACATAGTGCTTAGAGATATGGTTTAGTGGTGGTTTTGTCAGTGTTAGGTTGGTGGTTGGACTCGATGATCTGAAAGGTCCCTTCCAACCTAGGCAATTCTATGATTCTATGACGGCGACCATCAAGGGCTTGGAGAAGCAGCCTGTGCGAGGGCAGGCGATGGCAGTGCGGGCAGCAGCCGGTGCACAGACCCAGCGGTGCCTCCCTCCCTCCGGCCGCTGAGTCGGAGCAGTTTGGTACCCGACAGGCAGGAAATAAGCTGTGACAGGAGACAAACGGAGGAGCCAGCTCCCCCCTGTGAGCCGTGGGACGGGGGCTGGCTGGCCTGGAGCAGCACGTCCAGGCGGTCGGTCTCAGTGGCAGGTGGGATGCGGTTGTGCAGAGGAGGCGTTAGGGAGAGGCCGTTGTTCAGTCAGGACCTGGGACCTGACAGGAGGCACCACGTGACCCTGAGCCTGCCTATGTCTGCAGGGCAGCGCCTCGGCTTTCCATGAGCTCAGATAGCTCAGCTACCTCACACTCTTTATTTGCTAATCCAGGGTTTTGCAGGAAGGGGGCCAACCCAGATACGTTTAAAATTTTGGGCTGGTTTGTGCAGAAGACAGGGGGAAGGTGCCTTCAGCAGGACCCATGGCTGCAACGCCACCTCTGCCACCCAGCCTGGTGCAGGGCAGTGCCTCAAGTCAAAGCAGAAGACTCTTGAGGGGTATGCGTCACATATCAGTGTGTTTTGGCATAATTTTTTTATCCCATAAAAGACAGGAAGATCACATCCGCTGCGATGATAAAGCTCTAATGCCTGATGGCTTGACCTCGGGATTTTCGAAGAAGCCTCTTCAGAGAGCAACGAGGCAGTGGAGGAACAAAGGGCAGCCTTGTTCAATGGCTTCATGGCAGCTCATGTTGTTACCCACCAGTACGGTGTGTTATTCACAAAGCACAATTTAACTTGGGAAGGAAAGTGTGAGCATGTTGCCATTCAAATGTTAATTCATGGAGAAAAAAAGGAACGAGGACAAGGTTAGAGTAACCATAGCTGTTATTCCTTTACAATGATTTTTTCTTGTTGCCCACCTCCCATCTCTTCAGTACGGATTTCCCCTCCCTTTTTGCCAACAGCCTAGCTACTTATTCTACTGCAACACTTTTAAGCTTTTGAAGTGACTTTTGTCTCGCCTGTAATAAAAACCAATGTACAGGTTATTGAGCTGTTTCTCATTTGGTGTTTGTCACACTTGAGTTAGAGTTGGTTGAAGCCAAGGCAAGCGGGCGCTGAGCTGCCTTGCAGAGCACCGATGGTCTGAAGCTGTTGCTTTCTCCTGCGGTCCTTTCCTTCCCGGCTTTGCGCCACGCCACAGCCAGCCCACGGCTTCCCCGGCTGTGGGGAGGTTTCGCTGCCCCCAGGCAGGGGCTGGGGCTGAGCTGGGGGAGGTGATGGAGCAGGCAGTTTTGGTGACTTACGTCTGTTCACCACTCAGGACCGTCAAGAGGGTGGAACACCCTCTTGGGCTGTGACAGGGGTGTCGTCACACGCATGGCGTGAGCCTTTGGGAGATGGCTAATTAACTTTCAGCGGAGAACCTGTAATTCATCTTGTGTTAGGAGCAGTGATGCCGCTGAGAGTTTTTGCTGCTGGCTTGGCTAGCTGAGCCCTGCGCTACCACAGCGCTGCGGGTTAAGTGACGCCCGGCGCAAATGTGTCTGGGTTTCTGCTGCTGCTGCACCAGCTCGGTCTCCTCAGGCTGATGCTGCCTCTGCTCTTGCAAAGCTCTTTTGTGGCGGTGCAGGATCTGCCTGTGTCCAGCCTGCTGTTTTGGGGAGGAGGATGTTCACGTTATTGCTACGGCTAAAATGATCTCGGTGGAGCACGGCTGCAAAAGCAAACTGGTGTTTGTGTGTGTCTCTGTAACTACACACACTCACTGAAATGAGTGAGGCTGCTCTTGGTTGAATCCGGCTCCGTGACACCGTTGTTTAAAGTACTTTTCCCAATGAATTTGATTAATTTTATTTTTAAGGACAAGCAATCCTTGCGTTTCAGTCATTTCCTTCCACTATGCTGGCAACATCTGTCCGTATCCGTAGATGAAAGCTTATGAACCTTCATCTACGTATGAAATATAGGGCCATTTTCTAAGCAGGCTCTTTTGATTTATTCGCTTATTTTTCAACCAGGGGGAGCAGTTAAATTCAAGTGGGCTTTGTTCTTTTATTACTTATTTATGAAGCTCTCTAATCCTTTCATTAACTCTGAGGCTACGCTGAGAAATCTGCTGGGCAAGCCTCGCTGCGGTCCCTTGCATCGAGGTGAGTTATGGCTGCGAACACATTCCCTGCCAGGGAACTGAGAGACCGGACGCTGCGTCTGAGAAATAAAGTCACGAATATATTGTCCTGTGTCATAGAATCATTGAATGGTTTGGGTTGGAAGGGACCTTAAAGATCATCTAGTTCCAACCCCGCTGCCATATCCTGTACACCTGGAAAACATTAGTGCTTGCCGCCTCGTCAGCAGAACCCGACCGTGCCAGCTGAGATGACAACAGGGCTTGTGCAGGACCGGCCACCCCTCAGCGCATCCCTCCGGCTTGGGGAAGGTGCCGAGGGCTGCGGGCTGGCAGGAGCACCAGATCAGAATTGTCCCATATGCATCTGCATGCGAATAAGTGGTTCAGGTCTGAGCCACCGCCACCAGCTAAATGTGGTGCTTGCCGAGGCTGGACAAAATTTCCCTGCTCTGCCAACGTGCTGTGCATCCTCACACAGCGAGCCGCTCGGGTAGAATGATTTCAGGCTCTTGTTCGCACGTAAACCCTCTTTTCTTTCCAGGGCTGTTGAACTGTGTGGGTGGCAACCCTTTCGGCTTCACCAGCTGGTCGTTTCCTCTGCCCACAGTGGAAACAATTAGGTGGCCCTCTGCCCCAAGACGGAGGCTCCTCGCTTTGTAATTTGCCAGCCCCACCACGACGGGAGCAGACCATGCCCAGTTGTATGGCACATGGCTCTTGAGGCAGCATCCCAAACCGGAGCTCAACCCTGGAGGCTGCTAATGATGCGGAGGTGAAGGGTGAGCTCAACTGGGCCGGTCTGGGGCTATTTATACACTCCTGATCGGTTTGATCAAGAATCATTGGCAATGGAGATCTGTGGCGTCGGCCCCATCCAGCTGGTGCAGAAGTGCATGAACTTTGGGCTGGTGGAGCAATGACTACTGGCTGCGCGTGTGTGTTATATATACACTTTGGTGAAGAGCATACTCGAGATACTTGAGGATCTTGGAGGAAAAAAACCCTAACAAAACACTGCTCATACATTTTTAAGAGGCTGTATATAGTACGGCACTCTAGCTGTGTCCCATTATCTGAAATGAGATGTTCAGAAACATCTCAGACAAGAAACAAGAAAGTGACAAAATGTGGTGAAGGCTATAAATCATAAACTACAAAGCAAGCCCACATCTTTCAACAAAAGCTGCTTTATTCAGGCAAGGAAGTGCACTTAGGCGTAACTTTAAATAGCATGCATCAGAAAAACTCTCTCAAATTCTATATAATTTGACATAATTAAATGTAGGTATTTCATCCTACTACAATTTACTGCCTTGCCCCTTGTGCCTACAATGTTGATATTCATCATAGATTCGAGCAGTTTATTTCAGTGAAAGCTAACCCGCACTTGCAGAGCCCAGAGTATAATTATCCTACTCCAAAGTGCCAGTCACGGTTCCCTCCGTTGCCCGTCCGAGTGCCGTCAGAGCCAGCCTGGGCCAGAGAGATGTTCTCAGCCCGGCGGATGCAGGCGCGTGTGGGCAGATCCCTGAGCAAGCTGCCGCCCGCCCGGTGTCCCTGTCTTCCTTCTGGACTCCTGTTTTCAAGACTGCTCCGTTTTCCTCCTCGTTTTTCTCCTCTTGTCCCCAGCGTAAATTCAATCTGCCTTTTGACTGCCAAGATCTGTGGGCGTCACGTTTCTATGAGAAAAAACATTGTTTCAGGCAGTATAAACGTGAGGAGAAAGTCCTGAAAGACATTTTTGGTCCTGGCTGTTATCTTCAAACCAGGAAGAGCCCCATCATGGCAGCCGTGAGATGGACAGATGGACCACGGGGCTGTGTGTCGGGCTTCTCCTGGACCGGAGAACTGTCGGGGCTTGGTGCAGGACCTCACAGGGCTGGGATGTTAAACACGGAAATAAACCAGCCATGGGCATGCACCAGGGGCCCCAGCTCCAGCACGCACCCAGAAAGAGCTGCCAGCCCATGAAACAGTGCGAATTTATCCAGCCCAAACAGCGGTCCCCGGGTTACTTGCTGTTACTGGTGCAATGCCACTGGAAATGTTGTGGGACACGCAATGGGCAGGGTGAGATCCTCACCTACCCCCACAGCCAGGGGTCTGTGGCAGGGGGAGGCACAGGGACTACCAGGGAACAGGGACACCAGGAGCTTCTCCCTCAGCGCTGGCAGCACGATCACCTTAAAAACTACCTCATCACTTGCATTTCTAGCTCGAGCTTACCAGGGTACTGTCAGTAAACGCTGTATACTGATACTTATCTGTCTTATATCTTTATCAGGGAGTGTAATGATAGGACGAGGGGTAACGGTTTCAAACTGAAAAAGGGGAGATTCAGATTAGATATTAGGAAGAAATTCTTTACTGTGAGGGTGGTGAGACACTGGAACAGGCTTCCCAGAGAAGTTGTGGCTGCCCCATCCCTGGAGGTGTTCAAGGCCAGGCTGGATGGAGCTTTGAGCAGCCTGGTCTGGTGGGAGGTGTCCCTGCCCATGGCAGGGGGTTGGAACTGGATGATCTTTAAGGTCCCTTCCAACCCGAACTGTTCTATGATTCTGTATATACTCAGCATGGTATATAACATCAGACTGACTATATTTTTTGCTGGGATGGAGTCTGCACCTATTACCAAGGCTCAGTTTAATTCCTTTGCTTACCCTTTCCTTGCTTATTATGTTGTTGTTCGAAGGCAAAAAACGACCAAGAGGCTTCTCCAGTCATTTATGTGGAGAACATCTAAAAATTTATCTAGCAGTGAACTAAATTAATTCTTTGATGTGGACTTGACAACCAGATCTCTGTTTAAAAGAAAGAAGTTGGTTTAATCTCTGCTCTATCAGGCAGAACACCACCGCCCCCCCTCCATTTTTTTCGCTATCATGGTTTTTTTACTTTTGTAAATGTTTTTTGTCCTCTTCCGTTTACTTGTGTGAAAAAATACACCTGAGAGAAAAGTGCCAAGTTTCTGCCAGTGTGCCAAATGCCAGAGATTCACCCAGGTAAATGCATTGGAAGAGAGGGATTACGCTTTGGTTTGTGTGCTGGGATCTGGTTTTAGCTCCAGAGGCTTATGGCAGGGCTTGAAGCAATGGTAGCTAAAAATACTTTCATGCAGATGTAAGATTTCCAAATGGACACAATTTCTTTAACAGAAAAACCTGTTTAAACAAAGCCCTTGATGTACTTTTTTCTTGCCGCTGCCTCTCAGGCTTGGCCGCCCTCAGCTTGCAGCGTAGGTACAGCTAAAGACGATGAAAAACATGCAAGAAAGTGTGATGGGGGTTAGCTTGCATGTTTAGCCATTCCCTAAGCAACACTGGCCGGGCTTTCAGGGAGGGATTACCATATCCATACATTTCTATTTTTACATCCTGCAGCAAACATGTCATTACCACTGAACTGAGAAACGAAACTTCAAGCATCGCCTCTCGCGCACCAGAGGAAACCAGTGCCAGGAGCCCAGCCGAGGGGGTTTGCAGCGTGTCGGCCCTGGAAGCAGTGGTGGGGATGGGACGGGATCCGATGGGGATGCTCGACCCAGGGGAGCTTGCTCTCGCTCGGCCCCGAGGGACCCTCAGCCTCCCCCTGATGCGTGTCCCAGCACGGGAAGGCTCCCAGCGTGAAAATCAGAGCCGGTTCCTTGTTTTCCATGTCTTCAAGGGGAAGCCGTGGGCCGGCACCTGGACCCAAACCTGCTGGCACCTTCAGAGACAAATGACTTCTACCAAGCCCTTTGCAAGTTTTCCGGTTTACAGCTAGTACACAGGGCAGTGGTTTCACTGCACGATTCAGCTACTAGGATTAAAGTGTCAAGAGCGCTACTGAGCTTTGAAAATAATAATCATAATTAAAACCCCCCAAATTTTTCCTATTGCATGAACATGCCAAAAGATACAGAAAATCCATGGAAAGATAGATGGATTTTTCATTTTGGCAGATCCCATAAGATTAATACATTTGCTGAAAAGCCCTTTTGCAAGCAGTATTTATGCCAAGCATTCCCTTCTGAAGCTCACAAAATATCTGAAAGTATTAAAAAAATCCAAGTTCAGTACCTGTATAGCTTCCAGTTATAATAAAGTCAGTCATGTGGCAGGTATGATTGGACTGATCTTTTGTAGCATTTCGGGGTTGTTTACATATTTGAAGTTTTCTAATTCAGATCCCTGTGCCAGAAACATGTAGCAACCTTTTCACACTGGAATTTTTTTGAAGTATTATTTTTCAGTGTGTTCTCCCACAATCCCACTTTGCATTTTGATGCAAACTGAGAAAGGCAATAAATTCAAGGTAAAACAGGTGCTCCAGGCGTGATCCTCAACGCAAATGTTTGCTGAGGTCAGCTGTCCTGTACAAAACATACCAGCTTGAGACCTCCTCGGGGCAAAATCATGTTCTTGGAAATGTGCTGCAAGTTAACGAGAAAGCAGCAGTTGGTCCCAGAGGGGCGTCTTCTGCAGCAGAGAGCCTTGTGGCTTGGCCAGGCCAGAGGCACATATGCTAACTGCAATAATAATAACTGGGAACGTCTTGGTTACCTGCTTAATTCCAGTGAGATCTCCAACCAGCAAGACAAGCTTGGATCTATAGGAAGGGACAGTGGCTGCCGATGGGGGTAGGTGAGAAGGCCTCAGAGACAGGAGGTCAGGTATGGAGCAAATACAGATGCTGGCAGAGACTACAGAAATGCACTGGAGAGACGGGGCCAACCATGAGCTGTACCACCTTGGCAATGGTCTCCCCATAGTTGTGGTGGTTTGGGAAGAGCCCAGGGAAGGCTATAGCACCTGGGAGATGTGAGAGGAAAGAGAAAATCACAACTGCAACGCTGAGGCAAAGGTGAACGTGGTGTAAAATCCCATCCCAAAACCAGCAGCTTGGTTTAAGGCGATGACAGAAATTTGGCAAAGGTGATGGAAATTGCCACTTCTTTTAGCGATATGGTTTTGTGATGGTTTTTTCCAGTGTTAGGTTGATGGTTGGGCTCAATGATCTGAAAGGTCCCTTCCAACCTAGACAATTCTACGATTCCATGATTCTTTTTTTTTGTGTGGGCTAAGGGATGCCTCAGGCAGCAGCGCTGGGCTGGTGTTTGCTGGTGGCAGGACCCCTGGTGAGCAGACACCTTGCAGCACCTACTCCTGGCACAGAGGCAAAGGTGCCAAGCAGTGTCCGACATGGGAAGGACGCCTGGATAAGCATGGTTTGCTTTTTGCTGGAGGAGAACAGCAGATGCAGCTCAACAAGAGGCAGTAAAGGTCAGTAGTGCTGAGGAATTTTGTTTCTTTTGTAAGCCCGTACTGGTACGGCAACAACGAAAAGGCCAGGGGAAAGGTCGAGGAGAGAAGCTGGAGAAAACCCTTCAACAGGTAAAACATTGAAGCAGCAAAGTGCCAACACTGTGTTTTCTGGTGGTAATAAATATGGATGGTAAGAGTTAAAACTGTTCACTTTGTGTCTTGATGTTGACAAAAGACAAGAGCTGAGAGAACATGCTGGGTTACGGGTCTGGAAATGTCTGAGAGAGCTGGACCACAGCCTGTAAGCTATGGTAGGAAAGCTGGTTAGGTCAGGCACACAGTGAAGTGGAAAGCTGGCAGGGTCCTGGGGCCAACATGGGTCCAGAAAATGTTTGGGAAGAGAGGCCATGAATGACAAAGAGCATTGTGTCAACAAAAACGTTAACAAAGACCTAAATGAGCTGAAGATCAGCTGGGTGGGAAGAAGTAGATGAAAGGGCCAACGGCTGCGGTTTTGGAGAAATCATCTGCTGGATTTATGAGTCACAGAGACCAAAACCAGATAGGAACAAGAACTGGGCAGTCACAGTTATGGCCTGCTTGGTCTGGGGATGAACGACTAATTCATTTTGCATGCACTGTATTGCTGATTCCCTCCATATTTGAATTGAAAAAATAGGGCTTTTTACACCCAGAAAAATGAGTAACGCTTGTGAGCTTAATTCATACCACTTGTGTCGCTGCTTCTGTGAATCTGGTGGCCAGCAATTTTAAGTGTACGTGGGAACCTCGGGCTGTTCCCTTGCTTTCATTTCATCTGTTTACTACGCTTATGGCGGGACACTGGAGGTGGTGATGAGCATTGCAAAACTGGGTTGCTTTTGCTGGATCCCACGGCATTACAGCTCCAGCTACTTTCCTTTCCCATGAAGCCACTGCCTCCTGCATGCTGTGGTGCAGAGCTTTCTGTCCCAGAGCGATAGCTGGAGAGGTGACAGCTGTCACGCACCCATGGCCAGATGTGTGCACATGGCTACATCCCTATCTGTAATAAAATGGGATGCAACAAGTTATAAACTGCTTTTTTTTATGATGTGCCAGGCTTGCTTGGAGCCTCGTTGAGGATGAGCCTTTTCTGTCACATTCCTGAGAGTTTGGGGAAAGATTTCTGAGGGCCTTTTATGGGGTGTTGCTGAAGGCCACCATGATACACTAATTTAAGTATGTGACACTTGACTGTTTCTCAGTCACTAATAGCTTCATGGTGCATGGGGAAGCCAGCATGACTGATGGATCTGGTGTTTTCCATCACTCCTGATGCTCATTGACTTAAAGGGGGAGGTGTCTGATGTACTGTTTTCCTTCTATTGGTGTAGATAGTGGCATATTGCATCTTGTGGTTGTCATTTCATCACATTTCTGTGTGCAGCTCTGGAGTCCTCAGCACAAGAAGGACATCGACCTTTTGGAGCAGGTCCAGAGGAGGGCCACAGAGATGATCAGAGGGCTGGAGCACCTCTCCTATGAGGACAGGCTGAGAGAGTTGGGGTTGTTCAGCCTGGAGAAGAGAAGGCTCCAGGGAGACCTTATAGCAGCCTTCCAGTACCTAAGGGGGCCTACAGGAAAGCTGGGGAGGGGCTGTTTGCAAGGGCGTGTAGTGATAGGACGAGGGGCAATGGTTCTAAACTAGGGCAGAGTAGGTTTAGGTTAGACATTAGGAAGAAGTTCTCTACAATGAGGGTGGTGAGGCACTGGCAGAGGTTGCCCAGAGAGGTAGTGGAGGCCCCATCCCTGGAGACATTCAAGGCCAGGCTTGATGAGGCTCTGAGCAACCTGATCTAGTTGAAGAAGTCCCTGCTTACTGCAGGGGGGTTGGGCTAGATGACCTTTAGAAGTCCCTTCCAACCCAACACATTCTGTGATTCTATGATTCTATAACAACAACCACCACCGTGGTAAGCCTACGTACAGTACACATAGGAAGACCAGTGGAAGAAGAAACAGTAACGGTGAGTTACCTCGGCTCAGTTTCTACATCCCTAGTTCACAAATTCAGGATTTTCCCCAGCAGACAGATCAGAAACTCTTGTCAAAATGTCTTTTACCTATAGGAAGAGGTCAGATCTGTTTTTACCCTGAACGAAACTTTGGCACAGTCAGTCATGAGAAGTTCCTGGTTATTGTAGTCCCAGAAAAATAAGGCACATGGTCCCTTCACAGGTCATTTCAAATAGTTCAGCTTTTCTCTAGAAAGGTAGTTTCCTTTTCAATTGTCATCCCAAAGCAACGCTAAGAATGTGGTCGAGAAATGGTATGACATAAAACTTGGACCGACTTCAAAATAAGTTCTAAATGTGTTTTCTGCATAATCATCTCTGCTTAGACCTAGACCTATTTTTTTTTTCCAAAACGCTGATGGCAGTTCAGAGACCACAATACATCTCTTCACAAGTGCAGTAAGCTCCCGGCCCACAACTTCCCAGAGTCTGTCCAGTCACTTCCTTACGCAAATCCCATCAAAGATGCCCATAGCTCACCAAAGAGCTCCGTTTTGGTTATGTTTTCATAATTATGCAAAAGGCACAGGATATGTCTCTCTCCAAGCACACTTATTTTTCTCCATATCAAAGACACTTGTTCCCTTGTTCAGATCAAAGACACTTCTCAGTGTTAGAAGTTTCTTACATGAAGAACTAAGCCAAACAATTACAGCATGCTTGCTTGATACCTTTATCAAACCATACCTCAGAATGTTCATTGCTTTTTACTTTGTGCTCTCTCTGCCGTGCTGACTTTTTGCTTGTTTTCTTGTAGCCTCAGAGGCACAGGAAAGCTGGCACCAGGCACCGCAGCAGCTTCAGTGTTCCAGTTGTAATGCGGCCCTTTTCTTAGTTTTTTTGTGTCATAAAGTGCTTGGGTACGTATTCCAGAATGCTAAAAAAGGTATTTAAAACTGGATTATGGGCTCCCATAGAGAATTATATTAACGAGAAAAGAGACTAAGTGCCCAGCCAGGTGGATGCAGCAGGTGATGGGGAGCTCCAGGGGACTGTTTCTTACAGCACTTGGGCATATTCCTTGGAGTAATTGCCTCTACGCCCTAGAAATTGCTCTGAGTGTCAGACTGTCACAAGACTGTCCTTTGCTATTTTCTAATTTGTAAGAAAGCTCCGATAACATTGGTTAAGGAAAAAAAGAAGCAAGTGGGGTTGGCTGGCTTGGTTCTTTCAGTGGAACCTGCCCAAAATATACAGAGACACTGGTTTCAGCGCCATGGTCCAGTGAATCAAGCAAGGCCAAGCGTATATTCCCTCCCAGCACTTTCCTTACCAAGTGAGGACAGCGGAGAGGGGATGGGGTCTCACAGAGCAGCAAAGTAACTCTGATGTCCCCGAGCCTTCAGAAAATCTTTTGTGCCTTCAGAAAGGCAGGGTGCCCGCGAGCAAAAGGCTCAGACCTGGGGAAGACAGGTTTGAGCCTCTTCATTATTGTCGGCTCCTGGCGAGAGAGCCAAAAGAGAGGAGGTGCCTTTCCCTCCCTTTCCGTACCATGGTGCCCACAGACACTTTTCACAAAACATCCCAGTGGATAAAGCCCCAAAAGTTAAGTATGAAGTGGGTGTTGATCATGGGACTGCTAAATGTACAACACGAAGCGAGGCGTGAGGCGCGCTGGACTCCTTGTGCCTCTCGAGCAGCCACAGCAACTGAGCCTAGCTGCAGGAGAGCTACCAGCTGCAGGGAAAATGTGGGCTAAAAAGATCTAGTCAAATTTTAGGATGAGACAGGCAACAGCTTCTCAGTAAAGATGGGAAGCATTAGCACCGCTGTGCAAGGCTTTATGTATGATTTTGTTTAGAAAACTGTTTCCAGCTCTGATCAGCTGTGTTTTAATAAGAGATAAACTGGAACAGATGTGGTGAAAGGCTCTAAGGGTGACCAAGGCAGTGGGAACACTATCTTCCACGTGGAGACTCAGAATGACTTGTTTAGATTAATGATATGAAGAAAGCAGGATCTTCATGAAAAAATAATGATGCGAATTCATTTGGAGAGAAAAGAACTATTTAGGTTAAATGGAAATCCTGATAGTAAAGAAAAAAAATTGGTGATGAGAAGTTGTCCAGTCACCCAAGGAATGGCACCTGGAAGGAGCTTTCTAACAAAAATCATAGAATCAATGTGTTGGGTTGGAAGGGACCTTTAAAGGTCATCTAGTCCAACCCCTCTGCAGTAAGCAGGGACGTCTTTAACTAGATCAGGTAGCTCAGAGCCTCATCAAGCCTGGCCTTGAGCAGTAAGGAGTTGAGATGGCTTCAGAAGGACCTTGTAATGTGTACGGAAAGGTTTGTGTGACACGGGATGAGCATTCAAATGCCTCAGACGTCCTTGAACCCTCCCGGTGCAGTGACATGCCTCCTGCTGCCCCACATGTTGCAGTCCCTGTGGGGCACTGGAAGGACAGTTGCCTGTCCCTGTGCACTCCTGAGCCTCCCTGTGTACTGTAAAGCAGGTGGCCTCAGGGTGTATGTGCTACCAGATCCATGTTAGATTTCATAGTGCTGGGCTACACAGCGCCGGAGTCTTTTTGTGGCTGTAGCATTTGGTGTCTGTCCTGCCGTTCACCACTCGCTATAAACCAGAGCTGTTACAGCGGGGCTGCTTAGCAGAGGTGCTGGGAAGATTAATGCGTGAAAGACAGTGAGGTGCTCAGATGCTGCAGTCATGAAGGTCATCCGAGTACGCAAGGCAAGCAGGCTGGGACTTCAAGAGCTTGGAGGAAACTCTGCTGAAAGCCAGTGGCACCTTTATTCCTGTATCCCTGGGGAACTTTTGAAAATCCTTTTCTCTGACAGCAAAGAAAAGCCATTTTTTTGCAACTGCTCCTCTGAAAGTTTAGTGGGAAGAAGAGAGTAGGGGATGCACGACTTGGCCTGTGGTTAGCGTGCACTGAGCAGGTCTTGCACGTTTCTATGTTCCTGTGCTGTATACTCCAGTCCCTTACTCTCCCCTTCAGCATCCAACCACTTCTGCTCAGATTTTCATTCGCCCAGGGTCTTCCAGAGCTCCTTGCAGCCCACACTGCTTAGAAAGCTGACGCCTGCAAAACAGAGCTGGTTTCTGTCCTCTGCCTTTCGGAAGAGTGCATTAAAGCCTCTTCCCATTCCCAGAGGAGGCAGCTGAGGTTAAAATTATTATCCTGCAGATATTCCCTCCCTCTGGCTGGAGGTCAGTCTCACAGTAATCAGCTGGTCTAAGTTTATCTGTACAGATGTATACTGTTGGGTAAACAGGAAGGAAAAGTGACATGGTGTTTGTGTAGTTTGGATATAGTTTGCAGGTATCCTGAGGACTACTAAAGAACCACGGATGGGCAGGAGTGAGATGATGATTACTTCAATCTGGTGATGGGCTTCAGGACGTCACCTGCATGTTTCTGTCAAACAGCTACGTGGAGATTACATTGATCACAGCTCATATTTGGTGGTGGTTAGGAGATAGCAAGAAAGGAAAGCAAAAGATCAAAATGAAATCCAGAGCAAACTAGCTGGGATGGGTCTTCAACCAGCTGCAACAGGCAGCACTACGCTGTCCTGTCTCTGGGGTGTGAGATGAGTGAGACTAGAAAGAACACCTCTTCTCGTACCCACCCCCTTGGGTTTTCTGCCGAAGTTTTGCTCTGGGAACTAGTTAATGACTTTTCACCTCACTTTTGATAGAAGAAACATTGTGTGGTTCTGATTCCTGTTTCATTTATCTCTGCGTGTGTTGCATCTGTGGCTTTATTGAAGTTATTTCTCAAATAGGTCCTGCAGTGCTCTCAGTGTTACCCAAACACAGGTCTAAGGAATTAATAGACTTAGAGGATCTGGTCAATATAATAACAATGAAAAAAGACCAATTTTCTCCCAGTCAGCAGCCTAATCAGTTCCACCACAGCTAATGCTTTATCAGCACTTGCTCTTTGATCAGGACACGTTTGGGCTCAGGGGGTAGTCGTTGCTGTTTGCCTGCTTAACTCAGTTACTACTTTGATCACTTCTGAGAGAAGTACCTGTAGATTAAATTCCCATTCACTTTGTCTTGGATGTGAGCAAAGAAGGCATCAGCTGCAGAACTCACCTTTCGCTCACTTCCTGGGATCACAGCAGCAAGGTGAAGTGTGTATTTATTCGCATACACATGGACCACATGCCATTACTCCCTGCTGAGGGCTTTTGAGCGCAAGAGCAATTTTCCCCCTTGCCCTGTGGACCCCAGTAATCTGCGGGGAAATAGGAGAGCCCCGCTCATTTCCCCGCAATGACACACACCTCTCCCAAAGCCTGAACTCGGACCCCACACCTCTGATGCGCTGGTTTGTGGCAGTTGCATCGGATGTAACACAGATACACAGTCTGGCGTGATGGAGAGCAGTGGTCAGATTTCATTCCTGATAGAGCCTCGGAAAGAGCAAAACAATGGGTTCCCTGGAGGAGCTCCAAGCTCATATTTCAATAAAACTCCATAAAATGAGCAGTGTATGAATAGCCAGTGAGCAAGTCACACAGGGCTGCAACGAATGTACAAGCTGCTCCCAGGCAGCTCCAGCTTCTTTCCCTCCCAGGGCATTCAACGGCACAAGACATTTTTCTTCCTTTTGAGGACACTTTGGACTAATATTTGGAGGGGACAGCTAGCAGGTTGTACTTCATTCCCATCATCAGCTTTTGGGCCTCTCTGAACCGGATGGCAAAAATAACAAAGTTGTTTATTTTTTTTTAAAGTTAGAATGTCTGTATTGCTGATTAATTACATTTAATTAGTTATGAGACCCAAGGCTAACTGTAACTATGTCTTGTTGTGTTGGTTATTGTTGTCATTGTCATATTGGTGGATATGATTTTTGTAATCAATAAGGACATCACCATAATACATTGATCAGTGTGGTGAAGAAATGCTTAAAGAATGTGTAAAAATGCAACAGGATATGCAAACGTGTTTAAAGAGTTAGTTTGTCAGTCATTGTCCCCATTTCTGGACACCAGGCTATCTTGCTTTCCCTAAGCTGTGTGAAAATAAACAAGGGAAACAACAGCACTGATTTTAGCTATAAGAAACATTAATGTCACCCCTTAATGTACATTTGAATGAAATTATGGGTTTGTAGGGCAGTTGTTTTCTCTTCAGCAACAAGCAACTGTTAATAAAGTCTTGTTTCATCTCAGTCTGACGTGACAGTCCACAGTGCCCTCACCAAGAAACCAGCCCAGCCAAAGATTTCTGAGCACATCCCCACCCTCCCCAGCTCTTGGTTGTCCGACACGTTCCTGTCCTCATGGACATCTCCTTCTTACCGAGGTTCCTGTCTCTGCCTTCTCATCTCTCTCCCCAGAACTTCTGGTGCCTATCTATCTAAATCCTTCCCACAATTTCATTTGTAAGGGGTTATTGCTCTGGCCCCTTCCCAAGCCCTGAATTAACACCTGAGGATCTGGTCCCTGTGGAAATATTAAAAAAGCCCATGTGGAAGGCTTTTTTTTTTTTTTTTGGTAGGGTTTTTTATTCCTCAGCGTGAGTCTCATTTTAGCTTGAACTTAGGTAAACCCCAGAGCTGTAGGCAGAATTTAGCATGATTAAAAATAATACTTTTTTTCTACTTTCAGCTTGCAGCCCTCACCATTCCTATGGTAGGCTGCTTCTCTGTCTATTTTAGTTCATGTTTAATGTAGAATATACTCAAGAAATGTGGAAGAGCATCAAGCCATAAAATAGTCCTTAAGTGAGTCACGAGGCCCAAATAGCTCTGCTGAAAACAAACCAAAAGCGGTTCCCAGGCCTTAACCTCTCCACGGCCACCCATGTTTCTCGTGCACCGCCAACACCTACCTACCCCCTCTGGAAGTGAAGCTGCTGAAAAGTCCTATTCTGTGAAACGTGATGAGGTCATAAGCATCACCTCAGCACGTTTGATATCGCCCTTACCCATACGACCCTCATGATTTAAGGAGTGTTACACGTGCGCTAAACTCTTTTGTACGTGGAAGGACTTTACCACCCGCTTCTGTTCTCCAGTGAACCGGGGTCATGATGCACCGCACCAGGTGAAGCCATACGGCTCACGCAGCTTACGCTGCGCTTCTCAGTCAGTTTTTCCTTTGCAGAGTAACCTGTGGCGTAGCGTGATTTCCGCCGTGAAATTTTAATGGTGCACTATTTGGCCTTTTCCTAATTGTTTTCCCAACAGAAAAATCACTAAATCACCTTATTCATAATGTAAGTATGGTTTATCCCCAACCAAAAGCCTATGAAATTAAAAAAAATAAATATCGGTGTATATTTTGTTTCTGGAAGGTTTAACTAAGAGAATGGCATATAAATTTTCATATCTTTAAAATGTACATTTTAGAATTAACTCTGCAGGAACAGCAGTGTATACCTGGTATTGTCTAAAAATGTAGCTTAGACATGATTTTAATTTAAAAAAAAAGTGGAAAACATTGTATAGCTAAATGAAGAGTTGCAAAACATTATTTATTCTGGAGCCATTTTTTTCCCCTGAGATTTCTACATGTTCATGCAATTCTTTACCTACAAAAATAATTCATAATTTATTATTGAGCCAGGGCATTTTAGAAGATTGTACTCACGTGGTAATAAAACATACTTTATCTTTCATTTAAAGATATCATCAGAAGATTATACTGAGCTGAGGTCTCGCATGACACATTTATGATTTTCAACTCCAGGTTCAAGTTGTTGAAGAAATACCAAGTATATGTTTTAAACATGTCACGATCAGTATCCTGATTACCTTTTCTTGTCCGAAGTCCTCCACTATCAATCCATCAAACTTCATGATGGCGTTATGTAAATTATGCTAAAGGTTGTAGTGGCATTGGAAGCATTGTAACTTAGACGATTTCGCAAAAAGAGCTATGACTCTTTTCTGCATGCTTAAAAGAGAAAGTTACAATTACTGTAGGCAGCAAGGGAGATCTAGAACTTCTGCACCAACAGGAAACTCCACAGCAGTGGGGCTGGGGTGCTTGACGGTTTAAGGAAATTTACTGTGTTTTTAGTATGTGCTGAACGGTCACAGAGTCAGGCCAGCTCCAGCAATGCCTTACTGCTGTCATTGCCATCAGAGAAATCTATTATCTTATTAACTTACTCACTGATTTTTCTAACCCAACCCTTAGTGAATACAGTCAATAAAAGGTAGGTTTGCCATAGGAAATGTCCCTGTATGTTTAAATGATGGAAGTGGAGCATGTTTCATCCCTTGTCCCCATTCCTTGTCCCTCATCCCCCATCACCTGTTTTGGGTCCCAAAGGGGGAGCCAGGATTTGGAGCCTGCCTGTCAGTGGGAGGGATGCTGCCAGTGTCACCTCCGGAGCTGCCTTTTTGGGAGGTGTTTTTCACAGCCAAATTCATTGCACATGTACACACTTGGTCTTCATGGGTTGGGACATAGACTCACTACCTTAGTGGGCTTTCTGAAATCGGGACATTATTTATTGTATTTAATTTTGATAAGGGTTTGTGTAGGTAATGGACACACTAACTTTTGTTTCACTACTGTTTTTAAGCGAAAGGAGCTTATTGCTGTCAGTAGACGTTTTGTGAATTTGGCGCTGTTTTGGGCACGGAGGGTTAAATCAAAACATCTGACTGGGCTGGTGTTCTGAGGAGCTGCTGCAAGTCTGAGCATTTTTCAAGATGAAAAGAAATGATAGAGGACATGGCAAAGTATTGTATGTGTGCGTCACTGTGATTACCGTGGTAGCGTTGTCACCCTGGGCTAAACACCTGGCCCCAGGGGAGACAGTCAGTGCTTCAGTGATATCTGCGAGGATGTCAGTTCTGGATTGAGATCCGTGTTTATATAATGTCACAAGTGGAAATTGACTGGTAAACTCTGCTGATCAAAGAGCCAATGGAGATTTCAAGCCAAATTCAGTCCATTTTTTCCCCTTCTCTAAACAAGAAAAGAGTACTTGAAGCAAGTGTGTTATAAAATCAGCACAGGCAACATTGTGTTGCAAAGTAAAATAACCCATAACTTCCTATTAAACAATCATGACTACGGTGTTGCAAAATAGAAATGTCATAACCATATTGGCTTATTTACTAGAATACAATGAGGGATTTTGTGCAATTTACCTGAGGCATGAACTAAATAAATATCCTTTATAGGCAGATATCATCAGCACACAGCCTTGTTTGCTGTTTTTAGGTAAAGCGGAGCTATTGGCTATTTAAGAAGGTCTTTATGGAACCAAATGTCAAAGGTAATGGCTATTTACCTGGTTGTCACTATTTTCCCTACATGCACTCAGCTGCTGTAGCACTTTTTATATGTTCCCCTTGCTCATAAATCTGTTCCTCTGCCTGTTGTTTATGAGGCTGGTTGAAAGCGGACCCCTGTGCTCAATGCACGTGGGGTTATTTTATGGGATCCCAGTTTCTGGGGCTCTGCCTTGCCACAGCTGGGAGGAATGGGTATAAAGCCTAACTGCAGACAGCGAGCTTCGGTGGCATTTGCGTGCGCGAGCTGGGAAACAGCTCACTGCTAAACTTTGGTTACATTTATGGGCATTTTACTGCTGTCGGAGCGATACTCCAGAAATGTCCTTTCTTTCCCCTGATGATTTCGTTGTGCATGTGCTTCTTGCCAGCACCTCTGATTTCATTAATGTCTTCATGGAAGTGCTTCATGTGTTTGCTTGTAAATCTACCCAAAGACGCCATTGCAGCTTAGTTAAATGTATAACAACCAAATATTCCTATAACACCAAGCTTTAATTCTAAGTCTGATGAGCCTGAAATGTAATGAAATGGCTTGGTGTGTAAGAAAGTACGTTTATGTACACAGCCTAGAGAGTCACCTGATATTAAAAATGTCCATCTGAGGAATTGCTGGCTGCACCCCTGTCCCTGGGGCTGCCATGGGCTGCACTTTGGGCTGCTGTATTTGGAGAGGGGTGGAGGCATGAGTTTGAAGCCCAGTGCCAAAGGATGCAGGGAGACCTGCCCAGCATCCCTGCCTGTGGCTCCAAGGTGGAGCCAGTCTCACGGGGCTCGGCCCAGAGCTGCCGTTGCTCCTTGGAGCAGCGCTGCCCCACGGCATCATGGGAAAGGTGGAGCTTGGTGAAACGGGAGGGAGGACAGCTCTCAGCATCCCTCTCTCTCAATTTTTTATTTCCAAAGTGTCTCCATAGCCCCCCATCTCTCTCATTTGAATCTCTGCTATGTTTTCAATTGCAGCCTGGAACATTTTGAGCATGTAATTAGGAAAAAAAAAAAAAAAAAGAGAAAGGTATTAATAAAGAAATTCTGAGAACGTGCTCATTAGTGTAAATGTTTGGATGTGGGTCATTGTTTAATCCTTCGCAGGGAATTTAGACATTTGGCTTCAACAGCTCTCACACTTGTGCTGGAAGAGAACCACCAGGCGCAGAAGGGGGAGACCTATCAGCAGCTCCTCATTAGTACGTCTCTGTCTGGAAGCAATCTGCATTACCAGAAGCATTCACGCCTTCAGCAAAACCCGCCTTTCCTAAAAACGCGTGGAGATTGCAACATGGTTCCTGCGTGTGCATCCTGCAGCTCTACCCGAGGTGCAGCGGCCGTCGGGGCAGGCAGAAGCAGGAGAGAACAGACGAGGCATTTAAGTATCCGTGAAATACATGCAAAAGGCTGTAGCGCTCTGATTAAATTTAACCTCCCAATTGCGCTATGATCAACAACCCCGCTCTATGCAGCATCAGTTAAACTAGAAAGTGAGCTCCCCTTTGGAAGTGGCAAGCAAATCAAAAAAGTGTTGTCCCACACGCTCCTCCCACTGAGTTTAGTAATGCCACAGCATCCCATCTGTCAGAGCACCAGGGGATATATCTGTCATATGGGACTGGGATAAGTTCTGGCTTCTGACAGATACGCACTAGTAGTCCATTTTCTTATCGTTGCATGTTTAAGGATCCTTAAACATACAGCAATGGCCATAGCCACACATGGCAATAAAAGTGAAATTACGAGTTGTGTTTCTGAAGAGGTTATACCGAAATTGCACATAGGACATGGAAAGAGCAGAGAAATGAGAGGGAAGGGTGAGGAGCATCAGGGTTACAGCCATAAGTTCCTGCAGTTCCTTGGTTTGGGCAGGTGTGGGGAGTGTCCTTGTCCCTCCCCTCCTGACAGCAGGGACTGCTGCTGTGATTGACCCCCTCAATGGAGATCTTCTCCAAGCAGCCGCCAGCCCACCTCCCCAAGGCTCCTTGTACCACCTTCAGAAACCCACACCTCGCTGGCTCTGTCATTTTGTGCCATGCGAGGTACCTATTTCACCTACACGGCCTGAGTAGTGGAGCTGACGTAAATGACACCCCGTGTGTTGTACGCTGAGTGCCCGAGCCCTGGCCAGCACAGCACGGCTTGTACCTGCCTTTGACTGAGATTTTATGAGATGTCTTTGCTATAACCTTCTGATTTAGAGACACTCCAAATTACTTTTTTTTTTTTTCATTAAACCCTGCCTTATAACTATATTTGTTTGTTTGTTGTTTTTTTTTTTTCCAGCAGGAAGAATCTGCATTCCTAAGAACAGCGAAACTCCAGGGCTGCATATCAGCTCTGCTTATTGCCAGCAAATCACAGCTCTGCCGGGGCAGCCCGGTGCGGCTGTGCACGTCCCCGGCTGCCGGGGACCTTGGCACACTTTCTTGGCACCACTACTCAGCTCGGTGGCAGCTGGAGACGCCGGTGGCATTTACCAGGGCATCATTTCAAAGATCCACCTGGTAAACCCCAGGCTAGGGCACCCCTCGGGACAGAGCCCCACCGCGGTGGTCCTTCTCTCCTCACCATCACTCCCTTCGTGCACTGGGTGCAACATCTCCTCCTCGCTGCCTGACCTCACATCCCTCACGGCAGGACAAAACCCAGACGAAAATATCACCTTGTTCGTACATAATAAAAAAGTAATTTTCACCCCAAACCAGGACTAGTTTTGCTCTAAAGCTGGCGTGCTCTGAATGGAAAATGGGCCTG
Organism: Larus michahellis; assembly: GCF_964199755.1. Taxonomy (NCBI): domain Eukaryota; kingdom Metazoa; phylum Chordata; class Aves; order Charadriiformes; family Laridae; genus Larus; species Larus michahellis. Next base: position 94,869,380 of record NC_133898.1, on the reverse strand, counting down.
ATACTGCTTTAACAAAATGTGCAGAAGTGAACCCGTTTGTTTATACTGAGCTAGGAAAATCCCTTTACTTTGCTGTAGTTACAAATGTTTTTCACACTACTGTTCAGGACTTCTGTTTTTTTATGTCTCGCCTAAAAGACAACTCTCTCCAGCCATCGAGTACTTATTAACCCCACTTGTGGGAAATGGTTGCGCACTGAGTCAGAGGGAAGAATGACACTTATTGAATCACCAGCACCAGCATCCCATGGGTTTTCCTTGGAGGCCTCTAAACTAAATATTAGCTAGGAAAACACAGGGCCATAGGGACTGCCACAGCGACTGCAGCCAGCGGCTCACCTATCGTCGTTCTGTCCACACAGACATGCCTGTAACCGGTGGAGCCCAGGCTCTGCCTGGTGCCAGGTCAGGCACCGCAGGTTTGCATCCAGAGCGCGCTCGCTCATTAATTCTTTCCAAGCAGCGGACGATGTTCTACCCTCGGCAGCAGCTGGCCTCTTGCTCTCCGACAGCAAATTAAAATGCTTCCAGGCAGTTTACGCTGCCTCGCCCCCCACCCCAGCTCCGGCTCTGGCAGGGGGTGACAGGACCAGCAAACAGAATTCCTTGCCCCCTCTCAGCCTGGGCTTTTCCCTTGGGGTGCGATGCTCGCTGTGCCAGCACAGGCTTTAGTTGTGGCACCCCACCATCATCTCCCTCTTCATCCTGGCACCCCTCTTCTGAGGAGGTAAGTTATAGCATTCCAGAGGCAGGGAAGAGGAGGAGGAGGAGAGCTCAGGAAAGCAAAGCTGTGCCTCGGGGCTTCTGAGACCTCAGAGGACACGACTGGTCATGTCGGAGGAGTCATTTTTGCACTGAACTTGGTTTCACTCCTGACTGACCTCAGCAAATGATGACCAAGAAAGGATCATGGTCTATCTCTGAGTCCTTTACATCCTCACTTCTTTCCGGGCTGCCAGGGATTGGGGTGCTCAAACTGGCTCAGAGTTCAACCTCTAATTCAGGTCTGACGTGAGCAAGAGACATTTCCATGCGAAAACAAGCCTTTTCCACCATCAGAATGGGTGAAGCCGTCTAGGTAGGTTGAGTAGCTGCAGAAGTGGATGCCAAAATGGATTTTTATCAATAATTGCCCAGAATAGAACATTTTTCTCAATGCGAGATCACAAAGCAGTATTATGTTGATGCTCTAAAGAACTTTTTATCCTGATCTTTTAAAGTGAAAAAGTTCTTCTCTAAAAAAAATATCCTCTTGCCACTGACTTACATGTGTCTAGAAGTTTGTTGTTTTCTGCTAGGTAATAAAATGGGCTGTATTTGTTATTCTTCTGTTGCACTGATGCCTTTTTAAAATTTCTAAGAATGCTGAAAAGGCTTCATAACAGAAGATATTTTATGCGGTCTGGATGCATCCATTACACAGGAAATGTATTCTGTAGTCTTTTATGTAGCTTTTGCATTCTTTGTTTCACTTGAATGCGTTTTAAAGTGCAGATAACAGTATAAAAGACATCCAAGTGAAATAAAGACAGGACTCTTTCTCTGCGTGTATGTGAGAAGGCAAAAGAGAAACGGAGAAAAGCCATCATTCACCACACTTAGCAGGTGTGAAAAACGCTCAGATCTTTGTCCAGATCACAGTTGCCTCCCAAATTATGCCAAAATACCACCAAGCACACAAGTCAGGAGTGCTGAAGGAAGTTGTGGAACTAAAGGGTGTCGTACTCCCGGCAATGAATCAATTTAGCAGCCCCTGTAAATCTCAGGAGGAAGATTTTGATGTGTGGTGAATAAAAGGTCCCTGATGCAGCTAATATTCCCCTCGTCTCCTGGAAGAGTCTTTGAACCTGGCTGCAGTTTTGTTGCCAAATTTCCGGCAAGGTCAGGTGTTTCATGGCTGCCCCCTGCCAAATGGTGATGCCAACAGAGCGGTTTCAGGTGCAGACATGACGGGCTTTCTTCCTTCGCTTCACAAGTCATTGCATAGTACTGGCAATTCAAAATGACTTTTCCAGTGCAGCTCAAGCATGGACGCGCTTCAGTGGTGTGTGAGGCTCCTTACTACTCTCTCTTACAAAGTCCTGTTCTTAGGCACCAATAGTTTTCTTAAATTTTAACCGTTTGGTCTGACATTTTCCATTCTAGGCATTGACCTCAAGCTTTGTTGCAGGTTTCTTTTGTGTGTCTGTTTTCATAGGAAGGCGAAGGAAGAACTGGAAATTTCAGCAATTTGACATGATTCCTGGGCAATCATTTCCAGGAAGGAGGTTAGAGGAAAATATACTGATTTACCAGGGAGATGTGGAGGGTGAAATCTTGTGCCCTTTCCTCTGAACAAGGCTCTGAACAAGCTTTGGGATGGTGGTGGTGGTACAGGCTGGATGAGAGGCGGTACAGGAGAGGCGAAAGGGAGCCAGGGCTGGGAGGAGAAGGACTGAGATCCAGCTATGGGCTGCTGTATGGAGCAAGGTCTAAGCACCTTGGTGAACCTCAGTCTTGTGGACCCTATGAGGCTGGGGAACACGTGCTTGTTTTTTCTAGGAGGACCAGGACCAGTAATACTGCAGAGCTTCTTACTGCCTGGATTTTACAGCTTTTTTCTCCAACCCCAGCTTTGAATAGTATATTCATAGACGCTAACCTCTCTCAAGCCAACAGAACTATTTTCATTGATTTTGCATAGCCAAGGTTTCAAGCCAGGTGGCAAAAAATAAATAAGAGGTGATTTTCTCTCAGTTCAATGGGGGCTAAAACATAGCATCTGGAATGTTCCTCTCCTGCCCTCTCACAGGACTGAAGGATTGTGCATATGTTGTGCAAAATTTAAATCAGACAAATATCATTAAAAAAATCTGTTGTGTTGGCTGTTGCTGGAGAATGATAACAAGTTTTGAGTATGTAATCCGGGGTGAGAGAGGGTTTGTCCTTGGTTTGAGAAATCTGACATGCCTGTGGCCATAATGTTTGCAAACGTTTATCAGTGGTGGTCACTCAATAACTCTTTCACACAGCAAATAATAGCACTGAGGAGCAAAGTAGCAGTTCCAGGTCTTAAGCAGGTTAAGGAAGACCTGTTATCCAAGAAGACCCAGACGTGTTGATGTGTTCGCTCTTTGTTGACTTTTTTGTTTTGTTTTTAAATTTTATGTTTATCCAGAGTACCAAGTCTGCCGGGCAGGATTCATGAACTGTCTAAGACAGTGCAGGAAATCCTGTTGGTTTTGCTGCCTGACTGGTGCATCTCACTCTTCTCATCATCTTAAGTCAACAGGCCATCTTACCTCCTGGCGTTCACTTCAGCATATTGGCAGGGATCTTTATAGGATTTTTCACCTCTTTAGTAGCTAGAGGCATAACTTAGCTTGTAGTGTGCTCTGATCATTTCTGTGATCAGATTTTTTGCCATTGTAGAGGGCTTGTGTATCAGTGGCCCCAAGCTCTTTCCGCTTTCTGCATGCATCTTACTTTTAATTTATTGAAGATGGAAATGCCTTAGTAGAAATTTCTGGATTTAATAAAGATATTGGGGTGATTTGTGATGACTTGGGTATACAGGAGATCATACTAAAGTGTCCTTTGGAGATATTTTCAATGAAAGTGTCCACCTACATGGACTCAGGCCAGCAGGGAAGGATTGCATAAGGAGGTAAAAACAGCCATATTGGGTCTGACTCCTTTTTCAGGCTGGAGACCCTGCTGGAGACAAGGTACTCACCATACAGACCATTAGCCTGGCCCAGCATGGCAGAGCTGATCTGTGCTTTAGCACGCTCAACATATTACAGAAGGGACTTCTGCAGCTGAATGGCCTGTTGTGCAAAGAAACATTTTCTTTTATTTAGCTTCAGCCTGTTCTTTCTCCTCTCAACTGATGCTCCTCAGTTCATGTATTGGAAGAGATGGTGAAATATTTATCAAGTGTGGAAGGAATAATCAGCAACTATTGAGAAGGTTTAAACACAAAAGGGTTGTTAACATTCTGTTCTGCTAAATTTTTGATAACAATATCAGTTTCAGCGACGTTCCCAGAAGCATGAACGCATCTTAAGAATGTTCAGATTTCAAGAAGTCATTGAGATGGCTTCCACCACAGACACACATCTCAGTTATTTGGCTTACAGCCGGTGCCTGTTGAACCTCCATGTGCCCTTGGGCTGGGGTCTGCAGGCACCAAACTTGCCTGTTGCTTTGTCCTTCCCCTTCTTCATCACATCTCCTGCTGAAATGCTCTGTGTGCAAAGGGGATATAAGACACAGCAAGTTAGATTGCATTTCGGACTGAAGTTAATTTATTACATGAAATGACCATGAGCTCATATGGACTACACTATTTTGTTCAGTTTAAACTGGTATTTTATATTGTATTGCTTACATAAAATGGAAAAGTACATCCTATCTTTTCTAGTTCAAAGCTGTTCTACAGGTCTATTTTCCTTTCTTTCTGCACAGACTACTTGCTCTGGGTAAGTGGTTTGGGAAATGTAAGTAAAGGTCAAGCAGGTTATTTCTGCATTATATAACAACTAGATTAGTGCTTCTTTAATTTATTTAAAAGTAAGTCTGCATTACTTTCCTGTCACTCATAAATATTGATAGGCACTATTTGGCTAAATAAATAATTAGGACAATCAATTTCACTTTGGAAACCATCCGAAGCTGCACTGGCTAATCTCTCATCAGCTAATAAATATTGGCCAGCTGTGTTTGGCAGTGTCTTAAGATATCCAAGGATGGGGGCACTTCAGATTTAATACAGTGACTTCTACTATTCTGGTTTAATTATTAGCTTCCTACGCAGACGTTTTCATCCGTTGGTAAGGGGAACGCTTATCCTTTAGCGTTGCCATTTGGAGCACTGTCTGTCATCCAGGGGAACTTGTTTAAGGAAATGTTAGGTGCCTGAGGCAAGGAGAACAAACAGGTTCCTACGTGATGCAATAGTGGAGGAAGAGGAAGAGACTGAAATTTGTCTCTGATCAATTATTGCCCTTCCGGGGGCTTTCCCTCAACTGCAGCAACCCACGCAGCTCAAGAGGCAGCACGTGTACGTGAATTGTGGGACCACGGGTGCATTACCCTGGGGTATGACAATAGGGGATTTCAGTGCATGTCACCTGCTCTATAGCACCTGGGCATACTTTTCCTCTGCCTTTAATATAAAAGAAATGACTCATCTTTACCAGGAAAAATAACCTGGGACAAGCTCATGTGAAGTATCTTGGCACATGTTCCCCTTCGTCCCCTTATTAATAATATTCCATCTGTCCTGGATGAGTTGAAATTGCCATAGAATCTTGAAAAATTAAAGAAAGATTTTAATAATAAATTGAAATAAAATGAATAATCTTGCCAGGTACTTGTTCTTACTAAGAACATCTCAAAAAACTCTCCAATGCATTTGCTGTGATTCAGGTCCTGCATTTCCGTCGGGTCCTGCATTTTGGTCACAACAACCCCAAGCAACGCTACAGGTTTGGGGAAGAGTGGCTGGAAAGCTGCCCGGCAGAAAAGGACCTGGGGGTGCTGGTGGACGGCCAGCTTAACATGAGCCAGCAGTGTGCCCAGGTGGCCAAGGCGGCCAGCAGCTTTCTGGCTTGTATCAGGAATAGCGTGGCCAGCAGGAGCAGGGAAGTGATCGTGCCTCTGTACTCGGCACTGGTGAGGCCTCACCTCAAGTACTGTGTTCAGTTCTGGGCCCCTCTGTACAAGAGGGACATTGAGGTGCTGGAGTGTGTCTAGAGAACAGCTACCAGGCTGGTGAGGGGTCTGGAGACCAGGTCATATGAGGAGAGGCTGAGGGAGCTGGGCATGTTTAGCTTGGAGAAGAGGAGGCTGAGGGGAGACCTCATTGCCCTCTACAGCTACCTGAAAGGAGGTTGTAGAGAGGTGGGTGTTGGCCTCTTCTCCCAGGTGAATAACGACAGGACCAGAGGAAATGGTCTGAAGTTGCGGCAGGGGAGGTTTAGATTAGATATTAGGAAAAATTACTTTACTGAAAGAGTGGTCAGGCAGTGGAACAGCCTGCCCAGGGAGGTGGTTGAGTCACCATCCTAGAGGTATTTAAGAAACGTGTAGATTTGGCACTTCAGGGCTTGCTCTAGTGACAGAGATTGTAGGGTTTTTTTGGTGTGTGTATGGTTGGACTCAATAATCTCAGAGGTCCTTTCATAGATTTTATGATTCTATGATTCCACGATTCCAGTTGCAGCCTTCCTTGAACAGAGCAGAGGTCTGGTGTTCAGCTGCAACTCAGCTCTTAGGAAACACCATTTCTCAACTCGGCTGCTGTCTTCAAGAAATAAAAATTTCACCTGCTATTTCAAGAAGTAAAGCAAATACGTATCTTTACTGTTTGCACAGTGCAAACTTTTACTTAGCTAGCTTAAAAAAAAGAAAGAGACAAAAAAAAAGACACCACCACTTTCCTATTAGAAAATGAGCATTTAAGTTAAAAAAACACAATAATTTTTGCAAGTTATCTTCTCAGTCTTTCTATGCTAGAGTCAAATTTTGAAGGATTCAAAGCAACATAACATTTTTTAATCTTTTCTGCCATTGACAAAACATCCTTTGGAGCCATGTTTTGTGTTTCAAGGAGTGCAAAATGATATTTTTACTTCAAGAATATATTTCGTAAATAAGGAATGTTTTACTGTGAATCATGAGCCAAATAAAATTTCTGTTAGAAGAATGGGTTGCGGAGGTATTATCCGTTGTAATTTGGGGTTAGGCTACTTGAAACCATGTTCTTACCATAATATAGTCCAATAGGAGTTTCTTTTGCTTGCTGGAAAACTGAGGTTTTGGTATGACGGAACAGGGTTCAGGTTATTTTGTTTTTTTTTTTTTAAATTTTTTTTAACAAATCAGAATGGCATGATAAGGGCAAAAATAAGTGTCCGGAGAGAAAACAGGAGAGAGCAACTGCCTCTGGTCATACCTTGTGTCTGTTCCCACGGTGGCCTCCAGCAAGAGGTAAGAGCAATTGCCTGTAAAGTCCTCTCCAAGCCCCATCGATCCACAATGGAGCATGCTCAGTGAAACACATTTTGGGATAGTTTTACTGCCAAACACTAACAAGTATTTGTATTTGTCTTTTTCATTCTTCAGAGCCTCAGCCAGATTTGGGCAGCTTTTCTTGGGCATATGATTCCTGCCTAGTGTTAGTGCTGTCTTTCTGCCAAATTTCAAGACTTTCATACAAGAATGGGAGGCAAAGCTAGAGCTTTTCAACAAAGGAGTCAATTTTCAGAGTATTTCAGGTATAGATAGCATTTCCAAGACATCTGTTATGAGTGACCTCCAGTGTTTTCCAAATCTTTGTTGTTGGATTCAACCACAACTTTTTTCATTAAAATATTCTTTCAGTGCTTAATTGTATACATCTGCATCCTAATACACATAGTTATAGCTGTTCCAATGTTATTTTTCAGTTTTGGAGGAAACTAAACTTGATTACAAGTGTTTCATTCCCTTCCCTGTACATTTGAAAATGCAGCGCACGCGGTTCTGCATGCAGTGAGGTGACAGACATATATTGTTACAAACATAAACACTTTCCGAATGAGTATGAAGGAAAGCGTTGTCTTCACTGTCAACATAGTGTTGAGACTGATTGTATTTTAATTTGACGTTTGCCACCTGCATGTCACATAAAAAGCACTGAACACCAAACCAGGAGAGAAAGAAAAACAAATCCCTGACTTCTTGCCTCACCATAATAGAGCTGGAGTTATTTCAGGAACAAACTGGACTGGTTTTCCCTGGGACTTAAAAATATACCAGAGACTGTGGTTTCCAAAAAAGAATCAAATGGAACAAAAAGCCAGCACTGGAAGAGAGAGAGAAAGACCCTTCGCAGATGCTGGGTTGTTTTTCACTGGATTATGCTGGTCCGGACCTTGGGTACATGGTGTTCCACTGACCACGCTATCTTCTCCTGTGGCTAGTCACAAATCCACACCTCCCAGGGAGAAGAAAGCTGTGGAGACTGAGGAAAATTAATTTCTGAGAGCAGTGTATTTCTTAGGGAAGCACAATACAGTAAAGCAGAGAATTCCCATCATCAGCCATTGCTAACAGTGCCTTCCACTGGGAATAGCTGATAATGATGTATCAGCAGCACTGGGTCCAGAGCACTGTCTTTTACCTCCAGTGAGTGTGAAGGACAAACTCAGGATGACTACCAGCAGCATAAGGTCGGCTTTTCTGCTCCTAATAGGGTTACTGATAGGCTTTTCCCTGTTAACAAAAATAATAGAAGCTCATCCCTTGAGCCTCCTTAGGATTGCTTGAGTGCTAAATCCTTTGCTTCAGCAAGTTCTCCTCAATTTTTTCTAGTTATGTGGGCAAAACCTGGGCTCAGGCTCTTCTTCTGTCTCCCAATGTGGGTAAAATGCTGCTGACAGGGAAAAATGGTGATGCTCTGTCTGGAGGTTTTGGGGGCCACTGAGGATGTAGGTCTTGTTCCACTGACTCTGCTGTTATCTTGTCCCAGCTGATGGCCACCTGAAGTATTCTGACTACTTCCTTCCATCACTAGTGTGGTGGTACTAGCAAAGAGGGGGAACCTATGAATGGCACAATCTATTAACACAGACAGCCCCAGCATGGATTACGACATTGTATCATGCATTTGAGATAATGAATTTGGTTTGCTGAATGCATCAAAACCAGTACAGTGGATCACACGCTTTTTTTGTTCCATGGCAATGTAAATCCACTAATTTTATAAGATCAGTTGGGTTATCTCTCAAGATAAATTCAAAAGATGCATTCAAATTATAATCCTTTTGAGCCTGGGAAGCCTGATGCTGACTTATTTTCATGTTGTGATACTCAGCCCAGCCAGTCATGGGTTGTGATCCCATTTGAATAGACACTTTACAAATATAGAGTAAAGAGCTTCTAAGTATGAGGCAATAGATGAATACAGACTGAGCAGGAATGAAAAGATATGTCCTAGCTTTAGAAGCAATCATAATAGCATTGCCACTTTTTTTTTTTTTGTTTTGTTGGCAAAAGACAGCTTAAGGAAGGATTTGAAGGACAATAATGAAGTAACTATCAATCTGCACTCTAATTACAACCATGCAACATGAAACCACAGTACTGCTTCATTCTAGTGGTTTGGGTTGTCCAGTGTCTGGAAGATAAACATCTTTGTTTTGTCCTGAGCTTTCCTAAAATCAGAGACTGTATTCCAGACATGGTGGTTAGCAATCGGTGTTTCAACAGAGGGATTCCTGACGTGAGGGGGCTGGTTTGTGATAAAAAAATGTTCTGTCTTTTGCTTATGTAGTGGTCAATGACTGATTCTGTAGTAGTCTGGGGTTTTGAGCAGGCTTGAAGCCCTTTGACCACAACGGATTGGGGTTAGACGTTGAGCTTCACCCTGGTTCCCAAGTCACCGAGCCTGTTCTCAGGAATTACATGCTGTGAAAGATGTGAGAGTTAAGTGGGAAGATAAGGCAGTCCATTTCTCATCATGGTTTTCCAATGAATAAACACTGAGTACTTAAGAATTCAAAGGAAAAAAAAAAAAAGTCCGAATCTTTCTTTGGTGGGGAAGGCAAAAGTCTTGGTGAAGAAAAAGGGTTTGCATGAGGCAGGCAACATCTCAAAGCAGGAAAACTGCCAGCAATGTTTTTCCCCCCTTCTAAGTCTGGTGCTTTATTTTTGTTAAAACTTTGGGGGTTTTTTAATCAGATGGAGTGCACATGGGTCTGTTTCACTGGAAATAAAATTCCAGCAAAATTTAAATTATTTAGACTTACTGGTTTACAGAAGGCAGTAAAAAATGTCTAAACATCAAATATGCCAATAATAGCAGTACACTATGAAATGTCCAACAGAAAACTCCAAATCCTGCCTAAACATCCCACATCACCAAGTTTACCAAAAAATGTCACAAAACTAATTGTGCCTTGGTAGTTTAATGGAAACAATAACAGTGCCCTGTAGCAAACCTCATTGTGCACCAGGCACGATGTTGCAGATATGAGACTGCCTGGTCCATGTCTGGTGCATTTGTGCACTTGTTGAATACAGCGATTCCACGAGCTCATTTTTAAGACGGAAAACTTATTTTTAACTGTTGCAAATATTAAGGGGATATTGGTTTTTAAGAAACGACATATAGTGAGACTGTGGAGATTGCCTTGGTCTGGATGCAACATGAGCTTTCATTCTGATCTGAAACCACTCCCGAGAGTCAGTACAGCTTTGTCCTGCATGATATAAGTAAATGGGAGGAACGTATCTTCTCCCTTTGTTCACAAGAAATGTTATAATCTGGATTAGCAGTTCTGCCTCTTTATGCTCAGGGTTGGTTTGCATCCTGATTGACGGACATTGGGTGTCTCATTGCTATTCTATGAGTCTGCCTGAGCCTGCCCCGTTGGGACAACACCTGGTGGAGGGAGATTGAATTTTATCTTCACTTTTCCTGTTACTGCCAGCCAAGGGTTTTGCTGCTGTTGCATTGTTGGTTGTTGGTATGGACCAGCTAACACCTTTTCTGTGGTATGCCATCTAAGTGTGTTAGGGTGGAATGCTTCATCAAGAATGGCCAACAGAGTAGAAACGAGAAGAGGTTTTCTGGCAGCAAAACAGTGAGATCCCTGAAGAAGAGACAAGTAAATGGAACCTTGTTTTAGGCAGACATCTGCCTTAAAACAGGATACAAGAAATAATTATTTTTATTTGAAACTTTTCAGAGTTTCAAATTTTTTTGTTTGCACCTTCAACAAATAGAAAATTCTTTATCTTGTAAAGATAGCAAAACACGGTCACTTTTTGAGATTACTTTATAGAACTGAACGACTGCCCTGGGTATTCTTATTTTTCAGAATCACTTCTGCAGGAAACTATGCATCAGGAAATAATCTTTTGCAAAGCTGAAGACATAAACTTGGCCGCCTGCTCTTCTTTTTTCTGATGTGTTTTGATTTTGTTTTGTTATTCTCTTCACTCTCATTTATGCAATTTTCCTTTTCCCTTTCCATCCTTTTCAAATTTTGTTACTCTTTTTGTTGTTTTTTAAAGTGTGTCAACAGAGGTGGAAGGGCGGGGTTCCAGTTGTTAGCTTCATTTATCAAAATATACAAAGATAGCTGAGAATCCCAAAGGATATAATTGAAATCAAACCTCTGAAATGGTTTTAAGGCTTTTCTAGCTAACCGCATGAAATTTGTGTGGCTATGTTGGTAGATTTGTCTTGTGGTGTGAAGTCATCGACATGGTACCCTGCAGAAAATAAAACCAATTAATAAATGGATTGTCATTAAAATAACTAAATAAAAAAACCTTTTAAAAAACAACAATATTTCATAAAATTTTATTTAGAGGTCTTTATATAAATTAAATAATTTTCTAATGGATGAGGACGACAACTTCCACCTCCCTCCCAAACCTGGAATGTAGGTTGCCTTGGTCTTGGAAGTTCCCTGTCTTATAAGTCTATATAACTAGATATATAACTATATATAACTACATAGTCATAAGATAGTGACTCCTAAAAAAATTTTCTATGATGCAAGAAAAATTAAAATTGCAGTTATTTATTTATGACTATTTTCTGTTTCCATCTAAAGCTGAGTTTAGACACACACATAAAATAAGAATATACCCCTTCCACTCCCCTAGTTTAGAGCAGATCTTGTGGGTGAAATTCAGATACTATGCAGAAGCCCTAGAGTTTCATCTGAAAAATGAAACCTGTTGTTAGGAATCTTCAAGTTTTGGAAGAAAAAATATCTTTTCAGCAGACTATTCACACGCAGTATTCCTAATAATGCATCTAGGCAATAGCCTCCCACACCAGTGCCTCCTTCAGTTTAAGTTTGCAGCTTCATGTGTGCATATTCACTGGCTCTTCCTCCTGGCTGGTGCCGTGAGACCTGAACATTCTCCTGTCTGAGTACGGCTGGTGCCACTGGAAAAGTAGCACGAAAATTGCTGCCGATAGAAACGATGAATAACCTTCTTTCTGTGCTATATATGTCCATAACTCCAATAGCAAATAGAGCTATAGATGTTACTGTATACGCTAAGGAATTTTTTCTTACATCACGTTGCATTTCTTTACCAGTTTTTTTCTTGGCTTCATTCGCTCTCTGTTCTCTGTGCAGCAGGCCAGCTTCATCCTCTGGTGCAATTTCATAAAAACTTGAGCTTCCACAAGGATTGATGTTGGATGGTGATCAGTCAGGTGGTACGTGATTAATATCCTGCTCAAAGGCTGGAAGAGATGGAAGACAAGGAGAGAGGCAGAAGTGGGACTGAGAAGTTTATTTCATGCTATTGACAGATAGGTCAGACTGCCTCATCTCAGGTTCTTCATCTATTTGAAGTACTCAAAATACATTTTAAATGCAACAAAGGCTTATGACAGCATTCAATGGGCCTAGAAGAATGAAGCCAGTTAAATGAGAACACAAACAAATGATTGGAGTACCACAGAAGTGGTGAAAAGGACAGTAAGAACACTGTGGATTTTTATCCGAAACATATGGTTCTCTCCAGAGTGAAGTGACCAAGCTGAATTAGCATTGGAAGTGGTAGGAGAAATGCTCTGGAATCCAATGAGAAACAGTTCTTCCAAACGAACAATGTCATCATCCGTTTTCACCCAACACGAAAATATTTGTTTTATGTGCAGGACTAGGATTTTTATTTTTTTCTCTTTTTTTCTCTTTTTTTTCTCTTGTGTTTTTTTTTTCTTTCTTTTTTCCCTTTTCCCTTTTTTTCATTTTTCCTCCTCTCCTCTCCTCTCCTCTCCTCTCCTCTCCTCTCCTCTCCTCTCCTCTCCTCTCCTCTCCTCTCCTCTCCTCTCCTCTCCTCTCCTCTCCTCTCCTCTCCTCTCCTCTCCTCTCCTCTCCTCTCCTCTCCTCTCCTCTCCTCTCCTCTCCTCTCCTCTCCTCTCCTCTCCTCTCCTCTCCTCTCCTCTCCTCTCCTCTCCTCTCCTCTCCTCTCCTCTCCTCTCCTCTCCTCTCCCCTCCCCTCCCCTCCTCTCCCCTCCCCTCCCCTCCCCACCCTCCCCTCCCCTCCATCATTGGCAGTCTAGAAAGTTTTGTGAAACCTCAGAGTAATCAGTGTCTTTCATACATTGAAGTGCCCAATCCTTCACATTTGCAAAGTTTGCAGGAGGGACTGTCTGTGCATAGTTGTTAAACAAACGCACCGCTTGGTGATATAATAGAAACCTCATAAAATGTCATGATGTTCTTCATAATCCTGAAAAACACAGAATAGAAGGATGTGAAATTCTTTGCTTTATTTTCTAGAGGCCATGCATGCAAAACATGGTCTGAGATTTCTCAGTCACAGCAGATAATTCCTGAAGCATTCGTCATTTACTGTAGCTAATGCAAACCTTCTAAATATGTGCATAGCATCAAGGTCCTAATTCAAGAAGGAAAAATGCCGCTAAAGAGCAGGAGTCCCTTCTACTATTTCTGTTCGGAAATGTTTCTCATAATGAAATGTCATCTTGGTTATGAAGCGTTGGAATGATGGAAGAAAAAGGCTGAGATTTTGATGAATGAATAATGTCAGAAACCTACTGTCTGTGGAAGGGCTGGTTAAGCTCCAGATCTTGTTGCTGTTTGGTGCCCAGATTTGATCTCCTGCATTTTTCAGCTTCACAGAATATTACACGAACAAGGGACGACCATGAAAGTCAGATCAGCTCTTCCACATCGTATACCCGAAGACCCTACCTATCACTGTCTTTCAGGGAAACAGCTCTCATTTGATTACTGTGAACTGTGTCATTCTTCCTACGCATATCACCTTGCATTTGTCTGGGTTAAAGTGTGTTTTGATCCAAACTGATCTAACTGTTGTGGCCCCCAAATTATTGGTCATTTTGCAGATAGCAAAATTAGAAATTTAAACGGTAGAAATATTTTTCTGTTTTCTCTCAGCTCATGCTTGAAGACTAGAGCAAATTCTTGCTCATTATCTGGAGTAACTTTACGTGATCTCTGAGAAGCCAGTTTTTAATATTTTTAATAGGAAAAACATTTTTTTTGACTTTGTGAATTCAGATACCAAGGTGATGACTGATGTAAGGGTATGAACAGAATAGCCTAGTATTATGAAATATGCCATGTGGACAATGTTTTTAATAGTCTTCAACTTTGGAAGTTTAAGACATGCTGTTTTATGTAGGAATCATTTCCAGATATTGAAGAAAATGTGTTAGTTTTCTCAGAAATGTTCAAGTAAAGTTGGCTTTTATATAACTGTGAAAAAATGTGCTGCTATGTGCAGAAATCTTTAAGAAAAGTGCCAATTTATATGTCTTTTCCCCTAATATTCTTAAAACGGTATTTATTTTCTTAAAGAAAAGAGCCAATATGTCTGCTTTGCCCAGAAATATTTATTTGAAGGCATGTTTTGAAAAGTAAATATGTTGATTGAATCAATACATTGAATTAATTGAAGAAATAACAAGTTCAAAGGCTAATAATAATAATAATGATGATGATAGCAACGTAAGTCCAAACAATGTAACTGTCATTAAAATTTAGACCCTGGGTAAAAGTTAAAGCTTGTCAAATGAGAAAAGACTGATCTGTGCAAACTATGAGAAAAAATAATGCCCTAGGATTAATTTGTGTATTATGCAATTCATCATTGTTTGGATGTCCACATGGAATGGGTGAAAACATTCACAATTCATGAAAAAGGAAAGATTTTTGGGACATGATTTTTTCATTTGAAGATTCATAATGGAAGTAAACTTTTGTTTTTCATCAGTATCCAGATTTAAGCATTTGTCACTGATTCGGGGATTAGGAACAATGCCATATGGTTTGAGTGGCCAAACACACAGCACAAATAACAACCAAAAGTGGTCAGAGTGAACATCTGGTGAACATTCTGAATCTGAAGATTATCCTGATTATTCTATGAATCTTTATGAGTAAAAACCAATTTAATAATGAGCTAGTCCATTAGTCCATAAGCTATTCAAAGTGAAAAGAAATAATTACATATGCAATCAATATTATCTCAAATGAATTAAAATTAACGTACTTCTGCTTATAACAAGCTTTTACCTCTGCTGGAATCTCCATCTCTCTGAATGTGGAATCTGAAGGCAGTCTCTGCCAAGGGATTTTAAACCCGTGTTTAGATTTTGTTACATATTGTATTCACAAACAGTGCATCACTAAAAAAGTACTAGAAAATTTGTGTCTGTGTGTTTAGAATACGTCTCTCAGACTTCAGAATACAACAGACAGTTTAGGGTAGTGGAACATAATTATACACATGTTAGCGTGCAATAAATTAAGAAGCTGAATTCACAGGAACTCAATATTTAGGAAAGCCTGACTAGGCATATTTCTTTCAAGATTTCTTTCAGTGTATTCAAAACTTTCAATAACCTCAAATGCAGAAAAATGGAGAGATTAGAGAGAATCACTGAGTACTGACAAAAGTTCTTCAGTAACTTTGTTGAAGAAAACTGCAAAGAGTTGTTAAACAAACGCTGGGAGCAAGCATGTGCTGGTTAGAGTTGAACTACAAGACTGTGGTCACCCAGTCAACAGGAACTTTGATGATGACTTTGATGGATGAAGTGTCATAGTCTTCAACTTCCTTTTGGAATCACAGAATAATAGAGTGATTTGGGTTGGAAGGGACCTTAAAGATCATCTAGTTGCAACCCCCCTGCCATGGGCAGGGACACCTCCTCCTAGACTTCCTAATATCTAATCTAAACCGACCCTCTCTCAGTTTGAACCCGTTACCCCTCATCCTATCACTTTTCCTCCCTCCCCATCTCTTCTGTAGGCCCCCTTTAAACACTGGCAGGCTGCCATAAGGTCTCCCTGGAGCCTTCTCTTCTCCAGGCTGAATAACCTCAACTCTCTCAGCCTGTCCTCATAGGGGAGGTGCTCCAGACCCCTGATCATCTTCATGGCCCTCCTCTGGACCTACTTGAGCAGCTCCATGTCTCTCTTATGCTGGGGGGAGGTGGGAGGCAGAGCTGGACACAGTACTCCAGGTGAGGTCTCACAAGAGATTTTAATTCTTAGTCTGAAACTTGTGAGTAATTCTACCACTGATTTTACTGGGCTAGGATTTCAGCCTTGCCATTGTGCTGTCACGCACATACACAGACACTGCATCTCCTTGGGCAAGGCATTGCAGTGAGGTTTAAGGTTTTAATTTCATCTTCTCTCAATTGCATGTCTTGTGTAAGTCACTCTGCTCTCTGTGTCTTTTGTTTTCCCCTTCACCTATCCTTCATGCTGCTTGTTCATCTCAAACATGAATGCTTTGGAGCAGTGTCAGTCTCCCTTGCACATTACAGAACACCCTGAGGCTTGAAAATCATTGAAGTATTTAAATGCTATTGCTATATGAATAATAACAATTTGAATGCTATTCTTTGAAGGAATCCAAGCTGGCTTGCTGCATGGCTTCATCAGATTCTTTACAGGAAGAAGGCATATATTTTTAAAGGATGTTTAATTTTTAGCACTGGCTTCAGCTGATATTACAAGTCTATGCAAAAATGTATGTATTCTGAATTTCTACAAAAATAAGTTTGTTTTCTTTAAAAATAATGAGTTTTTACTAGTTATTTTTGGTGATGTTTCAGACCAAAATAACACTATAACTAGCTGCAGAAAGTCTTGTGGCTCACACCACAGCAAGTTTTAAGTCTTATGGAGTAAATGGTGCAGTCTTTGCTTAGAAAAATAGATGAAAATAAAGAGCTTCCTAGATTTGTTTTCCCAAGACAGGCTAGGGGTGTGACCAGCCTAAAGTAGTTTCTGCAGTCAAACACTTCTTTTGTTAGTAGAATAACGTTAAAATCTATTGAAAGCACAACAATTTTCTTCAAAAAAGTCCTCTTATTTTGTTCTGTCCCCACTGAGCTAAGCAGCAACACCAGCTCCATTTGAAAATTATATCTTTAGAAAAATTAATTGGGGAAAAAACTTCAGTAATTAATTCATGTTCTGTAAATGCAATGCTGTCATTAAATTTCAAAATGGCAAAATGTTTGAGAAATAAAACATTTCTGATGCCAGTATTTCCAGAGTAGTCATTGGCTTGGACTTTATTCCATACCTATTGACATTCTGGCAAAAACATAAGAGTTAATATGATCAAGGTGCCATTGAAGTCCATGGTAAATCAAAACACTTTTCTGAGGTGGTGACAAGAGCTCTGGTCTTTTTTTTTTTTTCAACTTCTTCAAAAATCAAGCTTTTATGATGATGTTTCCAAGAAAATGTTATACCGTATTTCATAGTTGTTTAGAAATGCTTGATTTTCTATCCCTTCATGCTGCACTGTAAGTATTGGGAAACAGTAGTGTAGTCTCACTGCTCATACTTGTTTTTTCCTACCCACTGAGTTTCCCTATTATATTGTCATCCCCGCCACCACATCACATTTGCAAACTGCTGCAGGCAGTAATCTGGCTTTTCTTACCCATATTTTAAAGCACCTTGATGTCTCCTGGGAATTGTCAAATAAGCAAGAAAAAGTTAAAATAATTTTGGTGGGAACAGAACCTGGTTGCTAGATGAGCACAATGGTGAACTGGTTTTTTCACTTTTAGGACCATTCAGAGCAGGTGTAACTCAGAGCAATGTTCAGATGGGTGTCAAGAGAAAGGAGAGCATTCAAGAAAATATGAATCTGAATGTCTTGCAGAAGATAGACTCTAACCCTTGATTTCAGCATCCCAGGAAAGACCAAATTCTTCCTAGTTTGAGTAAAAGTCTCACATAAGATGATGGCAAATGTGAAAGCCTGGCTTTTTAGTTATGAGGATTTCATTATCAGGAGCTCAGCCAGCAGGTCAATGGAAGAAAGACGATCTATCTTGTATGAGGCAGAGAATCTGAACCAGAAAAGCAAGAAATGGAGAACATCAAAATAAAGAGGATTAGACTGCATATCCGCTAAGAGAGGGTCTGCCTGAATCAGACAGATGTTGTTCAAGCTCTTTCTCGGTGCTTAGTATTGTGTTGCAGCCTAAGCAACAATAGAAACAGAGGAAAAGACAGAATTAGGGTTTCTGGCATCTGCTGCTGTACAAACAGATAGTTTCCCTAGTTAGTTTCACAAAACCTAATGGAAACTCCAAAGGATTCCTGTGACCTTCTGAAAGATAGGCAGCCAGGAGGAAGACTCCTTGACATTCCTGTCAACCTGTGTTTGTTAGACACCAGAGGCCCACACAAGAAAGCATTACAGCTCTCTCAAAGTGGACGATATTTTAATGGGGCATTTAGAACTTGGGGGACATCAGGTAATTCAGTACTGAGGTAAGAGAACATGGGAAACTGGGTTTTGTTAGCACCAGTGCCCAGGGAATTACTTATTTTTATTTTATTGGCAACAGCAACCTGTGAGGGCAAATCTTTTACATTTTAATTTTTGCCTCTGATTTTTATTTTTCCATTGAGACCTTCATTTTCAGGCAAGTCCCACTCTTCAGCTGGCCAGAGCAACATTAGTAACTAGAGAAAGCTGCCGTGTTGATCTCTACAAAGGCCAAAAGTATTTCTGGTGACAGGCAAGTCGCTTTAGGACCTGGGGAGCTCCTAAACCTACTTTTTAACAGGATCTGATGGTTGATAACTACCCCTTGTGTCCTGACTCACAAAATCTGTCATTTCAAGTTAAGCAGATGTGGCTTTTCTGGCCAAGGATGGTGATGGCAATGAAGGTGGTGGCAGGCCAGAAGCCGAAACCACTGCTGCTCAGTGCTCCTAGATAATTTTACAAATGGGGGAAAAAAAAAAAAAGAATAAAGGAAGCAAGAGCATCCTAGCTCATGCTTGGATGCCTCCAAAGATCAGAGGTCTTGCTTGGCAAGGGAGGCACAAGATGAATCCTTTCCTAGAGAAGACAGTCTGAGCCAGGAAGGTCTTTCCCATTAAGTCCACCAAAAATGAGGTTTCACGTGAACAGAAACCATTTATTACGCTGGACTGAACCCAGCAAATCAATGTTTAATAAGATATCTAAGGGCAGAGACATTATCCTCCTTAAAAGAAAAGGAAAATCTTAATTTCTGCTAATAACCTACCCCATTTTTCATTTATTTTTGTAACGTCAGATTCTGTTTTGATTTGGCTTGAATGAAATTTCTTTTTTAACTTTTTTGGTTCAGTCCCAGACTACAAACTCTATTATTTGCTGAGCTTTACAGAACTGAGTTTATGAAGAGAATCTAAGTGAGTTATAGGCCTGTTGTTCCAGAAAAAATTATGTTTAGAGCCATTGCAATATTTCACTTGGATAATGTCAAAACTGCAATATAAAAAATGAAATATGTATAGGAATATGATACTGAAATTATGATCCATAGGGTAAAATGAAATAATGGAAAAACTTTTGAAAGGCAAATTTCTGCCATAATAAAATAAATTTTGTTGACACCTGAAAAGAAAAGAAGAGTTGGTACTATTAATTTTTATTGACTCCCATTGTAAGCTGTCAAAGTTAACACAACTCCCAAACGTTTCATAGTTGATAAAAATACAGGTTTTGCTGGAAGAGTGAACATTTTTTTGAATGCCACTGAAGGTTTGTACCTACAACAGCATAATGCTGATCTGCTGTGATCTGTGACTATCCCAGCAGCATTACAAAAATATTAAGGCGGGACTCACATTTTTTTCCTGTGCATCTCAGAAAGGAAGGGGAAATGAATGCATATGAATATTTTACAGTGAGAGAGACCATTGGTGAAAGTAAGGGGAGGCTGGCAACAGGAATAGTCTCTGAAGCAGATGGCCTGGAGCTAGAAGAGTTGAGTGCCCTGGTACAGGAAGAAGTGTGATTGCCTGCAGCCTTTCTCTCCCTGGGGACACCAAGTGCATCTCTCCACCCACCTCTTGGGAGGTTGGTAGGAACTGAGTAACTGGGCACCCACTTGTACTTCAAAGCACTCTATCCACTACCAGGCTCCAGTCCAGGACAAAGAGTGTGGGAGAAATTGAGACGTAGAATGGCAGAAGTGGCCTTGAGGACCATGCCCTATAGTAAGAGCAGATGTGAGTTATCCTGTACCGCTTGGTCCAGGGACCAGGGCTTAGCCTGTGTGTTGTGGAAACACTTGAGAGCTGGGAACTCAAGTCTTTTGTCAAATTAAACTGAGATCATCCAACAGCTTCAAATCTACTGGGCTATGGGAGAATGGGCTAGTGGGGCCCTGAGCAGACAAGCAAACAGACATGCACACAGTACATGCAAGTTGAATGTAAAATAAACACAGAGAAGAACACTTTCTCATTACTTTTTTTTTCTTTGTGTTGTGTTGCAATGACTGCCAACTGTCGTAGTAAACTTACTGAGGTATTAAAAGTCTTAAGCCATAAACTTGCAACATGAAAATCCCAGCCATATTGCCCCTAGCTTTTCTGGGAAAGCAGATGGAGGTGACAGAGGCACTGAGCCCAGCTTCCCACGCTTACCCAGGAAACCTAACCATCAGCACTAGTCATGCAGCATTCAGTGAACTAGACAAATGCAAAACACAAGTTCCCAAGCAGCGCTTTGCCTTCTCTTCAGGGAGTACGTGGCACACAGATGTTAGCGATGACAGGGGAAGTAAACACGAGCTGTTTCTCACAGGGTATCTGGAGGCATCACTTCTCTTAAGAGCACGCTGAAGAGCCCACCTAACATGAGTGAGGAGAAGTTGAATCTCTCTTTGTTGGTGTCGTGGGTATGACTTCATTGACCAAGGCTGTGAAAGGCTGGACTGGATTGCCAAGAATCACAGTTGGTGCAGAAACATCAATAAAGTTGTGTGGTAAGAACAGTATTTCTGCCCGTCTCCTCCTATGTCAGCTTCAGTCGTGGTGTTACTAAGGTGGTGGAGATAAATAAGATTCACTAATGACTTAGGAAATAAATAATGCAAAGTAAGGAAAACATTTTGTAAATTACGTTTGTCACTGACGCGTACAAAAACCAGCTCTGTGAGCCTAGAGAAACAAATGTACAGACAAGGCGATTTTGTGGTACTGTCCATGTACAGGAAAGCAGTCACTGTACACAACTGCAACACTGGCAATGGGAGAAAGAAATCTGGAAATAAGGTAAAAAAATGTTGTTCAATTTTAATTGCACTGGCTTGTTTACAAGATACCAGCATCTCAAAGCCACTCCTTTGTATTAGTTGACATGTAGATGGGAGTCTGCCTGCAGGACCAGACCTCCTCCTCCTTTTGGTTTTGGGAGCAGATGCCAGCCCCGCTGCTTTTCCAGATGTGTGGAGGTCCAGGACCAGGAGTTGGGGTGTTTCAAGCTTTTGGTGTTCGCTGCAGGCAAAACTCGTGTGTTTGTGCAGTGGGTCTAACTACCTTGGGTGCACTTGTTGCACACGTGGAAAACAACGCGTCGCAGTCAGGCTTTTGAATATTGTCCGTGTGAGGAAAGATCAATGTGTATAAAGAGAGTACAGATAATTTTCTTGGAATCTTTAATGATATGAAGAAGGCAGTCACTACAGGGGGCAGTTCTGGCCAAAGCTCGGTAATG